>NC_140123.1:84778128-85978128 GCF_964035555.1 Netta rufina
AAAGGAAAAAGGAAAAGAAAAGGAAAAGAAAAAGAAAAAGAAAAAGAAAAAGAAAAAGAAAAAGAAAAAGAAAAAGAAAAAGAAAAAGAAAAAGAAAAGAAAAAAGAAAAGAAAAAGAAAAAGAAAAAGAAAAAGAAAAAGAAAAAGAAAGAGAAAAAGAAAAAGAAAAAGGAGAATCCCAGAGATCTTGATGTTTCTTAATCAATTCATCTCTGTTCTTTGCAGTTTTTGTTCCCAGTGCTGACCCCATTAATGTATTAATTATGCCTGTTTGTCATAATTGATATAATATCTGTCTGAATTTACCCAGCTCTCCACTGAAGCACTGACATTCATGCTCTACTTCCCCTATATGGGTTCCTTAAATGGGAGATATAGATTCCATTTAAATATCAGTATCTATTACTATTGATACCCTTGCCATTTTAAGTTGGCAAGTAAGTCTTAAGTTTTGTGAAAAATTATATGAATTTCTTCACACCAGGATTTTTTGTTTATGTAAAGCTGCAGTACATGTGAATAGCCAAACTAGATTTCATCAAATCAGCCCAGTGAAAGCTCAAGGATATCCTAAACCCATGAGAAAGGGTTGTTTATACAGTGACTTGGATTTGAGCAAGGACTTAATATCAATTTTCTTCCAGTAGGCTGCTCTTATTGGGTTGTTTTGGTTACTGTTTTTTTTTTGTTTGCTTGTTTTTGTTTGTTTGTTTTTAGACCCTCCGGGGGGGGAGGGGGGGGGGGTTGTTGCTTAATTTAGGTATATAACTAACATCCAGTAAAACAAAGGAAGAAGAGAAAAAGTTTGGTTTTAAGGGGAGAGGACAATTCTACTGCCTAGTGCTTAGGTCATTTACTTGTAATAGAGTAAAGTGAGTTTCCAGTGCTTACTGTGAAGATATATCATTACCTTGTGCAAGATAAAATTGCTCAAACAGGAAAGGTGGAAGGTAAATTTTCATGATTAATTCTACCATGAAACTGCAAAGTGAAAGGGACCCATGCCTCAGAAGAATGATAATTTAGTGGTTAAAATATTTTCTACATCAACTAGAATTAAACCCTGCTCTAAACAAAATAAAGGATGTTCTCTGACATTTCTTTTCTATTTCTGAGTGTAGGGGTGTCGTGGTTTAACCCGGCCGGCAGCTAAACACCACGCAGCCGTTCGCTCACCCTCCCCCTCCCTCTCTGGGATGGGGGAGAGAAATGGAAAGTGAAGCCCGTGAGTTGAGATGAAGACAGTTTAATAAGACAGGAAAATAATAATAACAAAAGTAATAATAACAATAATAATAATAATAATACAATGGTGATAATAGGAAAATAATAATAATATGTACAAACAAGTGATGCACAATGCAATTGCTCACCACCCGCTGACTGATGCCCAGCCTAACCGAGCAGTCCGCCCCCTCCCCCCGGCTAGCCACCCCTATATGTTGTTTAGCATGACATCAGATGGTATGGAATACCCCTTTGGCTAGTTTGGGTCACCTGTCCTGGGTCTGTCCCCTCCCAGCTCTTACTGCACCCCCAGCCTGCCTGTTGGCAGGACAGAGCAAAAGGCTGAGATGTCCTTGGCTTGGTATAAGCACTGCTCTGCAACAATTAAAACATCGGGGTGTTATCAGCACTCTTCTCATCCTAAGCCAAAACACAGCATTCCACCAGCTACTAGGAAGAAAATTAATTCTGTTCTAACTGAAACCAGGACAAGGGGTTTTTGTCCTGACTACATGTGTTCTGATATTATCTTTTGATCTACACAGAAAAAATTAATTTACGAATCTGCTTGAGAATAAGACAACAGCTAAAGTGTTGAATGCCAATCATACATTTTATGTAAGTATGGTTGTCCTTTTTTTCTAAGATACACTTCACTGAAGTCAACTATGCATCATTTAAATTAGGTGAGTGAAATCACTGAACACAATGTCAAGTACTTTTGTACAAGCAGAAAATATTTATAAAAGTGAGATGTTATTATGATATGTCATCTTTCATCTTAAGTACTTCAGTAACTATATATGAAACAATTGCTGAAGGGAATAAGCTGTTCTCCTCTTCCCTTGTGGGTAGGACATAATATGTTTAAACTCCAGTGAGATAAATGTAGGCTTGGCATTAGAGAAAGAATATTAGAGATGTAAAGGAGTTATATGCTGGAATAGATTACTGGGGAAGTTGTAACATGTCAATCACTGCAGGTTTTTTCAGTTTGATAGATATTAATCAGGATCTGTTTCAGTGCAGTTGAAAGGAGATTAGATCAGAAGACCTCTTGAGGTCATTTCCTGTTCTATTTTTTCTATGACTCTATGAAAACCATTGAACAATGAGGTGGATAGTAATGACTGGACAGATAACTGGTTCAGAGCTTCCCATTCAGTACGGAAAATAAAGACAATTTTCTGTAAGGTGGTATGGAAAAACCTTACCTTAATAAGAAAGTGCAGGGTATCCTTAATACCAATACTTTGATATCAGTATTACTGACTGGGGAGGTGAAGTGTAGGGGTAGAAGTTATGTATATAATATATGCTTTCTCATGAAGTTCATAGAACAACTTCTACACCAGAAGGGTGGAATGCTAACATTTCAAAGAACCTGCAATTGTAGAGAAATTAGAAAGGTTCAGCTGGTTTGGGCCATTAAAACAGAATCATAATCACACAATAAACTTTGGACGTCTTGAAAACAGATACAGTACATTTATAAATAATTCTGCACATAGTAGCATGCTGTGTTTATTTCTCAAACAAGCCAACTTCTTTATTATTCATGACATTAAAAGTATTTTACAGGGAACACAGAGAAAAAAAACATTCTCCAATGGTGAAAAGAAAAAAGAAAAAAAAAAAAGTCACAACATTACAGTAATCAAATATTCCTGTCTACCTGTCATATCTAAATAAACTGAAGTAGGAAGGCGCACACGGATTTCATATCTATTAAGGGAATAAAATATTGGCAAAAATATTGAAGCTAGGTCTGAAGGAATGAAAAAAAGAGAGCTGGGCCTGATCATCAGGTCTAATGTTTAAGTATTGTTTAGGCTCAACATCTAAAGTTTAGGCATTGTTCCAGGACATAGGTTTAATGTAAAGAATTTGTTAAGGTGCATTTACCCTATGCTGGTAATCCTCCTGAAACTGCTGCAGCATATCCTCATCTACGTAGAGATGTCTGAAAGACATGTTATGTTAGTCTTAGACATTTTTGTTCATCAGCAATATAATAGATTTGCTGATACAGTAAAGCCCTAGAATAACAAACCCTAGAGTTCATCTCTGTGACTGGAAGACACTGCACCATAATGGTAAATAGGATCACTCTTCAAGGTCTTGCACAGTTGAATTAATTCAGTAAATTGTGATAGAATTATACTTTTCACAATTCTACATGCTTCACACTGATATCATATAGCCAACTTAGAGATACTGGTTGTTAAAAATAAATAAATCAATAATAATAATAAATAATATAATCTTGGTGTCAGCTAATGATCTTGTGTGAAATCAAATTTATTTAACAGGATAGTTGATTACCATCCAGATCATGGTGTGACTCTTCATCACAAGGATTCTTGCAGTGACATCTTCATCTGTTCTGAGTGAGAATCCCCAGCCTGCTGTTCTGCTCAGTTGTTATAATACATCTGGCCCATGGTCCTATGTGACTACTCCAGCATATGAATGATTACTGTTATTAGATGATTACACTACCTCCATATAAAACCTCACTTCAATACACCTTAATTATCTCAAAAGGATGTGACCATTACTTCATCTTTGGAATAGTTTTTATTGGTTAAGCTCATAAATCTTATTTATGTACAATCGTATCAATTTTACAGGAGGAAATGACAGGGAGACTATTTGGAAGGAATGGCTGGATTCTCCACCCAAGGTGCTAGTCAGTGAATTTACGCATATAGATTGGCCCATGCACAGCAGTAAGCTCTCTCAGGATATTCTCTAGAACTCTTCTAAACTCTCAGTTGGTGGCCTTCTGGTAACAACCAGTCAAATAGTTCCTTTTGTTTGTGTCTTGGAGTTCAGCCAGGCTCTGGGTTTCAGATTTCAGGTCTGTCCACTATTTCAAACTAATCTATTGGCACATTTATGCAGACATTTGCAAGGACATTTCTGTGTCACCCAGGGAATTAATGACTTCATGCAGCAAATGTTCATACAGCCCTGACACGCAGATGTACCACAATGATAACTGTAGAACAAACCTGATTTTTATTCTTACAGTTCACTTATAAGTCCCATAGCTCCTTCAACTCTAAAGTTGACTGGAAATAGTGCAATGACCTCCTGTCATGGAGTAGATTTAAGACAAAAAGGCATCCAGTTATGCTCCCACAAAACATTTCATCACTTGTCCTTCAAAATATCTCTCATTGTATGTATGTTACATATAAATACAATTGAAACTAGCTATGATTTTAGTTTCCTTTTAAACAGATTACTGAAAATGTCACTGAAACTTTATTATGTCATTGGCAGGATTCCCTGGCATCCTTTTTAAAGTAGTTCTGTCAACAAATAACTTCCTTTTTATCACCATGATGTGTTCTTTTGGGTGTTACTCACTGATATTTTTGCATTTATCTTTTTGGATACTTTTGAATGGAATAATCATATGCATTTTTTTTTTTTTTTTTTTTTTTATCAGCAACGTGTACATCTTTGATATTTTTCTGGTTTATTTCCCTTCACAGTTCTTTGCATTACATGTGATGGTGAGACTTCAAAAAGGATACTCCTGCCTCAGGATCTCTGGATGAGATTCCTAAGTAGTTGTTTAACTTTAAACAAAACCTGAAGCTCATTCAGGAGACATAACAACAAGAACATGCTGGTCTGAGTATCCCAAAGATATTCAATATCTTGGAGAACTATTGTAACAAGCTTGGAGGACGAGAGGGTGGTGAAGGAGAAAGGGAGAGTGAACAAGTAAGAAAAAATATCTTTCCCTTTCCCCTCCACAGATTGGCTCCCTGATGAAAAAAGGCAATAGGTGTAACTGTTAATAGCTTCCAAGATATGGTTTCCAAAGTATAGAGTCGACGACAGTGCTGAGTACAAATACCAAGTTAGAGTCATGACCGGAAATTTCATCATATCATAAGCCACTGTTACAATGCAGAGTACCATAATGATCTTAAACCAGGGCCCGGAAAGAATAAACAACATAACAGAGAGCACATATGGAAAGTAACTTGCTATAACACTCAATTTAGAAAACAGGCGCAGCAGACTTGAGATTAAAGCAATCAGCATTATAACTAGCAACTATTAAGCAGGTCTAATACTTATACCAATTTTAGTTTAACACACTCTGGTCAGATCTGTCATTATCTCAACCCTTTGTGCCCCACATTGGGCACCAAAAAGGACCGTTGTGGTTTAACCTGGCCGGCAGCTAAACACCACACAGCCATTCACTCCCCCCCCCCTCCTTCTCTGGGATGGGGGAGAGAAATGGGAAAGTGAAGCCCGTGAGTTGAGATAAAGACAGTTTATTAAGACAACAAAATAATAATAATAATAATAATAATAACGATAATAACGATAATAATGATAATAGTACTACTAATAACAATGTGTATGAAACAAGTGATGCACAATGCAATTGCTCACCACCCACTAACTGATGACCAACCTAACCCCCCCCTTCACCCTCCCCCCGGCTAGCCACCCCTATATATTGTTCAGCATGACGTCAGATGGTATGGAATACCCCCTTTGGCTAGTTTGGGTCAGATGTTCTGGCTCTCCCAGCTCTTGCTGCACCCCCAGCCTGCCTGTTGGCAGGACAGAGTGAGAAGCTGAAACGTCCTTGCCTTGGTGTAAGCACTGCTCTGCAGCAATTAAAACATCAGCATGTTATTAGCACTCTTCTCATCCTAAACCAAAACATAGCATTCTACCAGCTACTAGGAAGAAAATTAACTCTGTCCTAACTGAAACCAGGACACTGTCTTTGTATTTCTTGTTCTTGTTTTGGTACTGTTCATTGTCATGAACAAATATTAATATGATTGACCTAAAGGATTGAGACAATATGCAGTATTTAGAGTAAAATTGTAGAGTAAATCAGTTCAAAAGTACCACAATACAGTTAAGAATGCTGTGAAAATAAAGTTACATGATGTAACTAAAGAATTCATTAAAGAATAATTAGAAGTCTTGATGTATTTTAGGGTATATTTCCTGCTTTCAAGTATGTTCTCATTTTTCAACATTTTGTTTGCCTGCCTGCTTAATGCATATTAATGGATATATCCAGAGAAATTTTCATTTCTACAAGATGCCACATGTATCAGAATTTAATTTCATCCTCTTAGTCCCTATTAAAACAGTGATTTCTATTTATAAATCATGAAATTGCTGCCATTATCAAGATTTGTTTGTTTGTGTCATATGTTGCCTTAAAGGGTAAGGAAGTTTGTCAGGACCTAAATCCCCCTGCATTTCAGCTTGTCCTCAGATATCAAAGGGGCTGGGGGTGCCTGGGCTTAGATTCTGCGTGATACCCAATTTAGCACTGTGGTAAGTCCAGACACATTAATTATGTTGAATTATCATGATCACAGACATACATATAATGCAATAAACTTTCAGTCTAGTAAATGACTGGTGTAGTTTATTGAAGCAACAGGAGTACAAGTTCTTTTGGATTACCAGTGATAAATACACTGTCTGAAAAGCCTATGTAAATACCAAGAATATGATAAATTCAACCAACAACATATGTGCTAACTTATGAAACAACTCTCTAAAGGATGTTTGGTTTCCTGGGGAAGCACTTGCTGTAGCCGAGTTCGAATCTCACCCAATAGGTGTCCTTATTGGGGCGGAAGAGAGAGTCAGCCCATCAGCTGATCCCAGAAGTCAGCGATGTCTTTCCAAATTCCTTGTGATTATGTCTTCTCTGACATTGTCCTCTCCTGAGCCATTTTCATACTATTTTCTTACTTTTAAGTGGAGTTTGAGTGACTCTAGTTATACACGTCTTTGTTGTGATCGGTACAAATTTTCCTCACTTTTATTCAAAGGTATAGGCTCAGAGGAACTTAGAACACATGTTCAGTGAGGATTGATCACACCTTGGAGGCAGGTATCGTTTGGGATAGAGGTGTGTTTGGGCATTATAATGAGACTATAATGAGAAAAATTCACCCAGAAGATGTGATTTGGTTATCAGTTTGACTTGGGGCTGGCCAGGTAGTCTATCAGCTTCATGATACCATACAGTTCCCCATCCTTACAGTGATAGCATAGAGCCTGACCATGGTGTCTTCACCCCACTCCACCCTCCATGTTTTATCTTTTACAATCAGCACACCAAGCTCCCCTAGTGTTACTAATACCTAAGGTTGCAGGTTATGTTGCCAAGGGGACTGTCATGAAACAGATTGTTTGCATACATGCTGCATCTCACTATGGATGTTTCCTCAATGCTGAACCTTCTTTTAAGACGTGACAATTATTCTACATCACATCAGACCAATATTTTAATAAAAACTACTTTACAACCTCACTCAATTTTTTGAACCCATATTTAATTTTCTTAACATCTTTATTAGTGATCGTCTTTGTGTAATATTTTTCTGTGCTCATTGACTATGAATTTCTCTTTGAAACATGTTTAAGTAAGACTATTCATTTCACCGTTTGTTATTTGAATCATATATAACAGTTTATGGCTAAAAATTTTCTCATTCACAACACATTCAATTTTTTGTATTTTTTTTTCCAAAGCCTAAAGGGATTTCCTTTTAAACATTTGCATCAAAATGTATCCTAGGCCATAGAAATTTAATAGCTAGTTCATTATGAAAAAGATATATCCATGTTGTATCTCTCTGAGTCGTGTGTCCTTTTGCAGCCTGAGAATTAAAACTAAGTAGACTGGTGGAGTCAGAGAACCAGATTTCTTGGAAGCGAACAGTTGGAGTGCAGAGCCATATTTTCAAATAAATAATTTACTTTAAAAAAAATAAAAGGGCATTTTGGCATTTAAGAATTGAAATTACAAGGAGTTCTATTACTTATTGAAAGATAGACATCCATTTATTGATGTGTTTGAAAATATGGTAAAATATGCTAAAATGGTAAAATATCCACAGTACATAAATAATACATACTGGAAAATGTACTACTGGAAAAAAAAATACATAAATATGTTGTTTGCAATTTTTTTTATAGGCTCACTTAAGGAGTAACTTGGAAACTTAGATATCTGAGATTTAAGAAACAATGTGGGAACCTCTTTGTTTATAAATCTATCTAGTTACTTCCCTTAGTTCAAGGTGAGGAAACTTCAAAATCACATTATTCTAAGACCCTTTTTTTAACCTTTCATACCTCACAACTGTAGCAGTTGGAAAGGAGGAAGGGAGGAAGGAAAGAAGGAAAGAAGGAAGAGAGAAAGAAAGAAAGAAAGAGAGAGAGAGAGAGAGAGAGGGAAAGAAAGAAAGAAAGAAAGAAAGAAAGAAAGAAAGAAAGAAAGAAAGAAAGAAAGAAAGAAAGAAAGAAAGAAAGAAAGAAAGAAAGAAAGAAAGAAAGAAAGAAAGAAAGAAAGAAAGAAAGAAAGAAAGAAAGAAAGAAAGAAAGAAAGAAAGAAAGAAAGAAAGAAAGAAAGAAAGAAAGACTGATTCACCTATTTATTTACAACATAAATTTTGTTACAACACAACCTTACATAATGTTTTGTAGGTTCTTGTAAACTGTTGTGTTTGGAGTTCTGTTTTTCATTACTATTCTTAAGAAGGGATGTGTTTCTTTAAGAAAACAATGAAACAGAGGGTAAAATTGGAACCTGAGAATAAGATGAAAATTTAACTAATTTCTCCTATAAACCCATTAATTAAATGACTGAAGAAAATGACGTTGAAAGCTGTAAGAACTTTTAAAGCTTCAGAGACTAATTAGAACTTCAGTAGAACATCTGATGCTGTGCTTATTTTTACAGTATGAGTTTTACAACTAAGGAAAAATCAATATCTTTTTTTTTGTTTGAGCTAGGTATATCAGTAGGTTTAAACCATATGTGAAGCAAGATCATTTGCATATGTTAATGTTAATAATTTCATTGATTCCATGTTAATGTTTCATTGATTCCATCCTAACAGTTTTCTAATTTTATTGCCAGGAAGAACATTAAGTTTAAAAAGTCAAGCATTCAAATTTAGGAAGTGCCAGAATTAAGATTGTCTATGAAAGGTTCATGTCCTATCCTCTTGTGAAAAAAAAAACAAGAGGATAAACAAATGTTAAATAAACAAAAATATTTATTTTATTCTTTATTATGAATAAATTATGACATTATTATTAGATTTTCCACAGGACACCTGCCTGACTCAGGGCCCATTAAGTGAATGGTTATACTTTAGGTAATTTTTTCAGTATTTCTCTTTTCCCTCATCATTTGATGTGTGACCTTAGTGTTTGCAAACCTCATAACATCTGAACTCTGCACTCAAAACATGATTATTAATATTTTTTTAATGGGTTTCTTTACCAGAATAGTTTGTACTTGCCAAAATTTAATCAATTTATCTTCAGTTCACTTTTTATACACTTTCCAGGCTGAATCCAATTCATTTTTCCCTTTACCCTCTTGTCTTCACCAACCATGTTTACCTTGCCCTTTTTACTTTTCCAGACTTTTTGCCCTGATTCTCCTCCATACTTACTCTGTTCTGCTCTGGATTTCTCCTCTCCCTCCTTACTCGTGGGACACTCTTGCTGCCTATCTTCCAGTCTTTGTTCCCTGAGTGATGGACTGTTTTCTTCTTCCTTTCCAGGCTGCATAATTTTCCTTTGTCTATTACAAAGGAAATTGTCATCTTCCCCATTCCACAGATACAGTGATTAATGAAAGCACAGGACCTCCCCTATCTGTACTTACAAATGTTATTTTCTATTGTGGCAACTGAAAGTCAGATTGGTATTTGGAAGCAAATTCCTTGGCCAGAGTCTGCCATATAAAGCAAACACCATTTTGAGAGAATTCCTTTGCCAAAATTTAACAGACCTGTACAATTTTTGAAACATGTATAAAGAAGTTTTTGGAAGGAAGAAGAACAAGAAAAAAAAAAAGGGGGGGGACAGCAAAAGACATAGTGTACTGGATGATGGCAGGTGTTCCTAAATTGGCATTAGTACAAGCACTTATTCTGCATAGCCTCATAACTCAAGATGCAGTTGTAAGAATACATCCCTATTCCTTTCAGTTGTGGACTGATTCAAGACCTGTCTCTAATCTCTGCCAAGTTTAAAGCCATTGCCATAAAGCAGGTAAACTAGAATTTGTCAGCTAAGAAGCATACATTTTAAACAAGGAATCTATCAGCACTTCAGTATCTTTTTTTTTTTTTTTTTATAAAGAATGCATGGCTTTTGATAAGTACATTCCAAATAACTCCAACATAGACAATTACTAAATATAGAACATTCCAGGTATTGTGTTAAATGTTGAATTTATGGAAAACATAAAATAAAATTTAATACTGGGAATGCTGCAAAATTTTAAATGTAAATAATATTTCCAAGACTGCTTTTCATGCAAGTTATAACATGATTTCACGTGTAGAATTATATTAGTTATATAAAACCTTTATAAAATATTCCTGTCAACAATGAATTCTAAGCATTTTATGCAGTGGTTTTCTATAGTAAGAACTGTGACAGAAACTAAATATAATTGAGAGGACAAGATCAGAGACAACATACAGGAAGGGGGAAGAAAGAGAGGGAGGGGGAAGGGAGAGAGAGAAAGGGAGAGACGGAGAAAAGGGTAGAGAAAAGGAAAGAAAGGTAAATAAGTATTTAGAAATACAAAAGAAGTGTACTGGTTGGCTAAAACATCACACAAAAATTTAATCTGAAATGTCTGGTGTTGCAGTTCATTCTAGTGCGTTCATTCTGGGTTGTTTTCAGCAAAACTAAATATTGCTTCCAGACTTTGATTCAAGAAAACACTCTTTGGTGAATCTGAATAATCATATTATGTTCCTTCTCTGCACAAGAGCAAAAGATTTGAGACCAGAACATATATTGCTTCTGGTAGCATTGATTTCTCCCAGTAAGTGGTGATTTAAAAGCATCCTTCTTACTCAAATGTGGGAAGGAAAGAAAAAAAAAAAAAAAAAAAAAAAAAAAAAGAGTAAAAAAGAGTAAGTACTCATTAATGGGTGATGAATTACCTTACAGAGTTTAGAAATTGTGAACTGTAAACTAGGTAGTTTCTTTTCAACCTGTTTTGTCTTCTGGCTGTTATTTTCATCTTTCCCTGTCCCCTGGGACCTTAAATATCACCTAGTTCCAACCCCCATGCCATGGGCAGGGACACCTCCCACTGAATCACGTTGCTCAAAGTCCTATCCAGCCTGGCTTTGAACACTTCCAGGGATGGGGTATCCACAGCTTCTCCAGGCAACCTGTTCCAGTGCCTCATAATCCTCTGAGTGAAGACTTTCTTCCTTATAAATAACCTAAATCTCCCCTCTTTTAGTTTAAAGCCACTACACTTCCTGACAAAAAGTGCCTCCCCAGCTTTCCTTTATGTATTGAAAAGTCACTATAAGATCTCCCTGGAGCCTTCTTTTTTCCAGGCTGAACAACCCCAACTCTTTCAGCCTGTCTTCATAAGAGATGTGTTCCATCACTTTGATCATCTTTGTGGGCCTCTGGACTCACTCTAATACTTCCATGTCCTTCTTGTGCTGGGGGGTCCCAGAGCTGAGCACAGTACTCTATATGGGCACTACAGGTAATGTTAATAATTTCAGAGGTCAAAACTGTAAGTCATTTATCCCAACTTCAGAGAGGATTTTGCAGACTGAAAGTTGTGTCTGACTTACTCTTCCAGAAACAGAGCTCCCTGACAGTAGCAGAGTCCACAAGACATGACAAGTGGTGACTGAGGACAAGAGATCCTGTAGTCAAACTCAAAGGGCAGATAATCCTGTATACTGGCACAGAGTGTGATTTTAGGAATAAATTCTACAGATCCAAACTTATAATAAGAATTTGATTGTCAGTGACTGTTTACATGTCACTAGGACATTATTTCATTACTTTGTATGTGTGAGTGTGTCTACACTATCCTTTTGTAACCTAGATACAGAAAATCGAGTAATTTATTTACTCAATTGTGTCAGCAGAAACCAGCTTGAAAAGCATGTCTCTATAAATGCTGAACAAATTCATTTTACAAGAAAAAAATATTTTTTTGAAAGAATTAATATTGTTGTTGCAGTATTTCAGGGATATAACAACAGAAAGATTTTCATATCACTTTTATTTTTGTCATTTCATGACAAATGTTTACAGAAAATTGGGGTTCATGCATCATGTGATTGCAATTGCAAATGTGAAATTTCTAATTCATATACATTCTTAAAAAGAAAAAAACTATAGACAACATGTCTGCAGAGCTAGATCATTTCATTGACATATGCTATACAAGAAGCAATGTACATTACTCACAGAACTGAAGAGCACTGCAAGATTGTACAGATTTAAGCAATATCAGAAACATCACTAACATTTCTTTTATTTTTTCATATGAAAAAACATCTAAAATATACCACTTTAGCACTAACAACAGATGTTATGAAGCACATTAAAAACATTTCAAGAAAAAAAAAGACCAAAGAGAAAAATAATTTCAGAACACATATTGGCTTAACTCTGTCGGAGAATGAAAAGGTATATTTATAAGGAAAATATGTAAATATGAGAACTTCTCAGGAAGCCGAGCTAAAGCTATTTTCTTCTTTCTTATATATTACTGGTTGGGATAATACCAATCGGAATTACTACAATCGGAAGATGGCTGCATGTGGATCTATCCTTCAGTGTGTAGCATGTTGCATTTTCCCACCAGAAACACTCCTCTGACACTTTTACCTCCTGGAGGAAAGAGATATTTCTTTGTCTTCTCTTCAAGGACACTAAAAAATTGAACTTAAAAAGATCTTTTTGGCTATTTAGACTGATCCAAATATAACTAGGCACCTGGCATAACTTAGAGATGTGATATCACTCAGTGTCCTCTGCGAAATGAGTATAGATGTTTATTTGAATGTAATGTAAAGATTGGATGCCAAGCCTTCTAACAACACCTGTTGCTGAGAGGCAGCTGGAGGAAGAGTATATGCAGGTTTGAAGGCTCCATGAGTTGTATACATTGTCTGCCTCAGTCCTTTTAAGTCACTGTCACTGAGACTCCTTTCACAACCCCATCCAAGCCAAGATCCACAAAACACACAGGACACTTTGATCTTTCCATTTTTAATTCTAGATATGTATATTAATTATGTTACTACAATTTACAGCTTCACTTTAAATCCTTTAATCTTTTATTTTTTTAACAATCACATATCTTATTAACTTAGATTAGAAGCTCATCAAGACAAAGACTATGCATTTTTATTGTACATTTGTGACAAGAAAGATATGACCTCTAGTGAGCTAGATATTACAGTAATACACAATATTATAAATACAGATTCAGACTACCCTAAGCTATTTGCTCATATCTTCTACCTTTCTTATCTTCAGTTAACCTCAATAGATTCCAGACTTCTGACAAACTAAAATCTATGAGTACCTTCCTATCACATATTTTTTAAAGCAGATGTTACAGACTATAGCTTGTATTTGCTGATTTTAGTGTCACTGTTAAGCAGTGACAAATAATAATAATTAACAGTAATCTTTGGAACTGTCTGTCATAGTAGTTGCACAACTGTTCCTCATAGTTTTCTGTGAGGACTGAGTTTGGAAAGTTTACTTAAGATTTTTATTTTCCTAGAAATACTATTAATATCACTTACTCTCTCATATTTGAATGTATAGTTTATATATGCAGGGAAAGTATAAGTATAAATACTAAATGAGAAAACAGGTTGTTTTGAGTAGGGACAGTGAGGACAACATTACTAAAAACACAGATCCTCAAAAAATGTCTATTCTGTTAACAAGAAAACAGCTCGACAGGCTCACTTTTCATTGGATATTTATAGTATTTTACTTACAAATTATCTTACCAGGACTCCTCAGCTTGTGTTTCTAAGACATAGGATGCTCAGAAATTTTCTTGGCAAGCACTAGACAGGCCTAGGAATGTTTAGTTTCCAGAGTGTACAACTGACAGAGCACACGGCATGATTTTAGGAAACTGTACACAATACTAGGAAATATATCTAAAGATACAATATCTGTATCAGTGAAAAATGCTGTTTTTTGAATTAATCCTGTATTATAATTAATATAATTAATTGTAATTAATCCTGCATTAATCCTGTTTTTTGTTTGTTTGTTTGGTTGGTTGGTTTTTAGTTTTTTTGTTTGATTTTGTTTGTTGTTGTTGTTGTTTTTTTTTTTTGGAGAAGCAGTGATTCAGTGAAGAAGGTGGGATACACCAGAGGGAGGAGAGAACATGATTACCCTTGACTAATCACAGAATTGCAGAATCATCTAGGTTGGAAGAAACCTCCAAGATCACCTAGTCTCTAACCTAACACTAACCAGCCCTCCACTAAACCATATCACTAAACTCTACATATAAACGTCTTTTAAAGACCTCCAGGGATGGTGACTCAACCACTTCCTTGGGCAGCCCATTCCAATGCCTAACAACCCTCTCAGTAAAGAAGTTCTTCCTAAGATCCAACCTAAACCTCCCCTGGCACAACTTTAGCCTATTCCCCCTTGTCCTATCAACAGGCACATGGGAGACCAACCCCCACCTCACTACAGCCTCCTTTAGAGAGTGATAAGGTCAACCCTGAGCCTCCTTTTCTCCAAGCTGAACAATCCCAGCTCTCTCAGCCACTCCTCATAAGACTTGTTCTCCAGACCCCTCACCAGCTTCATTGCCCTTCTCTGGACATGCTCAAGCACCTTGATGTCCTTTCTGTGGTGAGGGGCCCAAAACTGAACACAGTACTCAAGGTGCGGCCTCACCAGAGCTGAGTACAGGGGGACAGTCACTTCCCTAGTCCTGCTGGTGACACTAAAGTTACTGTTACTGTTAACTTACACATATAGATTCTTGTTAAAAATATCTCTACTTTTTCTGTTTGAGAAGGATCAGCAGAAAAGTGTTCGGCAGTCAGCTGGTTACTTTCTCTTTCTCAGACTTTCTTCTGCTACTCCTTAGGTAATTTGATAAATTGAGAGAATTTCTCTCAGTTGTAAAAATATGGTTATAATTTTAATTAATTTCAGTGAAAGTAATTATATATACAACCTTATGTTTAAAAAAGGCTATTAAAGCCTTTTGTTCACAATTCGAAAAAAATAGCAAAGACAAAAACAATCGTGAAAAGGAGAAAACTGGTCTTAACATAAGGCATGGAAAGAAACTGCTGTGAATATTCTGTCCCAGGGAAATATAAGAGCATGTAAAAAAAAAAAAAAAATCCCAAATACGCCCATTTCCCTAATATGTCCATTTTCCCTAATAATGCTACAGGCTTGCACCTTTCCTCCCACAAGACTTAAGTAGATTTCATATGTCTAAATATGATTTTATTGTTCAAAAACAATGTTAAATACAAATTACAAATAACATCTAAATTCATCCAGCATAGTATAGAAAACATTGGTCTACAGATCATGTTCTGCACACCTGACTCTACTTCCCTAAGAAAAGCATCTCCATTAAAAGGTTAGTAGCTTCATTCATTTATTACAGTCCAGAGAGACAAGGATAGACTTTCCTGTACAAGCTACATTATAGGCAGATTATAGAGTTCTAGATCAGCCTATTTCTGCATCTTATGGCATATGTATCTGGAAAAACAATTAAAGCATTGTAGGCTTTATCTTAAGTAAGCTTTAGTCCATCCTGAAAAAGCTTAAATATTACCACCCGTCCGATCTTACTGTGGCAGGTGGATGTGGGTGCCATTTTTGCTTGCTTCTTTTTATTCTGTTCTCCATCACCTGCTTAGCGATGTTATTTTGAGAGCCTACCCTACAGAGGAATTTGCATAAGTATAAGACATAAGTGGTAATTTCTTCTTACTGGCTACTCTCAGTTATTTTGTTCCTTCCACCTTTCTGCAGCACCTAACATTTCCTGTAAACTAGAAGAGACTTTATGCTTATCTTTTAATATTGCCTGGATGCTAGGCCTTGGGAATGAGATATTCCACTACTTCATGTCTTGGTATCATCTGCTCTCAACATCGCTGTTTGTGTGTCAGAAAGCATAATAAAGAAAATCTAACCACTATAATGATTTTTCTTTCTTTTGATGCTGTTAACACATTTTAGTGAAGGAATAGAAAGCAAGTGTGATTATTAAAGAAAATGGTTTTGTATTCAGTATGGTAGCACGCCGTTCATTCTTCCTTTGTTGCAAAGGAAGATTCATGTAGATTTTTAAAATATTTTTTATAATATAATTTTACATACATGTTTTCTAGCATTTGACATGAACAGGCATTTCAACAGTAATAACAATATTAGACACATACTCTTTTCTGAGTAGAGGGAGAGAGAGATAAGGGCTTAAGTAAAGGCTGTCTATTTCAGTGAAACTGGGATTACTTAAAAGCTAAGCAAAGCACTGTCTGCACTATATGACTCTTTGTCAGGATATGACATATGTCCATGTCTCTGTAGAGCATTTTGAGAAACTGAGCTTCTTTAAAATGCAATATACCCTTATTAATTTTTAAGCTTTATAACCCCACTCACAGTTATTGTACTCACCAATACTTATTTGCTGAGATTGGTATTTTTGAAGTGTTTCATATGTTTTCTCCCTGAGCATTTTAATGTTTTGTGGCAGTCACACAAGCCACTGTAGTGGGTCGCTATTTTTACCTGTCTCCTTTCCTTGCTGATTTGAGTTCTCCTAGGGACCAAGAGCACTCCTGACCATAGCCAGGAAGACCAGTCCATCCATGTCCTCATGAATAGCCAGAAGCCCTAGACAGGTGGAAGTCCTAGACAGGTGGGGGTAATAATTAGGGGAACTACAATGCTTCCACTGATCTGGGTATCAGTGAAAGCCATGTAACAAAACTTCACCTGAAAACAGAGGCAGACAAGTAAGGTCAGGTGGCAGTTTTTTATAGCCTCTATAACAACTAGCCAAAATGTGTGAAATTACACTTTGGGAAAAAAAAATAAAAAAAAAAAAATAAAAAAAATAAAAAAATCTGTAAAAACACCAAGAAACATCTCACAAACCAAATGTACTCTTCAAGAGCTGTTAACTGGTTATGTTTAATTTATTTTAGAGGTAACGGCAGTTTACTTATTTACATTTTTCCAAGGAAACTGCTTCAAAATCTTTATGTTAGAACGAGAACAAATACTCAAGTAAGGCAGATTGTTTTCACTCACTGATTGCATTGCTGAGTCTTTGAACAAATTTGCCTTTTCTTCTGCAAACAGATTAACATTAGACCATCTCTAGGAGAACTGACATTGGTGAATCAGACTTCTGTCACAACACATGATATACCTCTTTCTTGCAGATATCAAGGTTTTTGACATATAGCTTAAGTAAATTAAAATGATTAAATTAAATGAAAAAAAAAATAATCCAAAATGTGATATAATATGCCACAATTATTAGGAATTAAATTCAACAGTCTTAACCATGTTATTAATTACTTATTAATTATAGCAACTATATCATTGGTTTTAAATAGCTGACCCTGATATTGACAGATAAAAGAAGCTCAAAAATTGTCAGTGGTTATTTATTTATCATCAGTCTCTTCCTTCTTGATAAATATTATTCTGGAAGCAAAAGTCAATACAGAAAATGACCCTGGAAACCTCTTAAGTTACACAATTACTTTTAAGCAAACATTAAAGGACAGTATTATTGCTTACAATTAAAAGAAAAAGGAAAAAAAAAAAATGAATCTTAGGTCAAGTACCGCAATTCTCACCTGATTTTTGTGGGTTTATTTGAATACATGAATAAAAATGGATTCACTGTAAATTTTAAGATTTGTTTACAAAAATGCAAAATGACATAAATGATTACATGGAAGAGTGAGAAAATAGTAACTTATCAAATATTTAATTGAATAGATGGTTCTTTAATATTTGGCCTAATCATAAAGTGAGAAAAAAATAAAATAAAATAGTATGACTTACTAACCTATAAATTTATCACTGTTATATGGGGAAAATGTATACAAGAGCTATTGTTTTTAGAAACCTGTTTGAAATCAAACTTTGAGTGTGTTTTGAGAATTATTAAAACATTTTTTTTCTTCCATAATAAAATTCATTTATATGCAGGTTATCAGGAGCTGATTGGCTTCAATTATTCCTTCAAACATCTAAGAAAGACAAACCATAGACATAAAAAGCTTCTGATATTTTGCATATTCATAATACCTCAGTGAATCACCAGGAATGACAACACTTATCTGAATGCTAATGTAGAACCAACAGACAAGTTGAAGGGCAAAACAACATAGAAATTAGCCAGGTTTTCCCGCTAGAATGCAGCACTTTCTTCTTTGTGAACACTTTTCATATATTTTTTTTTCTACTATTGCCACTTCTTATCTTGTTTCATTTCAATAATAACAATAATAATGCCTTAATTTGCAATAGATATATACAATAAGATGTCCCTAATTTTTATAGTGTTTTTACATCAATAATGGCCAGTGCAATGCATGTCATTTTTTCAGAGAAAACCTAAGATACTTGATGAGTACAGGCTGATGCTTTAGAGTTTTAGATCTACAGAATAACATAATGCAACATCCCTTTTTACTTAGTCTAGCAAAGAATGCACGCTCACAGCATGAAATCCTAATCATTGTTTACCAGAGTGTTTCTGTTTTAATAATGTTACCTTTGAAGGACATACATGTATATCTAAAACACTTCTCAGAATCAATTGCTAGTCTCCTATAAATTTCATTGGTAATTCTGTTTTGCTCAATTTATCTTTTTGTTTAATATGATTAAAATTAAAAGTGTGCTTAGAATGGTATAGATTAATATTTTTACATACAGATTAAAAACAAACAAGCAAACAAACAAACAAACAAAAAATAAACCTTCAGAAAGTGATATCCACTTTCCCTTATGTCCAACCACAGCTGTAATTTCAATGATGTCAGTGCGAGATGAACATATAAATTCAAAGCCACACTTGTTTGCAAGGTTAAGTAATTACTTCAGATAACTTCGCAGATTACTAAGGTATACTTGGAAGATTTCTTGGAGAATTTCTCTGATAAGTTTCTATCTCAGAAGAGCATATGTGCTGAGTGATGTTCATGACATGCTGGGCAATAATTGTTTCATTAGAAAGTAGCTGTCTTGGTAAACATGAGGATGCCAGGCAGTATCTGTCTTAAACACAAGATGCATTTATTATATAAGGTAGGCTAGAAAGCTGTTCACTGAAGAAAAGTTGTGTTGATGAGCAATCACTCAGAGACATGTAGATTGATGAAGAACTTCAGTGAGGTTGTAAGGTCCAATTTTCTGACTGTGGAGGCTAAGCTTCTTCAAAACACAATGAAAATTTCCATGGGGCTGATAGCTGAGCATCTGTAAGTCTGTATCCTCATATTTTCCTCTCCCCTGTGGCACTATACAAATTAATAACCAACATCCACACAACACAGAGCTGTGGAATGCTTTACTCAGCCTAGTTACTCAGGTGATTAACATGATTCAGTCTGTCTTTGAGGTGCTGAGAGTCTCCGTGGAAATTTCATCAGCTCTGTTGTCAGGCAGAACTAAATTAATATGTTCTGGTGTATTGTGTGCTGAGGCTTAGTTATCTTAAGCACCTCCTGATGCCCATCTTAGAGCTACTCAGAAATGGATTGATCCGTACCATGAAATACTCTTCTTTCTGGGATTTAGAGGAAGTTTTATTAATTTCTTTCAAGTATCAGCCCACCGGCAGTGAAATGATCAGAGTAGTTTGTATGAGTAAGGCTTTGTCTATAAGAAGTGTCCCACTGGTTTGGACCGGTGCATAATCAGGCCCTGGATTCTGCATCTAGCCATAACAGACAGAGGTGGGCAGAAAAAGCACCTGGTCATGGCTGTATCTGCAGCCAGTTTTTCATCCCTTACTTGTTTACTTTGTAAGACAGCTGCTCCACCAATGTGTTATTTCAATTGTGATTTTCTCTATCTACTCTTTTTAGCTTAGACTTAGTTGTTATTTCTCTGCAAGCAGTACTACTGTCACAGTATCATTTGGGGGAAACTAAAATGTTTCCTGGGAACCCCTAATTGTACTTTGAGTTTTGTTTAGCTTTTATCTTGCAAATTGTATTTGCAAATTTGTATTTGCAAATTTATGTATTTAGCTTCATGTAGTTGCAAATTACCAAGTACTTTTACAGTTTCTACATCTCAAAGAATTATTGTTTCATCTACCTACTGGACAAAACCGCTTTGGACATATCAAGCTTCTTAAGCTTCTTCTGTGACTCTGTGCAATGTAACTGAGCCAGATCTAAAAAAAAAATAAAAAAATAAAAAAATAAAATTGGATCACTCTCCAGTCTTTTCAGTATGGTGGTAAGGTACAATCCATTCTGTATGGGATTCTATAGATCAGTTGTCTAGATCTGAATTAGTCACTTTGGTTTCCATTTATAGTCACCAGAGATAAAAGGTCCTTTTAGAACAAGAATCATCTGACCTATCTAGGTATCTACTTATGAATAAGATTAATTATATTTTGTAACTTCTTTCATCTCCCTTGACTACCAAAGGAACTAAGATATTGACTTCTGCAAGTAGATATCTCATATCTAGTGATATTTCATATCACTAATTCCTATCTCATTATTTAAACAACATTTCCCAGCAAAAAGTTAGACTAGATATCATGGAATAATTTACTTGACATATAAGAAGAGACTTGACTTTACTTGACATTCACTTGACTTTTAAACTGAATTCCATTAAACCACAGATCACTTCTAGAAACTTTTGTGGCAGGTATGATATGCCTAGTGAAAATGGACCTGATAGGCACCATTAACTGTGTAGCTATTGGTAGTCAACATCCAAATAGAATATATTTTTTCAACTGTTTTTTATGGCTTCCTTTTGCTCAAGAAAACTACATTTTTCATGTTGTCAGTGAGATATTTTTTCCTGTTGCTTTTCTCCACAAGCAGTAATTGTCCTCAGCAGCTTCAATAGAGAAGCATCTTTCTTCAGAAACACATATGAGATATTTCTTGTCTTTCCTTTAAGTTTTTTACTTCCTCGTAGGAGGTCATGACATATCTTTGAAAACAATACTGGCAAAACTTTCTCTTTCCTTTCTGACAAGTTGTTCACTCTTTTATCTGTTTAATTCAGGTGGATGTTTAGTGTAGGTCAATTCACTACTGTAAACTTCAGTGTTTTTATATTTGTATATATTTACACATACACACCTGTAGAGAAGAGTTAGCCTTGTTCTGATAAGGATCAGCCTTGGGCAAAAGGGAACTGAGCAGCTTGTTCTTATTTATCTCTTATACACACTTTATGGATGGAGATCCACAATCTTGGAATGAGAGGCTGAAGAAAGGAGTCTTGTATTGGTAGGATGGCCCTGTTTTGGCAGCAGAACAGAACATTGAGGGCCATGGTGCCCAACTGAAACCTTTTGCCTCATTATGTGGAAAGTAAATATTAAAATTCACATCCCTGAATATGATAATGAGCAAATGTGTTTTACTGAAGTAAGTGTATAAAGTAAGTGTATTTATCAATGGCAATACTGAATCTTTAACATGTCACCTTATTAAATATGTTTGACTTTGTGAAACTGTCTCAGCAAAAGTCCTTGACAGGGCTCTGAAACAGGCAAACGTTGAACTGCAAATACTTTCAACTTTCAGAGATTGTCTCAGTGAAAGCCCTTAGCAGGGCTCTGAAATAGGGAAATGCTGGACTCTGGTAGGTCCACCAATGTGACACCTATAGTATCCTTGTTCTCCTTTCATCTTGAATATCTTTGTCTCTAGGATTATATTGGCCTGCATAGCTTTGTTTACCTTAGAACTAAGTAGAAACAGAACTAAATCTTTTCATTGAGACTAAGAATAATTTAGTGAAAGCTTCAGAGTTAGTGGTGATATTGCAATACTAGTGTCTACAAAGCAATTTAATACAGCATAACTCTTTTATCTTTTTACCAGGCTTTCTCATGTTTTTTTTTGGTATTAATGTATGCAGTACATTGTGATGTTTTTGAATACTGCAGAAGAGGCCCTCACATACCTTTCTGTTTAACATATCTTCTTTTAATAAATTTTAGAGTCTTTACTATGGTAAGAGAATCTGACCACTGGCAATCCATAGCACATTCCAATATGCTGTGCTTTTGCTTGTCACATTCTATAGTTTTTTTTAAAGGTCAAGTAAATTATTGATAATTTGGGGGATTTATTTTAACATTGTCTCAGCCACAATATATCTTTTCTGTCCAAATCTTGAAGACCTTAAATCAATCAGAAACCATCAAGTGCTTTCACTTTGCTAATATATAATTTCTAATATATATTCTTTATATTTTTACATTGAGTGCAGCACTTCACATTTCTGTAAAGGCAGTATCAAGTTTAGTCTCATCTGCCTGAGTTAACTGAAAACTTTAAAAAACAAACAAACAAACAAACAAACAAAAAAACTGAAGGTCTTCAGAGCCAGTTGTTAAAAATAAAGCTTCCTTCTGACTACTTTCTCTTTTAGTTTCAAGCATTACTTGCAGCTACAGAACAAAGAACTGCTTAAACCTTTTATTCATTTCACACATTTCCAGAATTATTGTTTGTGAGACTTCCATTTATCTTTTCTGAATATCTTAGCATTTTGCTTTATTCCTGATTATTGTTGTTAACAAATACTGTAATACTTAGAATTGTCCTTCCTATAATTTCTGCCAAAAGGTTCCCACCCTTAGGATAACCTTGTGTTATCCTAACACAAGTATCTGACCTTTGACCACAAACTTATTGCCCATTTATCTTTGTGTTACCTTTAACAATCTGGTATATACTCTCTGCTTTATCTTCTAGTCTGTTTTGTTTTTGTTTGTTTGTTTTTTGTTTGTTTGTTTGTTTTTTTTCTCTTCTATTTCTCTCTTCTTCAGGAACAAAGGCTGCAGAAACCAGCCCTGAATCTCTAGTGAAGAGTCCTTTCACTTTCTCTCTCATCAAAGCTAGTAATCTGAAATCTCTCTTTATTAAGTAGTCTCATAACATAGTTTTTCTCTGTTCTCTTCTTTCATCTTTTCAAGTTTTATATTTAAAATATGACTGTATTAAGATTAATTTCTTATTATTATTTTATTTATAATATTTATAAGCTTATTATTTTATTTATTTATTTGTTTTATTTTGTAATGATCTGAAAAAAAACATCCACTATTCTTTCAGTTTTTCAATTAAAAAGAGACAACTTTTAAATTTATATGTACAGTTTCTAGAATGAATTCCTGTTTCATGTTATGTCTTAAATACAAAAGAAGTAACAATCATCTTATATTTTAAATGATTAATATTTCGTATTTACATATTACCTATGGATTCTATTATTAATAACTAACAGTAATAATGACCTGTATTAATTCTTACATCTGTTCTTGCCATTTCTGTAATATTTTTTTTCATTAATTACTTTGCTAAGCTGCTTCTAAATGAATATGAATGATGAGCTGCTAATGTACAGACAGGTTCATTGTTTATCAAACTAAACAGTGTCTTCTTTACCTTCACGGGAGCAAAGCCAATTATTACATAGAATTAGCACATACTGACTTGTTCACATTCCCAAGGGAATCAACGTACAAATGACATGTAAGCAAAGATATAAACTGGTCCCCTCAAAGATATTTATTTAGTGTGTTAACATACAGGATTATGAGGATCTTAAATTGTGAATTACTGTTCCTTCCTACTGTGTTTCGCTGAACTATCATTACTCTCAAACTCCTCATCAAGATTGTTGATAAAATGATTGTTGATTATTGATAAAGAATTATCAGTTATCAGAGTTCATTGATAGGGCTTTAAACTAGATTTGAAATACATAAACAAGAAAAGGAGGACTAAAGAGAATCTCCATTCTTTATTGGATGTAGGGGAAAACATACTGACGAGATGAGGAAAAAGCTGAGGTACCTGATCTAGTGGAAGGTGTCCCTGCCCATGGCAGGGAGGTTGGAACTAGATGATCTTTAAGGTCTCCTCCAACCCAAACCATTTTATGATTCTACGATAATCCACGAGGAAAAGGTTAATGACCTTCTACTCCACTTAGATGTATACAAGCTTATGGGTCCAGATGGGATCTACTCAAGTATACTGAGGCAGCTGGCGGAAGTGCTTGCCAATCCACTTTCCATCATTTATCAACAGCCCTGGCTATCATGAGAGGTCACAGTCAACTCAAGGCTAGCAAATGAAGCACTCATCTACAGGAAGAGCTAGAAGAAGGATCCAGGAATCTACAGGCATGTCAATTTGACCTCGATGCCAGAAAAGGTCATGGAGCAGATTATTTCAAATGTCATCACACAGCGCTTACAGGACAACGAGGTGATCAGGCTCACTCAGCATAGGTTTATCAAAGGCAGGTCCCACTTGACAAACCTGACCTTCTACAACAAGGTGATGTGCTCAGTGTATGAGGGAAAGGCAGTGGAAGTGGTCTACCCAGCCTTCAGTAAGGCTTTTGACACCATTTCCCATAGCATTCTCCTGAAGAAGCTGGTTGCTCAAGGCTTGGACAGGTATATGCTTCATTGAATTAAAAACTGGATGGGTGGCCAGGCCCAAAGAGTCATGGTAAATGGTGTTAAATCCCACTGGAGACCAGTCACTAGCGGTGTTCCCCAGGGCTCAATACTGGGACCAGTATACAGTACTCTTTACCAAGGATCTGGATGAGATCTGGTGTACCCTTAGTAAGTTTGCAGATGACACCAAGCTAGGCAAAAGCGTTGATCTGCTTGAGGGTTGGAGGGTTCTACAGGGAAATCTAGATAGGCTGGACCAATGGATCAAGGTCATTTCTATGAAGTTCAACAAGCCTAAGTACTGGGTCCTGCACTTGAGGCACAAAAACGCCATGCATTGCCACAGGCTGTGGGAAGAGTGTCTGGAAAGCTGCCTGGCAGAAAGGGACTGTGTGGTATTGGTCGATAGCCAGTAGTGTGCTCAGGTGGCCAAGAAGGCCAACATCATCTTATCTTCTATCAGAAATATCATGGCCAGCAGGACTAGGGAAATGATTGTGTCTCTGCACTCAGACTCTAACCTGTCAGTTAGATCTGTGGAAGTTTAATGGGCTATTCTGATGTCTCATCATCCTGCCAGTTCCACATGTGCTTGGGATATTATTACACAGAAATGCAATGTAATAACAGTATCTGTTTATTTGTGTGTTACTCCTGTGTGCCGATGGTACGTTCTGGCATTCATGTTGACAAGATTTTCATGTTCAGTGGACAGTCTACTTGATATGAGTCTTTTTTGATTTTTAGGCATTATCAGTGTGAAATTACTGTAATGATACACTTAAAAAGTAGCTGATGTCCTGGGATTTTGTCTTCACAACATTTTTATTTGTTTGTTTTATTTTCACTGCAACTATGGCATGATACTTAATCTCAGGAAAAGAAAAAGAAATCATGGGATATAGCTTTCAATAACATCTGCAGAAAGCAAATATCACAAAGGAAGCATCAGTTGCTAACAGCCTGCATGAACTTCTTAAACCATAGAACAAGCACTGGATGTTTGGATTGTATTTTCCTCTATCCCTTCCGTGGTAGGAAGGGATGATGAGCAGACCTGGAAGGCCCAGCTTATAAAGTCATGACTGAGAGGCTTGTGCTGTTGCAAGAATTTTGTGTGTGTTTGTTTGTTTGGATGGTTTTTGTTTGTTTGTTTGGTTGGTTGGTTGGTTTTGTATTTTTTTTTTTTTTTTTGATCATTAGGAGGTTTACTCAGCACCTGTCCTGATGGCTGTCAATGGGTCCTACCTGTCTCAAAGAGGAAAATGGATTCTAGCCTGGGAGCTGGCATGGCTCATCAAGAGGGCTTTAAACTAGGTATGAAGGGGGATAAGGGGAAAATGAGGCTCAACGGAGATGAGCAGTCCCAGGGTTGAGGGTGTGGAAAATGGCATGACTCAAGTGCATCTACACCCATGCACGCAGCATGGACAACAAACCGGAGGAGCTGGAAGCCATTGTGCGGCAGGCATACATGTATTATGACCTAGTCACGTGCACTGAAACGTGGTGGGACCTCTCTCACTACTGGAGTGCTGCAATGGATAGCTACAAGCTCTTCAGAAGGGAAGAAGGGACAGACAACTAAGGGGAGGTGGCATAGCTCTCTATATTAGAGAGTGTTTTGATGCTGTTGAGATTGGGGTTGGGAACGAAAAGGTAGAGTCCCTGTGGAAAAGGATCGGGGGTTGGCCAACAAGGCAGACATCTCATTGAGGGTCTGTTATAGACCACCATGACAGGATGAAAAGATCTATGAAGAGTTCTATAAGCAGTTGGCTGAAGTCGCTCAGTCGCCAGTGCTTGTTCTCATGGGGGACATGAACTTTCCAGACATATGCTGGAAATACAATACAGCCCTGAGGAAACAGTCCAGAAGGTTCCTAGGGTACACAGAAGAGAGCTTCCTGACTCACAGCTGGGTAGTGAGCCTACCAGAGGAGATGCCCCACTAGACCTGCTGTTTACAAAAAGAGGACTGGTGGGAGATGTGGTGATAAAGAGTTGTCTTGTGCAGAACGACCATGGCATGGTAGAGTTCTCTATTTTTGGTGAAGTTAGGAGGGGGGTCAGTAAAACTCCTACCCTGGAATTCTGGAGGGTAGACTTTGAATAGTTCAGGACACTGGTAGGGAGGGTCTCTTGGGAGTAAGTCCTGAAGGGCAGAGGGGTCCAGAAAGGCTGGATGCACCTCAAGGAAGACATCTTAAAGGCACAGTAACAGACTGTCACCATGTGCCATAAGATGGGCTGTCAGGGAAGAAGACTAGCTTTGCTAACAGGAAACTTTTGCTGAGTCTCCCGGAGAAAAAGAATTTATGTCTGGTGGAAGAAGAGGCAGAGAACTTGGGGAGAGTACAAGAAATTTGCCAGCATACGCAGAGAAAAAATCAGGAAGGCCAAAGCCCAATAGGAGCACAAACTAGCCACTATGGTCAAAGATAAAAAAAAATGTTTTTAAAAATATATTAATGGTAAGACGAGGGCCAAGAAGAATCTTCATTCTTTACTCAACGCGGGGGGAACATAGCTACTGAGGATAAGGAAAAGACTGAGGTTCTTAATTCCTTCTTTGCATCTGTCTTTACTAGCCAGGCCACTTATCCTCAGGGTACTCAGCCTCTCAACCTGGAAGTCTGGGACAAGGAGCAGAAGAACTCTTCCACAGTTCAGGTGGCAACAGTTAGAGACCTGCTGCTCCACCTGGACTCTCAGAGTCCATGGGGCCAGATGGAATCCACCTGAGAGTGCTGAGGGAGTTGACAGATGTGATTGCTGGGCCACTTTCCATCATCTGTCAGTGGTCATGGTCATCTGGAGAAGTCCCAGATGACTGGAGACTTGCTAATATGAGTCCCATCTATAACAAGAGTCATAAGGAGGACCCAGGGAACTACAGGCCTGTCAGCCTGACCTCGGTGCCAGGAAAGGTGATGGAACAGTTCATCTTGAATGCAATCATGCAGCATATGCGGGGCAACCGGGGGATCAGGCCCAGTCAGCATGGGTTCATGAAAGCCAAGTCCTGCCTGACCAACCTCATCTCCTTCCGTGACTGGGTGACCTGCCTAGTAGGTTAGGGAAAGGCTGTTGGCATAGTCTACCTAGACTTCAGCAAGGTCTTTGAAATGGTCTCCCACAGTATGCTCCTGGAGAAGCTGGCAGCCCATGTCTTGGACAGGTACACTCTTTGCTGGGTTAAAAACGTGCTGGATGAACAGCTCCAGAGAGTAGTGGTGAATAGAGTGAAATCCAGCTGGTGACCAGTCACCAGTGGTGTTCCCAGGGGTTGGTGTTGGGGCCCATCCATTTTAATATCTTTATTGATGATTCGGATGAGGCAATTGAGTGCAATCTCAGTAAGTTTGCAGACGACACCAAGCTGGTGGGAAGTGTCAATCTGCCGGAGAGTAGAAAGGCCCTGCAGAGGGACTTAGACAGGTTGGATCAATGGGGAGAGGCCAATGGGATGAGGTTCAACATGGCTAAGTGCTGGGTCCTGCATTTTGGCCACAACAACCTCATGCAGTGCTACAGGCCTGAGGGAGAGTGGCTGGAGAGCTGCGCAGAGGAAAACGGTTTGGGGGTAGTGATTGATGCTCACCTGAACATGAGCCGGCAGCGTGCCCAGGTGGCCAAGAAGGCCAATGGCATCCTGGCTTGTATCAGTAGTGTAGCCAGTATGACCAAGAAGGTGATCATCCTCCACACTCAGCCCTGGTGAGACCGCACCTCGAGTACTGTATTCAGCTTTGGGCCCCTCACTACAAGAAGGACATTGAGACCATGGAGGGTGTCCACAGAAGGGTAATGAAGCTGGTGAAGGGCCTGGAACACAAGTCCAGGAATGGTTGAGGGAGCTGGGGTTGTTTAATCTGGAGCAGAGGTGGCTCAGGGGAGACCTTGTTGGTCTCTACAACTACCATAAAGGAAGTTGTGGGGTGCTGGGGGTCAGCCTTGTCTCACAGGTAACTAGTGATAGGACTTATCCTGGTAGTTACTGAAGCACACCTAGGGGACAATGCAGTCATTGGTCACAGCCAATATGGATTCATGATGGGTAGGTCCTGTTTAACAAATTTGATTTCCTCTTATGATAAGATCACCCATCTAGTCAATCAAGGGAAACCAGCTGATATAATCTTTTTGGATTTCAGTAAAGTTTTTGACAGTTTCCCACAGGTTCCTACTGGACAAAATGTCCAGCATACAGCTAGACAAAAACATCATACAATGGGTGAATAATTGGCTCACAGGTAGGACTCAAAGAGTTATGGTAAATGGAGCCATATCTGGCTGGTGGCCAGTCACCAGTGGGGTCCCCCAGGGCTCCATTTTAGGGCAAGTTCTTTTCAATATTTTATAAACAATTTTGATATAGGACTAGAAAGTGTTTTGAGCAAACTTGCTGATGATACTAAACTGGGAGGAGTTGTTGACTCTGTCGAGGGTGGAAAGGCCTTGCAGAGAGATCTGGACAGATTGGAGAGCTGGGCAGTCACCAGTCCTGTGAAGTTTAAGGAAAGCAAATTCTGCGTCCTGCACCTGGGAAGGGGCAACCCTGGCTATACATACAGACTGAGTGATGAGACACTGGAGACCAGTCCCTCAGAGAGAGATCTGGGGGGTTTGGTTGATAGCAAGCTGAATATCAGCCAGCAGTGTGCCCTGGCAGCCAGGAGGGCCAACTGTATCCTGGGATGCATCAAGCATGGCATTGGTAGTTGGTCGAGGGAAGTGATTGTCCTGCTGTATTTTGCACTGGTGCAGCCTCACCTCGAGTACTGTGTGCAGTTCTGGGCACCACAGTACAAAAAGGATGTGAAACTATTGGAGAGTGTCTAGAGAAGGAATACTAAGATGGTGAAGGGCCTAGAGAGGAAGATGTATGAGGAGCGGCTGAGGTCAGTTTGCCTGTTCAGCCTGGGAAAGAGGAGGCTGAGGGGAGACCTTATCATAGTCTACAGTTTCCTCATGAGGGGGAGTGGGGTGGCAGGTGCCGATCTGTTCTCTAGTGACCAGTGATAGGACCCAAGGGAATGGTGTCAAGCTGCAACAGGGGAGGTTCAGTCTGGATATCAGGAAGAAGTTCTTCACTGAGAACATTGTCATGCACTGGAACAAGTTCCCCAGAGATGTAGTCATGGCACCAAGCCTGTTGGAGTTTAAGAAGTGTTTGGACTGTGCTCTTAGTCATATGGTCTGAATTTTTGGGTAGACCCATGTGGAGACAGGAGTTGGACTCAGTGATCCTTGTGGGTCCCTTCCAACTCAGGATGTTCTACAATTCTATGATTTTATCACTAGAGAGAATGGCCTCAAATTATGCCAGGGGAAGTTTAGGCTGTAAATTAGACATTTATTCTCAGAAACAGTAGTTAGGCATTGGAACAGGTTGCCCAGGGAAGTGGTGGAGTCCCTGTCGCTGGGGGTGTTTAAGGAAACATTGGATGTGGTAATTAGGGACATGTTGTAGTGAGTGATATTGGTGGTAGGGGGATTGTTGGATAAGATGACCTTGGAGGTCTTTTCAAACCTTAATGATTCTATGATTCTATGACTTTATCTGATTCTGAGTTTCTGGGAAAATCTGAAGAAAGCAAATACTTACACTAGAAGTCTTAGATAAGACCCCCACATCACATGCCTTAGTCCTGAAATAAGAATCTATTTTTTCAACCCTTTTCAACATTTTTGTTGTTATTCTTGTTATTTGTTTGCTTGTTTGCTTGTTAGTTTGCTTTCCATACTCACACATTGAAATTATTGACCCTCTCTCTTCCATCATCTTTTATTCCTTCTTGATTTCTCATAACAATGGAGCTAAAAGATTCACAGACATCTTTCAAGACTTTCACTCTGTATTAACAGAAAGTAAAGCTTATCAGCATGTTCCCGAATATTTTATCATGTTTTTCAGAGATCTTCAGTTTTTCATACAGCCATACAAGTGGTGCCATGTACACCTTCATGTGTTAATTCCATATGAGAGAGGGCTTATTTTGCAAATTTCTGCTCCTAAAATTTCTCTCTATTAATCAGCTTCCATGTGAATTTGCACAGTGACTTCAAGCCTCATAAGAAGTCCAGCTGCTTAGACCTACATGTATGTTCTTCTAGGAGAAAGGACTTTGGGGACTTTTAGCTTCCGTGACAGGTTATTTCTGTTTGAATTAGACATCCTCCAGGTTAATAAATTTTGATTGCTCCATATTGTTAGCCATCTGCTCCCATCCCTTAGGATATTAGTCCACGAAGGAAGTTAAAAAACATAAGCCAATCCCCTCTGTACACCACCTCCCCCCCCTCTCCCCCAATGTGGCAGATAAAGAACTACATTGTTTGTATATTGTTTGTACTCAAAATATCAAAATAGTAAGTGGAGGATAAGCTGATGCATAGTATTTGATTTAGACATATATGAACATACACCAGCTTTTCACATGGACTGTTGACATATGTGACATGGTAGCTATAATTGAAGTTTTCCAGCACTTCACTGTAATACGTTGTTTTCAGTTGTTTATACATAACAAACTTTAACTAGTGGAAAAAAGACAAGGAATGGACCTTTAAAATTTAAAGGAAGAGACATATGTTAACCTGAAACATAATAGAAAACACTCCTTAGCTTGAAGATCTTGAATCTAGAAGATCTACAATCCTCTGCCACTAGAAAATAAATTAGTTTCAGGGGCAAAATAAATCCTTTTCTTTCTAATAGCATCACGTAAGGCTTACAGCCAGTAAGCAATAATAAATACAGGTATAATAAGGATTTTCATGTGATAAAGATACCAATATGAACTTTATGAATGACTGATTTAGGAAACATATGATCAGTTAGTCCCTTTTTTCTCCCAGTGAAGTCACACTTTTAAAATTTTCTAAGCACTCTGTGTAAGACATGAAGAGTGAGATTTTTACTAGTTATTGCTACAGTGGAATCCAGTAGAACATGTTTATAGCATGTCATCATGCTGAAAAGACATAAAAGAGAAAATTAATATATATATATATATTTAAACTTAGTGTACGCTGTTAATAGTTGGTTGTACGTCCGTAGGCTGTAACATTGATAAAAGCAAATAATTAAAAACTGATCATTGCCAAATGAGACATAGTTCTTTGAATAACATAGGATGTTTCACGGTGTACACAGAAAAAGCACATTTTAAATCTACAAAGACAATCATTAAGTTAGCCTTCCTTAAATTCTGGATAATTGATTTTGTAATATCAATGTTTGCCTGATACAGAATTATGGATTTAAGGTAATATAAGCTTGCCATAAACATTTATTTTAATATGATAGTTTGTAGCACTTACTGATACAGTAATTTGTTTCTCTTATATGTTCTGATAAGAAGATATATGTTTTTATAGGAGTTCTGGTAAGCAGCAATATGCTGTTATAGGAGCTCTTACTTGAACTGAAGGGGGATTCAGTATTAAAGCTGGCTGAACTTGCTCCTTATAGGTTGAATTCTTCATCTCAGTGTATTGCCTGAAGAACATGTGTTGTGAATGCCTGTGACATTTATTATTAACTGTGTCTACAGTTAATTTTTCCAGTCTTCCTTATGGAATTTGAGCCACTCCATTCTAAGCCGAGCAGATCTTAAGACTTACAAAAGGAGAAAGCCTTATTTCTAAATTTCACATTAGTAAGTTGGAACACTTCCATAAATTGTACTAATTTGTGTGACTCATTTTAATTGTACTTTAATAAATTTACATGGATTCTGATTTTAATTATTTGGTTTATATTTCCTTTCCTAACAATTTGTTAGTTTGTCACATGTCACAGCAGTGTGCAAGGAGAGAGAATGCAAGTACTACTTTTACTCTATCCTATTCTGTGTTAAAACAGTACAATATTTTTTTCAAAAAGTGTGGAAGAGTTGAGAAAGTTTATAAATTATTCCTGTATGTTTTCCTTCAGGACAAAATTGTACCTCTAACCAAAAAATTAACATAATGAGAATAGCCTACTTTACAGAGCGAAGAGATGACGCAATACTAGCATTAATCTGTGGCTGGCTACGTTTTCTGAGACTTAATGAATGTTTGTATATCAAAATCTCTGATACCTGCTACTAAGCCTTTTTAATAGGAATGACTCATTATTAAAATCTTAACAGGAGAGAATAAAAAAAAAAAAAAATCACATTCACATGTAGAAACTTCTGAACTTGCATTGTTTGGAAATTAGATAATTAGATATTTGTGGAAAACAGATACTTAGTACTTGGCTGCTCTTTTTGTTTTCTATCACTTTTTCAATGTGATTTAACTGGAAGACTGGGAGGGAGGGAGGGAGGGAGGGAGGGAGGGAGGGAGGGAGGGAGGAAGGAAGGAAGGAAGGAAGGAAGGAAGGAAGGAAGGAAGGAAGGAAGGAAGGAAGGAAGGAAGGAAGGAAGGAAGGAAGGAAGGAAGGAAGGAAAAAAAGAGAAAGAAAGAGAAGAGAAAGAGAGAAAGAGAAAGAGAAAGAGAAAGAGAAAGAGAAAGAGAAAGAGAAAGAGAAAGAGAAAGAGAAAGAGAAAGAGAAAGAGAAAGAGAAGAAAGAGAAAGAGAAAGAGAAAGAGAAAGAGAAAGAGAAAGAGAAAGAGAAAGAGAAAGAGAAAGAGAAAGAGAAAGAGAAAGAGAAAGAGAAAGAGAAAGAAGGAATGCACTAGCACAGAGTAGGACAACCATTGCCATTTACCAGCTAGCAGTGCTGTGCTTGATGTTTACTCAGCTTTTATATTGTATAGACAGAGAATATTTCCTTAGATGATCTTTCTTTAGGATTTTAATCAAATTTTGATTTATGACCTTAATAGAAAGTGTTAATTAACATTTCTGAAATGTTGTTTACTCACCTTAAGCATACGTAAAATCTCTAGCATATCTTGGCATGATAGATAAAAGGAATGAAATGTCTCGTGGTCAAAATTTGCCGTGGTCATGGGACAAAAGGAAGTCAGAAAATAACATGTATTAATAAGAGAAAGAAAAAAGAAAACAAAAAACAAAATCTGTTTTTTCTTCCCCCTCTGTAAATGTGGAGTTTCATATCCCATCCAACTATTCTTTTTAAATAAGTTAAAAATATATATTTTAAGCCCCTTTAGAAAATTGAATATCCTTATTGGGGTTCCTTAACACAATGGCTTTATAGTGGGCTCTTATCCCAGCCACACAGATTTTGAATGAACTGTTGTGCTATGGAGATAAATGTGAGTGCACACTGCATACAACTAATGCTCATTTTTGTACACCTACAGGCACATCTTCCTCCATAGGCTGAAAAAGAATGTGTTAGAAAGCTTCAGATTCAGAACTGAGACTGATATGCTTCAATCTCTGGACTTCTTCTGAACTAAAAAACAAAGACTAAATTTGATACAAGCACAGAATGGGGGCATATGGGGGCATATGGGGGCATGGGTGGCACAAAGATGCATAGACTATCTTCATATTTAACTGCTGAATTGGAAGAGATGGTCCCATAACAGATAGTTACATTGAGAACATCCTGTTAAGAGATCAGTGCCCTCGTGTCCATATAAAGAGCAGTTTAGGCAGTCAGAACTCTGCTGGAGTCAAGCCCCTGGGTTAAAAATGACTGTTTCCACTCAGTGTTTCATATAGAGTAATGAGATGGGGTCATGAGAATATTTTCTTCATGCACTGACCTGAGGAACTGAAACAGCAGTTGATGGACTTTCAGAAAGAAGAAATTGCATCCTCTTTTTGTCTCCCTATTTCTCAGAAACTGTCAGAAAAAGGGCAAGATCCAGATACTTCATAAAGTCTCCAAGGAAAAATTGTTGTGGTCATTTAATTTATGATGAACAACATATATTGGTTGTAGATGACAGCAGAAAAGCAAGACAGAAAGACTGATAGAGGCTGTGTTGAAACATTTGACTGAATCAGCAAGAATACTTCACTAACACTTGGATATGTGTATTTTTTCTCTATGGCATTTTGGTAGATACTACCTAAAGGATAATCTAATTTTAAAGAATGTGGGAATTTACCATTATATATTTTACTCCTGTTATTTAAGAAAGAAAAGAAATAATAACTATAGCATAAGGAATAGAATGAGAATCTTTGCTATAGTATTTTTCCTAACACCAATATTATATTTAATACATTATTGATTTTATATATTACTAAAATGCCTTCTTATTTTGAGAAATGTTGTCCTTACATTTGCTATATAATGAATAAACATAAAATTATGTTGTCCTCACATTTGCTATATATGAATAAACATAAAATTATGCAAAGTGACACGGGTGATTAAATTATTCTTCTTCAGTAACACATGTACTATGTCCTGGTTTTGGCTGAGATAGAGTTAATTTTCTTCACAGTAACTGGTATGGTGCTGTGTTTTGGATTTAGGATGAGAATAATGTTGATAGCATACCAATATTTTAGTTGTTGCTGAGTAGAGCTTATGCTAAGTCAAGGATTTATCAGGTTCTTGTGCTGCCCTGCCAGCAAGGAGGCTGGGGGTGCACAAGAAGTTGTGAGGGAACACACCCAGAACAGCTGCCGCAAACTAGCCAAAAGGCTATCCCACACTGTATGGCATCATGCTGAACAATAAAACCGGGGAGGTTGGCTGAGGGGCCATTGTTGCTCAGGGCGTGGCTTGGCAGGTATTAGGGTTGGAAAACACCTTCAAGATCATCTGGTCCAACCATCACCCTACTACCAATGTCACCCAATAAACCATGTCCTAAGCACCACATCCAACCTTTCCATGAAAACCCCCTGGGACGGTGACACCATCATTTCCCTGGGTAACACATTCTAATGGCTGGCTACTCCTTCTGAGAAGATTTCACACCTGGAATTAAACATGGGCAGGGTTGAGTAATTTTTTAATAGAACTTCAGTTATATTACCTACATTACCATTTTTATGGAAGGCTAACCTAAACGAAAATCACCATGTTCAAAGATAAATAAATAAATAAATAAGTAAAATTTTTAAAAAGGCAGCGAAACATACTAAGTGTTGTCACATTATTTAAATAAAGTGTCTTTCATATTTTTCTAGTCCTATTCACAGACCTCATCTGATGCACACAGAGGTCCAGACGCATTTATTTATTTATTTACTTATTTATTTATTTTCCAGAGTTGGTGTTTACTAAAAATGAGCTCAAAGTCTATATTTCTTAACTAAATTCTTTTTTTAGTTACAGAAAATAAAATTCTCTAAGTACCTGTCTTTAGGTTTTACTTTCATTTTATTCAGATTTTCAAAGTTTGAATGCTTTAACAACTGGACAGATGAAGTTTTCATTGCGAAGTCTCTGTGGAAATTGATTTTGTTTTGACAAAGTTAAGAGTCTTCAAATTGCACTTCTAAACAGTGAACAAGTATTACTTTAATACTTGTTCTCCAGTACATGTTAGGAAAGACATTCACGGTAATTATAACACAGTGTTATCTAAGCTAAAAAAATGAATTATTTTTCCTGTAGCTTTCCTTTTTTTTCAAGCATTTGCAATTTTGTTCTTACTTTCAAATAGTAATTTTTGGTCCTTTATGGTAGCAGAATAAAATGAGGATACCAGTTCTCCTTTACTTTGATGTACAGGTTGATAGTCATACAAAGAAGGTAGAATTTTAGATCTGAGATCCACCATACAAATTTTCAAAGAGGTTTTGATTTTCAAAGAGATTTTCAAAGAGGTACAGAACCATTCAGATAAAGTTGTCACACACATAGGTGTTCAGTGGTATTTTGTACAAAATACAAATACTGTTTTATTTATTAAAAATATTAAAAAATGTTCATGCATCTTCTAACCAATTCAACTCCTCATCTGTCCCATGTGTAACAATAGAAATACCTCAGTGAATACAGAAAATAATGCCTCCTAGCCTTCTTTTGTCTCACATGTACATAATTCTCATAACTACTAATATTAATACATACAGAAAAGAATATTACCACCTGTGGGCCTAACATCATATATATTTTTGCATTTTCATTGGTGAATTTGAACTGAACATAGAGTGTGCATATAGGAAACATATTAATCTTTTATGAGAAAAAGTACAGCATGGACAGCAGAAATACAAGATATACTTTATCTCCTACCACGACCAACACTAGAAAGAAAGACTAATTTATTTTTATATTATTTAAAGAAATGACAAAATAATTAAATAAGACAAAGGCAAAAATAGTTGAACTGTATATTTCAATTAATATATTTCAATTCTTCTGTACCTATGCAGGAGAATTTTACATGTCTTGTACAGGATGCCCACTGAGAAAACACATGAAACAATGAATTGACTTGCTTTGATAGGAAACAAGGTGTTGAATCCTTCTATCCTCAAACAAACACAAATATATATAAACAAAAAGAGAGGGCAGTTTACATTTTATGTTAGAATTAATTTACATATTATGAAACCAAAATGTTCTGGAAACACCAGTTAAATGACTGAAGAACCACATCAGTTAGATGTAACAGGTAAATTAACATAAATATTTAAGTATATGCTGGCTAACACTAAGCTGCTCTAGGAAAATGAGGAATCAGTAGAATTTACGTAAATGGAAATAAATCAAAACAGTTGAAAACTTGAAAGATGAAGACTTGAGCAACACTTCCAAATGACAGAAAAAAATGAAACTCCTATGCAAGACACAACTGTTATAATGTTATTTATTTTAGATGAAATCACAAAACAATATTATTTTTACCAAAGAAAATGCAAGTCATTAGGAATCGGGTTTTACAAAAACAAACAAACAACAAAAAATGCCACAGTTTAATGTTGCTGGTGGGAATTAAACAGTCAGATATCAGAGCACATAAAAATAATAAATATGAACCAGGGAAGCTGAATTATCTTAACTTCAAAAAGTTAAGTTTAGCAAAAATACTGGACAAGAAATAAATAAACGTTCTTAAACTTCTTCAGTATACAGAAATCTTAAAAAAAAAAAAAAATCACTTTAAGGTTAGTATTGGAAGACATCATTCCTTAACTAACAGACATAAAACTGTTCTCAAGTTTGAAAATCTGTCCTCCCCTAGGTCTTCTTCATACTTTCTCAATAGAAACAACAAAATAGTGGGAAATGAGTGATAAGGAAGGAAAAAATAATAATACTTAACATTCATGTTAATTTGGTTGCCAAAATAAACCTCCCAAACATAGAAACTGTGGTAGATCCTCAAGCATCACCTTTAGATATCTTTGAAATCTGACATAATTTTAATGTTTCATGAATCCATTGTCAGTAATACCAAATCACTATATTCTCCTCTCAGATACTTAAATAATTGTGTTAATATTAATTTGCATTAGATATCAAACAATTGAAGAGAGATTCTTTATACTCCAAAATGAAGACAAACGATACTCAAATGTAGTGAATATATTCAAAAAAGTAAAAAATGTCTCCCATATTCAAGACATCATGTCCTCTAATTTTCAAACTTGAAAATAATGTCTCCCGAGGACAGAAATCCTTTACAGTGAAAGATCATTAGAAGATGGGAATCAGAATTTGACTGAAAAATTTGTATTAACTGTGGAGTTTCTGTCATAACCTTTCACAGAATTAGGGTTTAAGGGGCTACAAATCTTTATAGGAAACACTTTTAGACAAGAAAGTCCATTACTGAAAGTTTAAATAGGAAACAAATGAATAAATAGCACTGAATTATTATTATTATTATTAATTATTATTATTATTATTATTATTATTCAGATTTCTTCAGTTGGTGTATCAAGGCATTTATCTCTCTATAAATCAGTTTGAAAACACTAGACCAGCTCCAACGAGATTTTTCTGTGGCTCATCTTTCTGATTTGATGGAATCTATCAAAATTCTAATTGGAAAGCTCTTACTTATGGGTATCTCCCAGTGCAAGCAGCTTGCCTTAGCAACCTGCTCGTCTACCAGAAACCTGGTAGATTTCTATTAAAATAATGTAAATTTACTTTGCAAATTATCTCTTTAATATGTACAAAATGAAAGGGCACTGGTGATACCCTGGGATTCTATTGCAGCCCATATGGAAGATAGGACCATATCACTCAACATTTATTTCCATCAAGCAGTAATTTCAAAGTACTAAGAATACAAAAACATTTTTGGATAGTGAAGACTTATAGTCTACATATAACTCTGTGGAGGGCTGTCACAGTGAATCATTATGATAAGGTTAGGAACCATTTTATGATTTACCATAAATTAATGTTTCTGTGCACTAAATCTTCGTCTGCTTCCATAAAAACAGATTTTTACTGTCCTGACATCAAAACTTCATTGTGCAGAAGACTACTTGAATAACTTTACAAATGCAAGTGTACCTGATAAGAACAACTGCACCTTGGGTGAGTGCTTAAAAACAGCACAGATTTTGTAACTCTTGTAACTTTTGTAACTCCATTCTTTCAAATATGTGTATACCAGGAAAATATATTAGATTCTGTCACTGTATATGGTGAATTTTCTTTCTTGAGACTATTTTTGTTTCTTTGGAATGTTTAACTAAAAACATATTGTGTCTTTACTCTCTTATATTTCAATACTTGTCTATCTTATGATAAATTTCATTGTGATAATTGTCTATCTTACTATAGATTTAATAGTGATAATTCCACATATACACCAGTGTCATGAACAGCAGCACTTTGTCTAACACTTACTCTTTTTTTTTTTCCACAAAATCCTTTATGGTATTTCCAATCTTGAAAACTGTGTCAGCATTTCTCTCTATTTCTCCCTCCTTCTCTCTTTTTCTTATTGAATCATACACAGTTTTAATGAGATTTCTGTAGACTTCACTACTTCTCTCTACAGGCAATAATTCCTATTCTTATGCCCTAATGATTTATTTTGGTATTTCCATGGAATAATCTTGTAGATATTCATCCATGGCCAGTGGAGTCAGTAATGTATTTTTAACTGCTTCATCCAGCCCCATATCAATGCAGAATATTATTAACACCTGTCTTTCTAGTTACATGCATATTTCCTCTACATCAGTTCTGTTACATTGCTCCCTTGGGATCAGTCTAATAAGACTAGTGCAATGTTTACAAATTCTAATTTTTTTCTTACATGAGTTTCCTATTGATAAACTAAGATATAAATGAACATTACCTTTATTAATTTAAGTATCCTGAAGAAATCCTTTCCTCCTTATTCTTATGTCCCTCCAGTCTGACAGCAAACAAGGCAAAGCCATGCCAGCTACAATAGCAGAAACAGTGAAGATGAGTGAGCTTAGTCTTAAACTATGGATCTGGATGAGTCCTTTTACACAGATTTTTAAGCTGTGATGAACAGTTTGCTGGAATTTTATTTTATTTTATTTTATTTTATTTTATTTTATTTTATTTTATTTTATTTTATTTATTTTTCTTTTCTTGGGGAAGAAGTTTTGAGGAAAATGCGAAAAGATACTTTGAATTTCTGCATTACAATTTTTCATACTTTAAACTTCATAAAAAGTAAATTAAAAACCTATGGCTCAGTTCTGATTTTTGCTATAGGACCAGCTCACAATCCCTTATTCACCGTGAAGTTTTGTACATGTGGTGAATTAATATAAGTAGTCTGACCAGGCATACAGTTCTATATCTAGATTGCTAAAAATCATGAACCATTTTTATCCCACGTGCATATGTGTTTTTTACTTATATAACTTCTGTCTGCCATATGTTTCAATTTGGCAGTCATGTAGTTTCATAGCTACTGGAAAATAAATAAATAAATAAATAATATATATATATATATATATATGTATTTGACTATTTGTATTCCAAATTTATATATATATGGTAGAAGAACATGACATTCTGTAATCATTTGCATTTCCTACGTAGTATTTTTGACAGATAAAATTTGGGGAAATTATAGTTCAGATTTAGTAAATATAATGCTGTATCCCACTAGTAAAAGCATTTTTTGATGGAGTGACAAATTGCAACCTGTTTTTGTTTGTTTGTTTTTTGACATGCTACACCTTACATGGCCACATTTCAGATAAAAGAAACTATTATGAGGTAACTATAACTTCCATGAGTGATGGGTCACAAACAAAAAATGCCTCTGCCCACTGCCATATTTAATTGAAGTCAAAATCCCAGTCTCTACAACAGACTAAGACGCTTTGTAAAATCCTATAAGAGCTACATATATCCCTTAAAATTAAATGATGAAAATACGTTAATTAAGATAAGAAATAACAATAATCATTGAAGAAAATAAAAATGTACAAGTGTAATTTTTGTTTTAAATCTTTTTTTCTTTTTTGTATGATTTGATAGAGCTGTAAGGGATTGGAAAATATAAAATAAAATAAAATAAAATAAAATAAAATAAAATAAAATAAAATAAAATAAAATAAAATAAAATAAAATAAAATAAAATAAAATAAAATAAAAACCGTCTCCATGATTTCATGTTTTCCTCCATGTTCTCTAGCTAAATCAATTTTATGCACACCTTCACTTACAAATATATATACATTTATGACTGCACCATAAATAAGTAGTTCTTAAACCATCTTATTATCTAAATTAAACAATTTTATTCTCTAAATTCAGGAACATTGTCTTTATGCTTGACTCAGAAGATAAGATGTAGATTAGGTCAGTTCAGATTTTCACAGAATAATATTTTGTAGAAAAATATTTTCTAAAACCCTTAAGAAGGCAATATAGAACTGAGCTGGATCAATTCTTGCCAGGGAAGTATTCAGAATTTGACTAATCACTAGATTTTCACTGGAGTTCATTTGTTCTTGGCTGTGCACTATATTTTGAGGAAAAGAAAACATTCTACTTCATTTAAAAATTAAATTAATAAAGCTTTACAGTTAATTTAAAACTTTAATTCATTTTTAAATTGATTATTAATATTAAACATAAATTTAGTGCAGGTACTTCTGAAATGGCTACAAGGCAATCAAACATGAATGGATTAAGAGATTTGTAATGGTCTAAAGACATCTAGTTTCTTTGTACCAGATCTTCATTTAGTATCAATTAATGTATGTCTGCTGAGGGCACTGGATGTATGTTGATTATAGCTGCAGGAAATCTGTGGCAAAAGAATGCCACACATAAAAAAAATAAAATAAAATAAGAAAACACACACAGAAAAGTACAAGCCATAGAACACTCTTTAGCAATTGTCATAGTAACCTAGACAATTTACTTTTATACCTTCTTTTAAGAAATAATTGGATTTTTGTTTTGTTTGTCATGTCATGTCATGTCATGTTTGTTATGTTACATGTTATATGTCAATGTTATGTCATGTTATGTTATATGTTATGTTATTTTAAGACTGCAGGTGCTGAAAGTACCTCATCTCAGAGTAAGGGTTCGGACTGTTAATCGGAATGGTTCTTCACTGTATTGATATTTCGTCCTGAACTTGATCAATATCATTTTCTAGGGACTACATATTTGTCAGTGTTAACTTCATAGCTGATTTTTCAGTCCTGTTGTTGTGGAAGTACAGAAATCATAAAACCTGAAAATACCATTGGCACTTCTGGAGGTTGTTTCAGTTTAAAGCTAACTCTTTCACCGCTGCCCTGAAGGGGAAAAATAAAAAGTAAAAAAAATTAAAAAAAAAATCTTGCTTGTTCGTATTGCTGTAGATCTAAAGGCTATGTATTGTAGTTGAACCAACAAATGAATGCTTCTGTCAGAGCTCAGGGTCTGTTGCTTAATATAATTAATGTAGCTATATCATAATGATTCTTCATATCAACTTACCCATCAGAACACATCTACTACCCAAACATGGCAAAAGGTCTGTCTTGCCTATGAGCTTTACAAGCACTTGAATAAAGAAGAAAATTATTTTCACTGTGATGAATGCTGGCAGAGAGGTTATGCTCTGAGAACAATCTAAAATTCATTCTTTTGACTGAAGTGTGCTAAAATAAAGATTTCAGTTTTAACTACAGAACAATTCTTAGGGAAATAAAATTTAAAAATAATCACAAATGCTTTGCCACTAGAAACCTGATTTTTTTTAAAATGATTATAATTCAAACATTAAGCAAAAACAATAACAGGTGATTTTATGCATCGTTGCAGCATTCATCAAATATTTAATAGTAAACTACTTAAAAATAATACACACAACTAAAGTTCTCAAAGAATTTTCTGGAAAATAATAGCAAGCTATTCAATAATAGCAAATTGCTGAGTATAGTTACTGATAGAGAAGTACAGATCACAAGAAAAGATTGCATATTAAAAAAAAAAAGCAAATACAAACACATTAATTGTTCTTTCTTCTATTATAAGAAATTTTATGTGATATTTTTCCATTTAAGAATTACAAAATATATATTTTTGGATATGAAAGCCTATTGAAAAATGTATGACCTGATTCTTGAAGAATAAATGCAGCTTTAATGATCTGTTTATATTCAAGTAAACTGCATCCAGTAAACAACAACAACAACAACAAACAACTAAACCCATTAATTTTGGTTTTATTTTTAATTTAATCAATAACTGGCAAGAGATCTATTTAAAATTCTGAAACAGAATAAAAATGTAAGGCCTTTAAAAAATGCCAGCAATTGTTAACGGAATGAGATATCTCAAATTTTTCTACTTTTTTTTTTTTTTTTTTTTTTAATCCATCCTAAGCCATCTATAAATAGCATAAGTTTCACCATCATGACATCCCAACATCTTCCTCCTGCTGTCCTACAGAGAAATCCATATTGGGTAAGGATCAATAGGATTTCAACAGCAAATATGAAGGCTTAGAGCATTTTCTCATTAAAAAATAAATTAAAAAAATAAAAAAAAATAAAAGTTCACACCTAATGACAACTATTCCTACCTATTCCTACCGTGTTGTACATATTACGTGTTACACAATTTTATTATTACACATATTACCAATAGCAACTCAGGGGCCAAGATTGCACCACATGAGTGATAAATTAGAAAGATATCAACTGGACAAAAGAGGCATGCAAATGATGTTTTTTGAAGAAGTGATCTGCATACAAGAATAACAGAATAAATAAATAAAATAAATAAATAAATTACAGAATAAATAAATAAAATAACAGAAAGATTAAGAAATTACTTTAAGAAAATTAAAAATGAAAATCATTCAGAAGATTATTTTATCTTTAGAGTGCTTACTTCCATCATAGCTCAGCAGTGTATCATGTCATTAACATTGACGAGAGCTGGGCAAATGCCCCTATTGTATTTAACAGACTAGTTCGCCAATAAGAAACATGAGGTTAGAAGTCTGTTTTCACATTCTACAAATGTGCAGCTGAAGTTATATTTAATTATTATTTATATGTCCAAACACAAAGAACAAACAGCAGACATGAAACTGAAGCAAGTCCATTATGAAAAACAATATTATCTCAAAAGTATTTATCCAAGCTATTCAGCAAATGTCTATGAATAATTAAAACAATTTTGAAATCAAGTCCAATTTGTGGACAGTCTGGTAATCAGAAACAAAACAAAACAAACAGAGCAAACCAGATTGCAGTCTGAGAACATTTGTGGGGGTAAATCTTTGGGGACTCTGGCCTCCTCCAATGTGCTATAAACTCTGCTACCTTCACTCCATCCTGCTGAAGATTAATCTGATCTCTGACACGAACAGCTGTTTATAACTTTTTGAGCTCATTATTTATCAGTTTAATCAGCAAGAGTAGTGCACTGGACCTTGTGCAGTCCCAAATCCCATGATCCTTTCTTTGCCCCACCAATAACCTCTCTAAATGATGTCTACCTCTATTCTGTATATTACCACAGAGCTCAACGTGTACAGAGGTCCTCATGTTGGCTTCCACACTATAGATGAATGTTGGCTCAAGATTTAAAGGATTTTCCATAGCAGACTGCTAAGTACTGTCATTCTTTAACCTTCAGTCTCTTTTCATGCTTACTCGTCAACTTTTTCAAACACTAGGTCACAAAAAAGCTTTAAACTGAAATATTGCCTTAAGCTGTTTAATTGGAATTTTTTTATGGGCCATTGAGTTTTAAAATTTGTCATGTGCAGAGACTAATATATATATATATATATAAAATCTTTAAAAGAATCTTACTTTTTTTTTTTTTTTTTTTGAATTTAGTTACTGTTGAAAGATCTAGCTGGACAGTTATGTGAAGAAAGCAGTTGAGGAGAAATGACAGGTAAATATATTTCAGTTGGCACAGATAGTTTTCTCCAGCAGAGAACACAAGCAACTCGCTCTGGGATCCTTTCCCAGGTGAAGAGAGGTTGCTGTTGTCCTAAGAAAAAAAGAACCTTGTCAAGATTCCTGTCAAGAAGTCACAGTGCTTATATTCTGAGAAGTTGCTGCTATTCATCTCAAATAATATATTTTCTAAGTGAAAAAAATCGTCTCTTGATGCTGTTGGGTACCTCAAGATTTGTTTTATTTCTTCTTCTGTTTCAAAGGAAGCCTTGTGAATCACATGCATGCAAACTCATTTTTCCACATTATTAAGGATTCATATGAAGAAATTCTACTTCAGAACAGCTAACTCAAAATTATCATTGCAAGTTGAGTTACACAATAAAGGATACATTTATTTGCTTTTAAGTAATGAGTGTTTCTTCAAGCCTCTAACATTCATCTTAAAAACAAACAACAGCAACAAGAAAATGCAATATGTTCTTCATTTGTATATTTCTCAATTAAAAAAAAAAAAAAAAAAGAAAGAAAAGAAAAGATTTACAAGAGAATGAAAATGTTTCTTTTTTTTAGCTCTTAATTATTAAATGTATTTATGAAAATATATTTCTGTGCATATCAATTTTTTTAATAGCACCCTGCATTTCCAATCAGGTACTCATGAAGCAATTGAACAAGGAGATGATAGGAAAAAAGAAGATTTTGTTTGTTTTTTCAGATCAATTTGTCATGCACTCCAAAGAGCAGGTGTTTGGCAAGTATCCTTACAAAGCCTCACTGATTTCCACATTTTGCTGTGCATATAGTAAAAAAAATCATTATTTTGAACAGTTAAAAACAATCTTATTCTCAGAAAGAGGAAGGTTTTCTTTCCAAAACAAAGAAAAATGTTAACACTTTCTGAACATCATAATAAAGTGTATATCTCATCTACTCAACCAGTGATAATTAATTCATATTCTCCACACAGTTTATCTTTCTGTAATAAAATTTGAGATGGATTGAAAAAAAAAATAATAAAAAAATAAGTATGTTATATTAAGTATGTGGTAGTATTCCAACTTGAAGATGGTTAGTTCCACAGGAGACTCTGCATTTTAATCAGGACTCAAAATTTGGCATTTTGGTATTCACAGATGGCTAGATCTTGAAAAGCTTTACACAGCTTCATTCACATATACATATATATACACACATATACACACACACAAATACATCACCTTAAAAAAAAAAAAAAAAGAAAAAAGAAAAAAGAAGAAAAAAAGGTTTTGTAACTAATTATGTAGGTTTAATTAGAAATTAAATTAATTAGAAAGGAAGATGTCACACATAGCTGTGTGAGGAATCTCCCTCTGCTGGACACTAATTGACTCTGAGCACTACATGATGACTCTGGTGCTCTTTTGCCTTTATTAAATTAAATAAGTAAAAGTTTTCAGGAACAGTCACTTCTCTCTCTCCTTTTCTCTTTTCATCCCTTATTCTCACCTGAGAAAATATAAGTCCCCCTGAATGTGAGATATGAGTCCCTCTCAATACCCTCTATCTTTTGTTGAACTTTTCATATTAAAATTTAATGCCGTTGTCCTCTTTAGTGGGGACTTCCAGGTCTCCAGAGCCCTTCATACAGGCAAAAATAGTAAAGTTATTTTACAGATTTTTTTTTTCCAATGTGCTGTCCCAGTTTGAATACTGAATATAAAATGAAAACCAAATAAACAAATGTCCTGGTTTCAGTTAGAACAGAATTAATTTTCTTCCTAGTAGCTGGTGGAATGCTGTGTTTTGGCTTAGGATGAGAAGAGTGCTGATAACACCCCGATGTTTTAATTGTTGCAGAGCAGTGCTTATACCAAGCCAAGGACACCTCAGACTTTTGCTCTGTCCTGCCAACAGGCAGGCTGGGGGTGCAGTAAGAGCTGGGAGGGGACAGACCCAGGACAGGTGACCCGAACTAGCCAAAGGGGTATTCCATACCATCTGATGTCATGCTAAACAATATATAGGGGTGGCTAGCCGGGGGGAGGGGGCCGGACTGCTCGGGGTTAAGCTGGGCATCGGTCAGCGGGTGGTGAGCAATTGCATTGTGCATCACTTGTTTGTACATATTATTATTAGTAGTACTATTATCATCATTGTATTATTATTATTATTATTATTTTCCTGTCTTATTAAACTGTCTTTATCTCAACTCACGGGCTTCACTTTCCATTTCTCTCCCCCGTCCCAGAGAGGGAGGGGGGAGGGTGAGCGAACGGCTGCGTGGTGTTTAGCTGCCAGCCGGGTTAAACCACGACAACAAAACAAAAACCAAAACAGAAAAAAAGGTAACCATCCATTTTATTTCTGTATTTATCTATTCAAAAAGAAAGAAGGAAGCAAATGTCAGCAATTTCTGTATAACCATTCTTGTAGTTATAAGAGAGATTTGTAAGAGTTTTAAGAGAGTAGTTATAATACGACTCTCCCCCATATTTCACTTAAACAAACTCAAATATGAGCAGGTCTCCATAAAAATTGAATAAATCTTGGTGACGAAAGGATAACTGAGAGCATCCTTACAGACCTTCCTTTTTATACAACATCTACTCAAGAAAAAAGTTTCCAATTCTTCTAAAGAGACAGATTGTTGTGGTTTAACCCCAACAGGCACCTAAGTATCATGCAGCCACTTTCTTATTCTTCCAAGTGAGATGTGGAAGGCAATCAGAAAAGTAATAAGTGCAAGAACTTGGATTGAAACAAAGATTGTTTACTAGGTGAAGCAAAAGCTACGTGCACAAGGAAAGCAAAGCAATTAATTAATTTACTATTTACAATCAGCGGGTAGATGTTCAACCATATCTAGTAAAGTGGGATTCATCTCGTGTAATAGTTTCTTGGGGAGACGAACAAAATAACTCTGAACTTCCTCCCCTTCCTCCTTCTTTCTCTTAGCTTTTATTGCTGAGCACAGCATCATATGGTATGGACTATCCCTTGGCTTGTTTGGGTCAGAGGTCCCAGATGTGTCCCTTCCCAGCTTTTTGTGCACCCCAGCCTTCTTGCTAGAAGCAGAAGAGTGTTTTATTCTATGTTGCTCTGCAACAAATAAACAAATAAACATCAATGTGTTATCACCACTATTTTCATCAAAATTCAAAAAACACCACCATACCAGCTACAATGAAGAAAACTAACACTATTCCAGCCAAAACCACGACACGCACTTTAAGGAAGTAATGAAAGGTCAGTGGCTAAAGAACTGGTTTCTACAAAGAGTAACTGTGTATAATAGGTTTGCTCATGAATTTAAGTGCCTGAGGATCCACCAAGTGTCCCAAAGAGCAGTAGAAATGTTTCAGGTATTACCATTAACAGCAGTTTCTTCAGTAAAAACTTGCACTTCAATATACCTAACCTAAAACAAAAGTTAAGATTTGTATGATAAACAATATATTATAGAGTTACAAGACAAAATGAAGCATCAAACCTAGTTATACCAATCAGTTGGATATGAAATTAGCATAGTACTGTTGTCAGGATGTATCTTCTACTGTCCCTTCTACTTGTGTAAGGTTTAATTAAAGATTAATTAAATCTTAATTTTCAGAATCCCCTGATCATCATTTCTGTTGAGGATTTCCGCCCCCCCCCACACACACACTTCCTATAAGACCGTTTTTCTCTTGCAGTCTCTTCTTCCAAAATTTTCACTTTCCAAAACAAAGTCTCAGACTGTTGCTTCTGACCACATTTGTTTTCAATACATAGGCCGCCTCCTGTTTTCCTGGGCTTCAGCTCATCAGTGTGAATGGTTGCCAGTTTGAGCCTGTGTAAATGTTGAATTTAACACCAGTTAATTCAGAAAAATAATAAGATAGTGCAGTAGAATATTTTTATTAAATAAATAAATAAATAACATTGTCTTTATGTAAAGAGAGATCCAGCCTCCAAATGGGAATATTAGTTCCCTCACCAAGGCAACAATGTTTCTGTGATATTTGCAAGAAACTAGGTAGGTAAAAATGGCTTGGTGTAACTGTAAGAAAATGTCCAGTATAAATATATATAAAACAAATGGAAAGGATATAAATTCAGACAGATTTTGTCTTCCTTTCTTGAGGCAGTCTGAAAAGATATTGTGATCAGGAACTACATTTTCTCTCTTATGTACCCATACAAGAGCTCCTTAACTTAGTGGCTATGGAAAGAATACGAGAATAAAATTGAATGAGCCAGAATAAACTTGAGCGAGAGAAAGCTGCAGGGAATGTGTTCCTGCTAGAAGGAAAACTGTGATTATAGCTATGATGCTAGTGTCTCTGCCTTCCACATTGTTCATTAAAAGAAATAGAAAGGACATTGAGGCAATTCTGGCCAGTCTGATGTTTGACCAGCCATGTCTCAGTTGAGAACTGTCATAACAATTTTGCTGCTTAATCTCTTTAATACTAGTGTCCAGTAGTGCTTGCTATGAAACAGTGATAACTTACATCACAAGAACTTGTAGTGCAAGAATAATAGTACATGTATAAAGGCTTAATAATATGTTGACTGGGAAAACTTCAGTACACTGGGACACATTTGGTTTGTCAGCAACAATCTTTTGAGTAAATACTTTCAGATTTTGTCTCTGGAGATAATGGCTAATATGTGGGCTAAGCAGAGTCAGTAAGCATGGTGACCCCATGCTGTTTTGTTACAGTTCTCTGCTGTTCCTTTAGGTGGGACAACTTGTATATGAGTTATAAAAGGATACATGGAAATATAAGGAAACAAATTTTACTCTAATCTCCTACTGTTATTTGAAAGTTTACCATAATGTCATTTTCTTTACTGTCAGAATTTGTCTTTGTTTGAAAGTACAACTGACTGAGTTGTAGTCAGACAAGCAGTTTTGGCCACGATATTTTTGATTTTCTTTCTCTTCAATATAAAAATGTGAGAAATTTTGAGATAAGAATGAAATACTAATGCATAGGATTTATTTAATTAATTATTTTGGTGGCTTTATTGTTTCACTTTGCTGGAGATAAGAGTCAAAATATATATTTTTTTTTCATCTACTGGTAGGTCTTTGATGCCTACTGACATCAAGAATGCAACGTCTTTATTTTAAACACTTTTTCTGCCTGTCACTACCATGTTTCCTCTCAATAGTAGTAAGACTTCACGATGCTGATTTTCTACATCTCCCTGTTAACTTCCTTTGCTACCATCTGTATACTGGAAGCTGACTACCATAATTGCAGCACACCATAGTGTACAATCAATACCTCACTGGAAAACTTTGCTGAGATATGTATGGATGTCCTGACCTTAAGAAGAAAACAATATAATGTTACGTTTTGTTTTGTTTTGTTTATTTGTTTGTTTGTTTTTCTATAGCCCCTTAAACTTTCTCAGGGCCAGACAGGTTTAAAGTAAAAAGTCAAGAAAAGTCAATAAAATAATATTATTTTAGAATGTAAAAACAGCCTTTAGGAATATATAATAATATAAAATATCCATTTAAAAAAAGGTATTTTATTCTAATTTTCATCTAAAAAAAAAAAAAGTTTAGTATTATGAGGATTTTTCAAGGAATGTAATAATGCACAATTAAACTGTACATTCATTAAAATTGTTTATTGCAAAATATTATTCTACATAACAAAGTAAAACCTTCAAAATGCTGGAATACATTAAAGGAAAAACTGTAATTGTATTTCTACACTACAGTGTCACTTGCATGTCTAGAAAGTGAAAGGTACAAATCACATACTCATTCTACATAAATCTAGGTCTCCCTAAATTACCTGCCTGCTTTGCTGAATCATTGCCAAAATACTACATGAAACTTCACAATGCTTCAAATTTTAAAATATTTTGGACAAAAAAAAAAAAAAAAAAGGACAATGTAGGAAAATGTTTGGAAATTTCTTAAGAATCTCCTTATGCATGTATATATACATATATATATATTCTTGGTGAAGAGGGGCTTTGAAAATAATGTCCTGCTAGCAAAAACAGCAAAATAATGTCCTGCTAGCGAAAATAGCAAGAATCTTAAAAACAAACAAACAAACAAAAACTGTTAGAGCTTTCTGTATTAGAGTACTTTTTGTATTAGAGTATTTTTGACTAATCACCTCTGGAGCATTGAGATCACAGAATCACAGAATTGAAGGGGTTGAAAGGAACCTTGAAAGATCAGAGATAAGTGTTGTAAGATCAGAATTATATTTCCATAAATTCTAACTGTCTTGTTCCTCTCTGAAACATCTGTGTGTCACTGACAAATTCTTATCTACTTATCTGATCTACTTATTTAAAGAAATATTTCACAATTATATGTAAGTTAATATAATCAAGCTTTCCATCATTAGCATTTACAGTGAATAAGATATAAGAAGAACAAATAAAGCTCTTTTTGCATTAATATTTTCTTCACTAGATGTGTATTTATGGATATGTAGAACCCAGTTCCAAGCATTCAGCATATCTGTGCTTTAGAAAATTTTATGAAAAATGGTAGCAATTTTTTATTGCCTAAATGACTACATTCTTGTAAAAGCCACTGGGAAAAAGTCAGTTCATTCCCATTACAGATTGTGACATTGTTTAATTTTCTGCTAGGAAGAACAGGGAAAAAAAAAAAAAAAAAAAAAAAAAAAAAAAAGGCTTCTGTTTGCTCCACTAATAATCTCAGAATAAATTCAACAGGGAACTTGTCCACTGATGCTGCAAGCATGCTACAATCTCATCATCCAACTGAAAGGAAGGCAATAAAAATGTATTTCACTAGGTCAACACCTTTAGCACAAAACAGGTAAACACATTCAGTTTGTGTCTGTCAGAGAATGGTTTCTAATGGTTCTTTAAAACACTGGCATGTAAAACCTTTGAGCCCTCAAAACTGTTAAACATTGGCAGCATGTTATTAGCCCTGTATATACCAAAAATATGCTTTGAATTTCTTTCCTGCTTTCATGCTCAGACATTTCGAGCAACTGAAGCATATGTAACAATGATGCAAATAGTAAGAGTTTAGCACATGATATTGTTAGCATTCTATCTTGTTTACATTACTGTCGCCTTTTTTTTTTTTTTTCTGTATAAATCCTGCAAGAGAAGGACTTTGAAAGATCAATGGAAAAATGATGAAGTTAAACTTTCTCAATGACATTTTTCTACATAAGTACCTAAAACTTTTTACTGAAAATGTGTATGTGCCTGTAATTGTTATTTCTCTCTACATTTCTTTTCATGGATTCAAATACTGTATATCTTCCCAGTACAGTTTTTAGTCAGATTTTACTCCCTGGTCTATAAAGTTGTTTTCCTATGATTAAGACCAGGGGGATTCACTGAAGTATACTACTGTCAAATCACTACTACAAGTCAGTGGTATAAAGTACCTTTATATGGCAACAGCTCATGATACAACCTAATGGTAAATGGACAGTAGACATGCAAAGTGTTTTGCTGAAGATGTCCCTAAAGGAGTTATTCATATAGGAAAATATTCTGGTAGGGTATTTATTTTCCCACCTTGCAATACATGGCAGAGAGATATTTTTTCAGGCATTAAAGGAGAATGTTCAAGGAACTATTTGCAAATATTTGTTATCCACTGCATCAGTCTGAGCTATTGTTTTTTTATGCACAAATAATTATCTGGCAAGTTAACAACTATTAAATTGGCCTTCTTAGCATGGACTTTGGCATCAAAGCACCACTGCATTTTAGTTTTATTTTATTTCTAGTGCCACTAATTCTGGCAAAGTGGTAACAGAGACAGAAAGTTAGCTGTACAATTAGCTGTAGAATCAAAGATGTAGAAAATGTATTTTAAAGGACATCCTAAAAACATTGTTAGATACAGCTATCATTTGAATGCTTAATTTTCAGTGTTAAGTGTATTAGCTCATACTGACCTCCATATTATAACAGCAGTTTTTAGAGCACTGTTGAGCTCTCCCATACTCTTTAAGCCACTGAACTTCAAGTGTAGTCACTTAGTGACTCTTTCAGTGCTGAAAACTTTCCCAGTAGAGCTGCATTTCCGTTATTTTTTCCCACCTCCATTTGGCTAAAGGGTTAAATGTGGTGGAAACATTGTGCTCAGACCATTCGCACCCTGAGAGCTGTAACCAGCTAAGCATAGTCAGAAAGGACTTCAAGCTACTTCAACTCTGAACTTTGCCATGAGTCAAATCAGTCCTCAGCAGCTTGGGAACAAGGAAAAGAAAAGTGTAAATAGAAGAAAGGATGTGGGTTTATAGAAGATATTAGGAACCAACAGCTATCAAAATATCTGCAGGGCTGTTGGATCCTAGGAAATATAAACAATGTGGAGTCATGGACGAATTTACACGTTTCACTTGTAAGAGAGAAGCAGCAATATATTTATTTACATGACCTAGTGATCTAACAAAGCTTTATCATAATAAGATATCCTTATCAGGATTTGCTATGGCAAGGTACATTTGATTATTCTTTTGGTAGAAGATGGAGAAAGTCAGACACACCAGGGAGACCTTACCATTGAGTCATGAGGTTCAGAATGGACCCCTTTGCTTTCTAAACTTGTAACAAAGGAGATTAATCTACTCCTACTCCCATACTTGGTGAACAGTTTATGTCTAAAGGATAATATGTGCACAACCAATATAAGATATAATCTTAGCAAAGCTTGCAAAGTTTAGCAAGCTATTAATCACTCACCAAGGGTCTGTTGTGGCAGGAACCTCTCATGAGGAGTATGGGATCTCTGCAGCAGATGTGACCTTTAGAGGTGTCCCTACTCAAGGGGAGATCCTGCTAGATGTTGTGCATCTAGATCCAGCTAGGTGTTGTGCAGAAGAGCTCAAAGGTCTCTTGGCCTGTGTATTATTTATGGCATAAGACAATAGACCAGTAGTTATGTTGGCTCTTGGTACGTGCTCTATTGGCCATCAGCTGCTGAGGAAGATGTCCGTCTGTCAGTTTCTCCAGCACCTAGTTTGAGCCAATATTGTGATCATTATCCAAATGAGCAAGGTCTTGGGTTTAACAAGTACACTGGTCACTATCTGATCAGATTTTGGATTTACAGCTGTGTGTGAAGAATCAATGCCTTTCTCTAATGTTTTTGAATACCTACCTTCTTATCAGTTGTTAGGGGACAATAACCATATTGTTGTTACTAAAGAGCATACTAAAGGCTCCATGTCAATTTTTCTGTGCTATTTGTGTCATAATTATCATTTTGAAATGTCCAGTGAATTGTACCACATTACTTATCACATGACTTATGGGAAGTGCCCAGGAAAGCTTTTAAAATCACACATCTTCAGTATTTTTTAAAAAGCAGAGTGGTGATGTGAATATTATGGGTAATTATCCTGAATGTGCCAGTCTATGCTACAAAACTTCTACATAATAGATGGGGAATCTTTGGGGAACGAGATTAGGCCTTCATGTGTTCTCAATAATATTGCTTTTTTTTTTTTTTTTTTTTTTTTTTTTTTTTTTTTTTTCCCATGTGGTCATTTTGATACTGATAGATAATGATAGGTATATTTTTTGTTGTTTATTATTATTATTAATTTATTGAAAAGAAGTGTCTGGAGGAAGAACAAGAAAGCTGTAGAGTACTGTTGCTTTCATAAATGCATTGCACTTATAGTAAGAGGCTTTTCTTTTCCCATGCATTCAATACCAAGTTGTGACAGCTTTCTTCTTAACTATACAGGCAATACCTCTTAACTATATAGATAGTGCCAATTTACAAAGTCAGCTTTCATCATTATTAAACACAAAATATTGAAAGTGTTTCCACCATAAGGTACCGTTCTGGAAAAAACATTGGAATGATGACTTAGCAAAACCACACATTGCACCTGCCAGTGAGTTATATAATCAGTGGAGTTTGGCTTTTAACAACAGAACAGATTTTGCTTCTGTTGAAGTCAATGACTAGCAAATACTAATTAGGAAGGAAGTCTGCATTACTGTGTTTGTAGTCATCAAGTAATGGATGAAGATCTTCTTCAAGAAAATGTAATTTTGTTCAGAAACCTCTCAAACAGGCAGTCCCAAAAAAACAATAGTTTTACACTATATAGATGCCATTTTTTCTGACATGTAAGTTTCTGTCATTGCTACTAAAACAAAAATGTTTAATGCCACAACTGTCAGAATGGAGAAAACAAACAAACAAACATACAAAAAACACGATACTATCCAGATCGTTTTTACCACATCCTCCCCAGCTCTACTATGAAATCATCCATGTTAACCATCAGCCATATTAATATAATTTGCATGTAGTCAGTTACTCCAATACCTAGATAGAAACAGGCCATGATGAACAGGGAATTTAAAGCAAAAAATTATACCATAACTCTGTAAATTATTAAAAGTCATTTGTAAAAGGAATATTTATAACAATGAACTGTTCTGCTGAAGGACATGATGCACTTCTACCTTTTAATCTTTTATAGTTCACAGAGAAAAAAAAAAAAGTACCAATCACAATCCCTTAAAAGTTACTTCTCAGTTCACCAATTCACTCTTGACATCCTTGTGATCCTTTCCTCTTATGAAAATAATATGGTGCTTTTTTGAAAATAATTTTGAATCTACAGCCAACTGTCTGTTAAATTGTCATTAACTATATAATCTGGAATTTAGGGAACACAACCTTCTCAGTCTGCTTTTCAGAAAAAAAAAATACCAGAAGCACTTGAGGATAAATCATAAGCATTTTTGACTCACATCATATCATGCAATATCAGTAAAGGTAATTATCACAAGGATCAAGTACTTCTATGGAGTAGTATGTGCAGGGGTAACATGATGTCTGTCTGAAGACCATTGGAACAGCTACAGAATAAGGCATTCGTTTTCTGCTGCACAACATCAAACCCCAGTTCAAGAAGCTTACTAAATTTATGGTTATTTTATGGTTTATCTCTGTGATAAACTGTTTCTTTATTTAAAAATAAATAAATGAATAAATAACATTTTAAGCATTGAATACTTCACAAAAACAAAACAAAACACTTTTGTGCAATTGTCTTCATTTGTGGATCATAAAATCATAGAATCATAGAATCTTTAAGGTTGTAAAAGAACTCCAATATCATCTCATCCAACCATTCCGCTATGACCAATATCACCCATTAAACCATGTCCCTAAGGCCCCACTAGCCTTTCCTTAAACACACCCAGGGACAGGGACTCTACTACCTCTGTGGGCAAACTGTTCCAATGTCTGACTACTCTTTCTGAGAAGAAATGTCTCCTAATTTAAAACCTGAACCTCCCCTGGAGCAACTTGAGGCCATTCCTCCTAGGCCTATCATTAGCTATGTGTGAGAAGAGACTGACCCTCAGCTCCCCACAGCTTTCTTTTGGGTAGTTGTAGAGAGCAATAGTCTCCCCTGACCCTCCTCTTCTCCAGACTAAACAATCCCATTTCCCTCAGCCGCTCTTAACAGGACTTGCGTTCCAGACCCTTCACCTTTCAGACATGTTCCAGGGCCTTGATGTCCTTCTTGTAGTGAGGGGCCCAAAGCTGAATGCAGTACTTGAGGTGCGGCCTCACCAGAGCAGAGTATGGAGGACTCCTCCCTGGCAAGTTTGTATCTATTCCTGATACAAATGAGGATGCCATTGGCCTTCTTGGTCACCTGGGCATACTGCTGGCTGGTGTTCAGGCACCCATCAATCAGCACCCCCAGACTCTTTTCCTCTGCACAGCTTTCAAGCTACTCTCCCCCAAGCCTGTAGCATTACATGGTGGTTTTGTGGCCAAAGTGCAGGAGCTGGCACTTAGCTGTGTTGAACCTCATTCCAACCTGGGCAGGTTGGACCAATGGGCAGAGGCCAATGGAATGAGGTGAGGATCATGCACAATAATTGTAAGTCTACTGATTTTTCCAAAGGTTATTTTAAGTAGTGTATATATATATATATATAATAGAACTGTAAACTAAGAATAACTGTATATTAATAACAGAGAAGTTACTCCTCTGTTTTAGTAAAGGACGTTCTCAGATAACATTATCTTTTCTTGATTTGAACTCTCTGTTGGCTTGTTGAAGTCAGAAATTTTTTTCATCCTTAGTCAGTGATGCAACATTTGTCTAGCATCTTAAACACATTTTGAAAGACTGGAATTTGTTTGTTTATTTGTTTTTACAAATGTACAAGACAGTCAACAAGTTCCCTTGAAAATAACTGTTAACAAAATGAGAATTCACAAAAGTGAATGATTGTTCTGGGACAGGTTACATAAATAATTAGCAATACAAATACCCCAATACAGTGCAAACAGTTTAGATTGGTAGGAAGTTATCTAGAGTAGAACCATGATTATATAATGCCAAATTCTGTAATTTATCTTAATAAAATTAATCAGTCCTTTGGCTAAGAGACATCTTTTATAGAGGTAAATGTTGCATCTTATATACAGGGGAGGTAAGAAATTAACAAATAGGGAAAATTAGTTTAATGGATAATTTACTATTATAATTTTAGCAAATACATGTATATATATATATACATAATGAATATATTTTCTGTTAAGAGAATTAAAATTAAAATTAATGGAATAAAATTTTGAGGTGGGATCATTTCCCAATCTACATATCTGAAATATCATAGCATAACAAGTTCCCATAATAATGTCTTTAGAATATACTAGAGAACTTCTGGATAAATAATTGACAGGATTGTCTCTGAATGCTTTTTCCTAGGCAGGTATTATTTATTTCCCCTATAGAGACAGGCTAAAAGCAAGCAAACAAACAAACAAACAAAAAGAAATCCAAATATAATAATGATTATTGAGTAGCTGTTGTCTGCTCACCTTGCAGATGCTTCTGTATTCAAAGTCAATGTTATTGAGACATCAGGAGAGGACAACAATTAAAACTACTACAACAAGTTGGAAATTAAATTCCAAAAAGGAACAGTACAGAGATTTAAAAAAAAATAATAAATACAAAGACAAGAGGACTAAATCCCTTGACACTGCCCATTGCAATGTCAATCAATGCTGCATTCATGAAACAAAAACCCACTAACAGTCTGACCTAACTGGGCTTACTATGATTCAGTAGTTTCCCAAATCAAATGTCTTTTCCTACCACTATTTTATTTTGAAATTGGAAGTCAGAATATGCCTACAAGTTCAGAAAGTAATGAAACACTTGAATAAAGTTTTAGTGTGTGTAGGTTTAAAAATTTGAAAAATACTATTTTTATTTTATTGTTACACGATAACATGCAAATTATACTGTTATGTTTTTTTAGCTCTATACAAATAGTTCAGAATTGGAGCACAATTTCTTACATCTTTTTTTTTGTTGTTGTAGTTATTTTTCCTTTTCTCATTATTATTAATTTTGTAATGTTTCAGATTGTTGATAAGAATCTATTATTTGAGTTGTTTTCCTTTTATTTTACTGTTAATTCATTTCTGCTCTATGAGAGGATAATAGTAACAGAAATATTTGCAAAAATGTACAAACACATGAAATGATATACTGATATATATTGTCAACTGCAAAATGAATATCTTCAAGACTTCAACTATATCACTATTTTAACAAAATATATTCAATTAATCATTTCGTATCTGCATAAAAATGTACTTTCCTTAAAAAAAAAAGAGTATTTACTTAAAAACAAATGTGAGGGTTGAGCACAAAATTGGCACAGAGAGGAGCAACTAAACCTCATAGGTATACTACATACTGAGATGTTGCTGAAAAAGATGTGTATATGAAGAATGTTCAGAGCCTGAAAGATTAGATGTAAAGTAAGTATGTTTAATTTTGATTGAAATATTTATGCTCAAGGGTTTTTTATTTGTTTTGTTTTCACTAGTGTTTATTTTATTGCACTGAGATAAACAAGAATATACAGACAAAAGTGCCACATGATTAATATCATTTAAAGTGCACAGGCATTGCTTGACTTGACTACCTCTTTATCAGGAGAACTTACTTTTCATCTGTGATGGAAATGGTAAACATAACTGAAGAAACTGAAAACAGTTCAGACAACACATTCAGTCTTCATAATAAATGCACAATGAAAATTAATTTGGTTATACGTTTAGAAAGAAGGAAAAATCTCACAAAGTTCCGATGTATATTCCAAAATGCAAACATTAATTCATTTCTTTTTTATGAGAGCAGAATGAATTTTAATTTAAAAGAGAATTGGACTATTTGTTGTGGTCATTAGTGTATTTTTTCTAGAACATTTCAGTTTTAAAATGTTTTGACCTGTATTGTTTCTCCATTTTATGAGTAGAGTGATATTTGTTATTCCATTCTCAAACAAACTGAATATTTAATACATAACTGCATATACATAGTTAGAAATATAGTTTCTATACTCTGATATATACTCTGATTACACAAAGCACGCCATGCAAACACATAGCTTACTTCTAGTCATTCCTAGAACTATGTTGAATGATCTTCAAATAAAGAAATATTCAAATAAGGAACAATTTAAATAAAAATGCCAGAGATATTTTTATTATATATATCTTTTCATTACTGTCCTTGAGATATTCATACATTCCATGGGATTTGTATGTATTACTTTTTGGAAAAATCAGAATAGGAAAATTTATTTTATACCTGATAGGTGAAAGTGTCAGTTTTCCGAAGAAGTCCAGAAGAAGATTAGGCACATGATTCACTTTTAAGTAATAATTGAAAACCACAAACCACTGATTGATATCTTTTTTTTTTTTTTTTTAACTTACCTCTGATAGACCATACAGATAGACAAAATATCTCTTTTGCTTTTTACTCCACTGTTCCTTTACCCTAAAAGATAAGATAACTCTATCAAAGTACTCCTATATTCTCCTATATGCCTGATCTCTTCTGACTGCCTCTAGCTACCCTCCTGATTAAAATGCTAGCTTATTTCTTCTTGGGGCCATCACTGCTGTTTTTATTACTGATGTCAGCTTTGCCTACTTATTCTGAGGATACTTTTGCTGGTGTCGGACTCTGAGGAGAAACACTTATCAAATGTCTATGAGTTGCTGAGGTACAAGTGGCCTTACCTGTGACTTAGATTTCACTTGGGAAATGGTAGACATTGCATTATTTTTTTAAAAAAGATGTGCTGTCACACAGACACATCTACTGAAATGGAAGATGGAAGATGTAATTAATATGTGGCTGCCTACCTATACAGCATTCCCAGTGTGAAAGATTGGTTGTGTTTGTATTGATGTACTAGCTGTATCAGAGTATGATGAAACCAGTCACAGTAAAATACACTACTGTAAGCCTCTTTAGACCCAAACTTGCCTGGATAGTACACTATTAGATTAGTAAATGTACAGCAAAACCATAGCAGACTGAAGCAGAAGGAAAGAGACAACAGATAAGTTGGTTGAGGGAACAAAACAGAACAAACCACAAAGAGAATAAAAGCTAAGGCTGTTTTCCAAAGGTACTCAGTTTTCTCCTGTTCTGGTGTGACAAGAAGGAAGAAGTTCCAGAGAGTCAGAAAAGGTTGGAGGAAACAAACAGAGGATGGTTGAGGAAAGACATCTCTGTAGAGTTTTGTGCAGTAATTGGCATCTGTAGGAATAGCTCTCATCTGACCTTCTCTCCTTTTCATTGTTGAAGGCAGGAAAACCAGTGTCTCAGGAGTATATACCCTTCTATGGGGTTCTTGCCCTCATCTCATTGTGTGACCAATGATGGATAGACACGTCAGAAGAACACAACTTCTGAAGACAGACTCACTGAAGATGCTGGTTTGGCTGTGTGCAATCTACTGTACATAAGATGCAGAGGAAGACACAGCGATCAAGGATGTTTTATTTTTCCACTACTGCTTTAGTATCTATAAGAAGATTCTAGGGGAAAAGCTGTGATATGCAGTCCATAATCAGTTAATAACATAACAATTATTAGTTATGTCTATGTTACACATACTTACATGTATCTGTAAACCATGAGGATGGTGTAAAATCCACAAATGTCACCAATTTATTTCTCAGACACATACAATGTCTCACAGGCCTCAGAGATTTGTATTAAATTTATTTCTCAAAAATCTTCATTTCTTTCAGTTCAGTTTATATCATTCCAGAGGCTGTTCACAGTATGGTTTATAGTCTTATAATGTTCCATAAAGAGAGATTAATTGAAAGGATCTCATTACACTTTCTTCCCCTGGGAAGAAGTAGATGGAGATGTTACTGCAACATTAGCTCAGTTCAGGTTACTCTGCAACTTCTGGTACACAGTAGGTCAGCTGAGTGTGGTGCTGTTTATTGTTATTTCCTCAATGAAATTTGTCAGCCAAGCTACATGGTGCTGTTAGTGCTTTCTAACTATAACACTTAAGTTCAGCTGTTGAAAACTCACTGCTTCTCAGGAAGGATGTGGCAAAAAAGTCCAGTGTAAGGGACAACCACATGCAGAAATCTGGGTGGATTTTTTCTGCCCTAATTTGAGAATGATAATGTGGGGGTTTTACTCAGCTGGACAGCTGAGCACCACTAAAACTGCTCTCTCACTCCCACTTCTCAAAGAAAAAGGGGGAGAAAATACAATTAAAAGGACTCAATGGTTGAGATAAAGGCAGGGAGATCACTCAACAATTATTGTCATGGGCAAAACAAACTCAACATAATGAGATTAATATAATTTATTACCTATTACTAACAAGTTAGAGAAATAAGAAACTAAAAACTAACTTCACTCTTTTCTATCATCCTACCGAGTGGCAGAGGGAACAAGGAATGGAGGTCATGGTCAGTCTGTAACACATCATCTCTGCCACTCCTTCAGAGTCACTCTCTGTCCCTGTGCCATGTGGGGTCCCTCCCACGGGATGCCATCCTTTCCAAACTGATCCTGCCCACAGGCAACAGCTCTTTAAGAACTGTTCCCACATGGCTCCGTACTACAGGGTTCATCCGTCAGGAGCAAACTGCATCAATCTGTGGCCCCTACATGTGGCTCCTCCTGCCAGATCACCTGTTCCTGTGTGAGCTCTCCTTTCCACAGGTCCAGCCTGGAGTCTGCTCTGTGTGTGTGTGTGTGTGTGCGGGGGGAGGGGGGGAGGAGGGAGGCAGGATGCTCAACCTGCTTTGCCATGGGCTCTGCCATGGGCTGCAGCGTGGAGATCTGTTCCATGTGGGATCCATGGGCTGCAGGGGGACAGCCTGCTCCACCAGGGACCTCTCCACAGGCCACGGGGGAACTGCTGCTCCGTGCCTGGAGTACCTCCTGTCCTCCTTCTGCACTGACCTTGGGGGCTGCAGGGCTGGTTCTCACTCCTTGCTCTCCCAACTGCTGTTGTGCAGCTTTTTTCCCCTTCTTAATATGCTCTTACAGAGGCACAAACAACATTGCTTATTGGCTTGGCTCTGGCCAGAGGCAGGTCCCTTTTGGAGCCAGCTGAAACTGGCCCTTAAACAACATGGGGCTTCTGGACTCTCCTCACAGAGGCCACCCCTGCAGTGCCCTGCTACAAAAAATCTTGCTATGTAAAGACAGTGCAGATGGAAAATTGTATTGTGATTACTGAAATAACAAACTCAGGTTAGAAATTACCACCGGCCCTTCCTCAAGGAGTGCGACAATCAAATTATTGCTAGTCAAATTTACTTGATTTTGACTGTACTCAACAAATTTAAGCTAAACAACAGATAAGATCAAACATTCAGCAATACATAGAGAGGAAGAAGCTAATGGCAATTCAGAGGAAAGTAAAGGAAAAAAAAAAATCAGAAAACTTGAATCTTCACACCACACCACACTAATTAAAATAAGATACAAGTAAGATGCCAAACATAATGATTTACTTAAGGAAAAAAAAAAAAAAGCAAACAAACAAACAAAAAAAGTAGGATGCAAGGAAGGAACTTCTAGTAAGTTAGCAATATGCTATCAGTTAATCAGTAGCAATACTAAATATGGAAGATTTATTTTTTTTATGATGTAAAGGTGGAAAGTAAAGTGAAATTATAATAAATTTACATAGTTTAATTACTTGGTAAATATAACCTAGGCCAGACTACTGCAAGAATAACATCAACACACAAACAGCCCAATCACATGGCCATATATTCTGTTTGTGTTTTTTTTTTTTCAAGAAACAAATTTTGCTTTCATATGTAACACTGTGACTTCAGTAATTTGCCAAAATAATAATGCTTTTGAAATAAGTTTCACTTTATTAATACCCACATTAGTGGTTTCAAATTGATGTAATTTTAATTTAGTCAATTTTTTTTTATCAGTATTTTTTACATTTTACTTGAGGTTCTGTATGTTTTCTGCATATAAAGGTTAATCATCTTTTAGATTAAAGGTGTTCTGTCATCCTTATTTACATTAACTATTTGTCTTGAATTTCCCAGACTGTACAGTTGTGGTAGGCTAGAATTTAATAACATCAGTTTGGAAAGAAATTAATGTCACCATGGTGTAATGTGGATTACAAATGGGGTGTGTTTCAACAGTTGTAGTGGTTAGACTCTGGCCAGCAGTCACCTCCTACACAGCCACTTGGTCATTTCTTCCACCTCAGAAGGTTGGAGGGAGAAAACAGGAAGAAAAAAAGTGAAAGAAATTCATTGTTCAATATAGAGACAGCCTAACAGATAAATGAAAGTGAGGAAAAAACAATCATACAACAATATCAAAAATACAAGAGAAACAAAAGATATCACTCATCACTCCCTACAAGCAGATCAATGCTCAGCCATTCTCCAAGCAACATAGAATCATAGAATCATAGAATATCCCAAGTTGAAAGGGACTCACAAGGATCATCAAGTCCAGCTTCTGGCACCACACAGGTCTACCCAAAAATTCAGACCATATGACTAAGAGCATAGTCCAAACACTTCTTAAACGCCGATAGGCTTGGTGCCATGACTACACCCCTGGGGAGTGTGTTCCAGTGCGCAACGATCCTCTCAGTGAAAAACCTTTTCTTTATATCCAGCCTGAACCTCCCCTGTCACAGCTTAACTCCATTCCTTTGTATCCTGTCACTGGTCAGTAAAGAGAATAGATCAGCGCCTGCCTCTCCACTCCCCTTAGTGAGGAAGCTGTAGACTGCGATGAGGTCTCCCCTCAGCCTCCTCTTTTCCAGGCTGAGCAGGCCAACTGATCTCAGCTGCTCCTGATATGTTTTCCTCTCTAGGCCCTTCACCATCTTTGTACTCCAACAACCACCTTGGAAGCCGAAATGACCCATTCTTCTTCCTCTACCTCAGTTTGTATCACTTCATTTTACATCATATGCAATGGAAAATCCCTTTTGCCATTTTGAGTCAGCTGTCCTAGCTGTGTCACTTCCCACTGCCCAGATGACTTCCTCTGTGGAGTGGGGGCTGGGGAGGCAGAGTGGAAGAAAGAAGAGAAAACCTTAACTGATTGCAAGCACTGTTAAGCAACTGCCAAACTGTAAATATGTTAACAGCACTCTTCAAGCCACAATTCCAAAATGTAAAATCACATGGATTGCTATGAAGAAATTTAATTCCACTCCAGTCAGATACATGTGCTTTAGATCCAACAGACTCAATTCAAAATAAAGATTCTTTTCCATTAATGTATTCAGCTTTAGAGCTCATTTGGTTTTGTGTTTTATATATTGACTCATATCTTTTTATGGATATATTAATTCTCATTCCAAATAGGGCAGATGCAAAGTCATTGAAGCATATGGTTTGAAGACTGGTTTCAAATAAAAATAGTTCTATTCTTAAAAAAGAGATATTACACAAGATTTTATTTTTATCAACAGTTGCTAGAAGGTACCCACAAAGATGGGATTCCTGTAGGGATCAGGACTGTTTCTAGATTTTGTGGAAGTTGAATCTAATAGGTGTGGTCTTGTTTAATCAATTTTGCTTTGTTTGATTTTCTCTTCACATGAATCATTCAAAATTATTTTAGAAACAGAATTGCCTATGTACCATATTGAGATTTAATTTGTGCTATCTTCACCGAATGTAGTCCAAATATAGACAACTAGAACACAGACCTCTATTAGTCTCTTGGTATGCTTCCTTTCCTTCATACTGTATGGAGAACATCTAGTGCTAACAGAACTTCAGTATAATCATTCTAAGTAAATGTTTGAAATAGAATACATAAATTACATCATAAAGTTGATTTTTCTTTTTCTCTCAGGACAGCAGGACTAGCTCATATGTTGATGTCCACTCTTGTTATATGACCTAAATGAGGATGAGCTAAACCTCATGCATTTGGTTCAAAAAATGCAGATAGAATACAACAAAATGTCCCTTCTGCTCTGTTAGCTAGATTTCATTTTATGAAATCTAAAATATAATCATTGAATCACATAGAAATTTAGACAGAAATATAAAATTTTGTAGTTCAGTTTGCCGTACTCCATCTACTGTTTACTTCAATATTGGTTGTTTAAATCCTTGTTGAGCTGTAGTTTTAAAAGATCGTTCAAAACCTCTGTGCATAACCATTTCCGGTGATTAACCACAATAAATACTTTTTTGTCCTTATGTCCAGCTGGAATTTTACTTGTTGCAACATGGGTGTATTGCCTCTCATCTACCTAGTCGGTGCCTCTGTGAAAAGTCTGGTTTTGTCTGCTGTGTTCTCAGGAAGATCCCAGGAACTGCCAGAAAATACTACATTTTTTTCTCCTGAAAAACTTTAAAAAATTAAGATTTTTTTTTGTTGTTCGGTCATGTTTCTGTTGTTTTCAGAAGTTTGTTTCCAAAATCTTCCTAACACTACTGAGACTTTCTGCCTAAGAAAGATATCCACATCAGACATCATCTCTATAAAAATTCTCCTTGGGAAAACTTTATAGTTATCATTGCTGTGAAACTTTAGTAAAACCCAGAATAGAAACAATCAAGGAAAAATAATCTTATGGAAAGCATACAGATCTTACATAGAAGAAAACCAAAAAGGAAGGTTAAGAGCTACCTTCAAATCTTACTAGTTGTCAGGGGGTTCTTTAATAAATCATTATTTATGTCAAGGAATCATTATTTATGTCATGTGCTATGATGCTGTCTTACTGTGACTATGTTGTACAAGTCTTGATCTCTTCTGCTATTCTTTGATTTAGATATAGAAAATAGCAAGCTCTTTTGCTCCCTGTCCACCATTACTGGACTGACTCCTGTCTGTAAATGCAGATCTCAGGCTACTTAACTATTTTGCTGTTCATTATCCTTTGGCATGGTGACCATGTTAAAATTCTTAAATTAGCATATTCCACCTATAAAAATAAATCAATAACAAGTTTGACTTTCAGCTGTCTACTTGGTGCACAAGCAGAACATTTAATATCTACCTAGTACATGTCTTGATAGAAAACCCTTATTAAAGTAAATTGCCTTTAGTTTTATTCAATATGCTTGGAGTGTAAGTAGTTTGTAAATATATATTTATGTTTTGGAAGCACTTCAGTTGCTTCCACATGGTGTTCAGGTGGACATCATTTATATAAATTCCCAACTTTGAAACATAGAGTAAAGGGGGTGGAGGGAGAGGGGAAGGTAGAATGTGAAAGAAAGAGAGAAGAATGCAACAATTTTGATCACTTAAGTCTAGATTCTACAAGAAAGTAGAACCATGCAACTCAAATTTATTTTAAGCAAGGGAAAAGGAAAATGATTCTGTGATTCTTTAGCTAACTATCTGTAGCAGTGTGGATGGCACCTACCTCCAAAAACATCACAACAGTCTAAAAGCTTGTTACTATCTTACTGTAGTACTACCTTATGTACTCTTCTAAGACACAATAAGCTAAATTACCACCTTCACTTGTGCATGCTTATACTTGTGCTTCCAGATGCGAGTGGCTCATTTAGTAAGTCCCAAGCAAAATAGCTGTCCACCTTTCTCTAGATTTTCAAAAACCACATTTTTAATCTTTTATAAGATTTATATGTTCAAAGGCAAATGTATCTTCTACAATAACCAAAAAAAAATATATAAATAAATAAATAATAGCAAAAAAAGCAATTTAAAACTGTTCTCATGTGCAAATTGCTGTTTTTATTTTTTTTTTTTCTAGGAGTTAACATCTGCTCCTAAAATCCTGCAAAAAAACACCTGCGGACAGTGTTTTGTGATATTTATAAAACAAAACTGTCATTGACTAAGAAGGAAGATGAGACAGTAGAGATCTTTGATGCTATTTTAGTAGTATTCCTGGCTTTTTAAATTTGGAAATCAGCAGGATACTGCAGTGAGTATACTATTAGCAATGTTTCCTAAAAGTAGACAGGCAAAGATGATTAGGCAATTCAGGGTTGACAATTCTCATTTATATAGTACTATAAAAGCTAGAGGAGGCTGGATCTCTCTTTTGAAATTAGAAAAAGGAAATACTAAAAGTAGATGATATTTCAAGATGTTATCTAAAGAAGCAATATTATATTTACTCTTCATTTCCTATAGTGATTATCTTTCCAAGTCAGATATAGCATTACAGCTTTCCTCCAGTCTATCCTTAAAGTAGTTAGCAGGAAGTACTTAAAAAAGAGGGAGAACACAAACAGGAAAACTTACTTATAGATGAAGATTCTCCTTATCTAGCAAAAATTGTTGATTTATTCTCCTGATCATAAAATTTAATGACTTTTGGATACTTTATTCTTCTAAATAACTCTTTTACTCTGATTACTGCATGGCCTTGATATTTTTCTGATTTAATTCAGCTAATTTAATTTGACTGATTTGTGCAATAGTTGGACTTCCCTTCTCCTAATATATGCTGCTGTTTTTGCCTCTAGTAAATTCTGACTGTCATTCCAATTCATATTTGCTTACCAGTAAATATTCCAGCAGTCTTTATAGACGTATATACATGTAGTTTTGTGATATGCTGTTTTATCACGTTTCTTTTCCTGATCATTAACTGTACCAACTGTAGCATTCAACTACAAACTTAGCAGAGTGATTATAGAGAAGCCAATAGAAGTTTACTCCTAAAGTAAACATTACAGCCAAAGCTTGGAGTAGAGGGAGTCCTCTGTTTAATAAGCCAGAAGAAGTGTTCTCAGTGCTGCTAATTCCAACTTCCCAGGCTAAGTGCAAATAACTGGAGGCTCTTCTCAAACTGATCACTGTTTTGTGACCGTTTCTGTATGAAATTTTATGTATTCCATGTAAAATCTGAGAAATATTGCTTGGTAAAATATTGCTTCACCCAATGACAACATCTTTCTGTACATCTGCATTCATATGACAAGTTCTGTGTCCTACAACATATTGTATACATACATATGCATAGTGCAGATTTTGCGTAATAAGACTGGCCTAGTCACAAGAGCTTTCTTGATTTCTCTTAAAATAAACACCAAACATGAACTTGTCCTGTATCTGTTGAGAAAAGCAACAACAGTAACAAAAACGAAAACAATGACTAAAGGCAAATTAATGCATTTGACTGCATATATTGTCATTTAACAACAGTATTCTATCAAATTTCAGTGTTGCTTAAAAGAAATCATAAACAGTTTGGTCTGTATATATTCAATATCTTCATCAATATAAATACGAATCAGGAAATACTATGTTACACCCATGAATGTTCATTACTTATGTTACACTCTCCCAAATCTAATTTATTTATCCTCCTATTTTGTTTCAGGTTCCTCACTCCTGATGAAATTCACTAGTTTGTTATTTGAGCACTACTAGGCAGTTATTTGTTATTCAGTTTCTCCCTCCATTATTTGTGGTGGTTTTACCGTGCTGGGCAGCTAAACCCCACGACCGCTATCTCACTCCCCCTCCTTTAGATAAGGAGGGGGAGAAGTAAAGCAAAGAACAACTCACGGGTTGAGATAAGGATAATTTAATTAAAGGGAAATAATTATAATAATTAAATAAAGACTACCATGAACTAAACAATTTAACTAAGGGGAAATAAAAGGGAAAGGGGAAAAAGGGAGGAAAACAAACAAAATAAATGAAAGCAATATGGAAGTGCAGAGGAAAGAAATTACTCTCTACTTCCCACAAATGAGCGATGATTGACCACGTCCTTGAAGCAAGGCCTCAACGCACGCAGCCGGTGTTCGAGAGGAGGACCGACGTCTTCTCAACGAGAGCCCACCCCTCCCCTCTTCTTCCTGTTTCCACCTTTTATTGCTGAGTGTGACACCACATGGTATGGAATACCCCTTTGATTGGTTTAGGTCAGCTGCCCTAGTGATGTTTCTCTCCTCACTTTTTTGCCCACCCCCTAGGAGGGTTAGAGAAAGGCCCAATGCTGTGCCACTGCTGCTCAGCAGTAGACACAACACTGGTGTGATAACACTGCTGTTCCAGCTACAAGTACAGAGTACGGCACTGTACGGGCTGCTGCCGGGAAAGTTAACATTCCAGCCAGACCCAGTACAACCTCCACCCCTTATTCCATAACATTTGTGTCACACTCAGATCCCCATACTTTAGCATACAAGCATTCTCATCATTATCCCTTGTCCTTTAACAGGACAAGGATTTAACAGGACAGGATTAATAGGCAGATGTATCTTTTCATTCCATAGGTCTTTCTTGGAAAATGTTCATAAGAACCGTTGATGATTAGGTCTTCATCTGCCAAAGTGGCCACTCAAGGCAGGCGGAGTTGGATGTCTGGACACCAGCACCAGCTTAGCTCAAGTCCTTGTTGCACTGCCCGGCTCCTTGCAAAGTTGACCTGTCGTTGATCCTACAGCATCTTCCTACAACATATAACTTAGATTATAGATTAGTTTTCTCTCAATGTCAAATCTCCTTGAGGCACACACTTGATATCCCCATTCTTTTGCATGACCCACCAGGTATACCCTGGTCCTTGGGCGAAGACAATCCCACGAGTGGGTTTGCCTTTTCCCGAGGCAGGAGCAACCCACACTGCCTTCCCCATCCACCTTCCTATATGCACTACGGGAACCTTAGCTCCTTTCACAGTGTGTAGGGGTTTTGTTTCGGCAGGACCAGCACGGCTGTCAGACCCCCTATTGTTAACTAGCCAAGTGGCTTCTGGTAGATTTGTGTCCCATTGTTTCCACGTCCCAGCACCTAATGCTCGTAACATAGTCTTTAACAGTCCATTGTACCTCTCAACCTTCCCAGAGACTTGTGGGTGGTAAGGGATGTGGTACACCTACTCAATACCATGCCTCTTTGCCCAGGAGGTAACAAGATTGTTTCGGAAATGACTCCCATTGTCAGACTCAATTCTCTCTGGTGTACCATGACGCCACAATACTTGTCTTTCCAGGCCCAAGATAGTGTTTCGGGCTGTGGCATGGTTTACAGGGTATGTTTCCAGCCACCCAGTAGTTGCTTCTACCATGGTGAGTATGTACCGTTTGCCTTGGCGAGTTTTTGGGAGTGGTCCGATATAGTCAATTTGCCAGGCCTCACCATATTGAAACCCTAACCATCTCCCCCTGTTCCAGGGAGATTTTACCTTCATGGCTTTCTTGATTGCAGCACAGGTCTCACACTCATGGGTAACCTGTGTGATGACCTCAATGGTCAAGTCCACCCCTCGATCACGAGCCCATCTGTAAGTGGCATCTCTCCCCAGATGTCCTGATGTTTCATGGGCCCATCGAGCTACAAACAGCTCACCCTTACGTTCCCAGTCTAGGTCCACCTGAGCCACTTCAATTTTCGAAGCTCGATCCACTTCTTTGTTGTTCTTATGTTCTTCAGTAGTGCGACTCTTGGGCATGTGGGCATCTACATGACGTACTTTAACATCCAGGTTTTCTACCCGGGCAGCAATATCTTGCCACAGGGTAGCAGCCCAGATAGGCTTACCTCTGCGCTGCCAGTTGCTCTCTTTCCATTGCTGCAGCCACCCCCACAGAGCATTTGCCACCATCCATGAGTCAGTATAAAGATACAATACTGGCCAATTTTCTCTTTCGGCGATATCTAGGGCTAGTTGTATGGCTTTTACTTCTGCATACTGACTCGACTCACCTTCCCCTTCCATGGCTTCCACAACTCGTCGTATGGGATTCCACACAGCAGCTTTCCATTTCCGATGGCTCCCTATCACACGGCAGGATCCGTCAGTAAACAACGCATACTGCTTTCTGTCTTCTGGCAACTCATTGTATGGTGGTGCCTCTTCAGCACGGGTTACCTCTTCTGTTGGCACTCCGAAATCTCTGCCTTCCGGCCAGTCCATAATCTCTTCCAGGATTCCTGGGCGATTGGGTTTTCCCATTCGAGCCCGCTGTGTAATTAACGCTATCCACTTACTCCATGTAGCATCAGTTGCATGGTGTGTAGTGGGAATTTTCTCTTTGAACATCCAATGTAACACAGGTAGCCGCGGTGCCAAGAGGAGCTGTGCCTCTGTACCCACAACTTCTGAAGCAGCTCGAACACCCTCATATGCTGTGAGTATTTCCTTTTCAGTTGGGGTGTAATTGGCTTCTGATCCTCGATAGCCCCGACTCCAGAAGCCCAGAGGTCGACCTCGAGTTTCTTCTGGGGTTTTCTGCCAAAGGCTCCAGGTGAGCCCATGCTCCCCAGCTGCAGTGTACAGTATATTTTGCACAGCTGGTCCAGTACGGACAGGCCCAAGGGCTACTGCACGAGCTATTTCTTGTTTGATTTGTTCAAATGCCTGTTGTTGCTCAGGGCCCCACTCAAAATAGTTTCTCTTTCGAGTCACTCGATATAGAGGACTCACAAGCTGACTATAGCCTGGCACATGCATTCTCCAGAATCCCACGAGGCCTAGGAAAGCTTGCGTTTCCTTTTTGCTAGTTGGCGGAGACATTGCTGTTATTTTATTGATCACATCCATTGGAATATGGCGACGTCCATCCTGCCATTTTACCCCCAAGAACTGGATTTCCTGTGTAGGCCCCTTGACCTTGCTCTTTTTAATGGCAAAACCAGCTTTCAGGAGAATTTGGATTATTTTCTTCCCTTTCTCAAAAACTTCTTCTGCTGTGTTGCCCCACACGAGGATGTCGTCAATGTACTGAAGATGCTCAGGAGCTCCCCCTTGCTCCAGTGCAGACTGGATCAGTCCATGGCAAATGGTAGGGCTGTGTTTCCACCCCTGGGGCAGCCGATTCCAGGTGTATTGGATGCCCCTCCAAGTGAAAGCAAACTGCGGCCTGCATGCTGCTGCTAAAGGGATGGAGAAAAATGCATTAGCAATATCAATTGTGGCATACCACTTGGCTGCCTTTGACTCTAGTTCGTACTGAAGTTCTAGCATGTCTGGCACTGCAGCACTCAGTGGTGGCGTGACTTCATTCAGGCCTCGATAGTCCACTGTTAGCCTCCACTCGCCATTAGACTTTCGTACTGGCCATATAGGACTATTAAAGGGTGAGCGAGTCTTGCTGATTACTCCCTGACTCTCCAGTCGGTGAACCAACTCATGGATGGGAATCAGGGAGTCTCGGTTGGTGCGATATTGCCGTCGGTGCACCGTTGTGGTAGCAATTGGTACCTGTTGTTCTTCAACCTTCAGCAATCCTACAACAGAAGGGTCTTCTGAAAGGCCAGGCAGGGTAGACAGCTGCCTAATCTTCTCTGTGCTCAAAGCAGCTATGCCAAAAGCCCACCGGTATCCTTTTGGATCCTTGAAGTACCCTCTCTTGAGATAGTCTATGCCAAGGATGCACGGAGCCTCTGGGCCAGTCACAATGGGATGCTTTTGCCACTCATTCCCAGTTAGACTCACTTCAGCTTCCAGTACAGATAGTTGTTGGGATCCCCCTGTCACTCCAGAGATACAGGTGAGTTCTGTCCCTTGGTAGCCTGATGGCATTATGGTACATTGTGCGCCAGTGTCCACTAAAGCTTTGTATTCCTGTGGTTCTGATGTTCCAGGCCATCGGATCCACACAGTCCAATAAATCCGGTTATCCCTCTCCTCTACCTGGCCAGAGGCAGGGCCCCTCTAGTCCTGGCTGGAGCGTCTGCCACTTAATTCTTGCAAATGCACAAATTCCGGCAAATGAGAGGTAGAGGTCCCTTCATCGTGGTCAAGAATAACATCAGCTCTTCTACTGCCTCTGGGGTACTGCCCAATAGAAACTGGAGCAGCATTTCTCTTAGGAGCCCCTCTTCTTGCTGCTGTATTTCCTTTCAGTTCACGTACCCGAGCAGCTAGGGTTGAAGTAGGTACACCATCCCATTTCCTCATATCTTCCCCATGGTCACGCAGATAAAACCACAAGGTGCCACGTGGTGTACGTCTTGGGTACTCTCTCTCTTGAGCAGGCGAATGCTGATTCTTAGTGGCTGAAGTATCACTCTGTCTAGATGAGGGGGAATATACTTTCTCCACAAGCTTGTCAAGTCCTTTAGACAATTTCTCCACAGCTGAGACACAGGACTGTAGCGGAGCAGAGAGATTGTCTTCATATTTTTGAAGTTGGCAGGAGACATCATACATTGTTGGTCCCATCCCCTCATCCCAGTGAATTGCTGCCAGGGTACTGGCATGTGCTGCTGGTGCACTCCGCACAAATTTACGCCACATGGATGTTGTGCACTGGACTTCATCGGGGTCTTGAGGTGTCTGGGCATTGTCCAAATCACTATAAATCATCTCCCGCACAGCTAATTCCCGCAGATGTTGGAGACCTTTATCCACAGTGGTCCACTTGCCTATGTGATATACAATATCTTCCTTATGGGGATATCTTTCTTTGATAGCTGCCAGGAGTCGTCTCCAGAGGCTGAGGGCCTGTGCTCCTCTGCCGATTACTTTGTCGATTACCCTTTCTCTAGAGAGGGATCCCAGCTGCTTGGCTTCATTGCCTTCTAATTGTAGGCTACTGGCCCCAGCATCCCAGCATCGGAGCAGCCAAGTGAGGATGTGTTCACCTGGGCGTCGACCATAATCCTTTCGTATTTCTCGCATCTCACTCAGGGATAAGGATCGAGTGATTTCTGATTCCTTTATGATTTCCGTCTCGTCTTCCTGCTGTTTTTGTGATGGCTCTGCTTTAGAGGTGCCTGCCAATTCCCCTTCTCCCTCCTTCTTAGGAGAGCCTTCTTCCCTTACTAAACGAGCTGACCTCCGTTTCCATTGTTTTGACTTGACTATGGGGGCGACTGATACCATAGTTGGTTGGTCCTCTGGGTCAGCCACAGCATGTGTTACTTGGTCATCAGATTCAGAGACTTCCTCCCTCTCTTCAAGTTGCTGGATGATGTTAAACAGTGTTTGATAGGAATAAACCAGGACCCAGCACAATGCTGCAAGCTGTTGTTCTCCGGCATTATCAGGATCAGGACATACAACTCTCAAACATTCTACCAAGTTTTTAGGATTTAGCACTTGCTCAGGGGTGAAGTTCAAAACTATTGGAGGAGACACTCGTGACAGGTATCTGCTAACATCATCCCACACACCGTGCCACTCACCACGAGACTGTTTCGGGACAGATTCCCAAATAAGTTTTCTAAACAATCGACTAATCTTAGAGAGAAAATGAAACCTGTTATTCAGAATTAGAAATAGCAATACATGGGTTACAGATGGATCTTCAAAATACTCCCAAACTGTTGTAATTAGCCCACTGTGAAAGAAGGGAAAGGTACCATTCCTGATATTATTAATAAACTGGTGTCCAGATGAGAAAAGGAAGGCAGTGTAGTTCTGAATATTCTCTGAAAGATAGTTTCCATGGGACCCAAATGATAACAGCGCAGAGCCTGAATTCCAGAGTAAAACCAAGGTCAGTGCTTGGCAGCACAACGAATTAAAAAAAGTGAACACAGATTGTAGCACTTTGTCGGATCGGATATATAGGAGAAAGGAGAATATGACACGAATTGCATGACATATGAACAAAGCCATTATTATTAACAGGGCAAGGAACATGGTTACTAGCAAGCAAGTGTGTTAGTTGTATGCGTTTAATCAATTCTATTGTTATCTCAACCCTTCGAGCCCCACGTTGGGTGCCAAAAAGGACTGTGGTGGTTTTACCGTGCTGGGCAGCTAAACCCCACGACCGCTCTCTCACTCCCCCTCCTTTAGATAAGGAGGGGGAGAAGTAAAGCAAAGAACAACTCACGGGTTGAGATAAGGATAATTTAATTAAAGGGAAATAATTATAATAATTAAATAAAGACTACCATGAACTAAACAATTTAACTAAGGGGAAATAAAAGGGAAAGGGGAAAAAGGGAGGAAAACAAACAAAATAAATGAAAGCAATATGGAAGTGCAGAGGAAAGAAATTACTCTCTACTTCCCACAAATGAGCGATGATTGACCACGTCCTTGAAGCAAGGCCTCAACGCACGCAGCCGGTGTTCGAGAGGAGGACCGACGTCTTCTCAACGAGAGCCCACCCCTCCCCTCTTCTTCCTGTTTCCACCTTTTATTGCTGAGTGTGACACCACATGGTATGGAATACCCCTTTGATTGGTTTAGGTCAGCTGCCCTAGTGATGTTTCTCTCCTCACTTTTTTGCCCACCCCCTAGGAGGGTTAGAGAAAGGCCCAATGCTGTGCCACTGCTGCTCAGCAGTAGACACAACACTGGTGTGATAACACTGCTGTTCCAGCTACAAGTACAGAGTACGGCACTGTACGGGCTGCTGCCGGGAAAGTTAACATTCCAGCCAGACCCAGTACATATTTCAGGTCTCCTTCACTTTTTTTTTTTTTTTCCCTCTGACATCAGTTTATTTTTGGATCAATTGGTTTCATTTAGATAATATTTGTGCTTTTTTTGAAGGATATCAGTTTGGATGTAACTTTTCTACCTACTTCTCTTACGGCTTGCTTCCCATCTTGTTACTTTTTAAAAGTTTGGAATCCTGTTCCAACTTTGTTTTCTCTATATACATCTTTACTTCAATTAGGCAGTGTTCCAAGTCCTAGAATTTAAATTACCTAATGTTTCACTAAAATAATAATAAAATAATAACAATAAAAGTAACAATAACAACAACAACAACAACAACAACAACAACAACAATAATAATAATAATAATAATAATAATTTTCATTGTCGATTTATATTGATTAAGTATCCTGGTTTTGTCTAGGATAGAATTCATTTTCCTCCTAGAAGCTGGGTAGCTATGTTTGGGATTTAGGATAAGACTAATTTTGATACCATGCTGATGTTTTAATGGTTGCAGAGCAGTGCTTACACGAAGCTAAGGACTTTTCAGCTTCTCACTCTGCCAGTGGGCAGGCTGGGCGTGCGGCAGCAGCTGGGAGGGGACAGACCCAGGACAGCTGACTCAAACTGGCCAAAGTAGTATTCCATACCATATGACATCATATTAAACAATTAATATGGGGTGACTAACTGGGGTAGGGTGGGGACTGGATGCTTGGGGATGGGCTGGGTATCAGGCAGTGGATGGTGAGCAATTGTATTGTGCATCACTTGCTTTGTGAAACAACTATTGTTGTTGTTGCTGTTGCTGTTGTTGTTGCTGTTGTTGTTGTTGTTGTTATTATTATTATTATTATCCTTTCTTTTTTATCCTAATAAACTGTCTTTATCCCAACCCACAGGTGTACTGGGTCTGGCTGGAATGTTAACTTTCCCGGCAGCAGCCCATACAGTGCTGTGCACTGCACTTGTAGCAGTGTTATCAAACCAGTGTTGTGTCTACTGCTGATCAGTGCTGGCACAGCATCAAGACTCTCTCTAACCCTCCTAGTGGGTGGGCAAAAAGTGGGAAAAGAAACATCACCAGGGCAGCTGACCTAAACCAACCAAAGGGATATTCTATACCATATGATGTCACACTCAGCCATAAAAGGTAGAAACAGGAAGAAGAGGGGAGGGGTGGGCTCTCATTGTGAAAACGTTGGTCCTCCTCCCAAACACCAGCTACATGCGTTAAGGCCCTGCCTCAAGGACGTGGTCAATCATCGCTCGTTTGTGGGAAGTAGAGAGTAATTTATTTCCTCTGCACTTCCACATAGCCTTCATTTGTTTTATTTGTTTGTTTTACTCCTTTTTTTTTTCCTTTCCCCCCTCCCTTTTCCCCTTTCCTTTTTTTTTTTTCCTTTAGTTAAATTGTTTAGTTCATAATAATCTTTCTTTAATTATTATTATTATTATTATTTCCCTTTAATTAAATTATCCTTATCTCAACCCGTGAGTTGTTCTTTGCTTTACTTCTTCCCCTCCTCATCTAATGAGGGGGAGTGAGAGAGTGGTTGTGGTGTTTAGCTGCCCAGCACAGTAAAACCACCACAACATGCTTTCATTTTTTTCCTGGTTCTCTCCCCCATCCCAGAGAAGGGAGGGGTTAAACCACAACATTAACTCATAATGATTTAAATCCCCCTTTGGAAGTTTTATCTTACAAAGCTAAATATGAATGTGCCTTGTGTGCATACAACACTGAACTAAAATTAAGACTACAAAACAGTAGATAATTCAAAACTTCCTTGATTTTAATTCAAAGACACTGCCTTTTGCCCTACTAATTATAATTCAATTGGCAGCCTAAGAATATGCATCTTTACCTTGGTCCATATACACCAGTATTCCATGTATGCTTAACAATACAAAGAATACTTAGGCAAAGTAAGTTGCTTTTGTCCTTACATTCAGTGAAAAAGTTAAAAAGATAAAAATAAAATTTTGAAAAGGAAAATGAAGCAGAATATCAACAGATTTTTTAGTTGTTGGTGAGCATTACTAACACTAAGTCAAGAACTTTTCAGCTTTCAGTGAGGAGGCTGAGGTGCGCAAGAAGCTGGGAGGGGACACAGCCAGGACAGCTGACCCCAATGACCAAAGGGATATTCCCTGACATATGACATCATGATCGACAATAAAACTGTGGGGAAAAGAAGGAGGGGGGAGGGGAGACATTCAGAGTGAGGGTGTTTGTCTTCCCAAGTAACCATTAAATCTGATGGGCCCAACTGTCCTGGAAATGGCTGAACATCTGATGAGAAATAGTGTATGAATTCCTCATTTTTCTTCACCTGTGTGTGCATTTTTTGCTTTACTTATTAAATTGTCCTTATTTCAGTCGACAAGCTCCTGCACTTTTAACTTTTCAGTTCTCTTCCCAACTCGGTACAGGGGACAGTGAGCAGCTGTGTAGTGCTGAATTGTCTGCTGTGATTAAACTACAACACCATTACACATCTATCTCTCATTTCAACTGCTGTTTAAAAGACCCACATAAATGAAAATGAAGCAAAGGCATTGTGAAATAGCTGTATCATACACTTGACTTTTCAGCTTTGCCTTGGAGCTGTGTGTTTATTAACATCACAACATTATTTGAGGAAATAATGATGTGTGGAAGCATTGAATTAATGTTTTTTCATTACTGCTTTTTCTATCGTGAATCCTAAAAGAAATCTACGTATGTAGATTTGCGTATGTACATTGATTCTACTGCTCTAAATATCCCATACATCTAAGCTATTCACATGCTAGTTTTACCCTATAAATGGCTCTTGTTCTCACTATATAACTTGCATCATTCTTGTTATGTTTTTAAATCTTTTTAAATCAGTCAGAAATACTAGTGAAACCAGAAGACTGAGTTGCAGCGTAATCTAAGAAATGTGTTTAGGAACAACTAAATTCCATCCTGCCTCATGCATACTTCCCCTGTAGGTGCTTCAAGTTCAGAAGCTGTCAACTGACAAACAGTTTGAATAATCAAGATGAGTTTGAGTAATCCCATCTCGATTCACAATCGAGTCAGTTCAGCAGACAGTGAAACAGTTTAAGATACAGTGATAGGTATGTGTTGTCACTAACAGTATGTTGTATTCCACACCTGGAATTGACAGACAGGAGCTAGACCCAGAAAACAAGCACATGGCCTTTGTCCCCAGTGCTGTTGCAGATCAACCAATTTAGGCTGAAAAGCCTTTCCTATTATCTAAGCTGACTTCTCTACTGAAGCAGAAAAGGAGCATTTCACCAGCTCGTTCAGTTACCTCTACTATGATGATGATGGCCATCAGCAGAAAGAAAATGGTGTACATCCAGTATTTAACTAAAACTAACTAACTATTAAACTAATTAAAGTATTTAACTTGTATCATCCAGTAATGCATAAGAATAACAAGTATTATAAGGAATTTGATTATGTGTTTAAATTTTTGCATACTTTCTGAGTTGTGTGTTGAAGTGTTTTTTTAGGTGTGTTTGTTTTGTTTTTTGTTTTGTGGAGTTCCTCTAATTTTTGTTTCATTGCTAAATTGTTTACCTTTTGCACAAATTTAAACAAATAAACATAAACATAAACATAAAAGGCTGAAAATTTTATTCATCCTATCCTCCCTACCATGTTTATCAATAATAAATACTATCAGCAGCTAAAATGCAAAACAATAGTACTCACATAAATATCTCTCTGCATAATGTCAATATAACAAACAGAAAACCAAAGAATATTTTTGACTACATATGGAAATGATTTCTGTCTCTAGCGGTAAACGTTAAGCCTAGATTGTGCTTAGTGTTTTAGAAGAGAAAAAAGTAAGAACTTTATATTGTATAAGTAATTGTCCTGCATCCATTGGTATAAACGTAAGCAGGTCAAATTGCTTTTATGTAAATATTACATTTTTCAATAGTGTCACCCACCCATATATTAAATCTTATATAGTCTTAGCAGTCTCTGTTAAGAAATTGCTGCATAACCACCACTGGAAATTATATGAACCCCTCCAAAGAATTCTGAATGTTCGAAGAAAATGCTTAAACAAGAAATGATTCAATATTTTGTAAAAGAAAAAAAAATAAAATAAAATATTAATTAAAAAAAAAAAAAAAGATTTGCCACAAAACAAAGAACTGATTGGTCAGGGAAATTGGTCACTTTTTCTACTCTTCAGATCAACTTTATTAGCTATCAGAACTGAACCAATGACCACAATATATACTTTTACATGTACTTTATTGATATTCTGGGATCCAGACAGAAGTTAATGAATGGGCTAATAAAAATATTTATTTTATTTTATTTTATTTTATTTTATTTTATTTTATTTTATTTTATTTTATTTTATTTTATTTATTTTATTTTATTTTATTTTATTATTTTAATTTTCTATTAAGTGGTTAAAATAATAGAATCATAGAATCATATGGAAGAGACCCATAAGATCATCAAGTCAATCATCTAACACTACCAAGTCTACTGAACTATGTCCCTAAGCATCACATCCACATATCTCTTAAATACCTGCAAGTATGAGGACTGCACTACTAAGTTCTAGGTGTCCCTGCTTGAGCAGGAAGGTTAGACTAGATGATCTCCAGAGGTCTTTAGAGGTTGGAAAACTTTAACCATAATGTGATTCTCCGATTCTGTGATTCTGTGACTTAAACCAGACCCTTCCAAGATCTTCTCCAAATTATTTATTAATTATTAAGATACCGTTTTCTCAGAACTCCAAGAAATAAATTCAAATAATAGTTTGTCTATATTTGCATAGGTACTTCACCTATGATGACAGGCTGAAGGTTCCAAGGAGACCTTATAGTGGCCTTCCAATACCTCAAGGGGGCCTACAAAAGATGTGGGGAGGTACTCTTTGTACAGTAATAGGATGAGTAATGGCTTTAAACTAAAAGGGGTTAGGTTTAGACTAGATATAAGGAGGAAATTTACTCATGTGGTGATGAAGCATTGGAACAGGTTTCCCAGAGAAGCTGTGGATGCCTTGCCCCTGGAAGTGTTCAAGGCCACGTTGGATGAGGCTTTAAACAAACTGATCAAGTGAAGGTGTCCCTGCCCATGGCAGGGGAGTTGGAACTAGTTGATCTTTAAGGTACCTTCCAACCCAAACAATTCTATGATTCAATGATTCTACTTATCACCAGTTGTTGCCATTGAATGTACTACTCTCTACATATTTAGATACTTTTCTAAAGTATATCAAGCTGGTAGAGGACCAAAGAGAGAAGAAAAAAATAAAATAAAATACAAATTTATTTGCTTTTCTGTTCTCTGGTAGCAATGGTGTTCAGGCTTGTGCTGAAGGTGAGGTGTGGTAGATGGTCTCATAAATCACAAAGAGAGAAGGTAGGCATTGTGTTGAGCTGATGTTAACCCTCCTTCCTGAGATGTGTTGCACAGCATCTCGCAAAACCAAAAGTCTTTTCTCCAACACTGTGACTCCACAGTCAGACTTTTTTTTTTTTTTTTTTTTTTTTTTCATGCAGAGGGGAGAACAAACAGTTCATTTGACTGTTCACATGAAGGTCCAAAAACAGTCTGCTCACCAGTGACAGATTTCTAATCAAACAGACAGTTCATCAGCATTTTTTTTTTTCTTTTTCTTTTTATTCTGTATGTCCATGCAATTCTCTTGATCTGTCTTACAGAAATATTTTAATAATATTTTTCAGTCCAAACATTTCAGCCTTCCAGAAATCTACTTCTTTTGACTGAAAGGTAGTCTCTCCTCTAGATATTTTAGATTCATTCTTCTATCAATTAAATTATATTTTGACACTTGTGTGTGGTGCTTAGTCACTCAGGTCCACTGACTTTTATTCAAAGGTAGGTGTTTAAGTGTCTAGAGTGCAACTGAAAATTGCCCTGAAATCTTTGTAATATGTATTCATTCTTTCATCAGTCTCAACTACCACCTTCTTGTACAGTGAGTTGCCAACATAATTTTCTCTGAAAAATCCTTAATTATTTTCATCAAAACTAAATGAAAGGCACAAGTGTAGAGAGCTCAATGAGACCTTCAAATTTCCCATTTTTTTTGCCATTTTAGTATGAAATTCTTAAAGATCTGTCTCTGTAGATATCAGAGATTTGTCTCTGTAGGTATCATTGTAAAAATTCATTTGATTTTAGTATCATAGAGTCAGTCAAATAAAGGTCATAAAGCCTCTCATAAATCACAATAATGACCTCAATAGTTTGCTCCTGCTAATTATCACAGTCCTCCATTAACCTTATTAGAAGTACCATAATTTTAATAAAAGATAAGTGTATTAAAAATCACCATACACTTTTGAGAAATTATGTTCATTTCTGCCTTAGAGATTACCTTGCAGCTTGAAAATTATTATAAATCTGAATAAACAGAAACAAACTTGGATAAGCAGGAACAGGTTTGTATTCTTCTGTCAGGCTCAATCCAGTTTAAATATACTTGAAAGAACTATTATTTTGATGTAGAACTTTAATAGTTCCAGGAGATAATAGACCACAGAACATGAAATTGTTTTATTCAGCAGTGGCCCATAAAAATATTTGAAAAATATCACTGCCTATCTTCTAAAGAGACATTGTCTGGCCTTTGAAGAAACCAGACATTTCTTAATTGAGACAATTTGTTAATTGTTAATTGTGAAGCTGGATTAATAATGGTATTCTCAGGGTTCTTTGAGTTCTTTGAGAGATACCACCCATTTTTCTGCTTATTATCAACATTTGTTTGTTGTTTGTTTTTTTTTTTATTCTTGGTGTAGTACTGTGAAATATAGCTCCTGCAGGAAAATAGTAGGAGACTTAATTAGGTTAAGTAAATAAAGGAAGAATTAAAAAGAAACGTCAAAAAATATTCTGAGTTCAAGATTCAGAAAGATATCTTGCAAAGAAAAACAAAACAAAACAAAAACACAAATACTACTACTCAAACCAGTACTAACTCTCCCTTTACTATGTATCACTTGTTCCATGAAAACAAGTTTGTTTGTTTGTTTTGTTTGTTTGTTTGTTTTTATAAAGTTAAGACAGAGGCTATAAAAATAAAAGAGCAGAAGTAACCTGGAAAAAAGAATGATGAAAATAGCTCCAAATAAAAGTATCTAAATTTTCTTTACTATTGCTTTTTAATGAAATGTTTCACAAGCTTCAAATCATTAACTATGAACCTGTAAATTGAAATTGCAAAAGTTGTTGCTTTTCTGTAATGTAAAGGCACTTTTGGAAAGTCCCTAACTGTGTTTATCACAATAAAAATTTTTGAAAACAATTCAAAAATTCTAATGAATACTTAAAAAGAAAGCAGCATATGTCAATGATATGTCAATATCTGTTATTTGATACAACTGTTAATAATAATTAGTTATTATTTATTCTATTCTTCCTTTAAATTCCATCTCATCTTACAAAATAATACTGAGTATTATTAAGGTATTATTTTTCTATTTGGCTTAGAAAAATTTATTTCTCACTGAAATTAATTTACTTCCCTATGAAAATTGTCATTTGCAAATAATACTGTGAGCTCTTTACTATACAATTTTCAGTATAGTGTTGAGCAACATAAACTGATCTCCTTCTATTTAGTACATATATTAAAAGCCTACACAATTGTGCAAGGTCATGATGTGCAATAAACCTATGTTTTTGAGTGCATTTGTCAAAAAATATCTTGTGAGGAGGAATAGATTTCATCAGTCTTTGAAATTCATTTTTTGTTACAACATTCAGGTGAATTTTCACTGATGTAGAAAAGGTGACAAACATGGTGCTGGTGTACAGTCTGGAGAAGAGTGGAAATCTTTGCTTTCAGCTTAAATAACTAGTGTGTTAAATGTAGATTCCTATTTCTTCTTGGGACTTTCTTTCCCTTCCTCATCCTTACTGTCTCTAGTTTTAAATGTAGATGATAATCTCTGGTCTCATTTGTGTTGGGTCTGTCTGAGCTGGAGTCACCTTTTCCCTGCAGCAGCCCACACAGTGCTGTACTCTGCACTTGTAGCTGGAACAGCACTGGTATCACTCCAGTGTTGTGTCTATTGCTGCGTAGTGCTGGCACAGCATCAGGACTCCTTCCAAGCCCCCAAGAGCCAGCAGGCTGGGGGTGGGCAAGTGATGGGGAGGGGACATTGCCGGGGCAGCTGACCTAAACCAACCAAAGGGATATTCCATAACACCTGATGTCACACTCAGCAATAAAAGGGGGGGCTCTCGTGGGGAAGGGGGCTGTTCCTCCTGAACAACCACTACGTGTTTTGAGGCCCTGCTTCCCAGGACGTGGCCGAACACCGCTCGTTGATGGGAAGTAGAGAACATTTTTTTTTCCCTCTCTCTCTGTGATTCTGCGCGGATTGATTGTTCCTTTTGTTTCTTTTTTTTTCCTCCCCATTCCCTTTCCCTTTAATTAAACCTTTCTCATCTCAAACCTCAAGTTCTCTGTGTTGTATTTTCTCCCCCTTCCTCTTTGAGGAGAAGGGGAGTGAGAGAGCGGTTGTGGTGGAGCTCTGCTGCCCACCTGAGTAAAACCACCACATCATTTTTCAATTGAATGGGAGAAAAACTTTGACTGGGTGGAAATTAATGGAGCTCTTCCAAGTTGCAAAAATTTCTATTCCCGCTAACAATTTATCTGATTTAGAAACCGAGATTCTTCAAATAAATGAGTATTGCCATTATCAACTATAATGGCATGTTGTTTTTGTTTGTTTGTTTGTTTTTGCCATTTTTTTGCATACAATTTTTGTACTTAACATGGCATGGTTTTGAAATAATAACCACTGATATTCTTGCTTCCCTTGGCAGTTACTGATATAATTGAAATGTATCCATTTTATTCTTTTTTTTTTTTTTTTTTTTTTTTTAATAGTATACTAGAAAAATGTACCATGAACTGGAATTTTTAAGCATGTATACTTTCAAGAAAGCCAAAGCTGCTTCTGACAACTTTATCCTGCTTTGTATATTGGTGAAACCTGCTTGTACTAGGAGTGTGAAATTATTTTTCATTTCATATACCAATGTTCCAAAGCAACACAGATGTTCTGTGCAGAAAACTGTGCTTGAACTTTCTTTTCAAAGAAGTACAGTGTTGTTTCTATCTTACACAGATGAAACCACTTTTACACTTACACTTTTAAAGTATATGCTGTATTTTTATATATTACCTTGACAACTTGAAGTCCAATGTTTGAGAATATACACAAATAAATTTATCAGATAATAGTAAAAATATTTATTTCTTAATGATGAATCTGTGATTCTAACTCCTTCCAAGACTTTAGGTCAACATAGGAAGTATAAATTTATTAAGCTGCTTTTTTAAGATTTCCTTTTTTTTTTTTTTTTTTTTTTTTTATTTTTTAAATGTACTTCTACTTTAAACAAATTGCTATTCTTCTTCTACTGTCATATTTGAAGTTTCATTCCCTGACCTCAGTACTAGATGATGACTGGACAACTAGTTTCAGATCTGATTATTAACTTATTTCTAAATGGTAAATTTAGAAAGAAAAGAAAGCAATTTCTAAATGGTCTTTATTTCAAGTATTTAATTTTTTTATTATTGTTTTTATTATTATCAAATTAATCATCTTATTGGTCAATGTTGCTCAGATGTACTGAGATCTCTGAGCCCTAATTCCCTGTTTTGGGTTAAATGGTACTGAAAAAGAAATGAATTTATTAATATAAAAGAACAATTAGAAAGAGGTGAGGATTTTTGAATGCTCAGGAAGCCTTCTAGTTTGAGACAAGCTAATGACGTCTTAGAAAGGAAACAAATAATTTGACCAGAATAGTCTGACCAATTTACTGCCTGACATGCCAGACATATGGGAATGTTTTCTATTTCTTAATCAGTGTTAACAAAACAGTATGAAAACAATATTTCTGTTGGAATGATTCCAGTCTCCTAGACTTTTGTCTGTCCAGGTTGCCACAAAACCCCTTCACTGGTTATGATTTTCCACACAAAATAGTTAAAGTTGGAAGAGACCTCTGGAGATTATCTAGTCTAACCTTCCTGCTCAAGCAGGGTCACCTTGAACCCATTGCACAGGATCACATTTAGGAGGGTTTTGAATATCTCCAGGGAAGGAGACTCCACAGATTCTTTGGGCAACCTTTTCCAGTGCTCTGTTGCCCTCACAGTAAAGAAGTTTTTCCTCACGTTCAGACGGAACTTCCTGTGTTTCAGTTTGTGTCTATTGCTTCTCATCCTATCACTGGGCACCACCAAAAAGAGGCTGTCTCCATCATCCTGACACGCTCCCTTAAGATACCGATTTAAATAGATAGAAACCCCTCTTAACCTTCTCTTCTCCAAGCTAAACAGCCCCAGCTCTCTCAGCCTTTCCTCATAAGAGAGTCCCCTAATCATCTTTGCAGTCCTCTACTCAACTCTTCCCAGGAGCTCTGTGTCTCTCTTGTACTGAGGAGCCTAGAACTGGACACAGTACTGAATGTGTGGTCTCACCAGAGCTGAGTAGAGTGGGAGGATCACATTCCTTGACCTGCTGGCAACACTATTCCAAATGCACCCCTAGATACCGTTGGCCTTCTTGGCTGCACATGCATATGTGCTCATGGTTTACTTGTCCACCAGGACTCTCAGATCCTTCTCTGCAGCTGCCTTCCAGCAGGTCAAACCCCAACCTGTACCATTGCGTGGGTTATTGTTTTCTAGGTAAAGGACCTTGCACATTCCTTCGCTGAACTTCATGAGGTTCCTCTCAGCCCAACCTTCCAGACTGTTAAGGCCACTCTGAAACCCAGTCTTCTGGTCTGTCAGCCACTTCTTGCAGTTTTGTATCATCAGCAAACTTGAAGAGGGTGCACTCTGTCCCTTCATTCAGATTGTTGATGAATAAATTGAACAGGACTGGACTCAGTACTGACCCTTAGGGGACACCACTAGCTACAGGCCTCCATCTGGACTCTGCACCACTGAGCACAACCCTCTGAACTCTGCCATCTAACTATCAATCCACCTCACTGTCCACTCATCTAGCCCACACTTCCTGAGCTTGTTTATGAGGACATTGTGGAAACAGTGTCAAAAGGCTTGCTGAATTCAAGATAGACCACATCCACTGCTCTTCCTCATCTACCCAACTAGTCATCCTATCACAGAAGGCTACCAGACTAGGTTAAGTGTGATTTCCTTTTAGTGAATCCATGCTGACTACTCCTGAACATCTTATCTTCTAAATGCTTGGAGATGACCTTCAGGATAAGCTGCTCTATCACCTTTCCAGGACGCAGGTGAGATTGACTGGCTTGTAGTTGCCTTGGTCTTCTTTCTTGCCCTGTTTGAAGACTGGCATGACATTAGCTCTCTTCCAGTCCTCAGGCACCTCCTCTGTTCTCTATGACCTTTCAAAGATGATGGAGAGGGGCCTAGCAATAACTTCTGCCAACTCCCTCAGCACACGTGAGTGCATTCCATTGGGGCTCATGGATTTACGGATGTCAGGTTTGCTTAAATGATCTGTGACCTGATCCTCTTCAACCAAGGTAAAATCCTCCTTTCTTGGGACTTCCTCTCCTATCTCCAAGGTCTGAGATTCCTGAGGGCTGGTCTTAATTTGTAGGTATCATATTTGCCTAAATGATCAGTTTATCTAAATGATTCAGTCCTCCTCAACCAAGGGAAAACTTCCTTTCTTCAGCCATTCTCTCTTGTCTTCAGAGTCTGAGATTCCTGAGGGCTGGCCTTAGCAACAAAGATAAAAAGAAGATATTCATTAACCTCCTTCTCTGTATCCTTCATCACAGGGGGACCAACCCTATTCAGGAGGGGGCCCACATTTTTCCTAGTCTTCCTCTGGCTATTGATGTATTTGAAGAAGCCCTTATTGTTGCCCTTGACATGCCTTGCCATATATAATTCCAAATAGGACTTAGCCTTCCTTGTCACATCCCTGCATACTCTGGCAATGTTTCTATATTCTTCACAAATGGCCAGTCCTTCTTTCCACAATTCATATACGTACCGCTTCTAAATTTTGTCATGACCTTGTTCATGCATGCAGGTCTTCCCCTTTGGTTACCTCCTTACTCATACAGATGAACTTATCTTGAGCTTGGATGAAATGTTGTTTGAATATTAACCAGCTCTGACTTAGAAGGGCTTGAAGGGCTTTGGACAACATAACTGTGAAAACATGGCTATGAAAGCAGAGATGTTAACAAGGAACACAACAGAAACAGCAAGTGTGATCCACAAAATGCTAATCATTCGGAGTTCAAAATGTTTCCTTTCCTATTTTTTTTTTTTTTTCAGCTTGTTCTCCCTGTTTGTTTTTTTTTTTTTTTCTTTTCTCCCTAGTCATATGTGAGTGGTTTTTTTTTTTTTTTTTTTTTTTTTTTTCATGGGAGTATAAGTAGAATGGACATAACAGACCACTTAATGAGCTAGATTTTGCAATGCCTGACATGGTGAGCACATGAATGCCAGGATGCTCTGAAATACATTTGTTCTTTCTTGGTTTCCATACAAGCATTACTCTAAGAAATCTTGACCTCTCAACAGATTAAATTTTTGCACAGATGCAATTTTGTGGGCTTGAGGGGAAGAGGGAAGTGTTTTAGTTTCCTGAGAAGTCCTCTCAGTATGATGTTGCTGACACCTGGGTCCTGTATTATCCATTTGGAAGAGGGTAAGCATCTGAATTTTCCTGCACTGGAGTACTTGCTGGACAGTATATTTAACTGTATGGTGGTAGAACTGTATGGTGATGCCCTGGTGGTAGAATTATTATGCCTCATTTAATGGGGAATAGTTTACCATATTTAGTGATTAGATCTGTTTTTTTTTTTTTTTTTTTTAGGCTATTTCTGTAAAAGTCAATGAATTATATTACCTATCTGTACAAATTCACTTTGGCTCTAGCATACCGCAACTTTGTTTCCTATGTCAGAATTATTGCAATTTTCAAAAACTCACAATATAACAGTCCACTTAATAAAGGGTGCTGGTACATTTGATCTTTCGATGCCCTTGCAGTAAATGGAATCTCTTTTCACTTCAATTGGCATATAGAAAGGTTCCATCCAGTACTCTGGCAGCCTTTATCTTCCAGTTTGTTCTGTCTCTTGTGCTAATAAAAGCAGATGAAAGTACACTGGATAATAGTTACTCATTATAAATAGTTGCAAAGATATATGAGATCTTGTGGAAAACCTGTTTAACAGGAGCCCCTATTTATTTATTTATTTAAGCTAACAGCTTGTCCTTTGGTCATAATATTTTTTAGATGAAACATGTTTCTGCAGTTCAAAGTCTGGGGAATAGAGGAGTCTAGGAACAGAAATAAATAGTAAAGCAACGCACAAAATATAAACAAAAGAAATCTTCTATCAGTTAAACATATTTCAGGCAATGTAATTAGTTAATCTGGCTCCTTTCAGCTTCTGCATATTTATCTATATTTATTATGGCTTCTTAAATGGTTATTTTCTGCCAAATGATTCATACAGATTTAAAGAACAAATGCTGTCATTATTTTTCATGTAAATTCTTTGAAGGCAAAGGACAGAAAAAATAGTAAGGGTAGAAGTATCTGTTTGCTTAGAGATTTATTTATTTTTAATGATTCAAAGAATCATATTATAAATTGACAGATAAGTGAGACATAAAAATATTGTAGATCTTTGTTTTTCCCAGCAATTTATATTTCAAAGTTAAAATCTTTACATTTGCTTTACCTCTTGTCCCATATATGAATCTCAAACAGACATATAATAGTGGTCTCAAGCCTCAGGAGACTTCCATCATGCCAGAAGATTCTTGCTAATACTAGTAATGATTTTACACTGTTTGCCAACTCAGCCTGGCAAGATCTTCCTCCCAAATAGGCAGCCTCTATAAATGGTGGCACCCTTACATGCTTTACTGAAATCTGGGAGTTCACTTATAATTATAGCTGACAAAAGCTTGACACAATCAGTAGTACTGGCAACTAAAACACAGTTTCTTGAGCATAACAGAGCCTTCATTCCTTTCCTTTTAACATCAGTAAGAGCCCTCAGGATAACAACAGAATGCGATAGAGTATGATAATAAAAAGGTGGAATTCTCTGCAGTCTTTATCTGTGGCATGAGCCAGGTTTTAACAAATGTAAATTTCAGGAGTTGGTACAATAACATTAAAAATGAGCACACTTTCATATAGCTGAAGAAATGCTAGGCAAAATTTTGTTAATATAATTTTTTGTTTAAGTAAGACTCATTTGCTATATATGTTGCAGTAATAAAAAGGAATCAAAGTGAATCTGTAGATTGGATTAAGCAACTGTACTGTTTCTTTAGAATGGTTTGTTAAAATATTATTTTTGTATAAAAAAAAAAGACAGGATCTCAGACAGCCATGTATTTACAGTGGATAGAAATTGTCAGTCACTTTTTCCACCAAGATCTTGGATTTCCACTGTATATATGCAAAGTGAAATGTTTTATCCTTTTGTAGTTGTTTTATCAATAAGTGTTGTGCCAAGACTTAAAGTAACATACAGACATGGTCCTTGTCAATCAGCTGTATCTTTCTCTGCTTGAGCAGAGGGTTGGACTAGGTGATCTCAAAAGATGCCTTCCAACTTCAACAATTCTGTGAATATATGAATGTAAGTAGTGAAAGTGGGTTAGGGAGCTAATGCACTAACCTTTAAATTCAGGAGTATGGCTCTGGGTGTGATCTAAAAAGAAGATGCATTTGATGCTCCTTGGTTACTTGTACAGTTGCTCACGCAGTAAAAAGCAATGTAGTCAGTCAGATGGAAGATGAGAGTGTTATTCTGTCTCATATGACAGATGCAGAGCTTTTGTTAAAAGCTGAAGTTTTTTTGGAGAGGTGTACGTATGTCAGTGTGAAAGCTCAAGAGATCATGAGATGGCATAGACTCAATTCTACCAATGGACAGATTACTTTTGATCACAGTGTTTTAGTACAGATACCCAATGCTTTCTAGATGCAAGCAGTTGGCTGAAAAGCATCTGAGACAAACTTATTCCCAGTAAGAGTAAGATGAGGCAGTAGGAAAGAAATGGCTTGAGGAGATTGACAAGCAAGTGACCTCAGAGGAACTTACATCTCAACGGTTGTCTTAAGTTTCAGGTAACTCAACTCAGCTCTGCTTCTAAATGCCTAGACAGAAGCTTGAGATAAACCTTTACGATCAGTGCTACAAGATATTATTTTTGGTAAAAGTGAGGATGAATTTTAAAGACATGTAGTCTGCATGCAAATCTGGGTGTCATAATCAAATGTCAGATATGACACACACTTCCAAGCCCAGCACATATGTAGTTCAATATAGGATATATTATTCAATATAGGAGGGCACACAGGCCAGAAGAGCCCCTGGAGTATGAAGGCCAATTCTCTGTAATCACAAGCAGCTATAAATTATACATTTACAAGGACCCTGGTACTTTTTTTTTTTTCTTCAAATACATATATTTTCTTTTTATCTTAATCATAGAATCATAGAACAATAGACTATCCCGACTTAGGTGAGACCCACAAAGGCCATTGAGTCCAACTCCTGGCACCACACAGGTCTACCCAGAAATTCAGACCATATGACTAAAAGCACAGTCCAAATGTTTCTTAAACTCTGACAGTCTTGGTGCTATGACTGTCCCTGAGGAGCCTGTTCCAGTGCATGACAACCATCTCAGTGAAGAATCTTTTCCTTCTATCCAGCCTGAACCTCCCCTGTTGCATCTTGACTCTATTGCCTCAGGTCCTATCAATAGAATCATAGAATAATAATTGAATAATATAAAATATTTTAAAAATATATTAAAATATGTAAGAGTAGAATCATAGAATCATAGAATAGTCATCCGTACTTTCACAAATTTGCACAAGTAGTTTAGTACATGTGTTGAAGAAGGAACAGGTTTTTAACATCCTTAGTGAAAAGCTTTCACCTCTGGAATCCTTTGCTGAAGAAAAATGGAAGCTAATCTCTAAATATAATCTAAAAATAATCTGTTTATTCAGCGGGCAAAATTAAAACCATTTAACAAATAGAGATAGTAACCATAATCAGATTTATGCTATAGAGAAAGCAGAATGCCCTTGGCTGTGAGCCAATTATTCAATCTCCAATAATTCTACGTCTTGGAGGAAGATTGTTTACTCAGAAATCCAATTCCTACTTGAGATTACTTGAATTCAGGCCATTTTATAAAGTTTAACTATTACATCAAACTACTTTAAGACTAGCTAATATTATAGGATAATGTATCATTGTGGGAGATTTACTATTTCCATCCACGCAGATATAAACAATATTCTGTTTTATTCCAGTTGTAAATATGCTTCATGGAAAGAATCACATTTTGTAATGCATGGAAAGTGAATGTTTTGAATCTCTGAGCAAGTGAAAGGCAAAGAAAAAAGGAAAAAAAAAAAAAAAAAAAAAAAGACAACAGATGGTTATGCTTTGAATTCTGTGGAAATAGTGGAAATAGCTCAAGAACCAGAGTGAGAATACAAAGTTTATCTTGCTAGAAAAAAGGCACCTCACAAAAACTCTCATGCCATGATTGTAGGGTACATGTACACCAATGTCTACAGAACTATGTTAGGTGAACGAGTCAATGTTTTCTTCCTGGGGAGAGTGCAGAAAAGAGAGAATTCAGACTGAATCAATATTTAGAAGTGCACAATACTGAATTTAGGAAAGCGTTTATACACCCTTAAACACACACAAGCTGTTAAGAAGTGTTTCTCATTAATTTGCCTATCTTGATCTCCCTGTTGTACTCTACTCTCCAATTTGGCAAGTTAGCACTAGATCTTGCCAACCTTCTCTTTTTCTTCTCCATTTTAATCCTTTATCTAGTAGCAATAGGCTTACATAGAATTTAGTCTCATAAATATCTTTGACACATGCATTTACATGTAGGTTTGACAAATCACTGCAGAACCTCCATATTGACAACTCTGATTTTCACAATAAAATCTTTCTAATCATGACTAAGTTCTTTTCTTCTTCTCTCTCTCTCTCTCTTTTTTTTTTTTTTTTTTTTTCCCCTGGTATAAACATTTAGTTTTCAAATGTGTATTATATATATTTGTAATCTATATTATGATATATGATATGTATATCATATATCTATTATCTATATCTAAACAGATAAATAGATTGGTAGATCTATATATAGATATAGATAAAATTAACTGACTACTCTGTGTTAATTTATATGCCATAAATGCCTGAACATGCTGGGAGAGCAATTAGCTGTCTTGTGCTATGAACTCTAGATATGATGGAAAGCCAGAGAAGTGAACTAAGCATTAAGTCCACACTTAATATATCATGTGTAAATATAATATGTAAAATATAGCATGTAAAATAATATAAACTGCAAAAGTGTCAAAATATTTCACTACAGAATGAAAGTTGGAGAAGGGCTCTTCATCAGGCTGGAATTTGATTGAATCACCAGCTGACTTGCTGATTTTTTAATGAAAAAAGTTGTTTTACCCTCTATTCATGGTGAAAGTTTCAGCTAATTATTAATGTGTGGGAGTGTCCAAAAAATAAAAATTAAATAAAACACTATGCAGTACCTCTAAGGGTAATATTTTTTTACTTTGAGATTTCATGATTGCTACTCAAATGAGTGTGTAATATTTTAAAATATCCTTTAATTAGAGAATGTTTAGGATTTATGCAGTACGTTAAATAGTTTGTCATTCCACAAGAAAAATGAATTCTTCATCACAATGGGTTATTAATTTGTTTCCACATACAAGCTGGTAAGAAATGTAAGCATTTAGAGGATAAAAGGAGAGATTAACTATTAATGCAATGTGTTGTTAATATTTGACACCCTACTTAGCATGACTACAATCCACAGAATTTATTCTTCATGCTCCCGCTGTATTGCTGGAGTGCCATATGGCCGTGCTTGTTTTTCGTCAAATAATTTTTACATAAACAGCTGGTGAGCTGTTTTCATTGTAACATGGCACATAATTTCCAAGACATTTATGAAGGACTGATGTAACACTAGTATCTGCAATGCTTTTCATGTCGGGGTTCTAGGGAAACTCATACGTATTATTCAAAAACTCCAGGCTCATTTTATACTTTGGTTGATTTGGGAGGAGGTTTTATTTATTTATTTATTTATTTTTGTATTATTCAAAAACTCCAAGCTCATTTTATATTTGTGTTGATTTTGGAGGAGGTTTTATTTTTTTATTATTTTATTCTTTTTTTTCCCTACTACTGAGAAAAATATTTAATTTCCCCAGTTTTCGCTGATAGAATTTTTGAAATAAAGTTGTGTTGATGAATGCTTAACAATACAGAAGATGAATTACAAAGGCTTGTAAGGCTTGTAGAAGCTCTTTTTTCATTCGTTTGATGATTAAAAGTCAGAGTCCAGCTAGCCTAGAATTTGATCTCTGCCACCTTATATAAAGGTAAATATGAGTTGATGAGCATCAAGGGAACTGTTTTACTTTACAGGGTAGCCAATTTACTTCATTTACTGTTATATCTTATACAATTTTCAGGGAGAAAAAAAAAAAAAAAAAGTATAAACAGTAACAGAAGCTTAGCTGAAGTTGAATTTAAAATCTTTCCCTTAGCTATCAAAGATGGTTTTTCAAGACCAAGCACAAAAATTTGTTTCAGTCAGTGGTACTAGTTTGCAACAAGCTTTATATGAAAAATTTTCCAGTGGATTTACCTGAAAAGTTTTGCAATATGCCTGCTTATAAACAAAGAGGAATTTTACCACAATTGTTTGTAACAACAAAAGGAAACTCAAAACTTCATGAAAATTGACTAAATGGTGATAAAGTACTTTACAGATTTACTTTTAAAGTAAGACTTTCTGTTGTTTTCAGAAGTATAAGGAGTGTCAGATGTTATAGGTATTTTACTAATGGCCAAAGCAAGTATTTGTGAAGGAAATATAAACCACTTAGTAGATGACAACTGTTGTTGACAAATAGCTTCTAGAAATATGTGGGGAAGTCTGGACTGTCAGTGTAAAACTTCAAGTACATTAACTGCTGTTAGAAATGTAGGGTGAGTTTCCTTCCCTCATGTCAGATCATCACAGTGATTCCCACAACACCAGTAGGATTATTTGTGAAATAAAGGTGTGGGAACACACTTAAACAATAATTTGATATCAGCTTATCAATTTAGTTCCTGTCAGCAAAAATCCATAACAAACGGCTCAGCCCAAGGATCTGGGACCTGACTTTGTATTTTCTAAGGAGGTTTTCCTCCCTGTTTGCAGAGACATTATGTGCAGATTAAAGCAGTAAACTGATAGGTAAATTTACATGATCTCAAATTCTACAGGGAATGGCAAACACTGATGAAAAGAAATGAAAAAGCTTGACATGCCTTTTATTCCCACTTCAGACTCAGACAACCAGACTATTTAAGCTAGTATGATACCAATAGGAGTGAATTTTCAAAACCATTTAAGCAGGTTCTCTCCCATGGACTTTTTTTGGAATACTTAAAAAACCCCAACAAACAGATGATTGCATTTTTTTTTTTTTTTTGTAATGTATAGAGTAGGTGCTGCTACTTGAAATTCAAGAATTAATAGTCAATTCCACTTCAACTTAATTACTTTTCTTAAAAATCATCTGTAGCTGAATAAGACAGTTTGATATCTGCTTGGGCTGATGTGGACAAAAGTCATTCAATGGCTATCTAAAATAAATGAGAGAATAACTGACTAAACTAAGGAGGGAAAGTAAATGTCTACATCACATTTCTTACTCACCGTGCTCCAAACCCAGTAGGCACCCTAGTAAACCCTAGAATCATATAATAATAGAATATCCCAATTTGGAATGGACCCACAAGGATCATCGAGTCCATCTCCTCGGTGCCCAAAGGACCACTCACAACATCAGATCATGTTTCTGAGAGCATTGCCCAAATGCTTCTTGAACTCTGGCAGGGCTGGTGCCATGACCACTTCCATAGGGATCCAGCTCCAGTGTTCAACCACCCTCTTGGTGAAGAACCTTTTCCTAATATCCAGACTTAAACACCTCTGTCACAGCTTCAAAGCATTTCCTCAGGTCCTGTCACTGGTCAGCAGAAATAAGAAATAAGAAACCAGCACCTGCCCCTCCTCTCCCCTTGTGAGGAAGCAGTAGACTTCAGTGTGGTCTCCCCTCAGTCTTTTCTTGTCCAGGCTGAACAAACCAAATGACTTAATCTGCTCCTCATACATCTTTCCCTTCAGAACCTTCACCATCTTTGTAGCCTTCCTTTGGACACTCTCTTACAGTTATATCTTTCTTATACCATGGCACTCAAAACTGCACACAGTCTGTACCTACTGGCACAGATATCGATATCATTTTTGCTTGTCAAATAAATCATGTGATTAGCTTTAGACTGGATCCTGAAGCAGACTACTATACTTGTTACATGTGAGCTGGGCAGTAGTGCTTTGGATCAGAAAAATGATCGCGCTTCTGTATCCAGACACTCTCAGCTGCCAGAAATCAATCAGTTGGTAGACAAAAAGAACCCCATCTCCTGGATCTCTGTCCAAAACTTCTACCAAATAGGAGGAAAAACAGGGACTACAGACAGTCCATCGCCTCATCTGCATGGATTCCCAGACCTGCATAGGACCCCTGAATGGAGGAAAGAGTTCTCAGAATGACAAGGAATTTTACTGGAAGGGCACGACACAGACCCAAACAGGCCTTCTGATCAATGGATGTTTGCAAGTGCACTTCAGAGCATAAGATGTTTGAGGATGCTAATTGCTTACTCAACACACATCCCATTTTTTTCTATTGTTGTAGCAGGCTGTCATAGCTGTTCAGTATAATTATTTTGCCCCATATAACTGAATTTATTTGCTAATCTCTTGGCTGATTTTCTTCTTTTCTTTCCAAATAACTTGTTATGTATATGCTATATTCTCTTATTGGAATTGTGCAGTAATACTAACATAAAGTGGTAATAACAATTATGTGATAGACCATTTTGCATTGTTAAAATTGCCTTCTTATGACTCTGCAACTGTTTCAACCTGGTGCTCATATTCTGGTTTAACTTGTATTTGTACAATATAGGTATTCTTTTTTTTTTCCTTTTTCTTTTTTCTTTTTTTTTTTTTTCTGTTCGACCATATCACCTATGAATGACTTAGCAACCAAGAGATCAAAATGCTGGTGAACAGTTTACAACAACTACAATAATAATAATAATTAAACTTAAACTATTTCATAAATACTGAAAAAATGTTGCAATAAATGCTAGTTGAGGGAATTAGCATATCCTGGCAAGATCTGATTTTCTTTCCTTTATTTCCTTCTTACTTTATGTAATTTATTTTGTAAAATAAGAAATATTTAATCATTGAACAGATTCTCTATTTATAAGAGGTACTATATGTTAACATTTAAGATGATTTTAAAGTCTTTTACTGAAAGATGAATTGTTACTCTTTGGGGAAAAATAAAGGGGGAGATGAGAGGAAACTCCTCAGAAACTCCTTAGCTTTAGTTTCAACTAGGAAGTATATTTTAAAAATAATCTTTTAAATGTAAATGCAAGAAGAAAGTCTATGAAATGTGGAAAAAGGGCCTGGCCACATGAGAGGAATACAGGATCACTGTCAGGGCCTGCAGGGATGTGACAAGGAAGGCTAAGTCTCATTTGGAATTAAATCTGGTAAAAGAGGTCAAGGATAACAAGAAAGGTTTTTTTAAGCATGTCAGTAGTAAAAGAAAGACTTGGGAAAATATGGGTCCACAACTGAATGAGGTGAGTACTCTTGTAATAGGGGAAGCTGAGAAGGCAAAGATATCGAACACTTTCTTTTCTTCTGTCATTACTGCCAAGACTACCCCTCAAGAATCCCAAACCCCAGAGAGAAGAGAGAGAGTCTGGAGAAAGGAAGACTTCCACTTGGTTGAGGAGGATCTCATCAGAGAGCGTCTAGCCAAAATCAATGCACACAAATCCACAGGCCCTAATGGATACAACTACATGTGCTGAGGGAGCTGGCATATGTGATTGTCGAATGCTCTACCAACCTGGTAGCCTTCTGTGATGTCATCACTGGCTGGGTAGATGAGGGGAGAGCAGTACATGTTATGTACCTTGATTTCAGCAAAACTTTTGACACTGTGTCCCACAAACATCCTTGTAATGAAGCTGAGAAAGTGTGTGGGATAGATGAAAGGACACTGAGGTGGGCTGAGAAATGGCTGACTGGCAGAGCTTAGAGGATTGTGATCAGCAGCCCAGAGTCTAGATGGAGGCCTGTAAGCAGGGTTCCCCAGGGGTCACTACTGGAACTGGTCTTGTTAAATTTATTAATCAGTCATCTGGACAAAGGGACAAGGCGCACGCTCAACAAGTTTGCTGATGATACAAAACCGTGAGAAGTGGCTGACACACCAGAAAGCTGAGCTGACATTCATGAGCAAGACCTGGACAGGCTGGAGAGCTGGGCAGAGAGGAAACTGATGAGGTTCAGCAAGAGCAAGTTTACAGTCTTGCATCTGGGTAAGAATAACCACATTCGTCAATACAGGTTAGGGGCTGACCTGCTGGAGAGGAGCTCTCCAGAAAAGGATGTATTGGTCCTGGTGAACAACAGGTTGCCAATGAGCAAGTATTGCACCCTTGTGGTCAAGAAGGCCAACAGCATCCTGGGGTACTGCGTTTAGTCTGTTTGGGATGGAGTCACCTTTCTCTGCAGCAGCCCACATAGTGCTGTGACCTGCAGTCGTAGCTGGAACAGCACTGGTATTGTTCCAGTGTTGTGTCTATTGCTGCATAGTTCTGGCACAGCATCAGGACTCCCTCCAAGCACCCAAGAGCCAGCAGGCTGGGGATGGGCAAGTGATGGGGGAGACATCGCCAGTGCAGCTGACCTAAACCAACTAAAGGGATATTCCATAACACTTGATGTCACACTCAGCAATAAAAAGGGGGGCTGTAGTGTGCGGGAGTGGGGGGGAGGGCTGTCCTCTTGAACAACAACTACGTGTTTTGAGGCCCTGCTTCCCAGGATGTGGCTGAACACCGTTCATTGATGGGAAGTAGAGAATAATTTTTTTTCCCTCTCTCTCTGTGCTTCCGCGCGGACTGTTTCTTTTGTTTCTTTTTTTTTTTTTCCTCCCCATTCCCTTTCCCTTTATTTAAACCATTCTCATCTCAGACTAAATCTCTGATCAATGAGCTCATATACTTATATACTTTAACCTTGTAACTTATACTTATATATACTGATATATATACTTATATACTTTAACCTTGCACTAGTAAACAGTGGAATAACTGCCATTTAGCATTGCTTGAAAAGAACTTTGATTTTGATTAGGAAGAGGAAGAGGAAGGATTAGGAAGTGTTGACACGTCAACAGTAAGAAAAAAGTTTTCAGAGAGAAAAAAAATGTTCTAAATAAATTGGAGAAATTTATATACAATTTTTGTTGTGCGGTGTCAAAAAGGAAAAGTAGAACTGCAAACATACACACACATACATACACACACATATAAGCTTCTCTGGTTTTATTTGACAGATGTTAACTACATACCTAAAGACTTCTCACTATTTTGTCTGTAAGTACTTTTTCTGACCACAATTTTTAATTTTCTTGATATTCGAGGAAAATATGTTTTTCATGGACTCCTTGTCAGAGGTCAAAATAGATTTATGAGTTATCATCTAAAAGCATGATTCAATCAAACACCATGAGGCATCTGAGAACATCTAAGACATCCGAATCTACCTGGGATGGCTTTTAGATATGATTTTGATATTAGTAGTCCCCTGTTCTATGACTTTAAAAATAACTAAATAAAAAAATAACTAAAAAAAAATACATTTTTTTTTACAGTCAAGAAAACCAAAACTGATGAGTTTCATGATCTTATCAAAAAGAAGCTATATTATTTAAAAGACGTTTAGATGTAGAGCTTAGGGATATGGTTTAGTGGGGACTGTTAGCGTTATGTCAGAGGTTGGACTTGATGATCTTGAGGTCTCTTCCAACCTAGAAATTCTGTGATTCTGTGATTCTGTGATTTTTTATATCCTGAACAGGAATATAATATTTAAGCATTTAAATTCAATTTTAAATCTTTCTGATATTAAAGAAAAAAAAAAAAAAAAAAAAAAAAAGCAGTTAACCAATTTTGCCTCAGAAATATTTTAATCTATGCTGTTTTACTTTACTGTTTTGGTAGTTAAAGGATATTCAAGAATTAGTCAATGTTATAACAGAAAATGAAGTTCTGTCAGGTTATTAGGAAGTACAAAGATGGGTTTCTAAAATCTAATCAAAGCTAAGTTTCAAATTTTCTTACTTTAACAAGGATATGTCACACTATTTTTGGTGCATTAAATACAAATTCATAATTTATATATAATAAAAATCATTGGATATTCTAAGCTTTGCAGAAATAGAAATAGAAATATAGAAATAGGACAAACTGAAGTAACAGCACAGAAAGGCTCTTGGATCAACTGTGAATAATGTGGCACCCCTTTTTACATACCTTCCAAAACATTATTTTGCTATGGTGCTCTAGTGTACAACAGTGTCATTTACAGTTGGATACAGTTATAGACTAATGTTTCCCTGCTAGGTCTTAATACAGATAGGTAATTCTTGGGATAATAAATGCTAAACTAACCCAGAATTCCAGTCAAATGTGATTTCCCTGATTACTTGGCTAGTATGTCTTCACTATCTTCCTTCCTCTTCCTCTTCCTCTTCCTCTTCCTCTTCCTCTTCCTCTTCCTCTTCCTCTTCCTCTTCCTCTTCCTCTTCCTCTTCCTCTTCCTCTTCCTCTTCCTTCTTTTTCTTTTTCTTTTTCTTTTTCTTTTTCTTTTTCTTTTTCTTTTTCTTTTTCTTTTTCTTTTTCTTTTTCTTTTTCTTTTTCTTTTTCTTTTTCTTTTTCTTTTTCTTTTTTTTTCTTTTTCTTTTTCTTTTTCTTTTTCTTTTTCTTTTTCTTTTTCTTTTTCTTTTTCTTTTTCTTTTTCTTTTTCTTTTTCTTTTTCTCTTCTTTCTTTTTCTTTTTCTTTTTCTTTTTCTTTTTCTTTTTCTTTTTCTTTTTCTTTTTCTTTTTCTTTTTCTTTTTCTTTTTCTTTTTCTTTTTCTTTTTCTTTTTCTTTTACTTTTTCTTTTTCTTTTTCTTTTTTGTCTTTGTCTTTTTATTACAAATTGTAGAAGAAACAATTGCTGCATTCAAGTGTATGCACTCAAAATATATACCCTTTTCTTATATTAGCAACTATTAATAACTTTTAATTTTCACTGATTACAAAATCCATCAGATCTTCCTCTTTTTTCTCAAACTTTTATTTTCATATAATTTCCAGACAGGATTTTAACATGATATGTCTGTTGGGGATTTAAAACTTTTCAAGACCAAAAAATAAAACAGTAGAACATACAGAAACTGGGGACAGCACAGAGCATGAGTTAACTGAATATAAAAGCATGAATCAGTAGGATAGATTCATAGGTTTTGACCTATGGGTGGCAGAAGTAGGATAGATTCATAGGTTTTGACCATCAGGGTGGCAGAAAACACTGGAGACTTTGAAGAGGTACAATCTGGTCTACAGATAAAGAATACTTTGCTGTGAACCATGGACTTGTGAATGCATGATCAACAATTAAAACATTTACAGTTTTCCATCAAGTAGGAACACTTTATCATCATTTTAAAGATTAAGAGGTAGAGAAAGCAAGTTTCAGCCAATGTCGGGGAGCAAACTCATTAAATAGAATTTAACCACAAGGGGAACAAGAACAACAACAACAACAAAGTATTATAATTAGAATCATGGAAATTGTTTTCTCTTCATGACTACAGATATCTTTCCCTATAGTGGTGGGGAAGAGTAACTGAAGGAGAAACCCTCTGCAAAGCTCAGGGAAAGCTTGAGTTGGAGTAGTGAGTCCCAAATAAAAGTTTTGGTACTTCACAAAGACAAAATTGGTGTTAAGAAAATAAAAAGCTTAGATAAGGTTTTGTATAAAGATGCTTCTTACTTTGCCAAAAACACAATGTTTTTATTATCCAATTTGCACTGACTTTCGTTGTTGTTTTCCAAATTTTTTTAAAAAATCCATTTCCTTTCTTCTGATAGCAACTATGGGTTTGTATAAATAGACTGCAAATAATGTTTGGAACTCCAAGATTTGGCTGAAGATACTACAGAGATGTCAGTGGTGATCTTTGCAGACCTAGTGGAGTTGGTTTGGTGTCCCTCTACCACTAAGGGAAATTAAGAGACAAATCAATGACTAGAATCTGTGCCAGTGAAATTACAAAAGGAGAAAAGCTTAGATCTAGAAAACCTTATACAGAGGTAGGGTAACACAAAGCAATTTGGTAATGCTCCAGGAAAAAGAACTAAGCTACCACTTGAGACACTTGTAGTTAGTTAACAGTTTGGTGGAAAGGGCATGAGGAGGGGGAAGGTGGTGTCAGAATGAGTAGGAAGGGGAGTTGGGCATGTGTGACAGCAAAATAACTTTCAAATGGCCCATCTTTAGCCTTTTGGCTAAAAATATACATGTAAATACCTATGTTTACATACACAAAAATACACCTATGAGGTGTATTTTTACATGTAGTCAAATCATAGTCATAATCAGTGTCCCATGAATTTTATAAGTATTGTTCTTGTATTTGTTTTCACAAAAAGGCAGCATCCTTAATGTGGCAATTTATCTGATGGCTTCTTTGAAATTCATCAGGTAATCACAGTGTAACAGGTGAGAATTAGTGGATCAAAGTGAAATATACAGTAATGCACAAGCTATTTTATGAAAAATAAAAAATAATAATAATAAAAAAGTTGCCTTCTAGCTTAGCTGTGATAGCTAATAGACCACATATTGGTCTTTGTATACTGCTCAGTGAACCATGTATCCTTTTAGTGAAAAATATATATATATTTATATTAATATTTTAAAAATAAATAAATCTCACTTTGTGAAACATTGTTTGACTGCTATTTGATTTTAATTTCAATAAATAAATATTAATTATAATTTTGAAAAAAAAAAAAAAAGATTCATAATCAGCATCTACTGACATTCCTGTACTGTTGATTTAAAGTAAGAAAAGATCTCCTGGAGTTGTTTTTACATCAAATTAGATACATAGAAATGCACTTCTAGAAAATTAATGTAAATTAACGTCTCAAATTTTCAACTGAATGAAGCATTTTCGGGTGTATGTGAGGGGGAAGGATGGTAGGTGAGGGAGATGAAAATTATCTCTTTTTGTTTGTTTGTTTTATGTACAGAATAGGAATTCAAGGTCTACAGCATCTGTTTGTAAAAGAGTAAGGAAAAGTAAATAACATGGCATTTCATTTTTCCAGTATATGTTTGTTATTCAGTAACTGGTTTCTAGTTTAAGTGTTCCACATTCTTCTTCAAGAATCAATGAAAAGTTGTAATAACTAATATCTTGCATGTTTTTATTATTATATTATTTTATTTTTAATTTTTTTATTATCACTGCATGCTTTTTGTTATTACATTATTTCATTATTGCTTGCAAGGATGGAGCTTTGAGCAATTTGGTCTTATGGAAGGTGTCCCTGTCCATGGCATGGGAATGTGTGGAATTAGATGATCTTTAAGGTCCCTTCCTTAATCACAATATTCTGTGATTCTAAAATTTACACAGTGTGTGAAGATCAGTAAAAAGATATACATATGTATGTAAAAATATTTTATATGCTCTATGAATTACTTTAATTTCTAGGTATGGGATATACTCATGGGAACACATCCTGTAAAGTTATTTGCTTTCAGCTTCAAAATAAATTCTATATGTAAATGAGTGTCAGCTGCTTTTTAGGCAGTAACAATGGATAGAAAATGGGTATCTGACATTTCTCCAGTAGAAAGTGTCTTGCTTGCAAAACTGAAATCTTTCAAGGAAAATACTTGTTTTGTGGAAAAAAAAAAATAATAAAAAATCATCAATTTAGGATGAGAAACATTTTTAAAAAAATACAATAGTTATTGGAAAGGATTACATTTTTGACCACTTAAATAATATCAGAAAAGTGTGTCACTGAACAAGTGAAGCACAGAAATAAGCTTTCTGCTGCCCATGCTGTCTCCACCCAGAAGCAGATCTCGTATTGTCCTCGTATTTGAAATATAAATCAGATAAAACAGTGGAAACAACAAAAACTGTGCAAAACATTACATTCTCCATACTATAAGCACATTTTAAATAAAACTGCAATTTGAGTATGTTTAAATTGAAACAGAAATAATTGAAATAAGAGGCAGATTTTTAGATTTTCTTGACTTTTTTTCCCCTTTGACTATATTGACACAGAAATTCCGTGACTTTTTTTATCCATCAACAAGTTTTGCTCCAATTGAAATTAGTTTAGCGTTCAGAATTAGGATTTTTAATGTTATCTATCTCCTCTTCCACTATTAATAATTCATTTGTACTACAGGTGGTAAAGATTAATAAAAAACAATGCTTTCCTTCAAAAAAAAAAAAGTAAAAAAATAAAAGTAAAAAAAAAAATAATAATTACCTGTTTTAAATGTTGAAAAGGGTGAATTAAAATACTATTTTTAAGATGTCTTTTTATAGTGATTTTTATCATTATTTTCTGAAATGAAATTGCATTTTAATAAAAATGGAGAAAAATAATCTAAAATTAGTTTGCTGTTTTTAAGAAAAATTTAAACAATGGATACAAAACAAATGCAGAATATGATTTGCTTTCAATATGAGCTGGAATACTTATGAGAATATATTAATGAATTCAAATATTTTTGAAAGAGATTTTTGAAGGGCTTTGTTATCACGATTCTGCAAATCTCATGTCTCAGCATTTCAGTCATTTTTTATTTGTGGCAAGGAAAGCAAGCTTTCTTTTTTTTTGTTATATGTGTTCACAAGAAACTTTAAAGCTAGAAGGAAATAAAGATCATGCCTTTATCTAAAGAAGAGACTACAGCTTTCAAAAACTGGGTTGTGTGATCAATGATATCCTTAATTTATTATGTTTATTTCTTCAGATTTGTTTAACTTGGTTTACATGAAAAGATTTATTTTTTTAAACCTAAGATTTTACCAAAGATTGTGGAATAATCTTATGCCAAAATACAGTTCATCATTTATTTTGTTCTGAAGTGTCTTTTTTAAAGTTTTTATTTTTAGAAATATACTTTAAATTTAATACCCAGCTAAAATGTTTTTTTTTTTTTTTTTTTTTTGTGTGTGTGTGTGTGTGTGTTCCTATACATTGTATCGATTTCAAGTTCTTAACTAGAAATGTTCACACTGATGTTTTATTATTTCTGTTCTATTATCTTCATTTTTCCACTCCAAAACTTTTCTGTGCAACTTTCTCTCTTGAATGTAAATAATAAAAAATAAATAGAGTAAAACATGAATTTAGCTGTTTATGCAGTGAAAATATTCTGAATTTACTGAAATACATTTACACTTCTTTCACAGAAGTGAATAATCCTGTTTTCTCAAAGAATATGGCATTTGGATCAAAAGAATTGATTGTAAGTTAAAAAAATATATATATATATCAAAATTATAGGCACCTTACAAACCCATAATGCACCCAAGTGTCAGTCTAACTATGAATGTGGAATTGGATAAAACTGGAGAACTTCAGGTTTGAGCCCTGCTGTTCGCTATAAAGTCTTGCCATCTGCTCTGCAAATATTGGAATAAAGTGTATAAGACTCTTCTTGGATGTACAGAGATGCAGCCAGCTCTGTGCTGGAGAATCACAGAGAGATGTGGTACAACTCTGTGACACAATGTGTGCCAAAATAATCCTCACACCACTGAAAATCAAGCCACAGATCTGATGGTTGGAACAACTTCAGAGCAACATACGGGTTTTACCTCCTCAGTTCTACACCAAAGTTTTCTAAGATTTTCAAACACTTTAGATTATTTCAGCTGTTAGGCAAAAAATGTACCATCTTCAGTCACTTCAGAAAAGGGGATTATTTCTTTATGCTCTCATAAAGAAGAATCAGAAAAGCATGTTTCTCTGAAGAAACCATTCCTTTGTCTATGAATATCTTAGTAATAGTACAAGTGAATAAATACAAGTGAATCAAAATTCAGTTAAGCCAGAGTCTTGTCCCTGATTGATATTAAAATGTTCTTCTTCCTAAAAATGCCAGTGTTCTTTTGATCCATTCTCCATGGGCATAGAGAAGAATGCTTTCTATGCATTCTTGCCTTCACAGCTTGATTGCAACAAGATCCCAACACTAGGCTTCTTTAAAAGGAGATATCTTACAGCCACTGCTGAACCTTTGGAAAGACACCTCCATCATTCTAATAATCACCCGGTAGTTCTGGGCATGTACTGGGACCTACATTTATGCACTTAAAGTAGGAGTTTTTATCTGACTTCCTTCTTCTCTCTGCTTTCCTATGTGGACCCCTTTTATTTACACTGTAGCTTGTCTTGAATCCTATATCTGGTTCCATCTCCTGAATGGACTCTGGACCATGTTGTTGCCTTGCTTCAAGTTCTTTCTATGGGCCTGTCTCCTATCTCCTGAATGAAATCTCCAGGACAGACTCTGGATCTGGATCATCATTTGCTGTTTCTGAGTTTGTCAATGTTCTCCACTACCAATTTAGCTCGTTGTATTCAGACACAGTGGGACAGAGTCCCATTGGTGAGGACATTGTCCAGGCTGGGGTTATGTTCAGCTTTTGGATCTCCATTCATTAGGGAGAATCCAACTTTCACTGCTCCCTGGCAACTCTTTGATAAGCTAAGAAAGATAAGGAAGCATATAAACATGACAAGACTCAAGATCTGTCACCCAAACAGCTACGCTCTTCTATGAAGGGCTTTTGACTTTATAAAATAAGAACTTAAGCAAAACAAGTCAAAGTCATTCCTGTGGTCTCTGGCAATCTGAAATTTTTTAACTGTAAGAAACACACCTTTAAAATTAAAGGAAATTTTTCCATCTTTTAATTCTGTTCAAGTGATTGCACCATTTCAGCTTTGTTTTAAGTTAATTAATAGTATGCCACTTGAAATGAGAAGCCATTTGCTCATTCTAATTAATATATGATAACAAAAAGTAAATACAGTTCAAGCAATCAACAGATTATTTAATTTAAAATGTTCATAATGATTATGAGTGAATCGGATATTGTGAGTATCAGTGACATTAGCAGAACAGAGATTACATTACAGTAACATAAAGTATGAAAGATCCCTTATTTGGAAGAAGTTTCAATGGGATTTTGTGCTCCCTGGATCAGAAAACAAAACAAAAATAAACAACCAGACCAAACCAAACCAAAATGAGGAGAAACACATTAATAAGAGTCTGTTTGGAATCACTGTTGTTCACTAGGAATGTCAGTCATCATATCCAGTGTATGTGTAAGTCTTCTCACTATTCAGTCTGACAGTATCTAACAGCCAGGGTAAAATTAGTTGCTGAATAAGAATTAAAGATAGTGGAGTCTGCAACTGATCCTTCTTAAATTTTAAAGTAAAAATAAAGATGATTACATAAATGTCATTTTTTTTTTTTTTTGAACATTGGGAAAAATCTTGAAATAACTTTATATTCAGCACTTCTATGATATTTTATGGAAGGTGTTGACCTCAACGGCTGTAGGCAGAATGTAATTAGGTTTATTATCCCCATTTTACAGAAGACAATCTGAAACAAATAGCAATCAAAAGCTACACAATGCTTTTGAGATTATAACAGAGGCATATTTTGGGGGGATAAAAGAACTTCCACTGATTTTAATAAACATTACCTGTAATTCACAGTGAAAAAATAAGCTTTCAGTTTTCATGGCCCTCAGTGCAACATTAAATTCTGTGGTACTTTATACGTTGTTCAGGTAATGCTTCTTTATTACCTACAAACAGATTATGCTGTTAAAAACACTTTGGACAGTTTTCATGTGTTATAATGTAAATGACAGGATCAATGATCAATCTAGACCCAACCCTCTTGGGTCTAGATATCCCACAGAGCTGAATTCCTCACTCTTGAGTAAGTGAGTGTCTGTCTGAGAGTCTATGTGAGCGTCATTTCTGTCTGGTGAATCTAGGTCTGAAATAGGCAACTAAGGTTGATTTATGATTCTGTTAGTGTTCTCAAATGTGTTCTGTAATCATAATAAGCCAATTAAGGAGGTCTCCGTGAAAAGGAAAGAAGGGGGAGAAGGTTAAGCTGCTTTTTAAGGAAAGAACATGTTAGTGGGAAGATAGCAAGGATTATATGGAGAACTTACTGAAGCTGTAGTAGACAACTCTATCTGGTAGGGTTTTGTTTTGAATAAGGTTTATATTTTTGTTTATTTGTTTATCTGAAACCAAGTTTTAGTTTTGTAAGGCTCATATGTGATTATCTGTGGCATTTTGAAAAAGGAATGGAAATTATAATGTCAAAAATATATGTATTTCTTATAATTCCACTACTTATGAGTTGTGAGTATTTACTCATAGTTTTCCTTCTTGACCACAAATAGTTATGTTCTTCAGCTTCTTTAAAAGAGGGAAAAAAAAAAAAAAAAAAAAAAAAAAAAAAAAAAAGCATAACCTGGAGCATGAAAAAGACTTCCTAAAAAGTTGCAGAAGACAAATTATTGGAGAAGTTTCTTATTAGTTTATTAGTTTCATTTCTACATCCTTCCGGACTTCTGTCTTATGGATTTTGGATGTTTTTTGGATATTATTGTGCTTTTCTTGCTTTATGGTATCTTGACTATGTAGAACACTAATTACTATTTTGAAAGAATATTTCTTTTGGAAAAGTTTCCTGGTGGATTCTAGGATATTCTGTAAAAGGACAGTTATTATTCTTTTCTCTGTTTGACACATAAAAATACATTTTGGCTTGAACTGTCATCAGAAATGTTGCATGTACTCAAATAGAACAACTTGTTCTATTAATATATAATCATTAAGGGGTTGTGCACAAATTAATGGCAGATGAGCTTGATGTCACTAGAGGTGTAAAGGAATTTTTAGTCCTTGCATAAAGAAAAAAAAAAGACAAAGCAGGGATACGTTTTCAGGAGAGTTCTGGGAATCCAATGTAATTATGAAATTATGATATTTTATATTATTTTATATTAAATATATATATATATTAGTGAATATTGAGAAACATTTTCCCTTTTCAGTGGAGCAGATAATTAGGCAATTAGAGCTGTTAAAAACTGATATAAAACTAACCCCAGAGGAATGCCATTCCAAATCTCAGAAGGAAACAGCAGAAAAATATAAAGCCTTCCATAATTTTTTATCTCTTTGGATAGCAACAGACTAGACCTGTCTTCATACTTCCTGTAGTAACTAATATTTACTGCGGATACAATAATCCAATCAGCATTTCAAAATTTTGAAATCCCACCCATGTGTGTACCTTAGGTAGAGACATCAGTGAAGAATGACAAATTACATATGCCTTACTTGATATTTTTTCATGCTTTTTGATTCTGAGACTAGGATTTGTGCATGTATGGTGATTATTAGAACAGCATTTCTCATGTTGTTTGAAGCAAAAAACACTAGTTTCACAAACATGAGACCAGGAAACCATGTAATTACTCTATGCCACAACCCACTTAATCTTTTTTTATATTGGGATATTTCAATTTCTTCCAAGTGGAGCATTATGATTTTTTCAGTGGAATCTCAGCCATGTGCACCAAATCAGGGAGCAGTGAGGGCTGGCTGTCCCACGTGAAAGAGGAACTGGATGCCAAGTGTAACAACAAGTAATGTTACACAGTAAGCACTAAAACCTTGCAGTCTCAAGATATTCTTGCAAGGAGAGCAGAGCAGCTAGGTAATAGTGTGCAGCTTAGAGTCAAAACTACCAGGCAACTCTAGTGTAATGAGACCGGTCCAAAAAAAAGATGAGTCAGACCATGGATCTAGATACAAACACACTGTGTTTCAGGCACCTTTTTTTTTTTTTTTAATTTCTGTATGAGTGATTACAGCTGGGATACCTTCGTGATTTTCCTTTTGGAAACCCCATATAAAAAAAACTAACCAGTCAGATTCTGAAGAAAAAACACATTTTTATATGCTTAATTTTTACTTTTATTTTTAATTATTACAGAAATTGTATTATTTTCATTATTACTTTTTGGTTTCAGCACTTCCTTAAACCAGAGCTTTTTAAATTTTATTTTATTTTATTTTATTTAAATTGGTCAGAGGATGTTCTCAAGAACGTTTCTAATGTGACCACTGCATTGCTCGCACACTTGAACCTATTCATTTTCAAAGGATAATATCTAATGTTCTGATGATGAATTTATCTTCCTTGACAAAGATTTTCAAAGTATTCAAAGCTTGAATAAGCATTATTCTTAATTGCCTGTGTCATTTTAAAACTTTTTCTATGGGATTAAATTCATTCATGTGCTAGCATCTCAAAATACTTCGTCAATGATATTCATTGTATTATCATATGTTACCTGTCATATCTATAGCTACTTGTCAGTCATCTATATGAAGACCCACTTTAAAGTAAGCACTAAGTACTCTCCTAACACCCATGTAGCGGAAGGAGATTCTTGCAGTGAGCATCTTATGCATCATACACAATGTTAGTGCATAAAATCCAGTACTTTTTTTTTGTTGTTGTTGATGTTGTAGACGTTCAGTCAGTCTTTGTCCCAGTGTAAGTGCAGTGAATATGTAATGTATGTTTTAAGTTGATAACAAGTTGATAACATGAAAATACCAATCACTTTGTTTAATCATTATAGTGTGATGGTTATTTTGTGCCTATATTTTCCCTCCAACATATATGTTCTTACTGTAAACAGTAATGACCACCTGTTTACCATTTCCAAATCAATGTAAACTACTCAGTACCTACAAATCTACTAAAAAAAATAACTTAAATGGAAATCTGTTATTTCATAACTTTAAAGACTATTCCAATAACTTTACTGAAAATCAAAACATACACCTGATTTTTAAATCTCTCAAAATTTTAGGTTTTTAACAACCCCCAAAATAAGAATGCAAAGTAAAAAACAGAGAGAAACATCAGATAGTTGCCAGTAAACATTCAGAGATACTTATAATTGGAGAATACAAATTTAGTATCACTGAGTTTATCTGAAATAAAGTTAACTTTCCCTGCAACAGCCCATACAGTGCTGTGCACTGTACTTGTAACTAGAACAGCACTGGCATCTGTCCCATTCTGATTGCATGGAGGATCATTCATGAGTCACCCACAGAGAGATTAAGACACAAACAAAGTCAAATATTGTCCACCAGTTCATTACTTTTGTAGAAAAATATCAAAGGAGAAGTGAGAGTTAAGAAAGGAGGAGTGAAAGAAAAAGTATCAAAACATAAGTGAAGGTGTCTTACAGATTGCAAGAGATAGTCACCACCACAGATCCAGTGGCATCCCATTGGTCCATTGTTTTTTAAAGATGTGGTGGGGAGGGTCCATTGTGTCTTGAAAAGGCACTGTTCTTTTATAGCATCCCCTCATGGTCTTTTTCCAAGGTAATGGCACATAGCCAGTTCATCACTACTCATGTTCTCCTTCCAATTGGTTGAGACTGCTGTCACTGGGCAGGGAGACCTCCAGTACCAGGCACCTAACATGTGCCATGCCATACTGGCATTTTTCTCCTGCCCACGCATTCTGTTCTGTTTAGGCACCAGCCAATCAAGAAAAGATCTGCAAGCCATAGGAACAGGTAGATCTATGTTGCTAGGCAAGAAACTCTGAAAATAATATTTGAGACCAAGCATTTCACCTTCCACAGTATCACAACAATCTATTGCTGAGCAGTTCTGGCACAGCATCAATACTCTCTCCAAACCCTCCAAAGCCTGTAGGCTTGGAGTGGGCAAGAAATGGGGAGGGGACATCACCAGGGCAGCTGACTTAAACCAACCAAAGGGATATTCCATACAATATGGCATCACACTCAGCAGTAGAAAGCAAGAAAGGGGAAGGATAAGGGGGTGCTTTTTCTGTGAAGATGTCTGTCCTCCCAAAGAAACACTACGTGTAGTGAGGCTCTGCTTCCCAAGGCATGGCTGAAAATCGTTTGTTGATGGGAATTAGAGAGTAATGTATTTTTTTCTTTCTCTGTGTTTCCACACAGCCTTTGCTTGTTTTTGTTGCTGTTGTTTGTTGTTTCTTGTTTTCCCCTTCTTCCTTTTTTCCTTATCTTCCTTTATTCTTATCTCAAACCATTGTTTTTTCTTTCCAGCATACTTTCTTTTCCTCTTCTTCTGAGGAGGGGGAATGAGAGAGCAGTTGTGGTGGAGTTCAGCTGTCCAGCAAGGTAAAACCACCACACAAGCTGAAGAATGATTTTGAATGCATACATTTCAGGAGAAATTTTACCCAAATACTACTTGGTGTATAGGCATATGGTCAACATATTTCTGTGTTCCAAATACAGAATTTAGAAGCATGTTTATCAGTTTAAAACAGACACTTTTGGACAGGACTAAATGCACAGATATTTTTGTTAGATAGATTATTAGAATTTCAATAAGACTAGCCTGACAGTACGTAATATGAAAGTATTTAAAATGTCTATCTTCAGATGCTACAAGTATGAACAAGGAATATTCATGGATCATATGACATGATCATAATTATCATAATGTAAGGAATGGTTCAGCAATTCTTGTCAATAGAGGGCTTGAAGGGTAAACCTTGAGTCTCTGATATCTGGGGGGGGGGGGTTCAGAATAACTTCTAACTACTGTGATTATTGCATGGGACTCTATGCAAGTCTCTGATACCTAGCCAAGAGATTAAGGAGAAGGGGAAAGCTGAAGGATGACTAAAACACAAAGCTTGCATGGGACACTACACAAGTCTGTGAGATCCAGCCAAGATGGACAAAGGACCCCAGAGGGACCACTGGAGACTGATATACATGCACCAGTGAGAGGGTTCAGATTCTGGGAACTAATTATAATAACCCTGCCTTTTCTAGAAGTAGTAATGAATATGTCCTATGCCTAGGACAATAAAAAACAGCCTCCTGATGTAACTTGTGTGCGTGTTGGAGGAGCCCAGACTTCCCACGCACCCAGCACTGTTTACTTGCCTTTTTTAACCCATAAATAAATCTTATAAAGCTAAATTGACTTGGAATTTATAACAATCTTCATGGTAATTAAGCATGACTACTATGTTCTATCTTTAAAGTATTGCTTATTATGAAATTCAATGACTTGACATGGGGTACCCATATTGGAGGTGATGAGATAACAAAAAATGTCTCGTTTTTTTTTGGTTGGTTGGTTGTTGGTTTTTTTGGTTTTTTGTTTTTTTGTTTTTTACTTAAATACAACTAAAACCTTTACTTTCTGCTCTTCTGCATAGCTTCTTATTGGCCTGCAGCATTCTATATCCAGGGAATAGCTATATCTCCCTGGACTAAGAGAGAGCTACAGTATCTCTGAATGATAGCACTACTACATATTATGTTTTCCTTTTCTTGTGGTCTAGGAATGAGTTCTATAAACCTGGTTTACCAGTATCATGAGAAAGTTTATGTCCCCAAATGTCTTGTTATTCTTTAGTGGTTGATAAATGTTATGTGTGGTCATGGCCAAAAGGAAAGAGTTTGAACAACTCTTTAATAAAGCGTGGGGATGTTTATTTTCCAAAGTACACAGAAGTACACTTCTGTCAGAATCTGGTGTCAAATAAGTATGCTGTGAAGACAAAAAAAAAAAAATCTGGAAAAAAGAAAAACAAAACAACCCCCTCCACCCCAAAAACAACACAATTCCTTTCCTTGTATTGATTTATTTAATCAAGTATGAGAACACAGAAAGCCTTACCAATACTCTGATGTTGTTGAGACTGAAATACATATATTACAATTTATGGTGCAAATAGTAGTGGAATAAGATATATCATTGAAAGAGAACAAAAAAGGATATAGAGTAAGTCTGGTCTACAATTGAGATTTTTCTGTGTTATGACTGATTGAATGTATCATTCAATATAAAAGTACTGAAGATAAAACCCAATGCAAAAAATAATTAATCTACCACTTTGCTTCTAAGAAAAGGAATCTTTCAAAATTCTTTTCACAGTTTTCTTCTGATGATATTTAATGTAGTTTAAGTTATCATGTGAGAAACGTATTCTAATTATATTTTAACTGTGTTGCATTTTATACCCAGTTCTGATATAGAAACAAAAAATAAGTTCTTTCTGCTTTGGATACTGCCATCAATGCAAAGCTACATTATTTGACTCAGATGTGGGAATACAAATCTGACCTTCTTAATACCTCTTATTTTAGCAGAAATTTTAACATAAATTCTCCTATTTCTCACTTGTCAATCATGTAGAAAAAGCATTATTTCATAAAAATAGTGAAAAACAACAGTAAATGGAACAACTTTTTTCTCTTCATCTTAGTTATGTGTGGCTATAACATATTTTTTCATAATTCTCTCTGAAGGGAAAAAAAATAAAGACAACAAATAAGAACAAAATTTTCTACCTTTGCTGTGTAATTAACTTACATTCTTTTTAGTTATGTTGTATACTGTATCACTATGAAATGCATAAACTTCATTCAACTGTTACAGACTTTAACAAAGCAGTACACCTATGTTTTCAGATAATATATTCCATACCTATTGAAAATATGGCAAATTATTCACTGAAGTGGATAATATTCAGAAGGTTAGAAAGCACTGAGATGATTTTTTGTATGATTGATTTATTACTCATGTCGTACATTTCCATAATATATAGATTGAATCTTTATCACCTTAATCTAAAATAGAAGGACACATCAGAAGAAGAGAACATAGCGTACAGCTATTCATCTGTGTGAAGAAAAATTCTTGTGAATATGTGAAAATACTTCTTCATTAAAAAGGAGATTATTCCAAGGATAGAAGTGAAAGCATTGTCAGAGCATTAGAAAAGGTCTGATTCTGAAACCTGAAAACTACCAGAAAACTCCTGAGAATTAGGAAAAGTAAAAGATGCAGGGGAAGTATGAAATGCAAGGAAAATAAATGCAGAAAGATTAGAGGGATAGTTTTGTTTATGTTCTTGATGTTCAACTACCTTGAAATATGCAAGGTAAGAATGCAAGTTATGAAATTTAATGGAGGATGTGGTAAAACACTTCCCTGGGGAGCCTGTTCCAGTGCCTGTCCCAATGAAGAATGTTTTACTGATATCCAACCTGAATGTCCCCTGTTGCAGCTTCATACTTTTCCATCAGGTCCTATCGCTGATCACCAAAGGGAAGAGATCAGAGCTTCCCACTCTTCTCCCCCTTGTGAGGAAGCTGTAGGCCATGAAACAACCACTCTTCTCTAGGCTGAACAAACCAAGGGACCTATCTCAGCTGCTGCATATGAGGTATATGAGATGCTGCATATGAAGCATCTTAACTTATAGACCCTTCACCATCTTCATTGCTCTCCTTTGGACACACTCTAATGGTTTTATTTCCTTCTTACACTTAGGAGCCCAAAACTGGGCACAATGCTCAAGGATAGGCTGCACCACTGCAGAGTAGAGTAGGACAATCACTTCCCTTGAATGGCTAGCAACTCTGTGCTTGATGCACCCCAGGATACAGTTGACCCTTTTGTCTGTCAGGGCATATTGCCAACTCATATTCAGCTTGCCGTTGACCAAGACCTCCAGATTCCTTTCCATGGGGATTCACTCCAGCCTCCTGTCCACCAGCCTGTATACACATCCAGGTTTGTCCCATCCAAAAATGCAGAATCTAGCCCTTGCTCTTGCCTTGCTCTTGTTAAATTTCATTGAATTGGTGATTGCCCAGCCCTCTAACTTGTCAAGATCTTTCTTCTAGGCCTCTGTTTCCTTGAAGGAGTCAACAGCTCCTTCTAATTTAGTATCATCCACCAAGCAGTGGACCATTATTATCTCTGGTCTTCCTTTTGCTGCCAACATGTTAATATATAGATATGTAAATATATATATATTGTTTTGCCCCACAGTTCTGACCAGCTTCAATTCCAACTGAACTGTGGCCACGTTAGTTTTCTCCCTACAACAGTGAACAGCATCTCAGTAGTCCTCCTGTGTAGCCTGACCTTTTTTCTAGCATCCATATGCTTTTCTTTTCCACCTAAGCTCTAGAAGAGATCTCTGCTCAGCCAAGCCAACCTTCTGCCTGACTTGCTTGACCTCAGACACTTTGGAATTGGCAGCTCCTGTGCTCTTAAGATGTGATATTTTAAAAGTGGCCAGCACTGACATACCCCAATACCTTTGAAAGCAGAATCTCAGGGGACCCTACTAACTAGTTCCCTGAGCATCCTGAACTGTGCTTTCCCCGTATCCAGGGTTTAAGTTTTGCAGGCAGTTTTTCTCCTATTGCTAATGATTTAAGACTTGACTTCTTCATGATTACGGTGACCAAGACAGCCACCAATTGCCACTTTATCTACAGAACCCTCTCTGTTTGCAAACAACAGTGGTGCTTCTACCCTGCTGAGTAGATAAGCTCCACCACAATCATTCTCTCACTCTCCCTCCTCAAAAGAAGTAAGCTGGGAAAAAAAAAAAAAAGGCTCGTGTTGAGATAAAGATAACTTCATTAGAGGGAAGAGAGAAAAAACAAACAGCAACACCAACAAATCAAGCAAGAGCCACACTCAAACACAGGGAGAAAAAAAATCTTTATTTCCCATCAACGAGCAATGTTTGGTAAATCACAGGAAGCAGGGCCCCAACATGAGTATCGGTTGTTTGGGAGGATAGGCAGATTAGTGCAATTTATTGCCCATTAATAACAGAATCACAGAATTTCTAGGTTGGAGGAGACCTCAAGATCATCGAGTCCAACCTCTGACCTAACACTAACAGTCCCCACTAAACCATATCCCTAAGCTCTATATCTAAATGTCTTTTAAAGACTTCGAGGGATGGTGGCTCCACCACTTCCCTGGGCAGCCTGTTCCAATGTCTAACAACCCTTTCGGTAAAGAAGTTCTTCCTAACATCCAACCTAAAACTCCCCTGGCGCAACTTAAGCCCAATCCCCCTCGTCCTGTCACCAGGCACGTGGGAGAACAGACCAACCCCCACCTCTCTACAACCTCCTGTAAGGTACCTATAGAGAGCAATAAGGTCACCCCTGTCGTGGTTCTGCTCGAGTGGGCAGCCAAGCTCCACCACAGCCACTCTCTCACTCCCCCTCCTTAAAGAGGAATGGGGAGAAAATATGTGAAAAGGGCTCAAGGGTTGAGATAAGGATGAGAAAATCACGCAATAATTATTGTAACGGGCAAAACAGACTCAGCATAAGAAGATAGTAAGATTTATTGCTCATTACTAACAAGCTAGAGAAGTGAGAAACAAAGGAAAGAAACCAAAAGCACCTTCCCCCCCCATCCACCCTCTTCCACTTCCTCCCCCCAAGCGGCGCAGGGGAACGGGGGAATGGGGTTATGGTCAGTCTACAGCGCTTCTTCTCTGCCGCTCCTTCTCGGTCACTCTCATCCCCTGTGCTGTGGGGTCCCACCCATGGGATGCAGTCCTTGATGAACTGATCCAGCGTGGGCTTCCCAAAGGCAGCAGCTCTTCCAGAGCTGCTCCAGATATGGGTCCGTACCACGGGGTCCATCCCTCAGGAGCAAACTGCTCCAACCTGGCTCCCCCAAGGGCAGCAGCTCCTGCCAGGTCACCTGCTCCACCGTGGTCTCCTCCACGGGCTGCAGCGTGGAACCCTGCTCCACCGTGGCACTCCATGGGCTGCAGGGAGACATCCTGCTTCACCATGGTCCTCACCACAGGCCGCAGGGGACTTCTGCTCCGGCGCCTGGAGCACCTCTCCCCCTCTCTCTACACTGACCTTGGCACCTGCAAGGCTGTTCCTCACTCCCTTCACTCCCCCAGCTGCTGTGTGGAGCAGCGTTTTTTTCCCTGTCTTAAATATGCTCTCACATAGGCACAAAACAACATCGCTTATTGGCTCAGCTCTAGAAAACAATCGGGCCCTTCCCAAACATGGGGCAGCTTCTAGATCTTTCTCACAGAAACCACCCCTATGGCCCCTGCTACCAAAACCTTGCCACGTAAACCCACTACAGCCTCCTTTTCTCCAGGCTGAACAAGCCCAGCTCCCTCAGCCGCTCCTCGTAGGACTTGTTCTCCAGACCCCTCACCAGCTTCGTTGCCCTTCGAAGCACCTCAATGTTCTTCTTGTAGCGAGGGGCCCAAAACTGAACACAGTACTGTGTACAGGGCCGAGTACAGGGGGACGATCACCTCCCTAGCCCTGCTGGTCACACTGTTCCTGATACAAGCCAGGATGCCGTTGGCCTTCTTGGCCACCTGAGCATGCTGCTGTCTCATATTCAGCCGACTAGCAACCACCACTCCCAGGTCCTTCTCTGCCTGGCAGCTCTCCAACCACTCATCTCCCAGCCTGTAGCTCTGCTTGGGGTTATTGCTCCTCAGATGCAGGACCCAGCACTTGGCCTTGTTGAACTTCATGCAGTTGACCTCAGCCCATCGGTCCAGCCTATCCACATCCTCCTGCAGAGCCTTCCTACCCTCAAGCAGATCGACACACGCGCATAGCTTGGTGTCATCTGCAAACTTACTGAGGGTGCACTTGATCCCCTCATCCAGATCATTGATGAAGATATTAAAGAGGACTGGCCCCAGCACTGAGCCCTGGGGAATGCCACTAGTGACCGGCCTCCAACTGGATTTTACTCCATTCACTACGACTCTTTGGGCCCGGCTATCCAGCCAGTTTCTAACCCAACGAAGCATACGCCAGTCCAAGCCAAGAGCAGCCAGTTTCTTGAGGAGAATGCTGTGGGAGACGGTGTCAAAAGCCTTGCTGAAGTCAAGGTAGACCACAAGCACAGCCTTTCCCTCATCCACCCAGCGCGTCACTTTGTCATAGAAGGAGATCAGGTTCGTCAAGCAAGACCTGCCTTTCATGAACCCATGCTGACTGGGCCTGATTGCCTGGTTGCCCTGCAAGTGCTGCGTGATGACTCTCAAGATAATCTGCTCCATGAGCTTCCCTGGCACTGAGGTCAAACTGACAGGCCTATAGATTCCCGGGTCAGCCCTCCGGCCCTTCTTGTAGATGGGCGTCACGTTTGCTAGCCGCCAGTCAACTGGGACCTCCCCCAATAGCCAGGACTGTTGATAAATGATGGTAAACGGCTTGGCCAGCTCCTCCGCCAGTTTTCTCAGTACCCTTGGGTGGATCCCATCCGCCCCATCGACTTGTGCACATCCAAGTGCCGTAGCAGGTCACCAACCAGTTCTTCATGGATAGTAAGGGCCACATTCTGCTCCACGTCCCCTTCCGCCAGCTCAGGGTACTGGGTATCCAGAGAACAACCGGTATTGCCACTAAAGACTGAGGCGAAGAAGGCATTGAGCACCTCCGCCTTTTCCTCATCTCTTGTAACTAAGTTTCCCCCCGCATCCAGTAAAGGATGGAGATTCTCCTTAGTCCTCCTTTTTGTGTTGATGTATTTATAAAAACATGTTTTGTTGTCTTTAGCGGCAGTAACCAGATTGAGCTCCAGATGAGCTTTGGCCTTTCTAATTTTGTCCCTGCACAGCCTCGCAACATCCTTATAGTCCTCTTCAGTGGCCCGCCCTTTTTTCCAAAGATTATAAACCCTCTTTTTTCTCCTAAACTCAAGCCACAATTCTCTGTTCAGCCAGGCTGGTCTTCTTTCCCGCCGGCTCGTCTTTGGGCACGTGGGGACAGACCGTTCCTGCACCATTAAGATTTCCCTCTTGAAGAGCACCCAGCTTTCCTGGACTCCTCTGCCCTTCCGAACCGCCTCCCAAGGGACTCTACCAACCAGTGTCCTCAGCAGCACAAAGTCAGCCCTCCGGAAGTCCAATACAGAGGTTTTACTGTTCCCCTTCCTGGCCTCGCCAAGAATAGAGAACTCCACCATTTTGTGGTCACTCTGCCCAAGACAGCTCCCAACAATCACATCCTCCACCAGTCCTTCTCTGTTTGTGAAGAGAAAGTCTAGCGGGGCACCACCCCTGGTAGGCTCACTAGCCAGCTGCGTCAGGAAGCTATCTTCCACGCTCTCCAGAAACCTCCTAGACTGCTTTCTCTGGGTTATGTTGTGCTTCCAGGATATGTCAGGGAAGTTGAAGTCCCCCACGAGAACAAGCGCTGAAGATTTCGCAACTTCTGTCAGCTGCCTGTAGAACTCCTCATCCATCTCCTCATCTTGGTTTGGCGGTCCATAACAGACCCCGACTAGGACGCTAGCCTTGTTGTCCTGCCGATACTAACCCAAAGGGACTCGACCTTGTCATTCCCAGCCTCGAGTTCTACAACATCAAAAGACTCTCTAATATAGAGAGCCACACCACCATCCCTTCCATGCTGCCTGTCCCTTCTGAAGAGCCTATAGCCAGACATCGCAGCACTCCAGTCATGAGAGTGGTCCCACCACATCTCTGTGATGGCAACCAAGTCATAACCTGCCTGCCGCACGATGGCTTCCAGTTCCTCCTTTTTGTTACCCATGCTGTGTGCATTGGTGTAGATGCACTTCAGCTGGGCCATTGCCTTCTCTCCCAGCCTTGCCATTGTTCCCCCAGCACAGCTCTAACAAGCCTCGTTTCAGCCCCGTCCCCCTTCTTACCTAGTTTAAAGCCCTCTCAATGAGCCCTGCCAGCTCCTTGCCCAGGATCCGTTTTCCCCTTAGAGATAGGGACCTCCTGCCCTCCTGCTGCACTAACCTCTCCCATCTGCCATGGTGCAGCTTTTTTTTTTTTTTCTTTTTTTTTTTTCTTTTTTCTTTTCCTAAATCCACTCTCACAGAGGCTCAAACAACATCACTTATTGGCTCCACTTATTGGCTGCACGGCTCCACTCTGGCCAGCAGCAAGTCCCTTCAGAGCTGGCTGAAACTGGCCTTACCTAACATGGGTCAGTTTCTGTACTCTTCTCACAAAGGCCCTCCTTACAGCCCCGAAAAACTTGCCACATAAACCCAATGCAAAATTTAATGTCATTGTATAACAATATGATGGGCCCCTTCCTACAAGAAGGACATCAAAGTGCTCGAGTGAGTCCAGAGAAGGGCGACGAACCTGGTGAGGGGTCTGGAGAACAAGTCCTACGAGGAGTGGCTGAGGGAGCTGGGTTTGTTCAACCTGGAGAAAAGGAGACTCAGGGGCGACCTTATCACTCTTTATAAGTACATTAAAGGAGGCTATAGTGAGGTGGGGATTCGTCTGTTCTCCCATGTGCCTGGTGACAGGACGAGGGGGAACGGGCTAAAGTTGCACCAGGGGTGTTTTAGGCTGGATCTTAGGAAGAACTTCTTTACTGAGAGGGATGTGAGGTGTTGGAATGAGCTGCCCAGGGAAGTGGTGGAGTCACCATCCTTGGAGGTCTTTAAAAGATGTTTAGATGTTGAACTTAGCGATATGATTTAGTGGAGGACTTGTTAGTGTTAGGTCAGAGGTTGGACTCGATGATCTTGAGGTCTCTTCCAACCTAGAAATTCTGTGATTCTGTGATTCTGTGATGCAGTGAGAAGTTACACAACTTAAATAATACTTAAATCATCTCTCTGCAACTCAGGAAAATAAAATAAATGAAAAGTAGCACAAAAAGTGCTAAGAATTGAGACTATGGAACAGGTTCACTGCCATCAAAACTGAGGAAGAACTGGGCATGCTTTCAAGTGAAATATCTTGGGTGGCTGACCCTGACCCATGCAAGACCAGTGGCAGGAAGCATCAAGTGATAACAATGGGTGACTCCCTGCTGTGAGGGACGGAAGGCAACCATCCACCAACTTGACTTATTATCTAGGGAAGTTTGGTTTTTGCCATGTACCTTGATCCATGGTGTTGTGGAGAGACTGTCAAAGTTTTTCCAACCTTCTGACTATTACCCTATGTGAGCACCAATATTGCAACCTGGACAGTATCAATAGTGATAGATAGGATGAATCCTATCGATAAATCCTATCAATAGATCAGTAGGATGGTTTGTGAAGACAAGGAGGTTTCCTTTGTTCTATATCTATTATGCCAGTCTTCTTGTGTTTTGTGTCTTTCTAGAATGATAACAAATTCTCTTCACTGTACACCAAGAATAAATACCCCTATCAGTGTATTGCTACTATCAATTTCTATGAGACAAGGAGTTTGTTTCATTTGTCTAACTACAGGCACCTAATACCATTTCAGATATCCTGTGGAATCCCACCTGATCTTCTATTCAAGGAACGGAGTAAGTCTTTTTTAGGTCTCTTATGTCATAAATACAAGCTACATGCATAGATTCCAAATATTTAACGGCTTCCAAAACATCACTTGGAATGTATATTTAGTTAACTAAACACTGCCAAATCAGTTACACTTGTGACATGGTAGCTGATCCCATTCGTGTGGAATTTCTATTTGCCTTTATGGGACTCCTGTAAAAACCTGTTTTCTTTGCAATTACTATTACAAACAATTTCACTTTCTGTTAAATAAAATTTAAAATGACAAGCCTTATTTCATTTGTATTAGTATGTACTTTAATAAAGCTAACAAATATGAGCCTGACTACCCAGAATTTTTCTGGTTTTAAAAATTATTTTCATGATAATTGCTACTAACTCATTGAATATGATGGTAATTACTGATTGCATGTCTAAATCTGCACTTCTTTGCAAATTGTTTGAACCCATGTTTCTTAAACTTCTCTGTCTCTTTCACAATGCATTTGCTTCAGTATTGCACCTCCAAGAAAAAGAAAACAAAAAAAAAAAATCCCCACACAGATTTAGTATATATAATCATATGTATAGGTCCCTTTTTTTTTTTTTTAATTCCTAATGTGAACTACATGTAACTGGTTTCTAATACTTTATCCACCTAAGTGGTCTTTTTTTCAATAAAACCTCCGTTGAGGTGGTTTGAAAGTAGTGAATTTGTTCCCTCAGCCACTCATCAAGTATTCTCAATGTTTGCCTGAAGCAGGACAACTTCTTTCTTTAAAATCTTATTGATATGTACAATGATTAGGTCAAGATTTTTCTCTACTCTTTTCTTGTTTTATTTTTTTTCCCCAAGCATCTCAGAGAGTTTGTTCAAAGTCATTGTGTCTCTCCTAAATTTCTACATCATTTGCCATTTTAAGCAAACTGTTCGATATTCAGTACACTAATTAAGTCTACTTTCCTAACTTGTTTTCTCTGAACTTGTGTTCTTTGCTTCTCTACCTGTTCCCTTTCCATCCATTATCATGACACACAAAAAGAGACAACACATGCCATGGTTAATCCATATTACAAGTCTGCAGACTGCTTCTGCCAAATGAGAGATTGAGGACTGACAAGGCACTGAAAATGAATTTATCTTGCACCTGTAGGTTTTCACTTTCTTTCATGGCTTAAGAGCTCTACATTAACAGTGAATCACAGGTGCTTATCAGCCTAAAACATCAATCAGTATATATTTAATTAATTAAACTAAACAGAAATGAATCTTCTAGACTGAGGAAAGCATGAACTTTATTAGTCAGATCTTTCACTTGCAGATCTTATTTCAAAACCTAATAAATTTAAGGAGTGTCAACTTTCTCCAGCCATCAGCAGATATTGTTCCTAAGGCTTTCATAGAATTTCTGGACCTGCTCCCTCAGATCTGTCTAATGCAAATAGTTCAAGTTTTTCCTGTGTCTCAGGTGATTAAAAGCTGACTTACATGTTTCAACGTGTCCAATAGATAAATCACAATTACGTCTACATTTAAAGACTGCAAAATATTAAATAAGACCATGTCAATCAAGAACTGGTTTAGATGAGAACTCTTTTATGTTAAAAAAAAAAAAAGAGTAAAAAAAGAAAACACAAAACCAAAACAAACAAAAAAAATTAATTGTTTGAAAACAATATTGTACTGAAAACAGTCTTGTATTGAAAACTCGAAAATATTGTATTGAAAATTTTTCTTTTTTCTTTTTTTAAACAAGAAATCATAGTAATTTTTCAAGACTTTAAGCTTTTATATGTGGACCACATCTGTTTCTTAGCCACAGCATAAGCTGTTCTTACAAGAAAATGGACTGTATAGTTTTCTCTCCACTATAATGTGCCTACTGCATCAAGAACATGTTGTCCATACTTCCTTGATTTGAGAGTTCCCCAACAGTATCACTAGCAGGAAAAACTTAGCAAACCTGTCACATAAAGTCTGAAAGGGAGACATTCTGCATGCTATCTGAAATGTCTGAGTCTGTCAGCATATGTTCTGCCATGTCCTTCCTTCTTTGACTGTATAACCCAGAACAGTGAAATCCCTGTATGTCCTGTACAGATTGTGACAATATATTTTCTCCTCCGACTACAGAATTACCTTATCTTCTTTTGATTCTCTGTCATGGACAATGACATCATATAATCACAGAATGGCTTGCTTGGAAAAAACCTCAAAGATCATCTTGTACCAACCCCCCTGCCATAACCAGGGATGCTACCCACTAGATCAGGTTGTTCAGGGCCTCATCCAACCTGGTCTTGAACACCTCCAGCGATGAGGCATCTATAACCTCTCCGGGAAACATGTTTCAGTGCCTCACCACCTTCTGAGTGAAAAATTTCCTCCTAACATCTAATATAAATCTCCCCTCTTTTAGTTTAAAACCATTTCCCATTGTCTTGTCAATATCAAAAGATTAAGCAAAGAGTTGCTCTCCATCTTTTTTATTTCTCCTTCAAGTACTAAAAGGTACTTGAAGTTCAGCCTGGAACCTTCTCTTCTATAGGCTGAAAAGCAACAGCTCTCTCAGTTTTTCTATGTAGGAGAGGTGCTCCAGCCCCTTGATCATATTTGTGTCCCTCCTTTTGAAATGTTCTAACAGCTACACGTCCTTCTTGTGCTGGGGACTGCAGACCTGGATGCACTACCCCAAGCAGGGCCTCACAAGGGTAGAGCAGAGGGGGACAATCACCTCCCTCAATCTGCTAGCCATGCCTCTGTTTATGCAGCCTAGAATTCTATTGGCCTTCTGGGCTGCAAACGCACACTGCAGGCTCATGCCAAGCTTTTCATCCATCAGAACCCCGAAGTACTTCTCCGCAGGGCTGCTCTCAATGACTTCTTCTCTCAGTCTGTACTCATGTCTGGGATTGTCCCTGCCATTTGGATGGCATCTCTTCCTTCTATTATATCAACCACACCACTCAGCTTGTTGTCATTTTCAAATTTGCTGAGGATGCACTCAATCCCACTGTCTATGTCACTGATAGATATTAAAGATATTAAACAGTACCAGTCTGAGGACAGACCCCTGACGTACACCACTTTTCACTGGCCTCCACTTGAACATAGAGCAATTGACCACAATTCTCTGGGTGCAACCTTCAAGCCAATTCTTTATCCACTGAATGGTCCACCCATCAAATCCATATCTCTCCAATTTGGAGATCAGGATGTCATGTGGGACCATGTCAAAAGCTATGCAGAAATCCAGGTAGATGACATCAATTGGTCTTTGGTCTCCCTACGTCAACTTAGTCAACATCCTGAAATGTTCTAAAGAAGCATGGCAAAGACAACCAGTGAGACTTATAACAAAAATCCAGAAAGAACAAGGCTAGGCACATTGTCTGAATGTGAAAATGGCTGGGGAAATTTGCAAAGCCAAGTGTGTCTCTTCTGATGAAGTGCTGCATAAGGAAGCTCTACCAAAGATATAAGCAAATTATTCTGGGAAATGAATGTTCCAGACAGAGTGATGGAAAATTTTCTGGTAATATGATGAAAAGACAGAAGGCCCTCTGTCTGCTATGAAGAAGAAAGAGATGAAAAAAAATATATGTGAAGGGGAAATAGGATTTCAGAAGATCATGGAGAGCTATGGAATGAAATGAAGATACAGGTGTGAGAAACATGATTATGTATTTTACATTGTGTTTTACAAATGGCATACACACTGTGTGATTCTGTTGATATCTATGCTGGCAATATACATTTATGTTGATATCAAAACTCCTAGTTTTTAGGTTATGTGATCATACGTGTAGGCTGATCACTGTAAACACGAATGCTCATGTGGGCAGCTGAGGGGACTCCAGTCATGTGTGGTTATGGATTCACAGCTCTTAACACTGAGAATCTTCAGCTGACTTTTATACGACCAATTATTATTTCAACTGCAGCAACTGAGAAAGCACAAGAACTGCCTAAAGTGATAGTAAGGCTAAGCACAGCAAAGTGAAAGGAAAGAGCATTATGACAGTTGATGCAAATGATTAGGCACCATCTTAGGCTGTATTTTAATATAGTTTTGTAGAATATGGTCCTCAAACATAAACCCTGTATCTTTCAAGCAACTGTCAAGCCCAAAGACATTTTAGCCAGCAATGGAAAGAATAAATGGCCTCTACTGAGTGACAAAATACTGGAGTCCAGTGGAATCCAATCTTCAAAACCATGTAAAGTAAATACAGACCTGCTTCTGTAATATGATGTGCATATATATGTGTTTGTGTATGATATATTGATGTATTTAAAATGGATTTAAAATTGTGGTTAAAAATGTTTAACCACAATTTTATTGTGGTTAAACTGTTGTTTGACAAACCTATAAATGTCTCACAAGTATGGATTTCAGTAGACACTGATTACACATTCAAAGGCTACAATGAGGCATCAGAAAAAAAGTGTGCTGTTCCTGAGACAGTTCCAGTTCTGACACCTGACATCTTGTGGTCTTCTACATCCTGAAATCAGTTGCATGCTCTTGCTTGCCTTACCTGTGTCAAAAGCAAGTACAAGCTTTGATGCATGGTCAGAACTGTATCAGGTCTAACCTGTGTGATGGCAGCATCCAGTGGCTTATCAAAGTGACTTATCAAAAATCATTATTGTTCAACTGAGAAGTTGAACAATAACAAAGTATTGCCTTATAGGATGGCAATACTAATCATAGCTTGTGAGAGAACATGTTGATAAGCATGGCAGAAAAGAGTGAGAAGCTGCTATTTGTCAAATTTACTTTCTTATCTAGAGCTCACTTTTACCTTGTTCATCCTTTCTCAGCCTTGTAAGGTTTTACAGGGACAGTGTAGGATGGAGCCCTTTTTGATGGACTGCATATCAGAGTCAAAGGTATAAATGAAGAAGAAGCAGGGAGTGCAAGACAGACTCCTTAGCACTGCCACAAGCCCCTGTGTAGTAAGTCTTGAGCTCCACAATGACACATTTTCCACACATCCTGTTTTGTTGTTGTTGTTGTTTTTAACTATGGCAGTGGGAAAGCCTTTTGCTGCGTGGACATGACTGAGTGTTCCAACACAATGATGCAGTTCTGGGGAGCATATGGACAAGGTCACAGGATTTCTTAGGGTCAGAGTCTGTGATATACAGCAGTGAAGTTTGCTAAAAGTTGGCAGTTTCACAAACTATGAATAAGAAATCCCACTTGCCCACACTGCCACAGTATCTGAACAGCCTGTTCTATATATTTCTTCAATCCTTTGTACTACCAGATGCCATACATATATTATTTTTGTAAAAAGTGTATTCTTTTTATAGAGGTGCTTCCCATATTCTGACAGTGTTAATTGCAACACAACATTCATTATTTATTTAGAACCTGCTTTTCTGTATTTGTATGCTTTTCATGTGTGTTTGTTACTGATCTATTTTAAAGTGTGATAAAGTCTGGAAGTTTTTTCTTTCTTCATCATGTTAGTTTTAGTACTTTTATTTCTATAAGTATATAGATGAGATTTAATTTTTTTTTTCATGTGTAATAGTTTTATCAGATAGTATATGTATCAGCAGAACTAAAATAGGTTCCAGTGAAAAGATCTTAAATAAAAATACAATAAGGTCAATTTATCTAAAATGTATTGGAAATAGGACATACTTTTTATTTATTTATTTATTTGTTTGTTTGTTTTATTCTTCCTGGGTTGAAGTAAGTGTACATTTTCCACCATGTTGCATAAAGTGAATCAATAAAATATTTATAAGTCTGTTTTAAGTACCATGCTTTTGCTTGTCTTCAGCTTTTTCTGCAGAGCTGTTTCTTTCCTTGTGTACACACAGCACAATTGGAATTAATGCTTGTCTTCTACTGGAAAGTGTTTACCAGTGATCTCAGTGGAATTAAAAATATATATATACTTGAAGTGAGGAAGACCAAGTTGTTTTTGTTTTTTTTTTGTGTTTTTTTTTTTTTTTCCTCCCACTAGAAAGATGATCTGTATCTTTACTTTTCTATAAATGGCTTTATCCATAGATGTCTCTCACATTACTTTAATGCCACATATGTTCATTTTAACTTTTAATAATCAACCCCTACAGGAATGTTGTTTAGGCTAGCAATGTCCATCTCTACTTAACATCTGTGCCATTAGTATAGAGCTAACTAGGTGGTCATTCTGTAGAGCTGAGTGAAATGACAGTGACTGAAACCTCTGATGGAATTCAGCTTTGTGCATCAGCTTGAAACATGGGCTATCCGTACAACATACGTTTACTTCCATTGAGTATTTACGTGTTATGAGAAAGACAAAGTTGATACAAGAGAAGGAAGGGATGCCATCCAAAGGGACATTGAAAAGTTTGAGAAGTGGGCCCACATAAAACTAATGAGGTTCAAGAAGTGAAAGTGCAAGGTGCTGCACCTGGGCAGGGACAATCCCAGACAGACTGGAAGAAGAACTCATTGAGAGCAGCCCTGGAGGTTCTGGTGGGAAAAAAAAAGCTCAACATGAGCCAGCAGTGTGCGTTTGCAGCCCAGAAGGCCAACTGCATACTGGGCTGTGTTAAAAGAGAAGCGAACAGCAGATTGAAGGAGGTGACTGTCCCCCTCTGCTCTACCCTTGTGAGGCCCTGCTTAGGGTACTGCATCTAGGTCTGCAGTCCCCAGCACAAGAAGGACGTGTAGCTGTTAGAACATTTCAAGAGGAGGGACACAAATATGATCAAGGGGCTGGAGCACCTCTCCTACATAGAAAAACTGAGAGAGCTGTTGCTTTTCAGCCTATAGAAGAGAAGGTTCCAGGGTAACCTTGTAGCAGTTTTCCAGTACTTGAAGGGGACTTATAGAAAAGATGGAGAGCAACTCTTTGCTCAATCAGATACTGACAGAACAAGGGGGAATGATTTAAAGCTAAAAGTGGGGAGATTTAGATTAGAGGTTAGGAGGAAATTTTTCACTCAGAGGGTGGTGAGGCACTGGAACGTGTTGCCCCACAAAGTAATGGATGCCCCATCCTTCAAGGCCACTTTAGATGAAGCCCTGAACAATCTGATCTAGTGGGTAGCATCCTTGCAGGGGATTGGAACTAAATGATCTTTAAAATGATCTCCTTTCAACCTTATACATTCTCTTATTCTCTGATTCTTTTACGAGAACCATAACTATGTTAACTCTTTGTTTTCTTGGTTATAAGAACAAGAATTTTATTTGTTTTTGAATGTTATGTATCCTTGAATAGTTACAAATGTGATTAGAAATAGAAGTGTTTAAACAACGACATTATTTTAGAATAACTGCCTTCTTTGGTCTTCTGTTTGATATAAACAGAAGAGAGCACAGCAGGCTATTTATTATTTATTTACCATCCTGTGATATTTGTGTTAAATAATTAGCTGCTATAGTTGACTGCTCCTTTAGAAATATTCAGGAACTGTATAGGATACTATATGACATTTCTTTAGTTCTTCTCATGTAGAATATATCTCAATAGATATAGAGCTTGGATAGAGAAAACCTGTTCTTCTGTCTGTTCCAATATAATTCCTCCTTCAGACTGCAATAGAATTGCAATGTGTGCCAGTACTTGCTGTTGTGATGAGCTTTGGAGCACAGTTTGTTCATGCCTCTAGGAACTGGAAGATGTAGCCATGTATAGTCAAGAGCCAAAAAGTCTCTTCCTGAAGAGTGAGGTTCCTATAAGACTGAGGTTTCCACTGCAGTAAAGTAGTACAGTGGAAACCTCCCTCTTTCACTCCTTTGATGGTGTCTTGTGTCTTTCTCTTTCTCTTCCTGTCTGTCCCCTGTTGCTCCATATCTCTGCAGGTATCTCTGTGGCACTGACCACCATAGCATCTGACTGTCTCACATAGATTAACAGGACTAATTTAAAATATGCCATAAAGATATATATATATATATATATAAAGCATATAAAGCAACAATATTATATATATATACACATTTATATATAACACACACACACACACATATATATACATCATAGCTTTTTAACTGGGATTTGTTAAAATTGATGACCAGGAAAATTGGAATGGAGACTTCCATTTGCTACTCCATTTCTATTTGTGAATGTTGATGTGATCAAAAGAATTCTTGTTCTTTTCAGTACTTTCAAGAACTGAAAGCCCTACATGCTTACCAATGATATAAGGCATATCTTCTTGAAAGACTTGATTGTTTGTTTGCTTCTGAGTGACATTTCAGTACTCTCATCCTTGACACCTTTTGTGTCTTTTACAAGACAAGTCTTTGGTCTTGTCTTGTAATGTTAGTGGAAGACAAACTGTTAGGAGAAATATTTCTTCCTCAGATAGGAAGAAAAAGAGAAAGTTATAGAAGGAAAATGAAATACGGAATTCATATTTAAAGGTTAAATATTTTCAAATAAAAAATCACATTGTTTCTTGTCTTCAGGCATTTCCCATCAGATAAGGTTAAAATATTTCCTTTAATTCACTGCCTCTGGTCACTTGTAGACAATTCCTTTGGAAAGACTGCTAAAATCATTTAGCAGTAATTAATTTCCTTGCTTTGAAAAAAAAAACAACAACAAAAATGACAGCAACAACAACAAAAACACACACACAAGGTATAAAACATACTCATTTACTAAAAAATAAAAACACTTACACCCTTATAAGAGTTTATTACGCATTATTGCTTTCCCAGCCTTTTAAACTCTGTTATTCCTTAAGAAAGCTCATCTATACATTTCCTTTTGCATTATTCACTCAATTAAAATTTCTCCACTAACCTAATTTTTTATTGTGAAAACTGTAGTGTTTTTTGCTAATGAACACTAGTCAAAATCAAGAATGGAAGATCAAATAGAAAACACAGGCTTTTATTATGGAAGAATTCATTCTTAAAAATTCAGATTTTTACAGTCATTTAGAACAGTTTTGGTTTTGTCATGGAGCAATTGCTCAGTAAGTTTGAAACTGTTTTTCTCTTAACATGGATCACACAACACATTAGTTGTGGTTTATTTTCTCTTTCTATTTCAAAATGACGTCACAAAAAAAGAATAGATATTTTGAAACAAATGTCATACTTCTTATCACTTCCTCTCTATTTCCATAATAATAAATATTACAAAATATTAATGTATTGCCTGATGAGTTATAGCCTCTCTCTGCTGCATAATTTTTCATTTGTCCTTAGTCTGTTGGCAAAGCCCCAAACCACCAAGATAGATTATTATTAATACTGTGTTGTCTTTACCAATTTTAGAATGAAACTGAATTTATTTTTTTAAATTATTCAATTATTTTGTTAATGGAAATTTATTTTATCTAAAGTGGTAGTGTTTAAAGACAACATATAAAGGTTCCATTTTCCTGCTTAGGGAAACACATCTAGTTGCATACAGCTGCAACTAGAAAGCAAGACGCTTATTTATGTGTGTGGTTATTAAAAAATTGATAATGCAACCATAAATGTAAAAAGTTGGAAGAAGAAAAACCAAATTACATTTTGGATCATCCTAATCAAGAAGTGAATTCCAAGAGATGAAAATAATACCAAGTTATATGACAGTGTTACAGATCACCAGTATGAATAATAGCATTTTTGAAATTGTATTTTCCAGAAGATTACTATTTCATAAAATATTTCCAAAGGAGTTCAAGTTGTCACACATCTAAAATCCATTATAGAAATGGAAACATAGCAGTGATTTCAGTGAGTGGTGGGTCAGATATCACCCTTCATGATAATTCCTCTACCAAGTAATATTGCCTGTACGTATTCATCAAGCATGGAATCTGACAGCTTGAGTTTGTAAAAAATAGTAAGTTTTTTTTTTTTTCCTAGTTTTGTTCCGTGCAATTAGATGTCCCCTTAGTTACGTTTTGAGATTTAGTCTGTAATACTGTAAAAGCTTAAACACTTTTCTGTATTGAAAAATTATTATATTTTATTTTCTTATAAACAGATAACACAAACTTATGATTTTCACTATGGCCAATTTGCAACACAATTTCTTTCTCCCTGAAATAACTTTAGATCATTGAGCAGTTAAAGGACCTTGTCACTTCACTTCACTTTTGTCAAGTCTTTGTTTTGCAATAAAACCTCAGAATCTCTGGTTTCGTGGTTTATGAACTCTTAGCACTCCTATTCTTAAAATATAAAAATTCTTAGATTTTTTTTTTTTCTCAGAAAAATAAGCAAAAGTTTCAACAAAATATAAGCTGCTGGGTAGTATTCTTGTTATATAGAATTATATACTTGTTTAATGAATACTAGAAATTGTATTTCAGCATACAGATAAAAGAGGCTAGTGCATTCTTCGCTGCTAATGGTACTGTTGCTCCATCTATAATTCACATTAGAATCCAACTTGAATCCACATTAAAATCCATCTTGAAAACATTAACAGTTGAGGCAGTGCCTGAGCTGTGTGTCTTTCATCATATAGGATTATCATTTTTAACCTCATCACCTCCTTGCCCCAACTAGAGCTCTTTTCAGATAAGTATTAAAAAAAAAAAAAGTGTCGTTTTGAGGAAGTCTTAGCACATAGTGCATGAGACAGTTATTTGAAAATGTAGACCCAATGTTGGTTTCTAAACGCTAGAATTTAATGATTTTTTTTTTTAATCTTGAAATCTAATTTAGAAACAAATGACAACAATAAAAAGAATTCAAACTATGTTCTAGCAGGTTTTAATACACCATTGCATAAAATAGTACTGTGAATCATTCAGATCTTGCTAGATTCTGACATAAATCTGTAAGAAGACTAGACATTTCATTCACATCCTTAAGATCATTAACTAATCTATTCCCTGTTGAATATAGTCCTATTATTGTGTTCCTGCGATGAAGTCTAATACTCTTTATGACCTCTCTGGACAAATTTACTTACACTGCAGTTGCATGAGAAATCAACAATGTGTTGTATATGGGATTTGAGATACTTCACTCTCCCAGAGCTGATAGAGAAATTTAACTTAGTCACATGGAACACAATTTTATAGAAGATAAACCACTGCATTTGAATTAAAATGAAGCTAGTTTATACCAGATGTTGGTCCAGATTGGTTTAACTACATTTCACAAAAGGTTTCCCTGCAGAATTATCTTTTTCAGTTTATGCATTGGTAGTCTGAGCTAAGCAGGCATTTTTTTCCTCTTTCCTGTTTTCTTTTCAGTTTTCTGACATTTTCACCTGTGGAACTTATGTTGAAATTCTCTTCACCCAATACATCAATGGAAAACAATTGCTTTAGCTTTGATTCCTTCCCACTTTGAACAAAGTCCTAAAGTTCAATTTTTATCAATTTTTTGATATACAAAAATCCCACACATTTTCTATCTCAATGGTAAAGATATACCTTGGAACTATGCATAAAACCTAAAGAAAAACTAAATTATTACGTTGGAAACAAGACAAAATAAAAGAACAAAGCAAAATGGAATAAATAGAATAGTGGAACTAACAAGAAAGAGAGAGTCAGACATTAAATGTGAATTCTATAATGCCTGGAGTTATGGAGACCAGGAGATGTGCTATTACTTGATATTTCTTAGGGATCACTATGAATTTAATTGCCTTAAAATCTGACTCTATCCTGAAAGAAGACTGGCATATTTGTTGCCATATGATTATCACATTGATTTGATTTACAGATGATTTTTAAAAGCTATTTCTACCAATTTATTCAATATTTCTGAAACTAAATCTTAGATCCTTAAAAAGGATTAGTTTTTAAATAGGGGCTGACATCGTTGGAAATTTTGATGTGGCTGTGTCCTTATTAGTGCTTTATATTGTATCAAATGTACTGTTTGAAGCAAACCTCTTGATTTTCACACTCATCATATTTTAGTACATATCACACACAGAGCATTAGCAGAGCACACTAAATGGATTTCTTTTGGATGTGAGTAAATCAGACATTTTCCAGGAGCATATCTAGACAAATTCCTGTGCTAATAACCAATAAAATTTGACTAAAGACAATTGGTGGTAAAAAAAATAGAAATAAAAAAATGTAAAATTCTAACAACATGAATATAAAAGCCTCAGCACCAACTTTTTTATTATTATTTTTATTTATTTATTTTCTTTTTTTTTTTCTACACATCTACACATGCTGTTCCATTGGTTGGAACTTATTTTCCCATTGCCCTATTGGATCAGCCTAAATTCAATGGAATAGTAATTGTACCTTTTATATGAAAAATATAGACATAAACTTTGGTTGTGACACATCAGCATAATGTCAGTCAGGTTCTTTCTTTCCCTTTATCCAAAATTTGTATCTCTGAACAGCCAGAGCAACTGTGAAATTACTCCCCATGTTCACTCTAATTCCCTGACAGACTTACAATAAAATAACATTATTCCCCAGGGAAAAATAAATAAATACATAAATAAATAATACAAATAAAAATACACAGTGTTGTTTTTATTCCTACAAGAAATTATTGTCTTTTCTCTATTAAATACTCAAATATGTCTGTATACTGGCAGAAATTATGAAAAGTTGAATGTGTATATTGACATTTATTTAGCTTTTTATTTTGCTTTTGTTCATTTTTTCCCCATTGATGTTATGATCTAGTCACTGCTACAAAAAATGGCATGTCTATTTTTAAGAAATACTAGAGCTGTCTTTACAATTCTGAGTACAAATCATTCCACACTTTTGCGTAAACCTGGCATCATTCACACCTTTTCAGAAAAAACATTGACAACAATTGATCCATCTTCTAGTACTGAATCTAGCTTTCTTAAACTATTGTGTTTTTAATTCTTTCCTAGGGTGATGTCTGCAGCATACTCTTAAGATAATTAACTTTTCCAAAATATACACTTCTTTAATTTATGCAAGATGTGGACATCTATTTTTTAGTAATCTAACACTATCTATATAGAACTCATAGATTTTGAGTATTTCGGCCCCTGTGACACCCTGCAGAAACCTTTTTTGAACCTGTGTAAAGTAAGACATAATCCTTGTTGTGAAGATAGAAAGATGGAGAAATCTTTCTTGGTTGCCTTATCTCAGAAAATGAGCTTTTCTTATCAGTAAAAGAGAAGCAATTGTACATTATTAGCACAGATGGGAGGATTTTTGATTAAATGCCTTTTCATCTAAATATTCTGAGGCCAAGAGAGTCAAAGTCCATAGTCCAAAGAGCCAAAGTCCTTCAAAGTCCATAATATTCAGCAAGTTTTCTCATAGGAAATGTCTGATACCCAGAGTAAAGTCCCAGTGTTGTTTCTCCACAGAAACTGTAGTGGAAACAGTGATTTCTTTCAATCAGAAGGTGTGCACATAAAATCTTTTCTGTTTTCTTAAAACACTGAAATGTTTTATTGTTTTGTTCAAAACAAAACCAAAACAACAGCAGTGTAACAAAGAAAATAATAATAATAATAATAAACAAACATAGAAACAAAGAAACAAACAAAAAAAAAACACAACCTTTTTTTAAAAATTGAAAGAAAAGTAAAATTTTCACTCTGTTCTGCTCTAATCTGCTTTTTTTTTTTTTTTTTTTAGGAACGCTTTTTATGCATGGATGACATTTATGTATAAGGGTTAGATCACTTTGGATTGCTATATTGTATCATTTTGTTGTCAAAAAAAAAAAAAAAAAAAAAGAGAGAGAGAGAGAGAAAGAGAAAACCAGAGCCTATAGCTATTCAAAGTAACCAGCAGAGTAGAGCAAAGCTGAGTAACAGTCTCAAAACTAAAATACAAAAAATGGTTAAATTTCCTTCAGAACTAAATAGGAATAGGAACACAGATCATTTCATTGCAATGGTCCCATCTGTGTAGTTCAATGCTGTTATTACAGCAGTAACTCAAAATATTTAACTCTAAGATTTTAACATTTATTGCTAATTTTTTTGTTGTTAATAAATATACATAAAAATCAACTCTAGCAAAAATTCTCAGAGTAAATAAAATTAAACAATTATTACCTTTTAAGAGATGCAAAAAATAGAGAACTACATAAAGTGCAGTTAATTGGAGTAAATGACTTTTTTTCATTGCTGAGTCACCTGCAAGAACACAGTACACACTAGAGAACAATTACCTTTTTTTTTTTCTGTGAAATGATGATAATGTTTCTACACCAGTTGCTTGATACCATTCTTTCTCGCAAACTGATTGCAATACTCATATTGTTAAAGCTTTCATATTCCCAAATTAACACATTAATGCAGAATTCCTCTCCCTAGATAACATATCTATTTACTTATTAATGTCTTTGGAACAACCCACAGACTGACATAAAAAAGAAGATTCTACTGTAGCAATAGAGAAGAGCATATGACTCCTGCTTCAGAGGGTACAATGTACCAAAATGGAAGATCAGAAATTAATAGAATAAAAAAGATCTATAAATGGGTAATCAAATTGTCTATGTAATCATGTTCATTTGTGTTGGCTAATTAAAAATACACCTTGATAGTCCCCATGCCATTAGGAAATCATCAGCCATTCAGACATAATACATAGAATCATAGAATCATAGAATGGTTTGGGTTGGAAGGAACCTTAGAGATCATCTAATTGCAACCCCGTCTCATGGGCAGGGACACCTCCCACTAGACCAGGTTGCTCAAAGCCTGGCCAATCTGGTCTTGAAAGCTTCCAGGGACAGGGCATCCACTGTCCACACTGGGCAACGTTTTCCATTTCTTCAGCACTCCGTGAAGAAAGTTCTTCCTAACATGTCACCTAAACAGATCCTAATCTATTCCTCTTTTAGCTTAAAACTGTTACTTCTTTTCCTACTGCCTAATAAAGTCCTTCCCCATCTTTTCCACAGGCTCATTTCAAATATTTGAGGGTTGCTACAAAGTCTCCTCAGAGCCTTCTTGTCTTCAAGCTAAAAAACAAAACAAGCCAGCTACAACAAAAACAACTCAGCCTGTCTTCATGGATGCTCCATACAATCTAGTAGTCTGATTTAGAGCGCAATGAAGTTTAGCATAAGAATTCAAACAATGAAATGATAGAACAGTAAAACAATAATGCCTTAAAAAAAAAAAAAAAAAAAAAAAAAAAAGCTATATTTGGATAGAGTAAAAAATGAGTATATAAGGTTAGTACAGAGACTAAAAAAGAGGGAAGTACAGATAAGATGTGGGCAGCGGTTGATTGTTCGGATGGTTGTTATTTGTTGTTAGTAAGAGCATACAAGTATGCAGCTTCAAAGCATCCAAGACTAATAATAATAATAATAAAAAGCAGGGACAAAAGAGATAGATCATCAGGAACTATAACAGCATTATAGTTCCTATAATGACCAAAAATAAGTAAATAATAAAGTAAATGGAGAAATTGTTTGGTAAAGACCATTGTTAGTTTATTTTTGGCAAAGTTAAATTTGACTTCCTGAAGAAGCCTCCAGTACACATAAAAAGGTTGGGGGATGAATTAGATAGAGGAGGCATGTATGAGGCAGGAGAGTGTTATAGGAACAACACTAAAATGGTTACTGCAGTATCGACATCCTCACACCAGCAGATAGAAAGGCTGGAAGATAGGACTGGCTTCAGATATGCAAATTAGATATTTATTCATGAGAAATACATTTATTCATAAGAATTTTCCTTTTATTTATGAAAATAATATGAAGATACATGGTTGCATTAAGATAGAAACTGATACTGAAGTAAATAATGTGAATTATTGTAAGATCATTACCTATGATCTTACAATAATTATTATAAGATCATAGGTAAAATCAAGCTTGTATGTATGTGTGTTTCCATGGACACATTCCAGCACATAGGTTGCATGAGTTCCCATAATTTGGGAAGTGTCCCCATGAGTACAAACACTTTTTTTTGGAGAAATTTTTCAAACTCAAATTTAAGAATGAGTGCATTTGAATTTAGAGCTGACTAGCTATAATATGCTTACATAATCACCCAAAAGGTGGTTGCAAACAAACATAAATATATAATTCAAGGAGAAGTTTGAGTACCTATGTCATTATTACCTAATGTAATTACATTATTACCTAATGTATTACCTAATTCTGCATTATACTATTGGCATTATCTCTATGAGGAGATATTCTCCTATAAATTCCACTTTCAAAAGTCATCTGTAAGATGCCTTCAGCTATGACACTGAAAGGTTATAAATTTTGCTTAGAATGCAGAATAAATAGCTAAAGTAAAAATTAAAAGATAAAAATGGGGCAAGTGCCCATCAGAAGATTCAAAGTATTCCCAGACTGAGATATGAGGGGTAATTAGGAATCCCTTTCATACTGATATGTGACCACAAACTGGGGCAAGGTGAATTAATTCATGCCAGTACATGTCTCAGAGCTCAGTGCCCAAGAGTTTGGCTCTTATGGATGTGCATGAATGGTCATGAAAACCATTACTATTTTGCATATATCCCACACATTTGTTTAAATAAATTTAAATAAACATGAATTACTAAAAAAAAATGCTGATTTATTATTATTATTATTTGTTTATTTTCATTATTTATTATTATTTAGCTAGTTTGAGGATGTGCTAAGATGAGATGGAAGCTTTATCTGCAAATGTTAATGAAGGACCAGCATCAGAATAGAAACAAGAGAGACCCAGAATATTGTGTTCCCAGTACTGTGTTATTTCATTTCCAAAAACCAACTGTTGTGAAATTTTTTATTATTATTCCTACCTGCAAAAAGCAAAAAACAAAAGTTTTCTTTCAAAAATTGTCCATATTTCTTTGTAATAAAACTTACTGTTTCATCAGTATGTCTCATAGATTGGTGTTAGTCAGTAGGTAAGAGGTAAGTAGTTCATCAGAAATATCTTTAGAGAGAATACATTGCTCCCCTCTACTCCTCATATAAAGCTGTATTATATGTATTATTGTATGTATTTTTTTGTTACTTCACATAATATTCTGGCAGGGTATGTATAGTAAAGACATCTTAAAAAGTACTTTTCTGTTTGCTCAAATTTTTTCGTGCATAAAAATGCATAATCAATACTGACTTGAAATGAGTGCTTTCAGCTGTCTGTTATGTGGAGAATGCAGGTACATGTCACACAGCTCTATTCTACCTGACAAGTTAGTGTCTCTATTCATCTGCATGTTGAACTGGAGCCTGAATAATAAATTACAATCATTTACAAATAGGACACCAGAGTTGCTGCATAATATCTCTGAATCACTGCTCTGTCTAAATATACATTTAAATGTTTAAGCAACATACATGTAACTGAATTAAAGCAATCCATGAACACTGAGTATTGTAGATATTTTATGTGGTTTCTCTGAAATTCACACAGAATCACAGAATCACAGAATTTCTAGGTTGGAAGAGACCTCAAGATCATCGAGTCCAACCTCTGACCTAACACTAACAGTCCTCCACTAAACCATCTCCCTAAGCTCTACATCTAAACGTCTTTTAAAGACCTCCAGGGATGGTGACTCCACCACTTCCCTGGGCAGCCCATTCCAATGCCTAACAACCCTTTCGGTAAAGAAGTTCTTCCTAACATCCAGCCTAAAACTCCCCCGGCGCAACTTAAGCCCATTCCCCCTCGTCCTGTCACCAGGCACGTGGGAGAACAGACCAACCCCCACCTCGCTACAGCCTCCCTTGAGGTACCTATAGAGAGCGATAAGGTCGCCCCTGAGCTTCCTTTTCTAAAGGCTGATCAAGCCCAGCTCCCTCAGCCGCTCCTCGTAGGACTTGTTCTCCAGGCCCCTCACCAGCTTCATCGCCCTTCTCTGGACTTGCCTGAGCACCTCGATGTTCTTCTTGTAGCGAGGGGCCCAAAACTGAACACAGTACTCGAGGTGCGGCCTCACCAGAGCCGAGTACACGGGGACGATCACCTCCCTAGCCCTGCTGGCCACACTGCTTCTTATACAAGCCAGGATGCCATTGGCCTTCTTGGCCACCTGAGCACACTGCTGGCTCATATTCAGCCAACTATCAACCATCACTCCCAGGTCCTTCTCCACCAGGCAGCTTTCCAACCACTCCTCTCCCAGCCTGTAGCTCTGCTTGGGGTTATTGCGCCCCAGGTGCAGGACCCGGCACTTGGCCTTGTTAAACTTCATGCAGTTGACCTCAGCCCATTGGTCCAGCCTATCCAGATCCTCCTGCAGAGCCTTCCTACCTTCAAGCAGATCGACACACGCGCATAGCTTGGTGTCATCTGCAAACTTACTGAGGGTGCACTTGATCCCCTCATCCAGATCATCGATGAAGATATTAAAGAGGACTGGCCCCAGCACTGAACCCTGGGGAACGCCACTAGTGACCGGCCTCCAACTGGATTTGACTCCATTCACTACGACTCTTTGGGCCCGGCTATCCAGCCAGTTTCTAACCCAACGAAGCATACGCCAGTCCAAGCCACGAGCAGCCAGTTTCTTGAGGAGAATGCTGTGGGAAACGGTGTCAAAAGCCTTGCTGAAGTCAAGGTAGACCACATCCACAGCCTTTCCCTCATCCACCAAGTGTGTCACTTTGTCATAGAAGGAAATCAGGTTTGTCAAGCAGGACCTGCCTTTCATAAACCCGTGTTGACTCGGCCTGATAGCCTGCTTACCCTGCAAGTGCTGCGTGATGACTCTCAAGAGAATCTCCTCCATGAGCTTCCCTGGCACTGAGGTGAAACTGACAGGCCTATAGTTCCCCGTGTCTGCCCTCCAGCCCTTCTTGTAGATGGGCGTCACGTTTGCTAGCTGCCAGTTGGCTGGAACCTCCCCTGATAGCCAGGACTGCCGATAAATGATGTAAAGTGGCTTGGCCAGCTCCTCTGCCAGTTCTCTCAGTACCCTTGGGTGGATCCCATCCGGCCCCATCCACTTGCGCACATCCATTCGCCAACCATTTCTTCGTGGATAGTGAGGGCCACATTCTGCTCCACGTCCCCTTCCGCCAGCTCAGGGTACTGGGTATCCAGAGAACAACCGGTATTGCCACTAAAGACTGAGGCGAAGAAGGCATTAAGCACCTCCGCCTTTTCCTCATCTCTTGTAACTAAGTTTCCCCCCGCATCCAGTAAAGGATGGAGATTCTCCTTAGTCCTCCTTTTTGTGTTGATGTATTTATAAAAACATTTTTTGTTATCTTTAACGGCAGTAACCAGATTGAGCTCCAGATGAGCTTTGGCCTTTCTAATTTTGTCCCTGCACAGCCTCGCAACATCCTTATAGTCCTCTTCAGTGGCCCGCCCTTTTTTCCAAAGATTATAAACCCTCTTTTTTCTCCTAAACTCAAGCCACAATTCTCTGTTCAGCAAGGCTGGTCTTCTTTCCCGCCGGCTCGTCTTTGGGCACGTGGGGACAGACCGTTCCTGCACCATTAAGATTTCCCTCTTGAAGAGCACCCAGCTTTCCTGGACTCCTCTGCCCTTCCGAACCGCCTCCCAAGGGACTCTACCAACCAGTGTCCTCAGCAGCTCAAAGTCAACCCTCCGGAAGTCCAATACAGAGGTTTTACTGGTTCCCTTCCTGGCCTCGCCAAGAATAGAGAACTCCACCATTTTGTGGTCACTCTGCCCAAGACAGCTTCCAACCACCACATCTCCCACCAGTCCTTCTCTGTTTGTGAAGAAAAGGTCTAGTGGGGCACCACCCCTGGTAGGCTCACTAGCCAGCTGCGTCAGGAAGCTATCTTCCACATTCTTCAGAAACCTCCTAGACTGCTTTCTCTGGGTTATGTTGTGCTTCCAGGATATGTCAGGGAAGTTGAAGTCCCCCACGAGAACAAGCGCTGAAGATTTCGCAACTTCTGTCAGCTGTCTGTAGAACTCCTCATCCATCTCCTCATCCTGGTTTGGCGGTCCATAACAGACCCCGACCAGGACGCTAGCCTTGTTGTCCCTGCCAATCCTAACCCAAAGGGACTCGACCTTGTCATTCCCAGCCTCAAGTTCCACGACATCAAAAGACTCTCTAATATAGAGAGCCACACCACCATCCCTTCCATGCTGCCTGTCCCTTCTGAAGAGCCTATAGCCAGACATCGCAGCACTCCAGTCATGAGAGTGGTCCCACCACATCTCTGTGATGGCAACCAAGTCATAACCTGCCTGCCGCACGATGGCTTCCAGTTCCTCCTTTTTGTTACCCATGCTGTGTGCATTGGTGTAGATGCACTTCAGCTGGGCCATTGCCTTCTCTCCCAGCCTTGCCATTGTTCCCCCAGCACAGCTCTAACAAGCCTTGTTTCAGCCCCGTCCCCCTTCTTACCTAGTTTAAAGCCCTCTCAATGAGCCCTGCCAGCTCCTTGCCCAGGATCCGTTTTCCCCTTAGAGATAGGGACCCGTCTGCAGCCATCAGGCCGGGTGCTGAGTAAAGTGCCCCATGGTCAAAAAAAAACAAGATTTCTGTGCTGGCACCAGCCTCTGAGCCATGTGTTTATCAGATGGGCTTTTTGTGTCCTGTCAGTACCCCTCCCTGCCACCGTAGGGATAGATGAAAACACCACCTGTACTCCTGCTCCCTCCACTAATCGCCCCAGCCCCCTAAAGTCCTGTTTAATAGCCTTCAGGCTTCTCTCTTCAAAGTCCTCACTGCCAGCCTGGACTATTAAAAGAGGATAATAGTCAGAGGGGCGTACCAGGTTGGGAAGCTTTCTGGCAATGTCCCTGACCCTGGCCCCAGGGAGACAGCAGACTTCCCTATGGGTGGGGTCAGGCCGACAAATAGGGCCCTCTGTTCCCCTGAGAAGGGAGTCTCCCACAACAATCACCCTTCTTTCTTTCTTGGTGGAGGCAGTCCTGAGGCATGGAGTCGACTTCCGCACCCTAGGCATCCTTCTGGGTACACTTTCTACCTTTTCCTCAGCTACTGGTCTCTCGAGCTCCAGGGCCTCAAACCTGTTGCGTAAGGGCACCTGGGAAGGTGGGACCGGAAGGGGAGGGCATTGCCTGCGATGTCGAGCAGGGACCTGTCTCCATTCCTCCTCAGCTCCCAGGTCCCCTCCCTCTGCCCAATGGCGACAGGGCAGGGGATGCACCCCCATTTGGGGTGTCTCACCCCAGTACCTCACCTTGAGGCCCTGCAGGGAGTTGCTCCACCAGTCTATCTCCTGTTCACACTCCCTGATATCCCTCAACTTCTCCACCTCCTCCTTGAGTTCTGCCACCATGCGGACCAGGTCATCCACCTGCTCACACCTCGCACACACGGTGTCTCTGCTTCCCGCCGATGGCAGCAACAGGCTCAGACACTCCCTGCACCCAGTGACCTGAACTGCTGTATTTTTGAATGGGTAGTCGGTCTGGGTGTGTACTGTCTTTCTGGAGAGCACACTGTGCCTGGTGGAAACCATTGCAGCCTAGCTAACAGGAGGCTGTCATTACAGGGGGTGTTTGTATGGGAGGGGGAAAGCGCTCTGCCCTGCCTGTGCGAACTGCTGTGCTAACTGCCACGCCACTCCTTTCTGACGTGCCACGCCCTGTTTGCCCGCCCTGTTCGCCGCACTCCTGGTCACTTGCGCTCCCTAGGGGCAGCTTATGAACGGCCAAGGGGGGGCGCTGCTGGCTCCGCCTGCGCCCGTCAGCCTCCCTCACGAGGGCTGCCGGGTACTGGCGGCTCCCTCAAGTAGGCTCGATGCCGGAAAAATTAACCCTGCCTGGCCCAATCCCCCTGCTCCGCTGCAGAACGCATCTGCCCTGGAGCCAAGCGCCTCGGCAAGTGGACAGTTCTGTAACCAAACACATTTTGGAACACTATGTAAATGATTTGGTGTTCACAGGTCTAGTAAACATTTCCATGTCTCAGAATTGCAGCAGGTCTTGTACGAGGTAGCCAGTGTATTTGAAGTCCCTTTGTCACAGAAGAAAACAAATACCTTAAATTCAGTTATGTTATTTTTAGATGTTAATTCAAGAAGAATAGACTTGAATATCCCAAAAGGCTCTTACAGCTTCTGTGTCCTGGTAACCCTAGCAAGGAGGATTGCAATAAGAGATGTAGTCACCTGAACATTGCCATAAAGGTCTTTCCTTCAGTTTACAAAGTCTCATGGCACCTCATAGTGTCTCCAAAGATGAAGGCCTTAACAAGGCTTCAGGCCTTATTAATGTAATTATGCACCAATGGGTACATTTTACCACTTAGCCTCTAAGTTTGGAGAAAAGCTAAGATTGTTTCAGTTTGCAAGGTAAAGCAGAAGGAGTTTTATTCAGAAACAGGTGTATGGTAGAATAATTAATTGAATTGCATGTCACTTCCAGCTATCCAACCACTTTACACCTACCAATATAATTGTAAATATGATTGCATACACCCCATACTGCATGCTCACATGTTCTTTTTTTAAATGCAAATCTATATATAGCTGCAGGTAATTTAAGTGTTTGTCCTTATTCTTAATAATTAATGTCCTAATGTCCTTGTCCTAATTCCTGGCCCTGCTTTACACCATATTTTAAGAAACTAGGTATAGTCATAGGGCAGAATTAACAGAGGGAAGATTACAAGTTAATTTTGCATAAAAGCTAAAGAATTTCAGCATCTCCATTTTCAAATTATTGACAAATATTTTGAAAGTACATTCAGAATTTTGTTTTCAGCAATATTCAGCTTTCTTAAAGCAAGATTATATTACTTCTTTCAAAACAAGCATTCAAGACTTGAGATATGTAATACAGCGGAATTTCCCTGTCTCTTAATCTGCTTCATCATTTATATAAGCAAATAGTTCATAGTAAAAATTGCTTGATTAACTTTTCATATATTACATAAATCTGAGAAAAAAATATTTTTATATATTACTCTGAGCAAAATAAGGCCATTGATGTGATTTGTTAATGACGACAAACAGGTTTAGAAGGAATTTATTAGAATTTGGGTTTGGGTTCTTCATAAGAATAAATTCCCAAGGTAAATGTGCGTATTTGAATTCCTAAAATAGTTCTACCTGTGTACAGTTCTACCTGTGTATTCTCACACACTTGTTTAAATATACTGTTCCTATGAACTTTTAATTTATTTATTTATTTTGTGAAAGAACAGATCATAAATTCTTTGTGAACCTCATTTGAAAAATTGAGCAACATTCATGAGCAGTTTCCAATATTTCAAACATACGAACACGAAGGTATTTGCCAACATACATGATGAAGCCTACATACTTACTTACACTTACTTTCCAAATAACTGATCTGGATGAGGGCATTGAGTGCACCCTCAGTAAGTTTGCAGATGACACCAAGCTATGCGCGTGTGTCGATCTGCTCGAGGGTAGGAGGGCTCGGAAGGAGGATCTGGATAGGCTGCACCGATGGGCTGAGGTCAACTGCATGAAGTTTAACAAGGCCAAGTGCCGGGTCCTGCACCTGGGGCGCAATAACCCCAAGCAGAGCTACAGGCTGGGAGAGGAGTGGTTGGAAAGCTGCCTGGTGGAGAAGGACCTGGGAGTGATGGTTGATAGTTGGCTGAATATGAGCCAGCAGTGTGCTCAGGTGGCCAAGAAGGCCAACAGCATCCTGGCTTGCATAAGAAACAGTGTGGCCAGCAGGGCTAGGGAGGTGATCGTCCCCGTGTACTCGGCTCTGGTGAGGCCGCACCTCGAGTACTGTGTTCAGTTTTGGGCCCCTCGCTACAAGAAGAACATCGAGGTGCTTGTGCGGGTCCAGAGAAGGGTGACGAAGCTGGTGAGGGGCCTGGAGAACAAGTCCTACGAGGAGCGGCTGAGGGAGCTGGGTTTGTTCAGCCTAGAGAAAAGGAGGCTCAGGGGTGACCTTATTGCTCTCTACAGGTACATTAAAGGAGGCTCTATCGAGGTGGGGGTTGGTCTATTCTCCCACGTGCCTGGTGACAGGACGAGGGGGAATGGGCTTAAGTTGCACCAGGGGAGTTTTAGGCTGGATGTTAGGAAGAACTTCTTTACCAAAAGGGTTGTTAGGCATTGGAATGGGCTGCCCAGGGAAGTGGTGGAGTCACCATCCCTGGAGGTCTTTAAAAGACGTTTAGATGTAGAGCTTAGGGAGATGGTTTAGTGGGAACTGTTAGCGTTAGGTCAGAGGTTGGACTCGATGATCTTGAAGTCTCTTCCAACCTAGAAATTCTGTGATAATTCTGTGATAACTATTGTAGTTGAATCAGTCACATGTTTTCTTGTATGGGAAAGGATTATGGGAAGGAAACAAAATCACCCAGATGAAGGGTCTTACATGACAACAGATGCTTTTCCAAATGCTGGGTGGCTTTCCAAATACAGAGAAAACTTCCACCGATTTATCATATTAGATTAATTTAATTTGTTGAAGACAAAAATGATTTTTGGAAATTTGATAACCTAGAAAGCATAACGAGCTTTAATTTTTCTGTCCAGTCTCTAATACCTGTGAACTTTACCCTTAGTGAGAATAAGTAGAAATATAAAGCTATGAGGAGGTGAAGAAACAATCTCATTTAACATAAATCCACCTAATAAAAAGGTTTTGTTGCCATTGTTCTTGCTATTTGTTTTTGTTTGTTTGTTTGTTTGTTTCCCTTTAGATAGTTTATGAACCGAATATTCAGCTGTAAGACAGTATAACATTGTTGAAATTAGCTCTGGCTTATTAGTCTTATTTTAATGACTGATCACTGTCAAAATGCTGACATTTGTGTATCAGTATCCACTATACATAGAAGTGTAGCTGTATTGCAATAAAAGCACAACTTGTGTACAAAATTATGCATTCTCTAAGCATCCTGGCTTCCTATTCACCAGAACAAGGACTGAGAAAGCAGTCTGCTCAAATATGTAACATTAACAGCAAGTGCTGCTGACAGCAATTCCTTCTGTATTATATGAATTTATAAATGAACTTTATAGTACAAAAAAAAAAAAAAAAAAAAAAAAAAAAGTCAAGTGAGAAAGTCAAGGGAGCATTTTAATGAAAATTTTGTGTAAACCACAGATCACTGTTCTTTCAATTCCATTTTGGAACTGAAGCAAAATATTTTTTATCTAATGAAACAATCACCCTTTACAGATGAGGAGTTATTCATTAATTGTTGTTTATTCATTAAGCTGCATATGAGGTTCCTATTCAGTTGTGACTGACATACTCTATTACTTCAGTGATATTATGTTACTTCAATAGTGATTTGTATGTCCAGACTTTTACAGATATATATATATATATATTTATTTATTTATTATTTTTTTCCCCTCTTTTAACATACTTGGTACAATACAAATGGGGGACTGTAATATTGTAGTACCTGTCTGGGTAAAATCTTTCTTAGAGACGTATTCAAAGTCCAAGTTAAAATTTCTTTAAGTACTAAAGAATGTCCATCTCTGAATGTAATAATAAAATAAATAAATAAATAAAGACTCGTTATGTGTACAAGCGGGTATTTGGTTTAAGCACTAGAGCAAACATTAAAAGCTTGGTCCTTGATATTCTTCTGAAAATGCTGCCCTTTATCCTTAAAGACACAAGTGTGAAAAGTTTGGTGATCATTTTCCTGTTGTTTGTTTGTTTTGTTCTTGTTTTGTGCATTGAGGGAGTCCATAATCAAGTATTTTATTCTATTTTTCTACATTTCTAATTGACCTTATAAAAGGTCAATTATACGTATTAATGTATACATATTAATATATACTTCTCTTTTTTTAGCATGTCCTAGGACCAAAGAATACGTTGCCCTGCAAATTATTTAATCTTATGAAACATTATGAGAAGTATTAGGTAAGCAATGGCAATAAACAAACAAATAAATAAATAAAAATAAATAAATAATATTCTGAAAACATAAGTAACATTAAAAATAATAGTAATAACATTCTGATTACAAATATACAACTGGTACTGCTAATAGATTAAATGTTTCAGTTTTATTTTAATTAGTTTGCAGGCTACTAAATGGTAGGAAAAAAACTCTTTCTCTCCTTTTCTAGTAAATCACTGTAGAGATTAACACACACCTTGGAAATACATGTATTGCCTTTTGTCATTCACGAGGGAAGGAAGGAAGGAAGGAAGGAAGGAAGGAAGGAAGGAAGGAAGGAAGGAAGGAAGGAAGGAAGGAAGGAAGGAAGGAAGGAAGGAAGGAAGGAAGGAAGGAAGGAACAGAGAAAGGGGGAGAGGGGAAGAATACTTAGAGTGACATGTGGCAAGAACTGGGCACTGAGTCCAAATTGAAAATTTGGCCTTGAAAAAAGGCCTTGAAAATGCCTTTTCAGCTGCCTCCCAGCCCTGGAAGTCCTGAAATCCACTTTTTTTTTTTTTTTTTAATTATTGTTATTATTTTTTTCCACCTTAGTACTTTCCAATCGCCAAAAGGTTTTTCTTTTAAGTTAGTCAGATTTGATAAATTGTAACTAACACTCCCATCTCGAAGATGTTTAGGGCAGCACAATTCAAAATTGGAGGATTGGAGAGACACAGCCATTATCCTGCCCTGCTAGACTACAAATGAAGTACATGGGAACTTTCCATGCTACAGTTCTAGTCAACAGGGAGCACACATGCTCCTAGTCCAGAAATCACACCCACACCATTTTGCACTGCCCAAATCATTATGTCCCACTGTTTCCTGCTATGGAATTTATAAATCACAAAAACAAAACTATTACAAAAACTATTACATAATTATTACAAAATTACAAAAGCAAAACTATTTGGAGCAATCTGTGGCATACCTGGAGATTAATCTGGAAGCTGGCAGATGTGTATCTGAAACCCCTCAGTTATTCCCCAGATTTACTATTGACCCACAATGAGGATGCTAGGCTAATGCTTTAGACATTAGACTGTCATAAAAGGTTGTGCTACATTTCTTTTTCTTCCAGGCATATCTTAAATAGACTGAAACCTGAGGTCACTGAAAAGAAATTGTGCAGCTCTTTATCAAGTCCATGTGATGTATCTAGAGTGTTTCACTTCAGTGATGCATCTAGAGTGATACAAGAAATACTTCACAGAGAACTAAGAAGATGGAAGCACAGACCAGATTGCCTAGATACAGGTCTGCTTTTCCTTTGCATTAGAAACGTCCATCCTTCTGCCGCTGTTAAGTTCTGCTACTGATCTTTTGGGCACCTTTAGAATTCCGGCACTAAGTTTATGTCCCAGCTCTGGTATTCTGTGTCTAAATTTTTATCTTTGTTACTCTGTTTCTTGATTATTTTTTTTCCCATGCAATAATTTCCATAAACTCCTGAGTGTTCCTTTCCTGCATGACTCCAGTATTTTGACAGTATTTATTTCCTCTATGGACTTCTTGATGGTTTCAATATAGCAAGGAAAAAAAAAAACAGCCTATGTTACCACACCAGTAATCACGCAATCTGCTCAATAGAACTTTCATCCTTCTGCAACAAGAATTTTACATACAGTTAAACAACTAAAACTGCGAAGCTGTAAGATTTTCCTGAAAATAAATAGAGGACACAAATCTTTATAGAAAAGAATGAAAATCAGACTTCATTTCTGGAGACAGCACACAGTAGATGGGTCAGAATTACTAATTAAAATAAACAAATAAATAAATAAAAAGTAATAAATACATGCATCTTGTACAGAACTGAAATTCCAATCCCCATACAGTATTTTTTGCCACTATCACTGTTTGGTCATTGTATGGTTTTCTCCAAGGTCATTAAAATACCGAGTAAAACAATTTACTTGTGTGAGTATACAGAGCTCTGCAGTGTTGTATTTCCTTGCTCTCACTAGGCAATACTAAGTAGATGCCCTTACTTAGGTGGAGGAACTTACATTAATGACTTAATGGGGGTATTGAGAAACATATGTTAACTGACCTCTGTGGATTTTCTCCTATGGATAAAAGGTATTATTTTACATCTATTTGACTATGGTTGTTAATGTCTGAGACTGTTTCAGCCTTAAAAATGCACAGTTCATTCTGCAGATGGTGATAGTTCTACTAACACTTCTATTGTTAGTTTGAAAGTCAAGTGATGATATGTGTAGGTGTGTGTGTGGGAGCAGTGCAAAGAATTACAAGGATTTTCTCCCACACTAACAATCCACATGGAAAAAAAAGGCCTTATGAAACAATGTTCTGTTCCAATGGTATTTTTAATCAGTCTGATTTTTTGCTAAAATAACATTTTATTGCACTGCTTGTCATTCTTCTACCTAAAGAGTATCTTTTTAAGCTAAATATATACATATCTTTTGTGTTTTTTTCTTTTTAGATATGTCACCATTAAAAAAAAAAAAGAAAATCACTGTGTCAAAGCAGAAAAAATAGATGAAAAATTAATTATTTATTCTGACACTCATGTAATTTACTCTCCTGGTTATTTTTTTTTTTCAATTATGCATTTGTTGGGCATGCTAGTAATTGGGAGTTCTTTAAAAGACAATGCCTGTAAGTTTAGTAGTTTCTATAATTTCAGAGGTGACTGCAAAGCAGGAAATGTAACAGAATTTGATTGTAAACACATCCTTCATGGCACAGTCACCTGAGGATAAGGTGGTTGACCTGAACAAACCAGACATGCACTTCAGCCCTGAACTGTTTTTTTTAGTTTCTTTGTTCAATTCCTTTGAAACAATCTTTTCTTTATAATTCTTTGAGAACATTATAACATCCTGTTCTCATTTTCATTAATTCAGGTTGTCCACTGAAGTTGCCTGGTCTATTGGAGTTAGGACAACTTACTTACAAAAACCTTTTTTTTTTTTCTTTCTCCTGAGTAAATCATGAGTTCCATTATGTTTCCTTTCTTAAAAACAAACAAACAAACAACTTTTCTATATATGTGTGTGAGAGAGAGAAAGAATATGTACAAAATATTTTGTAAAGGCAAGAACATGAAAGTACATGTACTTTTCTTCTCATATTAATAAAGTTAAGTAATAAGAAAAAAAGACTCCATTCCCTTCAAATCTTCCTTCATTCTACTCCTCTCCTTCATTCTTTCTGTTACTTTTGTTCCTGGGTCCAGACATTTTCTTTTTCTCTAAGTGCTTCAGAATGTGCTGCTTATTTTGAATAATAAGTACAGCTTTGGGTAATCTGTAGGAGTCTACTTTGTTGTTGTTTTTGATGGCAATCATGGTTATATCCACTGAGAAATGTCCAACATAAAAGCAACCTATAAGCTACAGGAATTAAAAAATAATAATAATAATAATAATGATCCAGCCATGCAACATATGTAACTACATCTATTTTAGATTTGTCTTGTTTTTTGATTTTAGGGCTTAGTCCAGGTCTAGTCAAAATTAACCATATCCACACTTTGAAATGAAATATGTGTTACACTGTTTCCTCCGGGAAGGTTGGTCTGTCTGTCTATCTGTTTGTTTATTTATTTTTCTGGAATTTGTATTTTATTATCCAAAATGATTGTTTCATTTACATTAATATTTCTGTTAGAAAACTTTGTTTATGAAATGTATTATTTGTTTAACCTTAAACTCCAAAAATGCAGACCACTAGAACTTTGACTTTACTTGAACTGCCAAGAACATTGAATAAGGAATTTTGCCTTGGTTACATTATATGCATACTTGACACACATTGCACAGCATGACATAGTATTTAAAAGTTATGACATGAATCTGAATGATTCACTATACATTGCAGGTCCAGCCGTTTTATAGGTTTGACCAAACCAGATCTCTGCTGCCACATAGGGACTGTTTGACATTTTGACTATGAGATAAATAATTCTTAAGGGAATTAATCTACTTACTTTTATAAAGTTTTTGAGTCTCACTCACCAGTAACTCAATTCATGGACTATTTGATAATTAATTTGAAAATAAAATATATCTAAACATTTTCTATATAGTTTCCAATGGACATATAAATAAAAAGACAATTTTCATTTGATTCCACTGACTAGCCTAGCAAACTTTGCATTTAATTTTAGAGTCATACATATTATTTTGCATAAGACCAGTTGTATTCCTGTTGGGTTGATGAATGTGTTTATAAGGGGCTTAAGAGGAAAGAAAATATGATATTTAGGAAAGAATGAACATTGGATAACTGTTTTATAAGGTTTATGAACATTGTTCATGGAGGATGCGTGTCAACAAGTTAAAATGTAGTTATACCATACTATAATATGAGAATGATAGCTGGGCATGGGGGGTTGTTTTGTTTTATTTTTATTTTTTACTATTCCATAGTAATGAAAAAATATATATATAGTACGAAAAAAAACAAACAAACAAACAAAAAACAGCAAAATCAAATATAAATCATGTGTATCAGTTAAATCTGTCCAAAGAGAATTTCTAATGGTGCCCCTAAATCTTTATGAATTCACATGAAGTAGTCTGTGGTAGTTGTCTTAGTAATTGAGCAGTTGGAACCCAATTAATGCAAATTAAATTAAATGTTATGTAATGGTGATAGAATTTGTCTTCTGCAGATTTGTGTCCCATTTTGCTTCTGTCATCCCATTTTTCAGTTTTTTTGTTTTCCCAGATGATTCCCAAATGGTTCCCTCAATACCTCGATTATCCTCCCATACCCTTAACTCCTTCAGTCTCCTGACACTGCAGTGGTTTTTCACACATCCCTAGGTAATACTTTCATATTGTCATTACGCATCACATTCATCAGTTTGGCTTCCACATGTGGCTGTTTCAGCTCTATATGTATGCTGATAGACTGGCCAGAACAGACAAGACAAAAATAGTGGATTTATTTTTTTCTGTAGCCCCTCTAACACTCTATCATTTTGTCCTACTTCACCACAGAATCATCAAATTGTAGAATCATTATGGTTGGAAAAGACCTCCAAGACTATATGGTCCAACCATCCAATGAATGAATACGACCATTAATGAATCCTCAAAGATGGGGGTTTATTTTATTATTTTATTATTTTATTATTTTATTATTTTATTATTTTATTATTTTATTATTCTATTATTCTATTATTCTATTATTCTATTATTCTATTATTTTATTATTTATTTTATTATTTTATTTCCTTTTATTTCCTTTACTTTTATTTATTTTATTTTATTACTTTATTTTTTTTACAATGAGAGATAACTAAGGACACCATACTTTTATACCCTTTCTATTGAAATTTGTCAGAACGCAGTGATCTTCATTGCAATTAATTCCTGTTGTTTTGTTGTTGTTGTTGTTTTGTTTTGTTCTGTTTTGTTTTGTTTTGTTTTTCTCTCTAATATGTTACTGTAAAGATATAGGGCAATGAAAATAAGAGTTGTTAAAATGAAATACATTTCCTTTTATGAGAAAAAAGCAAACAATTTGCAACTATTAGTTTACTAATCTGGTGTCCTTGTCAATGTGCAGTTACTACAGAACACAAGAAAAAGAGCAACAACTGGGAAATTTTGATATGTTGACTTTAAAGAAAAAAAAATACTTTTAGAAAATTGGTATCTTGTTTTATTTTTGGAAACATGTTTAAATATAGGATAACCACTTTTATTTTGTAGGCATAATTCATATTTCATGTATCAATATTTCTATAAGGAATATTATTATTGTTGTCAGTAATGCAAAACCAGGCAAATCAGCACACTTTCTCTCTTACTTTTCTGACTTTATTGTTAGAGAAGGTGGCCAGAAAGTGAAAATTATTATTTTTACAATAACTTTTGAAGTTTTGATTGTCTTTTTCTGTCTTCTCCTTCACTTGTTCTGAAAGTGTGAGACCTTCAGGAAAGAACGAAGAGTTAAATTGGAGTATGATTCTGAAACATGGCTCAGTAAGAATGGCAGTAATTTGTTCATCTTCTCCAACATCTCAATAGTTGAAACAATGATGTAAATAAACATTTTCATCATAAGATTTGCACTACATTATAGTGATAAGTTATGAGGAGAAACACAAACAAGCAAAAGGAAACCAAACAAGAAACATTTTTGCATAAATGGGAAAATGAAGTCAAATGACAGCAGATTTAAAAATAAATCAATAAACCAATCAATGATTTTCTAATGGATTAAGTCCCTTAACAATTAGCATCTTGATTTCTTATTCATTATATATTATACAATATGTTTTAGAGAGCTTATTGAGATCCTGTCTTCTGGGATGAAACACTGCATCACTGAATAGTAATAATTCTCAAACAGAAGGTGATATTTTAGTCCCTAAATGTAAAATTTAAAGAGTTAAGAGGTGAAAAACATCATCTTTTTACAGCTGCATCCCAGACAGAACTGAGAGAGAGATAAACTATTTAGACAAATAAAAAATTGCCCAGGGAGGTTTCTGAGTCTCCTCTGGAGATATTCAAGGCCCATCTGAACCTGCTTTGGCAGGGGGGTTGGACTCGATGATCTCTTGAGGTCCCTTCCAACCCCTACAATTCTGTGATTCTGTGAAAACAAAAATGAAAACCAGGCAAAACTGTACACATATCCAGTGAATACTCTGACACTTTAGAATATGAAGGCATATTCTAAAGTCAGGTGATTGTTTGACACAGATAATACCCTCTCAGAGTAGCAGAGGGAAAAAGGACTGATAGCAGTAAAACTATTGTTAATCCCTTTGCCCAGCTTTGTGGAAAAACCTAGAATATGACCACTGAAGTATAAATCAGACAAAACTGGGGAAATATGTTGGTCTTGTCCCATTTTCCCTGTAGAGAAATAAAGCTTTATGAACTTGCATTGGGGACTTGGACAAAAGAATTCTGTGACACCTTTGAAAAAGTTCAGCTACAAGACACTCATCTACTATCACGTCTGAAGCTTGAAGTATTTTATATCTCCTCCAAACCCTTTTAGATAAGCAAACAATGTCTGTAAGGTTCATCAGATGCTTTCTTATTTATCTTAATTTCTCTTTCCTGTTAGTATCATAACATTTGTGACAAAACCTTAATTGATATTCATTGTTGCTGCTGGTTTACAATAGGATAGGAGCCCAGATAAAATGACATGTGATAAGTAACTCAGAATTGCTTACCAGAAACATCTGGATTTTATTTTATTTTATTTTGTTTGTTTGTTTTGAGATTCATGTATTTTGCAGCAAAAGTAAAATATACCTTCTCTTACATTCTTGTATTTTATGTTTCTTTGTATTGGTTAAAGCAGTTACTTATTTTCCCCTTGTAAAATGAAAGTTCTAATACAACAATTTATAGATGATGAAATTTTAAAGGATTAGGAGAATAATTACAAAATTGTTACATATTTACATAATAATAATTACAATATTGTTCTTGATAAGACTTCACTGAAGCTGACTGAAATGCCTAGGGAAATATTAACAAAAATTTCAATATTGAACTCTCACTAATCTTTGTAATAAGTGTTTTTGTTGATGTTGTTGTTTATTTATTTATTTTTTATTAAATTCTGATGCAGTCTAAGATGATACAAACAAACTTTATAAGGTCTGTGTAAAAAAAATATATATATATATATATTTTGAATAATTTCACCAGACTCTAGAATACTCCTTGATTTTACCATTTAGAATATTGTGACACAATATACTAGAAGCACATATATTGTAAGCATTAATGACAATGTAATCTGAAGACTAAGGATGTACAGAAATAAATACATAGAAATTAAAATCTACAAATCTACCAACCTACCAAGTTAATATTAATTATTATTAATATTAATTAATATTAAAAGCTTGCAATTTAATTTGAAACGGGACTGCAAAATGGCTCATATGCTGAGATGTGCAGGAAAAGAAGTTATTTCTCAGTAATGGCAGGATGCCAACCTGCTAATACTTACCTAGGAAATTAATAGCAACTAGATGTATTTAGGTAGGTAAAAAATGTTGTTAATTCAGTTGTAGGAGACAAAACACCAATAATTTTTCCTCTTACATTAGGCATTTACTTAAAATGGAAGAATTATAAGGCTTGTTTTAACATAAATTAAGGCCATTGAATGATGAGTATCAGAAAAATTTCCATCCAATTCCTTTCAAAAAATCAGCATTTTCTGCTTAATTTCCTATATGCTTTCTGTCATCAGCAATACCTTGAAGCACTCAGCAGGAAAATATGATTTGATAACATACATAGAATTTCAAAGGATTTATTTACACAATTATATATTTTTATATTGTTCGGAAGAATCTTTGCAATCACTGTAATTTGCTCCACCATACCAACTCATGAGCTGCAGGGGGACAGCCTGCTCCACCATGGTCCTCTCCATGGGCCTCAGGTGAACTTCTTCTCTGGTGTGTGTAGCAACTCCTGCTCTCCTTCTTCATTGACCTTGCAGTCTGCTGTGTTGTTCCTCTTACATTTTGTCATTCCTCTCTCCCAGCTGCTGTTGCACAGCTGCTTTTTTTTTTTTTCTTTTTTTTTTTTTCTTTTTTCTTTTTTTTTTCCCTTCTTAAATCTGCTGTCAAAGAGGTGCAACCATCATTGTTCATTGTTTCAGCTTTGGCCAGTGACAGGACCCTTTTGGAGCCAGCTGGAACTGGCTGAGAGCTGACAATGGACAATGCTCAGAGCAGACTTTTTGAAACAGGAACGAGACTTGGTAAACCACTGCCAAGTAAGTCTTTGCCTAATTAATGTTTTATACAACATTTATACAACAAGGAGACAACAAGAGGAAATAAATAAATGAAAACTTATTTGGAGAGTGTTCAGGACTAGTTTTGTCAATTGTGGTATATTTCAATTATGCCACAGATATACCAGGAAACTACTGTCCAAAGCTGAATCCAGACTTTGAGATACAAGTTCCCTTAATGTCTTTGAGATGCACTTTAGAGATTTCTTATAAAGATGTTTCGTCTTGTACTCTGCCTCTAGCTGGGACTTGGAGTTCTGCAGCAAAGGAAACCTTTGTTAAAGATGATGTAGGAGTTTCAGACACATTGTTTTCTCTGTTTTCAAATTCATTCAAACTCTTCACTTTACAAAATCTCCCTAGTTACAGAATTCCCACAGCCCGTGACTTACTACCTGAAAGTTTCCTTCCTGCTCTTGTGCAGGAAGACACAAGACATACCCAGTCATGGTGTTAAGGAGGGAGAAATTTCTGCTGGTAGTGAATAAGGGGTGGATGAGAAATGGTGCTGGGAAGCTGGTGAGCAGCACTGCTGAGTTTTCAGTGGAGCATTTCATGATCAACAGGCTGCTGCTTTAGATTACATCAAGAATAAGCAGATCAAACAAAATGTGTTGGGAGAAGATGCCCAATATTTCAGCCACTGGTTGTGAAGGGAGTCCATGTACAGTGACTCAGAATGATAAATTTTTGTGGGAAAGGCAGCTTTATGTGAGGAGCAACAACTAACAGTCAACAGTAAGTGTGTGAGGGTGCAAAGCCCAAGGATCACCCAGATGCCTCTGTTTTTGCCTAAAGACTTTAAAGGGTCTTCAGGTGATGAGAAGTATTATTTACAAAGGCTAGACCATTCAATTCAAGTAGTTCTTACTTGAGGTTTGGTCGTATAGTTTTAGCTGTATTACATAAAAACAAACAAACAAACAAAAAACTAGTTGTTTTGTTTGACCTGGTTGAAAAATATAGACATTACAACTGCAGAAGGAACAGGTGCCATGCTGTTTTGCTGTTGTTGTTGTTGTTTGTTTGTTTGTTTAAATATGTTATGCAGGAAAAAGTTTCCACAATATTCTATTTTGTCATTTTACTATCTAGAAAAGATAAATTTTCCTTATATCAAACTTAAACCATTTTTGCTGCAACTCATTACCTACTTGGTAGGACAAGCATAGTTAATTTTTAACCTATTAATTCCAATGCAAGACTTCCAATGCAAAAAAACAACAAGAAGGTATATAAACATATATAAACATATCATCATTGACTAGTAAAGTTGTTTTAAGTTGAGATAGCACTTAAAATAGTTTACATTTATTTTTATAATTTAAAAAAATGAAAAACATTTTACTGAATTCATCTAAGATATAATTGTTCTCAGCAGCTGAAAAAAAAAAGCAGCTGAAGGGCTTTTTTTTTTTTTTTTTTTTTTTTTTTACTTTTCTTACATAGTAAGTGCAGAGTACATATTACTTTTGCTACAGCTACTCCCTATTCAACTCCTTAGTATTTTCTACCTTAACATGTATTTTCCTTCCGTCCAATTTGTGAATATTGAAAAAGACAGTGATTTTTCTACCTCTTCTTCCTTGATCACAGCTTTGTTAAAATTCCTAAAAATCACTCTTTTCTTAACACTACTTCTTTCAGAGAATTTGACTTGGTAAATGGAAAAAAAAAAAAAATATATATATATATGTTTATTTATTTATTTCCACAGGACTTAGCTTTTTACTTTTGGAAAAGAAGGATCTGTATGAGATAAATGGAAAGAAAAGGAATGTGATGATGGAAAAAGTGTGTATTTTCACAACTTTCTCTGTCTGCAAAATCTTCAAAATTTAGTTCTTCAAGCCTAGACCAGTCCATCATTTAATTGACTTGTATGGTTTCTACAGCTACAAAGGTATAAAGCCACAAGAAATCAACAGAATCTTGAGCAGCATCTAGTAGAAATTATTTAACTTTCTAAATACATGTTTGTTTGTTTTAATTTTTCTACAGAGAATTTATTTTAGAAGGGATTTTCCAAGAGTAATGACATTCTGTATTACCTGTATTACTGTACTACTATGTCTGCTGTATACTTTTGCAGACTTCACTCTATGTTTTTAAGAGCAAATGAATAACCAGAAATAACTAAGCTGATCCTACCTTATTACATGTGGTCAAATAAAGAGCTTTTCTAAATTATTCTTAGCCTACATTTTTTTGTGAATATATTTCTTAGTCATTTACTATTTCAGTTTTCTCAGGTCTTCTGGGTAGTGGGTTGCTACACATTTATTCCACAAAGTAACAAATGTCATTGTCTGTGTATAAGAAGGAAGAGGAAGGACAGATTCATGTGGCTGCATGGGTTAGGAATTTATACCTGGTAGCCTGTGGGATGTATCCTTAGCTCTCTCATTGCAGTCCCTGTTGTAATAGGTATGTTCTGCCAGGATAGAACAGAACAAGAGGACAATTCATAGTCCCTCAGGACTATGAAGGGATATGAAAAATTATAAAGCAGAAAGAAATACTTTCCAAGAGAGAAGCGCAGTCTTTGGGAGCTCTAGGGCAAGTTCTGGTCTGACTCTATTGTTGTGATGACTTCTGACCACATGACCACAGCAATTCTATAATGGCAACCAGTATGAAGCTCTTGCTAATTGTTTAATTCACAGTGTCCCTGTCATTGTGTTCAGTTTGGACACATCTTTAACAGCATGTAGTTAATGATATAAAAATTTATACTAGGTAGCTACGTATTCTTTCCATCAAAGTCGAACTAAAGATAGTGACTGATGTATAGTGTCTAATATTGTATTAATTAAGCAGATAACTTGCACTCCTGAGGAGTCCTCTATGACATTGATATAGGATTAGTTCAAGGCTGAGATTTAAACAAGTAAAAAAATGCTGAATACTGCTGTCCCTGTCAACTGTTTATCTATTAAGAGAAATAGGATTATGTTGTCTCCAGTACCTTAACATTTGTCAAAATTTGACTTTTCTAAGTTTGATAGAAAAGCACTTTTACTCTGAAAGTCTGTTTTCTGTAATAAAGGATGTTTTGGGTATGTTTTCCAAAATGCAAAATGAAAGTTTTAAGAATACCAAGCATTTAGTGAGGCTTATCTCATAAATCTAGTAAATAATGATTGCTACCCTAATAATTTGATGAAACTGCCCCAATAATTGTTTACTTAATTCATAGGAAAAATATAGCAAAGCTATTATTTCAAAATATTACACATATGTAAGCTTTTTTATTAATAAAGTCAGGTTTATTTATCTGCCTCTGTATTTCTTTTTATCCGAAGTCTTTCAAATTGCACAAACACTGCAGTTTTGTGCTTATGTATAGTTTATACATGTAAAGATATAATTGCATACAAAATGCATACACATATATATTCTTTCTTTTCTGCAGGGCAATTTCTCCCAACTTTAAGTGGATGGTCAAAATAGACATAGAAAATGTTTTTGCTTTGGCTTGCACCTGCACACATCAGCTGTGCATGTAAATTAATTAACATTGTAAGTCAGAGAGTGTGTTGGGTCTGTCTGGGATGGAGTCACCTTTCCCTGCAGTAGCCCACACAGTGCTGTGATCTGAAATTGTAGCTGGAACAGCACTGGTATCGATTCAGTGTTGTGTCTATTGCTGCATAGTGCTGGCACAGCATCAGGACTCCTTCCAAGCTCCCAAGATCCAGCAGGCTTGGGGGTGGGAAAGTGATGGGGAGGGGACATCACACCATATGTTTATTCCATAACACCTGATGTCAGGCTCAGCGATAAAAAGGGGCGCTCTAGTGGGGGAGGGGCCTGTCCTGAACAATCACTACGTGTTTTGAGGCCCTGCTTCCCAGGACATGGCCGAACATGGCTTGTTAATGGGAAGTAGAGAATATTTTTTTTCCTTCTCTCTGTGCTTCTGCGCAGCCTTATTGTTTCTTTTTTTTTTTTTTTTTTTTTTTTTTCTTTCCATTCCCTTCCCCTTTAATTAAACCATTCTCATCTCAAACCTCAAACTCTTTGTGTTGTATTTTCTCCCCCTTCCTCTTTGAGGAGAGGGGGAGTGAGAGAGCAGCTGAGGTGGAGCTTGGCTGCCCACCCAAGTAAAACCACCACAAAGAGTTAAAGAGAGTATCTAAGTTTATTGTACTAATAATCTGGGACATTTTTCTGAATGTGTTATAAATAATGCTTTTGACTTCCTCTTTGAGGTACTACAGGTTAAATTTCAACTCTCCCTCAGATATTTTCAGTCATTCTAAGTGGCTTCCAGCTGATGCTTCCAGAATTCTTGGACAAAACTTTTAGTTTTAAGAAACGAACTACTCAGATGCAAAGAGTGTAAAAGTTTGCCTAATACTTTTGAAGCAACATATCTGGGTAAGAACTAGACAGATTTCGCAACACACCTTGCACTAAAAAAAAAATAAAAAAAAAAAATAACATAATCCAGACTTGAAGAGGTACCATACAAAGGCATTTGTTAAACCATTTCTGTATTGTATTCTTCTTCAGTTCACTCAGCTTAGGTTGAGTGTTTGTCCACGATCATTGATGAAACCACAGTGCACAATATGGCCTGCAATTACTGGCCCAAAATTTCAGTGAAATTATAAAAGTAACTCATTATGATGTTACTTGATCGCCTGAATAACAGTAACATTACTTAGAAGATCTCATTTACATCAGGTGAAAACTAGACAAATGAACTTTATGAAAATTTGCTCTCACCCATCTTTATTTAGATATAGAATTTGTATAATTTTGATTTTGCTCATGCTCAGACCCGTAGATATGAGAAAGAATTAAAAACTAAAGCATTTCATATACAGAAAATAAGAAGTGAGAGGAATCATCATATAATACAAAAGCCTTTTAGAGGCATTATGACGTAATTAGATTACATCACGAAATGAAACCATTTTAAAGACTTTAGAGCACTCAGCTTTTTTGTAATTATACCTCAAAGAAAAATTATATTTCTGTTTCACAGATTGCTAAACCTGGAGGGCCGGGCAACATGAATTAAAAGAAAATATTTTTTACTAAACTGGAAAAAAACAAGTCTTTTTATCTTCTTTAATAGGTGTGCATCTTCTCTACTTGAATACGCAAAAACTAAGGCAAGGAGCTAATTCCTGTTGTCTAACATCTTTTTGGTTAATAATTCAATCCATTCATTGATAGAAGGTTTACATGGGGATTGCACTTCAACAAACAAACAAACAAACAACAACAACAACAAAAATAACAACAAAATAATAATTTCACTGAGGGTAGGTAGTATATTGATTGCTTTAGGGGAAGAAGTCCTATACGCACACATAGTACAGTCAGACTAATGTCCCAAAGGTCATGGCTCTTCAAATCATATTTACTAGAGAAATAACATCAGAACCTCTTTTAGAAACACTATAAAACAGTCTGAAACCAAACACTACCTTCATCTTGTCAGATCTTTGTAACGCAACTTAACTCAAAAACTGCTGTACTAAATTGGACTGAATGTTCAATTAAAACTATACAGAGGGGAATTAGAGGTTTAGGAAAAGAGTATGGAAATGTCACTGTACTTCCTGTGAACTACTGCATATCACACCTTGATCACTTTTTCCCTGCTTTCCATGATTTTCTATGTACCTTGTGATATTCATTTATTTTCTAAACATGAGAGCTCTTTTCTTACTTGTCTCTGTAGCCAATTCATATACACTTCTCTTTTGCGTACTGTTTTCAGCTCTATTGTATGCTTTCTGACATAAAGGAATGAAAACTGCCAGTAAAAGAAGTGCAAAAGGAATGTGCTGTATGCATTTTTACAGGGAGATATATTTTGATTTTTTTTTTCTTCCCAATTTCTTTCCAATTACTTTTTGAGCATTTATAGGTTTTTGTTTTTGTTGTTGTTTGGTGTTTTTTTTTGTTGTTGTTGTTTGTTTTTTTTTGAAATGAAGCACAATTGATCAAACCTTTATTGAGTTTCCATAGCTAGTGTAGATCTTGTGATTCTTATTTCTCTGCTTCTCTGCTTTTAATTCTTTAGACATCTCATCTCTATCTCAATTTCTCTCATAACTGTTCATAATGAATTATTGTTCTAATTGTCTCGGTAAATGCTGTGTGAACAAATTTGATAACCATCAGATCTGTTTCCAGATCACTTATGAATATGTTCAATAACATAGGTTCCTGTGGGCTCTCCATAGTGGTAAAAGCAACCATCTTTTCCAGCTGCTTTTTTTTTTTTTTTTTTTTTTTTTCTTCTTTAACCATTTAATAACAGATACTGGAAGATTTTCCCTCTCACCCTATGTCCTGTTTAAACAGGAGGCTTTCTCAAAAGTATTTTGCAAAACTCAGTGTTTTGCAAGATTTGCAAACCAATTTCAGACATTATTTTTGTCTAGTTTATCAACTTCTTTATAGAGAACTGTGCTTCACAAAAAAACTACGTTGACATCCTACTACATCATGCTCTTAATCATAGGCTCAACAGTTTGCTGAGTGCAGATATAAGCTTTTCATCTTATAGTTCTCTAAAGCCCTTTTAAAAATTTGTATTACATTTGCCATTTTCAATTCCTCTGGTACAAAGTCCATTTTAAGTGATAAATTACACACTATAGTTAACAGTTCAGCACTTTCATATTTCATTTTCCTTAGAACTCTGTGTGAATACCATCTGTTCCTGGAAGTTTGCTGTTATTCATTTTGTCAATTTGTTTGAAAACTCTTTTTACTAACGTTTTATCTTAGACAGTTCCTGGGCATTGCCTTCCATTACAAAAAGCTTTCACAGGTGACCTAAGCTCTTGCACAGTGCTATAAGTTCATTCATTTTGGTTTTGTCCTATGGCCTCATTTTACTTAAAGACACCCTTAATGTCATATTAAACTTTGGCCATACAGAACCTTTGGAAGGTTTCTTGCTTTTGGTGTGTTTGAATACAATATTATGAGGTTAAATATTTTCCTAGAACATGATGTTTCTTAAAGACTTCTTTCAGCTGTTGTCGTACAACTCAATTTACATTTAAATTTGCAGAATTTCATTATTTGTATATTATTTTACTTTCTTAAATGTGATTTTTCTCATTTCTAAAGGACTTTATCATTTTATATTTAACTATGCCAACCTTTAGGCTTAATGAGATTCTTGTATTTAAATTAAAAATATACTTTTGGGCTAAAATTGGTATATAGTTATAACAGCCTCAAGAAAATTACTTTATTTTGTAAGAATTTCATCCTTTTGGCTTACTTTTTTCTACTATTTACTTTTTACTCCTACATTTATACTCAATGTATGATGGCACCTTTACAGGTTGGCTTTTTATTAATTATGTCTTGTTCCAGGTAAAATGATTGAGACTAGAATCTCTATATTTTCCAATTACTTGTTTTAAGATGAGATCCCTTAAGAAGAAATTTCTGAAAAAAGTTTGTCATGCATTATGTCTATTCTGACATGAGTCGTGTCCTGGTTTCAGTTAGAATAGAGTTAATTTTCCTCATAGTAGCTGGTGGGGTGATATGTTTTGGCTTAGGATGTGCTGATAACATGCTGATATTTTAATTGTTGCAGAGCACTGCTTACACCAAGCCAAGGACTTTTCAGCTTCTCGCTTTGTCCTGCCAGAGGGCAGGCTGGGGCTGCAGCAGGAGCTGGGAGGGGACAGACCCAGGACAGCTGACTCAAACTGGCCAAAGGGGTATTCCATACCACCTGATGTCATGCTAAACAATGACAACAAGGGGTGGCTGGTTGGGGTGGGGGGGTTGGCTGCTCAGGGATAGGCCGGGCATTGGTCATCAGGTGGTGAGCAATTGTATTGTGCATCACTTGTTTTGCACATATTATTATTATTATTATTATTATTATTATTATTATTATTATTATTATTATTATTATTATTATTATTATTATTATTTTATTTTCCGTCCTAATAAACTGTCTTTATCTCAATTCACAGGCTTCACTTTCCCATTTCTCTCCCCCATCCCAGAGAGGGAGGGGGAAGGGTGAGCAAACAGCTGTGTGGTGTTTAGATGCCAGCCGGGTTAAACCACAACAGTCAAAATGAGAGTAAGAGAAGTTGTCTAAGAGGGCTTCATGGTCTCACAGTCTTTATGATTTCTCTTAATATGTCACAGACTGGGTCATTATTTTGTCTAGGTAGTCTATCTAGTATTTCTCTATTTGAATCTAAATTTTCACATACAGCACCATGTTCAGTCAGTATTTCTTCATAATTTTTATCTGCTAAATACTGAATCAGGGGACTCCAAGAGTATAAATGTAACTTGATATCAGAGGTCTTGAAAGTACTGACACATAACATACCTCAAGGCTAGAAACATAAATCACAAATGATCAATAACTGGTTGCTAACAGATTTCAGCCTTAAGGGGGAACTTGTTTCAAGGCATCTGAAAAGGAAAAAATGGTATATGGATTCAGCTTAAAAATAAACAAACATGCATAAAGAAAACAGAGCAGAGAGTAAGAAGTTACAACAGACAGCCAAATGCACAAGGATGGGAATAAAGCAAAAACTGAGAGAGGAACTGCTACCACACCTTGCTGCCATCCCACTCAGGCTGTGGGCTCATTGATATTACTGCTTATCCACTGCAGGTTCTTTCTCAAGTCCAATTGAAAAAGTGAACATTTATTTACTTATTTACTTACTTATTTTTGCAATTGTATTTTGTTACTGTATTAATATCTTTTTATAGTTGGTCTTGGTCTAATTATCTATACTTATATGTCATGCTTACATAGAACTTGCACTATTTTCTGTTGTTCCTTCTCAGAGTTTTATTCACCTTTAATACATTTTCTTTGGAATCAGGTTGCTGACCACTTGTGTACACTATTATATAGATAATGATCTAGATCTTTGTATTCTTGCATAGATCTTGTATTTGTTAGGTTTTCTCTTGTCTTTAGTTTAAGTCTTATAGGATCAGGTTGGGGGGTTTGTCTATTTTAGGTGTCAACAGCATAGATTTATTTTGATTTAGATAAAGCATGTATCCCTGGAATAGGCTGTATTTATTCCAAACTTGTTCCCTTATTCACTACTCCTAATCCTTTCCCATACTTACCTTTTTTCTCTGTACATATCAATGCAAATATTCCAGAGAAACATTTCCTATTCAGTGTTCATTAGCACCTGCTTTCTCCTGCTAGATATGTATTAATGCAGAAATGCTATGATTAGAATTTCCCAACTAAATTAATGCTACCTTTTCAATTAGTAAAAGTCACTATATTGGCACACATATATGCCTAGTAACTACGCCTTTCAGAATGATATATCTTTCTTTTTAATATCAAGGATCCCCTGAATCCATACCACTGGAATGTCTATGGGAAGTAACCCACTGGAAAATGAAATGTCTGGCAGGCTGTACTGCAGTTGAACTATCCAAGGGATGGATTTGTAATCTAGGATAGTTTTGACACCCCAGCTTTCAGGTAACTCTTCCTTATAGTTAAGAACCATTCCACAGTAACTTCAAACCACATATTCACTCCAGATTATAGCATATTTTCCTAGTAGAAGTGGAAAAAATCAACTAATACCTTATGGTTATTTCACACCAATAGCCAACTAAATTCCACCACAACACTTTCTCACTTCTCCTCAAAGGAGGAGGAGGAGTAGGAAATATGGTAGAATGAAAATGCACACAGGCTGAGATAAGGGCAATTCAATTATAGGAAAAAGAAAGAGAAAAAAAAAAAAAAAAAAAAAAAAAAGAGTAAGGGCCAAGTGGAAGCAAGAAGTGAGAAAAAAATTATTTACTTGCCATCAGCAAGTGAGGTTTGGCTATGTCTGGGGACACAATGGTCATTCAGGAGGACAGGTGTTTTCATAATGTCAAAAATACCTTTTCAAAAGGTATTGTTTTATATATATATATATTTTTTTTTTTTTCTCTAAGAAAGGTGGATCCATGTTGTTTGCAAAATGTCATCCCATTAAAGTCTTACAATTCTGCTGAGAGTCAAAGTAAATACAATATTGTCCCTAACAATATTAAAAAAAAAAAAAAAAATAATCTTGGATTTGAAAGAGGAAGAAAGAAACTATTGTTAGGACAATGAAATCGGACTGCACAGTAAATGTACTCTTCTGTTTGCTACCTAATAGGGTGCCTGGGTAAATGCTGGTAAAAACGTATTTATTCCAAACATTACTGTTAACAGTTCGTTGTGTAACTGAAAATAGTTTCCTTTAGTAGGTGATATTGTACCCAGTGTAAATTCAAGCAGTTCATCTCATGTAACCTGTGATGGATTCAAAGACATCACTCACAACATTGAGTCATAGAACCAAAGAATATCCTGAGCTGGAAGAGACACACAAGGATCATCGAGTCCAACTCCTGTCTCAGCCCCAAATCAGACCCAATATCTAAAAGCCCTGTCCAAGTGGTTCTTGAACTCCAGCAGGCTTGGCACTGTGACCACTGCCCCAGGAAGCCCACTCCAGGTCCCAGGCACTCCCTCAGTGAAGAGCTCCCCTGTGACATCCAGCCTGAACCTCCCCTGGTGTTGCTTCATGCAGTCGTACAAAATCTATGTATAAGAAATATTAGAAATGGCTTAGGTGAAAGCAAACAAGCTGCACTAGATAGTCATGATTAGTTCATTAATATCCATGAGTTTTCAGGCTTTGGCACTGCATCAATCAAGAGCACATGCTTCCTCACTAAAGGTAAGTCAACAATTAAGGTGAACCAGTATATCATGTAAGCTTGTATTATACAGTTACATGTAGCCTGAAGTTGTAATATACAAGATGCAAAAGACTTCGTAAAATTATTAGAAGCCAGGAAAGCAGTATCACTACATGAAAAATAATTTACTATTTTTTGATATATACCTACATAGTTACCAACTAATTTGGACATTCTTTTTCAATCTGAATAGAATGTAGTTGTGACCATAGGCACAACATTTCTATGGCAGCAGTATCTAGTCCAAAACTGCATACACCTTTATGCTGATATTACTTAATGTATGAAAAACTACATTTTGCAATCTAAACCACTTCAACTATCTAAATATGAATAAGACAGATAAACCAACCTCATCATGTTATTTTCCTATCAGTATAAATAGGGTTTATTGCTATTGTGTTTTTTTAATTATTATTATTATTATTATTATTATTATTATTATTATTATTATTATTATTATTATTATTATTATTATTATTATGTTATTGTTATTAATATTTGTTTGGAAAAATATGTTAACTTGGTTTATAATATCAGAGCTGCAGAGTATTTTCTTCTGAAAATTTATGGTATGTCACACAGTGTAGAAATCCCTTACATAGCCCTTTGCCAGGCTACGTAATTTAAATATATCTTGTTTTGTTTTCCATAGTGGTTCTTTAACCAAAAATACTGCAGTATCACATGCTGCAAAGAGAGGTGAACTGTAGATATTCCAGGAAATGTGTTTATAAGGCATCCTCAAGATGTGTATGTCTTAAAAGATAAAAGCTAATTATAGTTTTGAAACTCCACCGGGTCTATTGGACTGAATACTTTGAGACAGTTCTGACAAGCAGCTGAGTCTTTTCTTTATTGAAAATACATGCTGAAATGTAGTCACTCTATCAGGTCCCATGGTGTTAATATGTAGGTAGTGAAATCCTTCATATATACTGAGATACTAAAACCCTGGTAGGTCTGTTTAAGTCAAAACTGTCTGCATACCTTTAATAGACACTAGAAGCAGATCCGTTATTTATAAGCATTGACTCCGTTGGTTCATAGAATCACAGGATCATATACTCATAGATTGATTGTCGAGGTAATTGGCTCAGGGGCAGACACTTAACACTGTAGTAGATCACAGTGTTAAGGGGCTTCCCTTCATAAAGGCCCCTTTGTGGCAGCCAAGTAAGCCGCCAGGACCCCGCAGCCCTTGTGAGGGTTGCTGAGGTGTCTTGGGCGAAGCCAGGAGTGCCTCTCCTCTGTTATAAAAAGGAAGCCCTGAGTGAGCAGGATCTGGCGAACAGGACGGACAAACAGGGAATGATGAATCAGCTAGGGCGTGGCGCAGCAGCTTGTGAGGCAGTGCATGCAGGGAGGGCAAGCAGAGAGGGTGCTGAATCTTGGCCAGGTCATCCCAAGAGCAATGGTATCCACCCAGCAGAAGGCCATGGCCTCATGGAGCTTAGCACCAACCACAGCCAACGCAGCCTCCCAGACAGAGTTCCAGGGGGAACATGCTGCCACCCCCCTTTCAGGCTGCCAGGTGTCCCCTACAGGGGGACAGTACAGGACGGCAGCAGAGAGCACAGCTGTGGGAGATGTGCCCGGGTTGAATAACTGCTCTACCTGGTGGCAGAGCTTTGGGAGGAGGTGGGAAGGCTGAGGAGCATCAGGGAGTCAGAGAATGAGATTGACTGGTGGGGTAGAATTCTGCCATCCCTGCTAGAGGTGTCCCCCAGGGGTCAGTACTGGGTCCAGTGTTGTTCAACCTACTTATCAGTGACCTGGATGAAGGAACAGAGTGCACCCTCAGAAAGTTTGCTGATGACACAAAGCTGGGAGGAGTGGTTGATACCCCAGAGGGCCATGCTGCCATTCAGAGGGCCCTCCACAGGCTGGAGGGTTGGGCCGAGAGAAGCCTCAGGCTGAGAGGGGAGAGGTAGAGGGAGGGCACCTGCTGGAGAGCAGTTCTGCAGAGAGAAACCTGGGAGGCCTGGTGGACAGCAGGATGACCATGAGCCAGCAATGTGCCCTTGTGGCCAAGAAGGCCAACAGTATCCTGGGTGTATCCAGAAGAGTATTACCAGCAGGTCAAAGGAGGTGATCCTACCCCTCTACTCAGCCCTGGTGAGGCCACACCTGGAGTATTGTGTGCAGTTCTGGGCTCCCCAGTACCAGAGAGACATGGAGCTACTGGAGTGAGTTCAGAGGAGGGCTACAAAGATGATTAGAGGGCTGGAGCACCTGTTGTATGAAGACAGGCTGAGAGAGCTGGGCCTGTTTAGCCTGAAATGAGAAGACCGAGGAGACCTCATTAATGTGTATAAATATATGAGAGGAGGATGACAAGAGGATGAAGCAGTTTCAACTCTTTTCAGCTATGCCCAGCAATATGATGAGAGGCAATGGGCAAAAACTGAAGCACTTGAATTTCCAGTTGAATATGTGAGGGTGTTTCTTTACTGTGAGGGCAACAGAGCACTAGAACAGGTTGCCCAGAGAGGTTGTAGAGTCTCCTCTGGAGATTTTCAAAACCTACATGGATGCTATCTTGTGCAGTGTGCTCTACATAATCCTGCTTGGCAGGGAAGTTGGACTAGATGATCTTCAGAAGTCCCTCCCAACCTCAGCCATTCTGCGATTCTGTGTTTCTGAGATCTGCAAACTGGCTGAGGGTGCACTTGATCCTATTGTCTATGTAATTGGTAAAGATATTAAAATCTGGAGATCAGGGCGTCATGTGGGATCACATCAAAAGCCTTGCAGAAGTCCAAGTAGATGACATTGGTTGATCTTTCCTTGTCAACTGATGCCGTCACTTCATCATAGAAGGCCACCAAATTGGTCAGGCATGATTTGCATGTGGTGGAACCATGCTGGCTGTCCCAGACCACCTCCTTGTTCTACACGTGCCTTGACATTTTTTTCCAGGAGGATCTGTTCTGATCCTGTCTGATCTTATCAGGCACAGAGGTGAGGCTCACTGGACTGTTATTCCCAGCGTCCTCCTTTTAACCTTTTTTAAAAATAGCAGTGATGTTTTCCTTTTTCTAGTCACCATGGACTTCACCTGACTGCCAGGAATTTTCAAATATGATGGAGAGAAGCTTGAAAACTCCCATCAGCCATTTCTTTCAGGACCCTAGGATGCATATCATTGAGCCCCTTAGACTTGTATCTGTTCAGTTGCATTCAGGTGGTCTCGAACTTGCTCTTCTCTTACACTGGGAGGGACTTTGCCCTCCCAGCCCTCACCTACAGGTTCGGAGACTCAAGAGATGTGGGAAACCTGACTGGCAGTGAAGACTGAGGCAAAGAAGTAGTTGAGTACCTCAGCCTTCTCTATGTCTATTGTTACCAGTTCTCCCTTCTCATCTATCAATGGGGGTATACTCTCCTTGGCCTTTCTTCTTCTGACCAGTGTACCTATAAGAATCTCTTCCTTTTATTCTTTGTATCCTGTGCCAAGCTCAGTTCCATCTGTGCCTTGGCTTTCCTGATCTGATCCCTGCACATCAGGACAGCATTCCTGTACTCTTCCCAGGCCACAAATCTCTGCTTCTACTGCCTGGCATTTCCTTCTTGTGCCTCGGTTTGACCAGCAGGTCTTTGCTCAGCCATCCTGGTTTTCTGCCGTCCCTTCCCGCTTTCTTACACAGGGAGATAGAGAGTTCCTGTGCTCTAAGGAAAACATCCTTAAAGAGTTGCCAGCTCTGTTCAACTCCTTAGTCCCTAAGGACAATGCTCCAAGGAATCATGTCTGCTAGGTCTTTAAACAACTGGAATTTCACTCTTCTGAAGTTCACTGAAGCCCTGACTTTACCAGACCCATATTCTTTGAGATCACAACCTTAACCAGATCATGGTTGCTATGGCCCAGACTTTCACTGATCTTAACCTCTTTAATGAGTTCATCTGCACTGGTGAGCACCAGGTCACTTATCTTCTGGTTAGTTTGTCTAATACCTGGACCAGGAAATTGTCCTCAGTGCACTCCAGGAGGTTCTTTTTTACAGTCTGCTGTTTTGCTTTCCCAGCAGACATCCAGGTGGCTGAAGTCCCCCATCAAGATGAGAGCATTAGAGTGTGATGCTTCTTGTAGCTGAAGCAAGAAGGCCTCAACAACAGGCTCCCCTTGATCAGTTGGCCTGTAGTAGAATCCAGACACAAGGTGTCCTTTATGTGTCCAGTCCTTAATTTTTACCCACAATATCTCAACCTGTTTGTGGCTCTTTCTGAGAGGCATCTCTTGGCAATCTATCCGTTTCTTAACATAGAAGGCAACACCACCCCACCTCTCCTTCTCTGCCTATCTGAAAAGTTTTTGAATATCTGAAAAATTTTTCTTTCTGAAAAGCTTGTCATCCTCAATTGCAGTGTTCCAATTTTGTGATTTGTCCCACCACTTTTTTTTCTGTAATAGCAATTAGGTCATAGTTTTCCAATTGTACCATGGTTTCCCAACTGCTTGTTTCCCATGCTGCATGCATTGGTGTAGAGGCACTTCATCAGGACTATGGGCCACATCACCTTTTTAGAGGATCCCCTCTACCCCCAATTCATATTGGACAATTCACATGTATTTTCCTGTTGCTTCCTAAAGTGCTGGTGTTCTTCTCTATAACTCAGAAGTACATCCCCCTCCCCCAATGAATCTAGTTTAAATCTCTTCTAATAAATCCAGCCAGCTTGCTGCCCAGAATACTCTTGCCCCACCTTGTCAGGTGCACTCCATCCACTGTCAACAAAATGCATTTGAGATTGTAGATCTGGGAGGGTGTTTGGATGTGCTCTTTTAATATATTTTGTAACCCTTATTAGCACTGTTCAGGAGGATGTACCTAGAAAATATCATTGCTGAATCTGTGCCAACAGAACAGAACATTTTAGTTAGGTGGCATAAAGTGAATGCCAGAAGACTTCTCATAATATTATCTCCATCTATTTAAGAATTTATTGGGGAAAAAAAAATGTTCTTTGTACTGAAATATTTCAGGAAAGAAAAAAAAAAAAAAAAAGAAGAAGAAGAAGAAGAAGAAGAAGAAGAAGAAGAAGAAGAAGAAGAAGAAGAAGAAGAAGAAGAAGAAGAAGAAGAAGAAGAAGAAGAAAAGATTTACACAGAGTGTTTCTGTTCCTTTGAAGTACTAGTTTGTTTCTTAAAAAATAATAAAAAAAAAAATCAAATTCTGCTGAAATTGGCCAGAGCATACAACTAATCTGAAGTACATAAATAGGCTATTATGGAAATGTTCTAAAAATGGGAATACATCTATAAAGAATCTTGATATTCCTTCTTTTTTTTTTATTTCTTTTTCTTCTGTGCTTTTGAACATAAATTTATTTTTTACTGCATACAGGTTGATACAGAATAAGGGAAAAGCTTCTTTTCCATTGTCAGAGTTTGATCTCCATCACTTTGATGGGATTTGGGATAGAAAAAGCTTGGTAATACTCTTGAAATCACTTTTATTCTATTGTATAATAGTTACATGAAACCTAGAAAATAATAAGAAAGGAAGAATCAGAAAGAGTATGCCAAAACTTTCTGTATTGTTGCTTTCTGAAAAATAAATAAATAAATAAATAAAATCTCTATTTCTTCTTTTTAGCACTGTATTATCTTTAAGTTTAAGCTCCTAATATCCATATACTTTGGGATTTGGGAATAAGTTGTCCAGGAATGTCTTCTGTTTTGGAGGAAAAGTGAAAAATACATTATTTTAAATACTCAAAATATTTTAAAGTGGATAATGGTGCTTAACAGGGACAAAGGTGTTGACTTAGGAAAGTATGTGATCTAATTGGCAGTGTTAATATGCAGTAAATACAGCATGAGATAAACTTTTAAGGGTGATTTTGACACATAATAACAGAAAGAGCAGGAAAAAGTCATAGGTAAGCAGCATATGGGAATACTAATGATACAGAGAATAGTAGAGGTAGATTCTTATTCACTCTGAAAAAGTCAGGTATTCTTCTAGAAATAAAAAATAAAAATAAAAATAAAAATAAATAAAAATAAATAAAAATAAAAATACTGACTTGAATTAAGTCTGTCTTTCTGGCTATTTCCCACTTCAGTGGGAGTTTCCAGGCATCTTTTAGTTGTAAATGAGTTAATTGTTTCATGTTATAACTCTCTATTGCCACACAGTCTTGTTATTTTTGCTTTTTGTGCTGCCTATGTTCAATTCCTTGCTCTTCTTGTTTATTGTTCCAGTCTAGCATTGAAAGTTGTGTAGAAACATTCAAACTGAAGTTGGAAGAAAGCTCATTAGCAGTGAGTAGCACTCCTGGTTTAAAACAAACACTGCATATAGCTGCTGCAAAAACAAGGTTTTCTTCATTCATTGTAGCCAATAATTTCCAGATCATTATCCTACTAATTCCGTATTTTTTTAATTGATATTACTTGTTAACAAGGTCAGCATTTCATGAATCCATATGGAGTTGGTAAAAACTATTAGATCTCATAGTAGATGCCTATGTTCTTCCACATGTCTAAGTTCTCATTATAGTCAATGAATTTAAAGTCTGCAGCATGGTTCAGTTCACTATAAATAGACAGTTACGCTTGGTCAGCTGAATGCAATAAAACAATATGTATACAGCATCAGCTGTATACTTCTCTGCACATAACAGGAACTAGACCACATAGAGACACCCAGGCAGCAGTTTAAGTACCTAAAGAGAGTCATTTAATGCCCTGGGGAACCCAAGCCTTCAACATGACCCTGACAGATGTGACCCAGAAACCTGCAGGAGGCCTCTGCCCTTCTGTGGTGGTAGGTGGAGCTAGGGAAGACAAGCAAAGATTCCTGAATGCCACTTCTGCATGGAAATACATGAAAATATCTTCATTTGTGCTCTGTATTCCTTTGAGACCTAATGATTAGCTTCCAGTACCACTCTAGGTGCCTTACAGTCTTGTTTCCACATGACACCCCAGAAACACATGAAACATCTATTGATTAGCTGCTCTACTACCTCCACATAAATGTCTCAAACACTTAAGAACAGGATGTCTACATTCAGGCAACTGAATTCCACCCTAAATGTCCATGCCCAAACACAGTGCCATTCTTAGGTGCCAATTCCCTTTCTGTATTGTGGTACCATGGTGTTATATTCTGATTTTCAATAATACAGTTGAAGAATTTTTGAAGGAACTGCTTGTTGGAGAAGTACCTTCATCTTCAATATGTATATAACTATATGTATACATTAAATATATATACATATACAGACCCTTTGCTTGTTCATTCTTCCTGTTATCTAGGTTTGGTTTTTCAAAATCCACCAAAAATGGAATCAAAAGTGATTATGTTACCATTTCCTTATGTATTTTTTTTCTCAGAGTATTCTCAGAATTTTTATTCTCAGAATTTTCTCAGAATATTCACAAACATTCTTGAAAAAAAAATAATTTTTTAAAAAGAAATCAATAAAAATAGTGTGTAAACACTCTTCAAGTAAGCATTTATAACATAGTAAACCATTTCTCCAGCCTGTCAAAGTTCTTCTGGATTACAGCATGATCCCTGGGTGTATTCCTCACAACTTTGTGTCATCAGCACAGTTGCTGAGTGTGCATTCTTCTTCATCATTCAGATAGTTAATGAAGATATTAAACAGGATTCGGCCCAGTATTTACCCTGTGGAGTACACCACTAGTTACTGACCTCCAACTAGACTTTGTGCCACTGATCACCACTGTTCACCACTGATCAGTGGAATGTCTTAGCCTTTTAGCCATTTGTCTCACCACCTCACTATTTGCTCATCCATCAACATCAACAGTCTGTTCATGGGAATCTTATGCAAGACAATGCCAAATGCCTTTGAAATCCAAACAGACAATATCCACTGTTCTCCCCTCATCTACCAGGCTGATAATTTAATCATAAAAGGTTATCAAGTTAGTTGAGCATGATTTACATTTGTGAAACCATGCTGACTAATGATTTTTTGTTCACGTGCCTTGAAATGGCTCCCAGGATTAGTATTACGACTAAGGGACTGAAGCATCTCTCCTATGAGGAAAGACTAGAAAAATTGGGACTGTTCAGCCTGGAGAAGAAAAGGTTCTGAGTTAATCTTGCCGATCTCTATAAATACATGAAGGGAAGCTGCAAAGAAGATATAGCAAGGCTCTTTAAAGTGAAGTCATCCTCATTGTGAAGGTGAGTGAGCACTGGCACAGGTTGCCCACACAGATTGCGGAATCTCCCTCCCTGGAGATCTTCAAAAGCTGGGGCATTGTCCTGGCCAACCTGCTGTAGGTGTCCCTGCTTAAGTGGTGGGGTGTGACCAGATGACCTCCAAAGGTTCCTTGTCAACCTCAACTATTTGCTAATTCTGTAATGTCAGACAGAAATCCAATGCTTTTGGATAATATTTTTCCCTTTAGCTACTCAAAAGTGAAACAAATAAGCACAAGTACAAACAGTAACCAAAATAAAATATCAACTTAATTTCAGGTCTCCAGCTAGGATAAATAAATAAATAAATAAATTTATATCTTGGCTTATCCAAATCCATGAAGCTGCATTGCAGATATTTGGGTACATCTGGCATGATATGGCTCTGCAGGAGTGAGAGTTCCTGGAGTTTTTCCTATTTATTCTGCCAGCCTTCCTCTAGGAATAATGGTGATAGGACACAGTAGAGCATGGGCTCTTAAACAGACTGCAGTATTTGTGCATAAAAGAAATATGTAGACTTTTCAGGCTACATAAACACTAGCTCTGCTTCTAGATAACGTGCAAAGAACCTTACATGATACAGTACAAGAGTTACATATTCGTATTATTATCATATCATTATCATATCATTCAAAACATATTTGAAATAACAAGTCTTACTGTTTAATGAATTTAAATCTAGATGAAGAAACTAAACAAAGGTACATCTAATCATCTCTTTAAGAAAACAATACAGAAAGTGAATAAACTAGTTTATGAATGGTTCTAAAGCCAATGGCTCTTGAAATTAAGTGTTACACAAATACTAAGATCCCAAAGAAAACCTTTCTCTGCAAATTAGGCTTAGGGCAGAGTGGCTAGAAGACTGGGAAGAGGAAAAAGACCTGGGAATGTTGATCAATGCTTGGCTGAACGTGAGCCAACAGTGTGCCCAGGTGGCCAAGAAGGCCAATGGCATCCTGGCTCGTATAAGAAATAGTGTAGCCATCAGGAGAAGGGAGGTGATTGTTCCCCTGTACTCAGCTCTGGTGAGGCTGCACCTTGAGTACTGTGTTCAGTTTTTCACCCCTCACTACAAGAAAGACATCGAGGCCCTGGAGCATGTCCAGAGAAGGGCAACAAAACTGGTAAGAGGTCTTGGAGCACAAGTCTTATGAGGAGCAGCTGAGGGAACTGGGATTGTTTAGTCTGAAGAAGAGGAAGCTCAGGGGAGACCTCATTGCACTCTACAACTTCCTGAAGGGAGGTTATGAGAAGGGGGTCAGCCTCTTCTCCCAGATAACTAATGATAGGACTCGAGGAAATGGTCATAAGTTGCACCAGGGGAGATTTAGGTTAGATATCAGTAAAAACTTTTTCTCTCAAAGAGTGATCAGGCACTAGAATGGCCTGCCCAGGGAAGTGGTGGAGTCATTTTTATAAGGAAACACCTTCACAATTTCCACTTTTAGTTTTGCTAATTTCCAAAATATGACCACCGAAACTACTAAAAGTGTTTCTTTATTAGTAGATAAAATAAAAGTAAGGACATCTTAACAGGAAAGGCTGGTGACAAATGGCATGGAAAAGGCTGACATTCTAAGCACCTTCTTTACCTCATTCTTTACTGGTAAATCCAACCTTCAGCAGTCACAGGTTTCTGAGACAGGAGGAACAGTAAGAAAGGCCCCTGGTCAAGTACGATCTGGTCAGGAAATATGTAAACAGATTGGACATACACAGTGCCACAGGCCCTGATGGTATGCACACAGAAGTGATGAGGTAGCCAGATGATGTCATTTTAGGGCCACTCTTAGTTATCTTTGAAATGTTGTGATGAATGGGAGACATTCTTGAAGAATGCAAGGAAGCCAAGATCACTGTTATCATCAAATAGAGCAAAGAGGTGGACCTGGAGAACTACAGGCTGGTCAACCTCATCCCAGTTCCTCGACAGGAAATACATTCTACTGCAAAAACACAACTTTTTTCCTTACAACTGGGACTGGTCAGTCTCCAAATTCAGTTTCCCTTTTTGGATATTTTTCATTATTTAAACAAGTAACTGAATAACGAAACCAGTTAATTGATTACAAATTCTGAGCAACTAACGGAATATAAGAGTTAACATGATCGTGAGTCTGCAGTATATATGGTAAGCCAAACATTTTCTGCTGTCATAAGTATTTCAATACATTTGTTCAAGTGAATTAGACACAACTACTTCTTTTCACACAGTAGAGGAAAATAATCTAAGGCACTGTCTGAGGTAAGAGATAAATTAGACTTCAGATGCTCCAGAATTAGACTAACTATGGAAATAATACTAACCAAGGATCAATTGGTTCATTGTTTTATCAGAGACAAAGAGATAAAAGCATTTGTTAGGAAAAAATTAAAATGTCCACAAAGTTGACAAAATTGATCGTGAGATGGCTTCTTATTAAAGTGATTCCTTTTAGCCCAATGACATCTTATAAGGTATTAAATAGTTTAGAACTCTTTATGAGACCAGCTAGATATAAAATATTCAACATCCCTCTAATTCATGCCAAAAATAGTCCCCTAAAATTAGAACTGGACATCTTTAAAATAATTGGCAATATCAGCTTTGTACAGGAAAGCAAAAGGGCTGGGAAATTTAATAATACTTTCATTGATCTTTGCATATGAAAGTAATCCTCTTTGGAAATGAGGATGTTAATGCAGGAATAAGCTTTCTTTTATTTCTGGGTGTACATGGACTAACAATCATATGTTTCTTCACAAAGTATTTCCTTTAAAAGGGAAACCAATGCAGTGCTTGTGAGAGGTTAAAAAAAAAAAAAAAAAGTTGGTATCTGTTTCAAAAAAAGTTGGATTTATCTGACCACTAAGAGGAATATGCCTATATTTCATATGCCTTTTTGATTTATCGTTCTTTTTTAATCCCAATTTTGTGGTTTTACAGGAAAGTTAGTCATGACAAAGTTGGAAATCAGGAAAGAGATGAGAATTTTAAATTCTGGAGGAACAAACTGCTCTGGAAAAAAAAAATAATCAAATCTTCATTTTAAGATAAAATGCAAAGAAATCTTTGGCATGTTATTTATTCATTTTATTTGATAAATATCTTGGTAGTTCCTACATGAATTTTTGAAGCTGCTTTACTGGAGACTGACATTTTCTTTTCCGAACAACTAAGCAAACTCAAGAGATTCCAAATAGTATCGAAAAGGCATCAGAGCTTAGTATTTACTTGGGTAGTATCTCCAAACTTTTAACTAAGGTGAAAAGGTATATCAATATGTAAAATTGTGTATGTTTGTAAATATAAGCATGATTTATGAACAAAGGATTAATGCATCTTAAGATGGTAAAGGATGTAACTTCATACATACTCACTAAGAAGCCTCTGCAGAAAAATAACCTCAGAAAGCACATTAGGCTTTTGAATAAGCATTGATTTTGATTACCTTAACATTTCTAGTTTCTAATATTACTGGTGCTTACCATGTACCAAAAGAAAGTTTTCATAGGAGATTGTTTTATATAGTAATTTCATCTGAGCAGCAAAGATGGAAAAAATGATGGAAACAGGACATAAAGAGCACTGTTATAAAAGAGGCTCTATTTGCTTTGCTTTACAACTCTGGAAATTTCTAACTATTTCTAATATCAATAGTGTACGGTATATGTGTATTTTTTCAGTCCAGGTGAAATCAATTTTTACATAGCCATATACAGAATTTACATTTAAATTTACATTTACATCCTACTATATTTAAAAGCTTACTTGCAAGGCATATTAGCCAAAAATACCAATGATGCAAGAGGAAGACACACATTTTTTGTGATCCTAAGTATATATGAGTTGAAATGAATGTTTTTTACCTGTAGAATGCTTTTTTTGGTGATGAATTCGCAAAATAATACAGCATGTTAAAGCATACATTCTTTTGTAGTGGAGTCTAAACTAGTCTTTAATCTTAGCTCCTGGAGAGCTCTAATTTACTATCTGTAATTTGAACAACAGTATTCCAGTCAATAATTCTGGTGTGGAATCAAACTTGCAGCTAGCAAGGTGAAAGACTGAAGGAAATCCAAAAACAACCCAACCCGAACTACAACAACATACTATGGATACTGGAGAAAAGACCCAAAATGCTCACTTCAAGTGAGGTGAAGTTCATATAAGAGATCTAAAGCTAATTAAGCTGATTTCCTTACCACCCCACCCCACCTCCCAAAAATAAATTAAAATAGAATAAAAAAAAGTTTGTGCTAGAGAAAGCATTGATAGAAGAGAAGAGGGGACATTCCACAGAGGCAAGGGTATCACACTGCCTGTAATTTAGTCAGTGACTTGGCATTTGAAGCTCATTATTCTCATTGCAAACTTATTTTTGGAACGTTAAACAGCCAGCTCTTGTAAAGATTGAAGTAATTGTTTGCATAACAAAATGGGGACACAATATTTGAAGAAAAAAAATATCTTAGAATCATAGAATCATTGAATGGTTTGGGTTGGAAGGGACCTTAACGATCATCCAGTTCTACCTCTTCACACCTCTCACACCCCCCACCATGAGCAGGGACACCTTCTACTAGACCAGCCCCATTCAACTTGACCTTAAACACTTTCAGGGATAGGTCATCCACAGCTTCTCTAGGCAACATATTCCAGTGCCTCACCAACCCTCTCAGTGAAGAATTTCTTTCTTATATCTAACCTAAATCTCCTTTAGTTTAAAGCCATTCCCCCTTGTCCTATCACTATACTTCCTGATAAATACTCCCTACCCAGCTTTCCTTCAGGCCCCTTTTAGGTATTGGAAGGTTGTTACAAGTTCACCCCTTAGCCTTCTCTTCTCCAGGATGAACAACCCCAACTGACTCATCCTGCCTTTGTAGAAGAGGTGATCCAGATCCTTGATCATCTATGTGGCCCTCCTCTGGACTTGTTGTAATACTTCCACATTCTTCTTGTGCTCTGGGCCCCAGGGCTGAATACAGGGCTCCAGGTAGGTCTCAGAAGACCAGAGCGGATGGGGGGAATCACCTCCCTCAGCCTGCTGGCCACACTTCTTTTGATGGAGCCCAGGATATGATTGACTTTCTGGACTGCAAGTGCACATTGATTTCATTCTGTATTGATATTTACATATATTATATATATATATACACATATATTTAACTTCTGGTTAGAAGTCTTCTGATATACTCTGATCAGGTATTTCAAGGTTCTTTTAAAATCTGCCCTATGCAGAAACACATGTTGGATATTTAAAGATCTGGATATTGCCATCTCAGAAATGTAAGTCAAAAATTTAGCTAACACAATGATAATAGTTGTGTTATTAGGGAGATGTGGCATAATTTGCTTGTTTATCCAACTTTTTTTTTTTTTTAATTGCAGATCTGTACAACTACATGCCATCTGCAGTGAAAGGATATGGGAATTCTATAAAATATTCAAATCAGATTGAAAATAATGAAGATTACTTATCTCTGTTAAAACAATGTCTAACAGTGAAAAGAAAAAAAAAAAAGAGTCAGTCTTGTAAACTCTGTAAACTACTAAATTTCTTTTATCTCTTCACATGAAGACAAGATCTTGAACTCTGTGATATAGTCAATAGTGTACACGTTTATTGCACCCAAGATCAAGTGCAAGACTATACATTTGAGAGTTAAAGTTAAGATCCAAATATGTAAAGCAAAGTAAATACTGTGAATGGATTCCTGTCAGTGGGATTGATGGGATTTCAGTTCCCTTGGGGTTGAAATGTGTGTCAGGACAATGAGACAAGGCTAATCTCTAGATGCAATCTTTTAACTGTAAATAAAACATCAGAAGAAAAACAAGCCCATGTCCAGTATTTCACATGATTAAAAAATCTATAAACTTTGGACTATGCAAATTCACATTCCCTTATTTTGTTTTTGACTTCTTAAGTGGTATTTTGCTCCTCTTGTTATGCAGGATAACTAACAGGACACATTCACTCTCTGATAATGTTGATTCAGTCTTTCATTTTATAACAATGCTTTTAGAGATACACGGATTATTGTGTTGGCCTTTTAGTAATATCTAGTATTAAAGGTTATTCCTGAATGTAATATTTCCCTGATCACAAGATGGGAAAGTGTTCCATTGGAAAAGAATACTGGCATTGTTCCTAATGCTGAAGTTTTAGTATACATACTCATTGGTGATCATCAGATCAAAATTTTCCTTTCTGTGATCGCTCTTAATACTTAAGGTACTCCAAAAACACCAGGAGCATGCTTATGGTCTGTTAGTCAGAAGAAGAATCCTCCTGTGTATGGACTAGAAAATGTTTATCACACAGAAGATCTAGGTAGATTAATTCCTAAAGAACCTTTCCTAAAATAAATTGGAAGAACTCTTCATCAATTGTTCAGTTTGATAAATAAATATTTTTAGGTGTAGATTTAGAATTTTGCTGAATTAGAGCCTATGAATGGTACATGCTTAAAAAGTCCTTGTTGGAAATACATGGGAAGTATTTGTATTGCCTGCCTAAATTATCAGGCATGGTACAGATGGTGAGGGACTTTTCAGTGCAGATGGGAACGATTAAGATGGTGATGGAAGTGCTAAATCCAAACCCTTGTCCCACCACTATCTAGGGATAGATATTGTTAAAAGAAAGTTTAATGTTTAATTTTACCAAATATACACACTTGTGAAAGTGGAAGTTAGATGACAAGAAAATGTAAGTTTGTCAAATGTTCATGGGATTTATTTTTTTTTGTACTAAAATAAAAGTAAGCTGCTTATAGTATATAGTTAATACAGTTTTTGAGATGCTGTGAAGATGATATAATAAGCAAACAAAACTGCTTTGTATAACTAACTTTAGCAGTAAGTAGTTTAATGGCATTAGGATTAAGCTTTGTCCAGTCCACTAATATAAGTGGATCTGTACATATGATCTGTACTGTGCTGGACAAACTTGCAAGTTAAACATGCAGTTATAATGCAAACAGTTCTATGAAAACAATTATACTATGTTTAACAATGTTCTGAATAAATGGCAAATTAAAACCATCACGCACCTTCAATTTACCACCTGTTTGAAGACAATGACATTTTATAGGAAGGAAAATAATTAAAAAACTGAATATGCAGAGTAGCAGACCCTGGCATTAGAATATATATGGATCAAGAACTGTTCCACTACATAGTGTAATTTCCAGAAGGGGCTGTATTTATATTTTCCAGTTAATATTTGTCTCTACACATTCATTACTATGAATAAACTGGATACTTTGTTGTTGTTTGCTTGTTTTGTTTCATTTTGATTTGTTTGTGAGGATTATTTTTTTAATCATTTACCTAATTTCTTTGGAACAAATTTGATTGAATTTGCTTGGAACTTGAGTCTATAAAGACTGAAGTTAATTGATTACGTAATTGATTTATTCTACTTATGATTTTTCTGTTTATGTAAAAATATGTACACTATTTTGTCCATCCCAGTTAGAGAAGGGATGCAACTGCATTTTATTCAAGCTTATATTGAGACTTGGAGTCAGCGAAAGATGTGGGGAATGTCTTCACTGTGCAGTCTCGGAAATAACAGAAATAACTCAACTGTCTGAAATCACCTTGCTTGAGTACTTGAGTACAACCAGTAATCTTGTATACCTTCCATATTACAGATCTGTGCAAGCTGTAAAAGTATTAGTTTACCAGATGTCTTCTCCTAAGACATTTAGAGAGAGACATAAAAGCATTAGGGGGCTTTAGAGAGCCCTGGGGTCACTGTGAGAGCTCTAATGTTAGGTTCTTATGTTGAACTTAAGTTCAAAAACTCTGGCCATGAAAATAGACATTTAGAATTTACATTAAGCAGTCACTTGCTAATATACTGACACAATCACAAGATCAGAAGAAAATCTAACACAACTTTCTCCAGCTTTTCCTTATCTCCAATCTTAAGTGCCAAGAATACTGAACTATTTGAACTCTCTCTAGCACTACATGAATTTATATATATATATATATATATATATTTCTGTATATTGAGTGTGTAGAGTTTAGCAAAGAGATTGCATGGCCAGGATAGCCAAAAAGAGAATTTTTCAAAGGTTTGTTAAGATTTCTGACTGCTCTATGATCATCCTTTTTTTATATATGTATTTCTCTCACACCTCTTTTTTATAGTTCTGTAACATCACAAAAATAGTCTCTTTATTTCGCAAGACTATTTTTCTGTGCTCTGTACTTGATGTTTTCAAGTCACTTTGAATATGAGTAAGTGGTAAATACACTTAGGTCCGCATAAGTAGCCACTTTGATTATATAAACTCCCGTTTTAAGAGATTTATAAATATCTCCATAATTAGAATACAATTTGCTCCTCAGAAGAAAACATTTTATGTCAGTCCCTGAAATGCTTTAGTTGAATATTACTTGCTATCTTAATTGTTTACTTATATACCTAGATTTCACTTCTCAATAATTAAAAGTGAGGTGAATTATATGAGCCAAAGCTAATAAACTTTAGAGATGTGTCCTTGTTCACAGAAAAAAAAAAAGGACATTCATGTGTTAGAACTTCAAATCAAGTGGCCAGAGAAAAGATCACTTGTCAAAAAAAAAAAAAAAAAAAAAAAAAAAAAGTTAAAAGACATATATATTCCAGTATATAAAATATAATAACACAAAAGTTTCCTAAGAAGCCCTTTATGGCGCTGAAATTTAAACTTAATGAGAAACTTTGTAAAACCCTATTCCAGGCATGATATCACTTACAGATTAGGATCTTCCTCTATTTTTATAAAATTAAAAATATTATCTTTGCCAAATATAGACTTAGATACATATAGCAAATTAACAAATAAAACCTGAATGGTGAATTGTTCTGTCCACAAAATAAAAATCCTAAGAAACAGCATAATTCGAATTTCACAGAATCACAGAATCACCTAGGTTGGAAGAGACCTCAAGATCATCAAGTCCAACCTCTGACCTAATAATAACCAGTTCTCCACTAAACCATATCACTAAGCACTACATCTAAACGTCTTTAAAGACCTCCAGGAATGGTGACTCAACCACTTCCCTGGGCAGCCCATTCCAATGCCTAACAACCCTTTCAGGAAAGAAGTTTTTCCTAATATCCAACATAAACCTCCCCTGGCACAACTTTAGTCCATGCCCCCACGTCCTGCCACCAGGCACATGGGAGAATAGACCAATCCCCACCTCGCTACAGCCTCCCTTAAGGTACTTGTAGAGAGCAATAAAGTCACCCCTGAGCATCCTCTTCTCCAGGCTGAACAAACCCAGCTCCCTCAGCCGGTCCTCATAAGACTTCTTCTCCAGACCCCTTACCAACTTCGTTGCCCTTCTCTGGACTTGCTTGAGCATGTCCTTCTTGTAGCGAGGGGCCCAAAACCGAACACAGTACTCGAGGTGCGGCCTCACCAGAGCTGAGTACAGGGGGACAATCACTTCCCTAGCCCTTCTGGCCACACTGCTTCTTATAAAAGCCAGGACGCTATTGGCCTCCTTGGCCACCTGAGCACACTGCTGGCTCATATTCAGCCGACTATCAACCTTGACTATCAACCTCGACTATCAATACTCCCAGGTCCTTCTCTGCCAGGCAGCTTTCCAACCACTCATCTCCCAGCCTGTAGCTCTGCTTGGGGTTATTGCGCCCCAGGTGCAGGACCCAGCACTTGGCCTTTTTGAACTTCATACAGTTGACCTCAGCCCATCGGTCCAGCCTATCCAGATCCTCCTGCAGAGTCTTCCTACCCTCGAGCAGATCGACACACGCGCATAGCTTGGTGTCATCTGCAAACTTACTGAGGGTGCACTTGATCCCCTCATCCAGATCATCGATGAAGATATTAAAGAGGACCGGCCCCAGCACTGAGCCCTGGGGAACGCCACTAGTGACCGGCCTCCAACTGGATTTGACTCCAATCACCACAACTCTTTGGGCCCGGCTATCCAGCCAGTTTCTAAACCAACGAAGCATACGCCAGTCCAAGCCATAAGAAAACAGTTTCTTGAGGAGAATGTTGTGGGGAACAGTGTCAAAGGCCTTACTGAAGTCAAGGTAGACCACATCCACAGCCTTTCCCTCATCCACCAAGTGTGTCACTTTGTCATAGAAGGAGATCAGGTTCGTCAAGCAGGACCTGCCTTTCATAAACCCATGCTGACTGGGCCTGATCGCCTGCTTGCCCTGCAAGTGCCATGTGATGATACTTAAGATAATCTGCTCCATGAGCTTCCTTGGCAGAAGATAAGCAAGCAAAATAGAGGAAAATCTATTGTGATTATACCCATGCAAAGTATAGTACTGTGAAAAATGTGTTCTACTTGCCTATTAGCTTTTTGCAGGATCCTAAAATAAACTAAAATATCTAAATTACCTGAACAAAATATGAGGTCTATTTTTCACCTGCACTTTTTAGTATGATTTTTTTCTGCTTTCTAAAATTCGGTAACTGTACAAGACAGCTAGAAAAAAAAAAATAATAATAAATTTAAGAAATACTTTTACTAAATACAAGTTTATATAGTTGTTTTAGGGCAGGTGGATATATTTGCCAAGAAAAGACCTAGGACAGAAAACTTGTCTCCTCCTATTTCTTTAGCCAAGGAAGGAGAGGGGAAGGGAAGGGAAGGCAGGGGAGGGCAGGGCAGGGTAAAGAAGTAAATAACACAGAAACACCCTAGAGCTTACATTGATGAAAATGTTGGTACAGATTACCAGTATCTTTATGACTGATTTCTTGTTGGAAGCAAATTGGAAGCAAATGTATTGTAAATGCTATTTAATTTCTCAATATGTTTTACTTATACTACCAACAAAACTTTTAATTCTTTTTATTTGTTCTCCTGAAAGAAGTCAAAAAATTGGGCCTGAAATCAAAATAAATACGAAACAAACTCTGTAACTGGATTATCTCAAGTGATTTTTTTTCCCCCCAGTGGTTATGTTAGTGGTTAGAAGAATCTATATAAATACTATTTACAGCTCAGCTTTATGTTGTTTCTCATTGAAAAATAAATAAATATTCTACAATCCCACCAATTCAGTAGATAAACAAAAGATTTCAGTATAGGCATAACATTAAATGTTGGCAGGTTAAGATTTGCATATAAAATGAATGAGGTGCACATGCTGAAAGCTGTCACGTCTGACTGCAATTACAAGAAAATTCTTATAATTTTCTCATGGCACAGAAAAATGGTCTGGTATTAGTTGACTTTATGCCAACATGCTATCATAACATCAAAAGTCAAAGGCTTTTCCAAAGAAACATAGTAAAGAAGCAAGAAAAAGAAGGCTCAAACATCCAGTTTGCTTTTCCTTTAAAAAGATTTTGTTGCTTGTTGCTATTATACATATGTATAATATGTATACATATGTATAATAGCAACATATATGTATGTATATGTATACATATATATGTATACATATATATGTATACATATACATACATATATGTATACATATGTATAATAGCAAGTTCTTAGCTTACTTATTAATTTTTCAGATTCTACTAGAATCTATCAATGTGTGTCGTGAATCAACATGATCGGAAATTATTTTAATAGCTCTCAACTATTAAATAATATTTAAATTATATATATGTATATGTATATGTACATATACATAGTTATGCACGGAATGTCAAGCAGATCAATGGTAACTAATTTGTACAGCCTAGAAAATTATAACTATCTACCTCATGCAATCAAAGATTTCTTTAATAACTGTACTGGAACCTGGTTTTTAGCAATTAGAACTCAGTTACCAGCAAACATCTTAGATTAAAAGAAATAGCATTTTAAAATTCAATGGATGGAAATTAAATGGAAATTAAAACTACAGCTGTCTAATAGGCAATCAGAAACATAGGAAGACAGGATTTCCCAAGACTATTCAAATAAGTGTGAAACTGTATTTCCTGAGTCTTTGGGAGTGTTGTTGAAGGGATATCATTGGACTCATATCTATTCATAGCAGGTGTCACTTTGCCTTGAGTAGGAATTCTATGTACCACATATCTGAAAAGATGTCTATAGAACATGATGTTTCTTTTTAATTCTTAGTCATACTCAAACCAGAGAAATTATACACACAGGCAAAACAAAACAAAACAAAACAAACAAACAAAAAAACTTTATTCACCTCTGGGAACTTAAAAATGTAACACTAAATATCCAATGTTAGAAACCTGTATGTGTTGCATTGAGCATCTTGAATTGATAATTTACCATAAATATTATTTATTGTTATTAAACTTGACAGTCAATGCTATGAGCCTTAGATACTATGTTAAATACGTTATTTCATAGGATATTTTGAATAATATCCTCAATATTTAATGAGTTGTTAGTATCACTGCTGCTAACAGAACATGAATAAATAAATCTTAATAAAAAGTGGACATTTTCAGATAATTCTCCAGTGGATTTATTAAAAGTGACGTTCTGAGAAATTTTGGTGACTACAGGGATCATCAATAAAATACAGTTCCTCTGATGTCTAGGTTTCCAAAATATTCCATGTTATTAGTGCCTGAAGTCAGCATATAATGACTTTTAAGTCTCATAAGACTAGAGCAGCGATCTTGATCCCATTCTTGAAAGAATATGACCCATGAAAGGCAAGGAGATACTAGGAATTTAGGAGCTAGTCTGAGCTCTAAACTAACTGCAGTACTCTAAGGACAAAATTGATTGACAGAAAACAGTAAGATGCCAAGGCAATTTGTTTGTTCTGGGCTTTAGTTCAGCTAGATAGCAAATGTGGTGCTGCTGGATTTTATGATGAATGGATTCAGTTCTGCTAACAGGCTGATTTTTTTTTTTATTAAGCTTTCATACTTCAGTAACCTCCTGCTAGGGGTCAGAATGTATATGGAGAAAAGGCAAATAATTGTCTGTGTTGTAGAGACATGATGAAAGTTATTTCCTGCTTTTAGTGGTTCTCAAGTTTTTATACTGTGCATAAAACTTAGGCACTTGCCTAACTTTAAAGTCAGTAAAATCAGTCACGTGCTTATAAGTTAAGCTTGTAAAGAAACATTTCCATGGGTGGCAGTCAAGAAAAACATAATATGCAAAGATTAAAAAGAGCAAAATTTCAAATAGCTTTATAGATATATAATTCCTGGTATAACTCCTCTGTATGTGACTGATAAACCTATCTAAGGGAAAGGTTTGCAGACAGTTACTTGGACATTTAAACAACAACAACAACAAAACAAAAACAAAACAAACAAACAAACAAACAAACAAAAAAAACAGAAACTATAACTCACGTGTTAAAAGTATTACATTTATGAATCATCTGCAGCATGTTGTTCACCTGTATTATTTATTTTAGTTGTTAACTCTCTGGAAACAAGCATGTCTTAAGAGGTGCCAGAATTTGATCTATTAGGCTGGCATTAATACTCCTTGGAGCAATAATGGAAGAGATTTATGCTATAATATATTTAAATACCCAGTAAAATGAAAAATCATGTTTCAGCATGGAAGGAAATAAATCAATGGTGTGTTGAAATCAGGTGCTTTGAGAGGGATGGCTAGCTTGAAGTTTGTTAGTGGATTCAAAGCAACATCTAACAACCACACAATTTATTTTACCATTCATTTTACATATGATAACCAAAAGAACTAAAAGAAAAACAAACTAACATACAAAGACACCTACAAAACTGCTGCTCTGAGATGTATTGTGAAACTCTAATATAACACCAAAAATGAGAGAAAGCACAGAAATATCTCTCAGAAAATACATGCAATACAATCTGACGTATTTACTGTGTTAAAATGCATGTTCTGACTCCACCCGAAATTGTCACTTCAGAATAATTTTTGTCAATTGTAAACAAAAATTGTTAGCAAAAAAGGTCTTTAATAATAGCTCCCTTTAATTATGAAAAACACATCAAGTGCTGAATAGTTATATTCATAATGTTCATTTTTTTTCTCTATATCTACCTTATATGTTTGTAAGATAATTATAGCCATTAAAACCATTCTAACACTACTTTTTCACACAGTCTTGATCTTCACAATTAAAGTAAGACCAAATCAACATTTGTTACACAGTATAGCTGTGGACTTCGTTTATTAGGATTTTCTTATTCAGAAATATATTTCGATGCATGACTAAATTTGCATACATAGAAATTGTGCTTGAGAAAACAGTAAGAAATTTGCTTCTTCATTCTGACCCTTAGCAAAGCATGTTGCATTGTATGGTTTTATTTCTTTCCTGCTAGTCTAGATGAGCCTAACACTTGGAAATACTTGATCATTATGATTTTTTTCCTGTTATGCAAATTTAAGTGGCTTTAAATTTTATTCATGCTTGCACTATACAGATGTCATAATCCTTCATTGCTAGGTGCTGTTTGTTTATTTAGTCTTAATTTTGTCTCTCATTGCAACCCCAGTGTCAATGTCAGTGAATACCTCTGTTCACTTTCTGCTGACTGAAATGCCTATGCCTTGGTAACCTTTGATATGAAAGACTTCTTTCTCTTCATTTCCCTCCTGTCCTGGAAATTGCACAAAAGCAGCTGTCTCAGTTGCAAGATGTTTTCAAAGTTTAGGTAAAATGATATTATCCTTTTTAGACTATAGGGAGCATTCTTAGATTTATCATACACTACACACACACACATATATATATTTATCATAACATTTGCATCCAACCTTTCAGTGCTCTCTTAGCTTTGGCAGATAATGAAGGGTGGTTATGCCATTACCTTTCTAAAAAGAAAATCACTCTTTGCTTCTCTGTGAGCAAGATAGTGCCTTACCTGATGAGGAGGGAAAGGTTAAGTGAATAATTTGGTCCTACTTTGAGGGATTAGAGAGGATCTGAATTCAGCATTGGTAATACATCCTCATAACAGAGTGGGAACATTATCAACACTTTTCTTGATAATTTTCAGGCTCTGCTTAGTCCAGGGTAGACATGGAAATATATTTTCATCTTCTTATCTTCATATATAGTCACAACCATATGCATGCCTATACTATAGGCAGGCAGCCTTACGTATCAGCTTGATGTAATTCTAGTCTGCATCCTTATAGTCATGAGTTCATTCCTGCTAGTAGTAGGTTCATCTCTTAAAGGCAGAATGAAACTTTTAGTATGAATTATTCAAGATCTCTCTTTTGATTCTCTTTTTCTTTCTTTCTTTTTAAAACTTACTATAAAATACTGATTGATTACTGACAGATCTCAGACCCCCTTTCATACATGTGTACTGACTCTATGCCAAGCTGAGGTATGGTTTGCATTTCTAAGTAGCCATTTATATGAATTACTGACATCCTATCTTACATTTAATCATGCTTTGGGGCATCATTTTTATCTCTGTTTCTTCTATTGTTCTCTTTTCCCCTCATCACTGTATCTTGTTCTCTCATTCTTCCCTTAATTTATTTTTTGCTAACATTCTATTTTATTTATATTCTGTTTTGAAGAACTTTAAAAAGCTTTTAACTGTGCATTTTTGTTTTTCTGTTGTTTCTCAATTGCACTTTTCTAGATGTCAACAGACAAACACGGACATTCAATTGTTGTCTGTGCGGAAGCATGCTATTCTAGTATACTAATCTAACATTTGTGGAACCAGATGTCTAGATAATTTCCCTAGAAACACAACATTTAAAGGATGTGCTGGTTAGGAGGTTAATTTTTACTCTCCCTGTTGCTGATAGGAAGATAGAGGAATCTCAAGGCATTATCTTATTGGTATCTGAGCCACCATGCATTTTTTCATTAACTAGAAATTACTGGAATTCAATTCCTGGTCCTTAAATAGTGAAATGATCCCACTAGAATTTGAGATTAATTTTGTCTGCTCTCTTAATGGAAACACTACTGCTGGTTAATACAGACAATCACCAAGATTCCTGTAATGGCTTTTGCAAGTCTAATATTGTACATTAGGCTTTCTTTTCCATTTTAGTGTCCCCTACTACACTCATATCAAACATAGACCTACAGTTAATTTGTAAAAATTTCTTATACTTGATTAAAAAAAAAAAAAAAGTTTAAAACCATTTAGATTATTTTAATTTTCCCTATTTATTTCTTATTTATTGTCTTGTTTCTCCTTCTATCCTGCTTCTCCTGCCAAACCTCTCATCTCCGTGTCTTTTTGTTCTTCATTATCTTACTGTTTATTTTTCTCTGTCTGTCCCCATCTGAAGTTAAATTGATTTTTTTCCCCAATCATTACAAAGAATGTTGGAGCAATATGAATTTACAATGATGTATCACTGAAAACACCAGAAGAACAGTTGCTCTCATCTATCAACATCTGGCTATGTCCTTTTTCTTGAGCCAGCCAGGAAAGTCATTCTGGAGAAAAGAAAGGAAAAGAAATTAATGTGAACTCTAAGTGAAAAACCCTGTCATGTTTACAAAGAATTTGCCTAGCTCCTGGGATAAATGCTTTTGTTATTTACAATACTAATTAAATCCTCATATATCACTATATCACCACATTAAATTTCCAATCATTAATTTTCCCATTTAAAAAATCCTCTGCTATCCTCTTCAGTATTCCCTCCGTTTCTTGCCTTTTACTTTTCTTCCTCCTTTTCCATTTTTTCTTTCCCTCTTCTTTTTCTCCTTACTTTCCCTTTCCTCTTTCTTTCCTTTTCCCTTTTCCTTTCCTTTTCTCTCTCCTTTTCCCTTTTGTTTCTCTTATTTCTGTTGCTCTTATTCTTCTTTCACCCTTTCCCTTCTCTTCCTCTTTTTTTCCGTTCTCCTTCTTTTTGTCATTTTTCTTCCCCCCTTTCTCTCTCTTGTTCTCCATTTATCTAGTTCATTTAGTTTTGGTTGTTTTTAGCTTTATGCAAAGTTAATCTTTTTTTTTTTTTTTTTCTAAAAGTGGCAGAGCTAATATACTCACTTTTTACCTGTCATTTCCTTAATGCTGTGCTAACCTTCCAATGAGCTGCTTGTACATCTGATCTAACAAGTGCTCCTTACTATTGATGTCTTTCCTTTGTTGTTCTCATGTCCTAGTTGAGATCATGACTTCATGGGGAGAGCAACTCTGCTTGAATCTTTGCATTTTACTGCCAGTGATATTTTGTTAAATGCTGTTTAATGATTTTTGGCATTGCTTTGACTTTGATGATATTCTGAGTATCTCATTCCCTTGTTATCCTTGCTTTTATCAGGACAGTTCAGTTTCTTTTTTTTTTTTTTATTTTTTTATTTTTTAACTCATCAAAAGGTTCTGTTTCACCTTTTCTTTTCTTTTCTTTTCTTTTCTTTTCTTTTCTTTTCTTTTCTTTTCTTTTCTTTTCTTTTCTTTTCTTTTCTTTTCTTTTCTTTTCTTTTCTTTTCTTTTCTTTTCTTTTCTTTTCTCTTCTTTTCTCTTCTTTTCCTACTTTTTTACTGTTGTCAAACATATGGTCTAAATCACTGAGGCTTTGACCAGTTGACCTAGAAACTTCATACACCACTTTAGCTTTTTCTGTGTCCAGCAGTATTTGCCAGTATTTTTTTTCTTCTTTGTCTACTACCTTTTATTGAGCAATTGTGTGTTCTCAAGCTTCTGGAGAAAATCTGAGGAGACCTTTTATCTATCTATCTATTTATTTATTTATTTTTAAGGAATGCAATGCAGGAGCAGAAGAATGAATAAGCAGGTGCTGAAGACTTCTAAATAGATTAAGTGATTAAGTCCTGGGAATGCTGATAGTTAAAGAAACAGTAGGAAGTCAAGAAGTACACTAGTCTGAGAAATTAACTGTGCTAGAGGTGTATGTCTAAGAAACAAGAATAGAACATTTGTTTTGTTTGGGAGGGGAATGGGGGGAAATAATTCAAGGTGGAAACAGCTGTGATATATAAACATTTGTTTCTGGTTGCTGATTATTAATATTTGTAATTATTTTTCATTTAAAGATATATTATCCATTTTTCCAGCTTATTTCTTTGTTATTTTTTTAAGAAAGTGCAAGAGAAAACATGATTTACACATGCAATTTTTGATTTAAAAATTGTCTTATATCAGAAGCATTCATGGGCACTTCACGGGCTATATACAAGGACTATTGTTCTTCAAAAAGGCAATAAACAGATGAAATGTACTGCAACACTTTTCAAGAAGATATTCTTCAGGGAATTTTTACCAGGTCAGATTTATATATTATGAGATATGATGAAATCAGAATCCACAGCTGGATCTAAAATGTTTGACCTTGTTATTTTTTATATGAAAGACACTTAAAAGTCTCTGTCAGCATAATGAAAATACTTCCTTAAACTTCAGGAAGGTTGGGATCAGCATTTGGTCTTAATTTCCTGTAGTATACCAGCAAAAATGGAAAGAAACAAGAGGGCTGAAAAATTGATCAAGTGAAGTGGTTGATACCACTTTATATAATACTTAAATATTGGTGTAGGTCTACAAGTGCAGTTTGCCTGTTTTGTTTCACTTTTATGTAACCAGCTTTTTCTGATATTTAAGCAGAAAAAGGGATTATCAACATACATGCTGTGTGATTTATTTTGGATATAATTCTCTAGTTTACTTTCCTTCACATTCATCAATCGGATAAGTGTATTCTACCTGGACAGACAATGCTGAAAGTACGGAAAATAGATGTTTCTGCTTCCAGCATGTATTTTTTTTTCTTCTTTGTGTGTGTGTGTGTGTGTGTGTGTGTGTTGTTGTTGTTGTTGTAAGAATTAAAGCTGTGTTTTTTTTGTGAGTGGAAAATTCCACTAACCTTGCATATTCAAAAGTAATTGTGCAGGTATAACAGTCGGGGGTACATTAAGATAAGCAGATATGGGGACAGTGGAAGGTGCCCCTGTGATAAAATAAGGAGGATGGCTAACGAAAACAAGACAAGCAGTTGCAGAATCAGGAAGAGCAAGAAGTTTCAAAATCATTGGCCTCTCCAGTTAAAAATAAATAAGTAAATAATAATTAAAAAAAAAAAAAAAAAGAGAGAGAGAGAAAGAAATTAAAGGTTGGTCAAATAAAACTACATACAGGACATAGTAACAAGCCAATGAGGAAATGGGAGGAATCCGGTGTCAAGTAATAGGGGCTATAGGCAAATACACTTCCACTGTACGCTCCTGCTTGCAGGATGCCCACCAATGCAATTGCAAATAAATTAGCTTTATAAGAGATCCTGTCTTATAAAACTTATTTCTCACATTGTTGTTTAATAATTGTATTTTTAATGTTTAATAATTTGTATTGTATAAAATAGCACTAAGGAAGAGCGTTCATTTCAAAAGACAACAAAATTGGGGAAAAAAAAAAAAGATTCTTCTGATGTAATCATTTCAATTTTTCAATTAAACTTTTACTATTGTTATTAATGTACAGTATCCTACCTTTAAATAAAATAACCCCACAATGGAGACTGTAGCTTCATGACTATGCCCATAATCGCACTTCATCTTGTCAGTCTCAATTTAATTCTTATTTGAAATATTTAGATCAATTCATTTTGTTAGTTGAAACATCTTTTTAAATATATTTTTGAGTGATACGTATAATAAAAAGTTAATTTGTTTTTGAAAAAATATAACTTCTTTTGATAAGCTTTGAAGAAATGTTTTCCTTTAAAATCAAAATTACTGATTTTTTATTTTTTCATGATTCATATTTCACACTCTAAACATGGAGTTTGGATTACTGTGTTACTGCAAGGCCAGAAACAAAAAATATATATAAAAAAAGAAAATACAATTCCACCACATTTGAATTTAATGTATTGGAGATTGTACTTCTGCTGAAAAATTGTTAGTTGTTCATGTATTTTAAAAAATTAAGAAGGCAAGAAGCCTTCTTGAAAAGGTGAGATTCTTCTTTGACATATTATCTCTGCAAAAGTTAAATCTAATATAGATATCTGACGTTCTTTCTATATCAGACTAAGTTACAGAGAAGGTGCCATGCAATTTTCACATCAGACTTGCATCACAATGTCTGATTACTTTGCCACTTTATGGACACCTTATTCGTGACAGTTTTCATAAAAACTCTTTAAAAATGCAGAGAAGCTAGGTAGATGAATACTAAAAGTAAAATTTGCTTTGCTGTTGGTATGGAACAGCAAATTAAGATACTTCAGCACAGCTGCAGAATTACAACTTTCACAAATAGAGGAACAGCATGTAGGGCAAGAGAACTACAGCTTCTGGGCTTTGGGGATTGTTTCACAAGCTCTAGTAAACTAAAGCTTTGGTTGGTTGGTTTAGTTTTAATAATAATAAAAAAAATGTTGGTTTTGTTTGTGTAAGGCAATGGCCCCACAAGGAACTAAGTATCAGAACGCAGCCCTGATATTCAGTTATCTCATGACCGTAACCTGTAGCACAATCTTTAGATTTGAATTATTATTTACATTCCATTGATTTAGCCACAAAGTAGGCCAACTAGGGAATAGATAGCACTTGATTAATATTTTTCAGAATTGTAGTATTAACCACAGATATCTAAACTCTGACCTATCCATAGTCTTCTGTTACTGTTGTAACTCTTCTGTTATAAATCATATTCAAACTATACTAACTGATCAGAAAATCAATCTGCGGTAGGTAAGAATTCCAAGCCCTAAGAATTCTTAATGAGTGATGTTTTAGTGTATTTTACAAAAATATCTAGTAATATTTTAAAGGAAAACTATAGAAATTTCAAAGCTACCTGTGAAAATTGGTTGAGAAAACTCTAGAACAATAAAGTTTTAATTTCACAGTATAGAGAATATCTTCCCTGTAAAAACTAAACAATGAATTGACAAAATAGCTGAAATAAGCATTTTCATCAGCAGCCATATTCATATAAAAGGCAACAGTAGAATCAGGGTCAAAGAAAATTGGAAAAGATCCCTGAAACTACCAAGAAAAACTCTTGAGAAAAACTCATTACTTTAGACTCCCACAGAAGTTCAGAACACCCAGGAATAAAACCTGACTTTTTCTGTCATTATTCTGCAAAGATGAATTCAAAGGTCTCAGGTATTACTCTTTGAATGTTGCTGTACTCTTGTAGTGAGCTGTTTTGACTCTACAAATTGAACAATGTCTGTTCCACTTTTTTTTTTTTTTTTTTTTTTCTCCCAGTTTCTAAAGGATCTGTCCTTGAACCAAAGAAGCATTGTTAATTTTGCCTTTCAATAACACATAATTATAAAGTAGTTCATGATACTCTTCTCACTGGAACAGGCTGCCCAGGGAGGTTATGAAGTCTCCTTGTCTGGAGATATTTAAGGCCCATCTGGATGCCTACCTGGGCAACCTACTCTAGGGAACCTGCTTTGGCAGGGGGGTTGGACCTGATGATCTCTTGAGGTTCCTTCCAACCCCTACAATTCTGATACTCTTCATGTAATTACAATTCCAACCCATGCGCTGATCTTTTTTATGGGATACTGGGCAATTATTTGGCCAATTCAGTACTTACTTAAACAGAGAGAACAATGATAACACATATTTAATGGTCAGACCCTTTTTCTCTTGAGTTGTACCAATAACTATTAACTACTATTATAGTATTTCATTTATAGGTGATCATCTCTCAAACAAATCTTTCTTTAGATGCCAAATACTTTAATCCCTATTTATTTTTTAAATGGATCCATCACAGAACCTGAATTTTGCAGCTTTCTTTAATTGTCTCTGTCATTATATCAGCTTTTAATAGCCACTTCTGTCTCACAGCCCTGGTGATGACTCCATCCTATATCTTGCCTTGTTACGTGCTTTTCAGAACAAATATTAATAACCTTATGTTATTAGTTCCCTGAGTGGAACTCACTTCAGTTTTGATTTGGAAGAGATGTCTAATACCCACATACTTAAATTATGTAACCAAATCATACTAGCAAATGAATAATATACATATATATTATTCTTTTTTCCTAAGGGCAAAAATAAAAAGATCAAATCAAAATACAACAGGTTGTGAAGCATCCCTTTAGGATGGCATTGGTCAATCAGTGCATTTAAAAGTAGTCCTTGTATATGCTATGTTCTTGTACAGACGAGCAAGATATGGTCATATGCAATGTCTGGAGATCTGATGAGACAAACAAGAGTTTATTAGAGTAATAAAAATGAAAGACTTGAAGGAGCAGTATGCCAGTGAAAACACTGCAACACTGAAAAGCTTAGGAGTACTTTCAAGGATACGTTCCTTTTGTATTCAGCCCAAAAAGGAAAGATAGTCTATGCTCTAATTTGACAGTTAACTATGACTAGGCACCATAATAAGTGTACAAATTGTTCAGAAGATACCAAGAAAACAACTGGACATTGATGTCTCATGATGTATATAAGTAATTCTTACAGTGCAAATAAATGAAATAATACACTAAAATGTTTTATCTGGATTTAAATTTTTATGCAGTTAGTGGGTCAATGAGATTTGAACTATGCCAAATTTAATTGAAAAGTGATCTGTACAGACATTTAGAAAACTTACTGGACAGGTATCAATGATGCAGATGAATTTCCAGACAAGAATATAATGGCATTGTCAGTAAGAAGATTCAAGTGAAAGCAATACCCTTAATGGCGTAATTGGAAGGTTTCTTCTTTGACTTGACCTCTTTGGCTAATTTTATTTATGTATTCATTTATTTTGATTTTGTATCAAGCCATATTGATTTTTTTCGTTGGTTTTGCAAGACTGTCTTGCTTGGAGACCTTTCAGCATCTCAAAGCTGGATAGGTTTTGTTTTACAGGCAGGCAGGGAATTGATGTTAGTTAGCTGAGCAATATAACAGTTTTTTTTTTTTTATTATTTATTTTTTATTTTTTTTTATTTTTTTAATGTGAAACATCACTACACAACTATTCGGTTTTAGATTAGTGGACATTAAATAAATGGATGAATAATTGGTAAAGGGCAGTTATCAAAGACAGCATTATAACTAAAGTCCATTTATTTCCATTTACTAAAGTCCATACCATTCCTTCAGTTTTTCATTGTCAGAAGACTGCTATTTTCTTTATAAATACACTTTCTTCTTTTGGCAGGAGAAATAAATATTTCATTTTTTCTCACTGTGTATAACTGACAAAGAGTTAAAAAGTGGTATCATCACAATTGAGATAAACTGCAGATACTATAAAATTCTATGATGCCTTTTCTTTTCTGAGTTGTTCTTTCATTTTGTTTCAATGTTAATGAAGCTGATGCTAAACAAGCTTTCTCAACATTAGTGCACTGAATAAATGCTTACTCTAAGTATAGGCTGACATTTGTAGAAGGTTTCAGGTATCAACAATTTATTTAAAACACTACAGATAACGTTCTCAGTTTTAAAAACAAGTCACAACTTTACATATTGCATTTGAAAAGTGAAATTTATTATGATATACCCACCTAGTAGGTACACAGTATGCTAGTAGCAATCCACAGAGAAACCGAATATTTACACATGCTTCATTAAGCAACTACCACTACAAAAAGCAAAGTAATTTTATTTTCTTTTTAAAGAAAGAAAAAGAATTATATAGACTAAGGTTTACTTAGATGTACTTAAGTACATTATGTAAAAAAGCTGTTTTTAACATTGTGTATAGTTAATATATTTTTAAGTCAATATCACTTATTAATTGGTTCGTATTTGTTCAGGCCTTTAACCTGTAGTTAATTATTTAAGGTCACAGAAAATGTTAAGCATCAAAAATTGTTTTTCAAGTGAGAGGTGTGACAAATACAATAATCACCTTTCCTTTTCCTCTTTCTCCCCTAAGGTAGTTAAGAATTCCTACCTTACCACTGCTTCTTTATTACAAATTGGTAAAGGACTTGACCTACCAAGTACAGTGATTTACCAATGAAAGTAAACAATTCTGCTTTTTTTTCCGTTTTTGTTTTTCCTTGAAGTAGCAATAGAAATATAGGGAAACACACAAAAACCTTATCTGTAAGGTTTATCTGTATCATTATACATATATAATTGAATGAATAATTGAATGAACATTCACACTGAAAAAAACATGATTTACTTTCTAGAAAATAAGTGACACTTAAGCACTAAGCCAATTAAAAATATCACTCACTACAGCTGGATGAGAGGTTCCACTGTGAGATGAGGCCACATCAAACGCCTAATAAAGAAATGATTGAGAATCATATGGTCATATGGGAGGACTAACTGCAACTCTTCATTTTCTAACTTGTCTTTTCCATCCCAGGATGGAATTTCTCAGTGTTTTTGTTGACCTCTTGCTCCCATATGTTTGTGTAATGTGTCTACGTGAATCTGCAGGTCTCAAAAGGTTCGAGAAAATATTCTTCACTAATTTGGGGGAAATGGAAAGATAATCACTAAGTTCACTCTGTTGTTGTTGAAATTCTATATTCTATAGATAGAAGTAAAATTGTAAGATGAAAGGTTTTGAAATGAGAACAATACATATGAAATTAAATATAAGCATTAAATATATTTAGTGGTTAGTCATTTCTCAATAGAAATTGAAAGCCTTCACAGACAGTAGGTTGAATCTGCAAAACTGCTATTGCCTTAGTCATAGCAGAGATTTAGTTTAATTCCCCCTCCCATTATTGTCCTGGATTAAAAAAAAAAAAAAAAAAAAAAAAAAGGCATTTTAGCGTAAAACAGTTTTAATTATTTGACTGGAGAAAATAATAAGACGATGTTTTGTTTTAGTTTACTTTCAATTAAAAAAGTAGGAAGAGAAATGTTTCTACTGTTGTTTTTAGAAACATCTGAAAGTTAGATGAAAAGTAGTACTCATTAGTTGTTCATTTCTTTCCTTCCTGCTTTCTCAACCACATTTCCACTGGTTAATAATAGATTTATATAGCAAATATTCCACTTGCCATTGCATTTCTTGGTAAATATTCAATTTTGATTACAAAATTTTCCTAAATCTGACAGAAAAGACCCAGAATTACCATCTGCCATTACTGGAGATGCATCATTTTACAGCTATGCACCACAGTTAATTTGCTTTATTTTCTTTCCTAATGATAATTGAATTTACCTCTTGACAACTTGTTTCTAATTTTGCTGTCAACATTAGCACCTGTAGTTTTGATTGATGATTTTCTTTGGGAAAGCATTTATAATTTATGTTGTGTCCTATAATTGAGTACCTTGTTGTTAGCACAATAATACTGTAATTTAAGACATACCACTTTTAATAATTACATGTTTTAAGTACATGTAATAAATATTGAGATACATCCTTAATTACGCTAATGTAAATGCTTTAAAATATGAGCTAATATGATGTTTACATTCAATATGAAAAAGCTTGGATCCAGACTTGTATATGATTGCACACTATGCTAGCAGAAGGCATATTAGTTACACTTCAAGAAAGTGTTTGTGACTTCCGATATGAGAGAAACCTCACTGCATCCGGAAAAACTTGATGGAGGTCTTCAGAGGTCCAATCAGTGTGGATTCTCTTAAAGGGAAATTTTAACTGAAACCACCCAAAGGCAAATAAATAAATAAATAAATAAATAAATAAATAAATAAATACTAATAATTCACTGTAAGGAGGAAAAAAAAAAAAAAAGCAACAGTGTGATTCAGTAGTATTTGATGAATCATTTAACTGTTCTCAGAAAGTACGACAATTTGTTGATGGCTTTTTTTCTGACTTTTAGGAAGAGCAAAAGAGCGTATTAAGTTAACTAAGAAGTAATAGAGTCTAATACGAGCTACTAGATCCAACAGTAACAGATACAAAAAGAAAAAGAATCATTCCAGTTTTTAGAAAATGTACCTTTCAGTTCCGTAGTAGTAAAGGTATTGTTAACACTTGTTGTTTCTGTCATTTGCCAGTGGTCTGGAAAAGAACATTTTACTATGCCAAGTTTTCTATCAATACTAAAAATGTTAATTACAAACAGAAAGTTTTGTTTATGATGTCTGAGTAATTGAGACAAAAAAAAATGTGATTCTTGTTCTCAATATTTTGAAATGGTTTTGATATGATTCCTCCTTCTTCCTCAGTTCTCTGAACGTCTCATAAATTAAGGATAGCTTCAAAAAAAAAAAGGATAAAAATGTCTGCAGTTTGTAATCCTGCAGAGATTACATTAGCAGGACATAAAATTCTAATAAATGCTTTGCTACAGATTTAAATCTCATTTTCAATTTGCAGAGTTCTCTAGCCTGAAAATTCTGGACACTTTTGAGTTAGTGTTGTGAAAATTATATTGATTGATCATTTATTTTCACAAATCAATTTCATCTAGGTAAGAAATTGGCAGTTTAAATATGTAGGTAGAAAAAAAACAGTAGGTAGATACAATACAATCCCAAAACAGCAAACAAATGTAGCTAAATATGTTTAAGTCAATCATAATTTTGTGATTTGGGGCTATTTTCACAATGATATATCAGATATTTTAATTGATTCAATAGCATACTGTAAGCGTGCAGTCTCTTGTATATACCATTTTTATCTTTTTCTCCCTCTGTGAAGGACCGTAATGTTTTTAGAATAGTTTCATCATGACCTATCCAAGGAGAAAAGTGTAATGAAATGACAGTAGGAGAGAGATAGCTACTCAGCAGAAAAGAGAATGAAGGGGGGATTTGCACAATCTGTCTTTCCTCCTTCTCTTGTGGGAACATGAAAAAAATCCATAGTTTGTTTGTTTGGTTTTTGGGTGTGTTGGGTCTGTTTGAGCTGGAGTCACCTTTTCCCTGCAGCAGCCCGCACAGCGCTGTACTCTGCACTTGTAGCTGGAACAGCACTGGTATTACTCCAGTGTTGTGTCTATTGCTACATAGTGCTGGCACAGCATCAGGACTCCTTCCAAGCCCCCAAGAGCCAGCAGGCTGGGGGTGGGCAAGTGATGGGGAGGGGACATTGCCAGGGCCGCTGACCTAAACCAACCAGAGGGATATTCCATAACACCTGATGTCACATTCAGCAATAAAAGGGGGGGCTCTTGTGGGGGAGGGGGCTGTTCCTCCTGAACAACCACTACGCGTTTGAGGCCCTGCTTCCCAGGACGTGGCTGAACACCGCTCGTTGATGGGAAGTAGAGAATAATTTTTTTCCCTCTCTCTGTGCTTCTGCGCGGACTGATTGTTTCTTTTGTTTCTTTTTTTTCCTCCCCATTCCCTTTAATTAAACCTTTCTCATCTCAAACCTCGAGTTCTCTGTGTTGTATTTTCTCCCCCTTCCTCTTTGAGGAGAGGGGGAGTGAGAGAGCGGTTGTGGTGGAGCTCTGCTGCCCACCTGAGTAAAACCACCACATGGAGGAGGGAAGGGAGGGAGAGGGAATAATGCAGTCCTATAGTTAAGGTGATACTCTGTAGTGAGAATTTTTTGTTACATTTTCGTCATGAAAAATCTTAGTTTTTGAGAGAATGATAGACCTAAATGCCGCATTTTTATGAACCTCAAAAGATCAGTCAGAAACCATAATTCCATTTTCCATTTAGATATATACATATAAAGGCAGTCTTTGCTTCAGGATATTTACTGATTTGAGAGTTTAAACACTTTTATGAAATTTAAGTGCAAATTCAGAATTCATTTCATCTCGAATAGACTTCCAAGAATTTATGGGCTCTTTTACATACCTTTGTACATATAAGTGAATCTTGATGTATGAGCACCCAGGAATAAAACAACAAATTCATTTCCTGTGAGTTTTGTTATTACACTTCTACCTGCTAAGCCACTCTGCCTACTTACACTTACTATCACTGCAAAACATTTTAATTCATTAAAAACTTATGCTTGAATTTAGTGCAAATGAATATACTTTTTTTTTTTTTTGGAAAGACAATGCACAAAAAAACGACACTGTTTAATTTTGTGTTGACTCTGGAATATGAGAAATTAGATACACCCACTTCCAATCTACAGAAAAATGTCAAAAAGCAAAACCTTACTATGTGATGAAAAACATGAGCACACAATGCAGTTGCTTGCATTGAACTACTGGCTACAAATATATTTCTGAGCCTAAATTGTGAATTTTCTTGGCAAGCACATTAATTTAATCAGTGGAAAGGTGTCACCTCATAATAAAATTATTTCCCTCCTAAATCTATTTAAATTAATTACTCTTGAGGTTACCTATGTACTCCTTGAATCCTACGCATCTTTCCCAGCATCACCCAAGAAACTATTCACATAGCAGGGATTTCAACAGATTTCTTAATTCAGGGCTTAACACTTCACTTCTGGACTGCCCACACACATTAAATTGAAGTTTATTTTTGTAAATGATGCAAGACAATTCTCTATGTACTTAGATACACAGAAATATTTCTAAAGCTAGTCTCAACTTAGAAACTTTTTTTTTTTTAATTTCCTTCTCCTGTTATGCTAACATTTTCAATGTTTCCGCACAGAAAGTAATTAAGGAATAATGTAATAAATAAGGTAAATAAGGATTAAATAAGATAAATAAGAGTTGTTTTTTATTACAAAAAATATAAAAACGGTGCTTTTTCAGATCAAACTGCTTCAGAACTAATATGTTAGATACATAAAAATGCTCTTAAATGGGTTTAGTAGATACACTTTATAATTAAGAAAAGCTGACATGAATTCAAGCCTACATTTCTGATATTCATTATACTTGACCTTCTATGACACAAATTATCTGTATTTCACCATCAACAAATACACATTTTGGTAATAAATTCTGTTCAGTAAATAAGAGCTCTGAGTTACAAAATACTACATAAATATTAGCAGACCTTTTGACACCAGTACTCCTATGTTTAAAGAATTGTCTAAAATGAGTGTCTTATATGCCTGAAAATGGATAATAAGTAATAAAATTTCCTGAAGTTCTTCAGTACTTTGTTATCTGCTGTTTTAATACCTTTAAGATATTTTTTCTTAATTAACACAGTTGGACAATGAATCTTTCACTCTCTTCCCAGTATTTATTTATATACAAAACCAGCAATATATTTGATGTTTCTGAAAAGATAAATGAGATCTGAATCCTTTTCCCTAAAGGTATATCAACTATGGAAGACTACCATGCCTTCTGTACTGTAAAGTTACCACTGATTTTTATGATGATCGTTAACTGCCTTTGAGAGTCTCACGCCATGACTCCGCAGTTTCAAAGCATTGGATATTTAGAATTTGAAATATTAACTTAAAGGGAAGTTTTTTTTTGAGGTCAGTGAAAAGGGAAGTCCCCCTTTTCACTGACCTCAGTGTCTGCAGGGCTCTTTTTCACTCTCCCAGCTGCTTTTTTTTTTTTTTTTTTCTTAAATATGCTCTCACAGAGGCACAAACAACATTGCTTATTGTCTCATCTCTGCCCAGAGGTGGGCCCCTTATCTAATGTGGGGAAGCTTCTAGATTCTTCTCACAGAAGCCACCCCTATGGCCTCCAGCTACCAAAGTCTTGCTACATAAACTCATGGCAGCTTGAATTTCAAGACTGCTCCATCCAGGTCAGGTAAGTCTCACATAATTTTCAATTGCCACATTATGCAAAACATTTTTTGCTGACCAGCTAGTAATACAAGTTTAGAATGGCAGTTTATAGTCAGTAGTGTTAGCTTATGTAACAAAAACAAAACAAAACAAACAAACAAACAAACAAACAAAAAAAAACAACTCTGAAAACAAATCCAGGCAGTCAAAAAATATATAAATTTGTGTTTCAATCCCATTTGGGGCATTTCCCTAAGATTATATCCTAAAATAACCTTAGATTTTTATTTATCTTTTGTGACTTTCTCAAGAGGCAAGCTAAGATACATTTCTATTTATATTTTCAAAAGCCGTTTTGGAATATATATTCTTTTTGTGATGAAAACCAGGAAGCATATGACTGAAAAAATATCCTTTAGTGATATATACCCACTAAAAAAATAACTATACGTGTTACGCTAATCGTTATAATCACTTACTATATAACGCTTTTATGCTAAATTGTGGAAGCTGGATGCTGATTTTGCTTTCTGCCCTTGCCTCTGACAAAAACAGTAGAAAAGAAATGTAAACAAGGGTTTGATTTTTGTTTTGTTCTTTGGTGTAATGTTGTAGCTTACTGTTGCTAGGGAATAGAAAGCTCAAAATCAGAAATCAAGATCTGCATTGACTGTTTTACAAACATATTCAGATCTCAGTTTGTATAACACAAGTTTTGAGTAACATATAGTTATTTTATGTATTTTAAAAGCTTCTTCCACTGTTTTTTCTATCGATCAGTATTGATACCTTATCTAGTAGTTTATCACTACCTGCAACTCCGGTGAATATTACGTGTGATCAGTTCTGACAAAAGCAGAAGGGACTGACTGTCACAGATGCAATATGGTCACACATTTTATTCTATACCAAATTTCCATTACAATTCCCCTTTTTCTCGTTTTATGAACTTTGTTTAGGCTCAATAGATAATGGCTTTCTGAAATAAACTCATACAACTCATACATGGTTTCTCTGACTTGAAAAGTACATGGGTAAGCTGAGCTATTGTCAGAAGTAGAAGCAGTATTTGTTAAGCAGTATTTGTTGAGAGATTTTGTTCAAATTAAACAGAGATTGTTGGAGATGACCTTTTTTTTCCCCATACAAAAATAAATTGTTCAGATAGATTAAAATCATACTAGTAAATCCTCAAGGTTGAAAATCTGTTAGCTAGCTTGTGTCTCTAATTCATATAATGCTTCATCCAATATATAATTGTTACATTAAAAAAAAAAAAAAGTACCGTCACCACCAACAAAAATACATAACCTTTCTTTTCACAGGTCTGTTAAACTGAATGTCAGTTTTATTGATTTAAAAACTTTTTTGGTGTTTTGTTGTTGTTGTTTGTTTGTTTTTAATATGTTCATTTGCTTTTGTTACCCATAGCTGTGCTGAAATTCAATGTGAATAACTCAATAATTCAATATGAATGAATTTCCCAGCATTTAAAACTGTAGTATTTAGATACTAGAATATTTTACTTTAAATACATAAATAAATAAAATAACTCTAGGTTCCATAGCTCGGGAAATGTAATTTATGTAATGGGGAAAAAAAAATATTTATTTAAGGAGTATCTAAATAAATTATTTATTTATACATAGCTACAATTTAACTGTACAGAAATAAGGTATCATTTGTATTCTATGTAAGACATAACGAAGAAAATTGAACACTTAGTAAGGATTAACACTATTTCATTAAAAATCAAGAATGATTATGCTCATTATTGGACTAGAAAGAGGAATGAACAAATATATCTATAATCCGTTCTTTCAAATACCATTTTCTTAAAATCAAATTGAAATAGCTTTAAATATAACTTGGAGGATGCATCTATAATATATGTTAAGGATAGACACAGCCCAGATGTAAGCGCAATTCACTGTAAATTCATCTTGCTTACATTACTTTGGATGAATTCTGGAGCTTGATGGAAGTGGAAACAGCCTCCAACCTGTCTTTGAGCCTATCCACAGGCTCAAATCCTTTGTCAGGCAGCATTTATAATAAATCTTATGACTGTTATGAGACAGAGAAACTGCTAGGGACTCAATCTGGGGATACTGTGAGAAATACCAGCAAATGAGAGGTGTGGATGTGTAAACTGACTGGAAGGACAGTATAGATACACCAATTGCATATCAGGCAATTGTGTCCATGCCTTTTCAAGGGGCAGAGACAGATATGTGGTAACCCTAAGCCCACTAAGACGAGGAAAACCAAACTGGACAACTGGAGGAAAGTTAGAACCCACTGGCTATCATGAACTGCCTACAACATTTGTGCCAGATATTATCATGAAATTGAATATAACAATGGACAGGTCAGCCGAGGGCTACACAAATATATTCACATTGTTAAGTTTGATGGGTATTGCTAGTCATCTTAAAAAAAAAATAAATGGTACTACTATGAAGCAAAAGTGTTTCTACAGAAATCCTTATAATCTTCATCAGAGATGAAACATTAGATATTAACAGTATCATGAATTTTGTTCTAAATTTCAGAAACCTTCTAGGTCTCTCCAGTTCATCTTGTTCTTCAAGAGGGCAAAATATGTCGATTTATGGGTTTCCGGCGGAAAGGTACCAGAGTTGAGTAAAAGCAGTGTTCTGATACACACACAATAAGTTACAAGGCTACAAGCCACTGCTCACCTGTTGCTCATCTACTGAGTCCTCTTAATTGCTTACCCAGAATTTCTAAGATCTGGTCATTTTGCTCAAAACACCATTCAAAGTCTCTGACTTCAGTTTTATTCTATTCAGAGAAAATTCACTGTTATTTAACAGCAGTCAGCCTCACATTCAATTCTGAATCGTTTTAATTTTACTGATAAATAATAATAATAAGATTTTCACTGTTCTCGTTAATTCAATATTAATCCTAAATCATTTTTTTGATTTACTGGTGAATTTTAAGCAGTGTTCATGTTAAAATAAACAAGACACATCATACAAGCAAAGATAGTCTTTTAAATATATAACTTCAATTGTTATTGTACAAAAACATAGAATAACTTGCTGTCTTAGGCTGGCAGTAGAATATTTTAAAGTCTTTTTCATCATTATATGTCAGGAGAATTCTTTGGATTCTTCTGTCACAACACATTAACTAAAGTAAAATAATACTTAGGTATTCAATATGTTTAAGTATGCACCCTGACAGATGACAAAACTTTCTCATAAGTCATAAGAATAAGTAAACACCTTGTTACTTTTAAATCTGGGACCAAAAGTACATCTAGATTTTACGCACATCACTGAATTCTGAGATTCTGGTGTAATGATTCCATGATCATTACCAATATGATTACCTTACTTTGTATTTCGTGTGCTCTTTTACTGATGAAAAGAAAGGTTGCCATTTATGACCATAGTCAAATAACAGACAAATGGAAAATGAGAACCAGTGATGGAACTGCGGATTTCAGCAACATACTTCAAAACTGTAGTGGTTTTACTTGGATGGGCAGCTGAGCTCCACCACAACCGCGCTCTCAGTCTCCCTCCTCAAAGAGGAGTGGGGAGAAAACACAATGAAAAGGGCTTAAGGGTTGAGATAAGGACGAGGTGATCGCACAGTAATTACTGTGATGGGCAAAACAGACTCAGCATAGGGAGATAGTAAGATTTATTACCTATTATTAACAAGCTAGAGAAGTGAGAAACAAAGGAAACAAAACAAAAGCACCTTCCCCCCCATCCACCTTCTTCCACCTCCTCCCCCCGAGTGGTGCAGGGGAACGGGGGAATGGGGGTTATGGTCAGTCTACAGCGCTTCTTCTCTGCCGCTCTTTCTTGGTCACTCTTATCCCCTGTGCTGTGGGGTCCCTCCCATGGGATGCAGTCCTTGATGAACTGATCCAGCGTGGGCTTCCCACAGGCAGCAGCTCTTCAAGAACTGCTCCAGATATGGGTCCGTACCATGGGGTCCATCCCTCAGTAGCAAACTGCTCCAACCTGGCTCCCCCAAGGGCAGCAGCTCCTGCCAGGTCACCTGCTCCTGTGTGGTCCCCTCTCAACAGGCTACAGGTCCAGCCCAGAATATGCTCCGGCAGGGGTCTTCCGCAGGCCTCAGTCTCTGTCCACCTGCTCCACCACGGGCTGCAGCGTGGAGATCTGCTCCACCGTGGTACTCCATGGGCTGCAGGGGGACATCCTGCTTCACCATGGTCCTTACCATAGGCTGCAAGGGACTTCTGCTCTCATGCCTGCAGCACCTCTCCCCCTCCTTCTTCACTGACCTTGGCGCCTGCAAGGCTGTCTCTTACTCCTCTCACACTCCCAGTGTTTTTTTTCCCTGTCTTAAATATGCTCTCACAGAGGCACAAAACATCACTTACTGGCTTAGCTCTGGTCAGCAGTGGAGCCCTTACCAAACATGGGGCAGCTTTTAGATCCTTCTCACTGAAGTCACCCCTATCGTCCCCTGGTAACAAAACTTTGCCACGTAAACCCACCACAAAAACAAGTACCGCGGTGGATAGGGGAGGGAGGGAGAAGACAGTGGAGTCCAAAAGGCTGAGGAGGGGACAGAAGACAGGGAGATATCAAACATTTATACATAAATGTAACCACTGTTAACATACAGTCAAGCACAAAATTCATCTAAATTTCATCTCTTAATTACACAGAAGAGATGGAACCAAAGGCTAGCATTTCCCAACAAAGTTTCTCCCAGATACTCAGGCACAGAGTGTTTCTTCAAACAAGCTGATTTATTGTCATTTTGCATACACTAATGCTCCTGGAGGGAATCCACTCCCCTACCAGGTTGGGCAGTTGCTGTCCATGTGGTCTCCCTCTTTAACTCTGATCTGATCAGTTCCAGCCAGCTCTGATACATATCTTTGTTTTTAAGGACCTTGTCCCAGGGGTTCTCATTCAACAACTGGAAGTTTGCTCTTCTAAAGTTCAGGGTCCTGACTGTGCTCGTTGCCAGGCCCATATTCTTGGAGATCACAAATTCAACCAGACTGGTTGCTGCAGCTCAGACTGTCTCCAGTCTTAACCTCTTTAATATTAGAGTTCATTTGCGTTGGTGAGCATCAGGTCCAGTAACACTTCTCCGGTTGGTTTGTCTAATACCTGGACCAGGAAATTGTCCTCAGTGCACTCCAGGAGGTTCTTTTTTACAGTCTGCTGTTTTGCTTTCCCAGCAGACATCCAGGTGGCTGAAGTCCCCCATCAAGATGAGAGCATTAGAGTGTGATGCTTCTTGTAGCTGAAGCAAGAAGGCCTCAACAACAGGCTCCCCTTGATCAGTTGGCCTGTAGTAGAATCCAGACACAAGGTGTCCTTTATGTGTCCAGTCCTTAATTTTTACCCACAATATCTCAACCTGTTTGTGGCTCTTTCTGAGAGGCATCTCTTGGCAATCTATCCGTTTCTTAACATAGAAGGCAACACCACCCCACCTCTCCTTCTCTGCCTATCTGAAAAGTTTTTACCTATCTGATTTTTTTTTCTTTCTGAAAAGCTTGTCATCCTCAATTGCAGTGCTCCAATTTTGTGATTTGTCCCACCACTTTTTTTTCTGTAATAGCAATTAGATCATAGTTTTCCAATTGCACCATGGTTTTCCAGCTTCTCCTGCTTGTTTTCCACACTGCGTGCATTGGTGTAGAGGCACTTCATCTGGACTATGGGCCACACCACTTTTTTAGAGGATCCCCCCCCTACTTTGGGACAATTCACATGTATTTTCCTGTTGCTTCCTAAAGTGCTGGTGTTCCCTGGTTCTTCTCTATAACTCAGAAGTACATCCCCCTACCCCACTGAATCTAGTTTAAATCTCTGCTAATAAGTCCAGCCAGCTTACTGCCCAGAACACTCTTGCCCCACCTTGTCAGGTGCACTCCATCTTTTGTCTACATACCCAGTCTTTGAGAGGTGTCTACAAGAACATAGAATCGAAAGTCCTGAATGTCACACCAGTCATGCAGCTAGTCATTTGCCTGATCCATCCATCTCCTCCTTCCTAGATCCCAGTCTCCAAGTAGGAGGAGAAAGAAAAACACTACCTGTGCTCCAAATCCTTTCAGCATCTTTCCGAGGGGACATAAAGTGCCTTGTGATATTGAGTAGTCTCCTCGTTGCAGCCTCATCCAACCCGATGTGAAAGAGTAGGAATGGGTCGTAGTCCTCTGTTTTTTTGGTAGCTTCTTCTCGCAGATAACTAGTGATAGGACTAGAAGGAATGGCCACCTCAAGTTGCGCCAGGGGAGATCTACATTGGAAATTAGGAGACATTTCTTCTCAGAAAAAGCAGTCAGACATTGGAACGGATTGCCCAGGGAAGTGGTGGCATCCCCGTCCCTGGGGGTATTCAAGGAATGGTTGGACGTGGTGCGTAGGGACATGGTTTATTGGGTGACATTGGTGGTAGGGTGATGGTTGGACCAGATGATCTTGAAGGTCCTTTGCAACCTTAATAATTCTATGATTCTTCATGATAGAGTGAATGCAGGTCATCAGCAAGCAGAAAATTGTTCTGGAGAGATTTTCTGGATGGCAAACGGGTGCTTCAGTGACTCTCAACGAGTAATCTCCAACTACTAAGACTCTTCATTTCTTTTCAGTGGCGCTGGTTCCAATATAGGTGGTTGGTTGGTCAAGTTTTGTACAGATGTCCTTTCTTGGGTCTTGACCATTACTCACACACTCTCCTTTATCTAGCCCCATCTGTTGTGTAGGGGTGCTTCGGGGGTAGGGGGAAGACTCCTACTTCTGCTCTGAGCAGAGATGAGAGTCCAGTCTCCCTTGACTTGTGAGTCAGTCAAGTCTGTCAGCTCAGGTCTGAAAGCTAGCTCACCTTCCCCTTGGCTGGACTTAAGGCAGGGCTGTCTCTCAGCCTCACACTTGCACCTGTATCCCCCACCTCTGCCTCCTGGCCCTGGAGGAACTTCCAGATTCCGAAGTTCCCTCAACTGAGGATCCGGGCAGGTCTTTTAGTCCTCAGGAGGTCTGGTTGTAGGTGTCTGCCTGGAGAGGTTGTGTCCCCTCCATCTGTGTTTTAGCCTCAGCTTGGCAGTTGCAGGAGGTGACACCATTTCTGTTCCAGTAGAAGGATGTTTCTTGTTGCTCCCAGAATAGAAAAAAAGGGCCCACCTTCCACCTTCTGGTGCAAGCTGCCATGCTGTGACCTGGCTGATGTGCCACACCCTGTTTGCTTGCACACTCTGGTCTCTACCCTCCTGATTGCTCAGGCATGGGTTCTTTGTACATGTGGGTTGGCCATTACTGGTCCTAGCCTGGCTCAAGCCTCTTTGGACACTCTCCTGAGGACTGCCACACTCCTGGCAGCTCCCTCTGATACCTGGGGTTTCTTCAGTAAAGAAAAACCCCTGCACACCGCAATCCCCTGCTCCACTGCAGAACATGCCTGCCCCACAGCTGATCACCTCAGCCAAAGGTGGAGCCAAAGGTTAGCATTTCCCAACAAAGTTTCTAGACACTCAGGGACAGAGTGTTTGCTCCAATTAGCTGATTTATTGGCATTTTACATACACTAATGCTCCCAAAGGGAATTCCCATGCAAGTTGATGGTTGCTGTCCTGGTGATAATAGGAGTCTCTGCTGCAAGACTTCTTGCATCAGTATCTTCAGCTATACAGGCAAGACTCTCCAAATCAAGGGTTTGCTGGACTCCTGAAACCCATCTGTTGTGTGGTCCTTATCAAACGCAAATTCATTTCTACTGAGATCCCTAATCTATATGGGAAACGTCTCCTAACTACCATAGCTATTTCTACCAAGACTATCCTACAGTCCTATGCATCCATGGAAACCTTTTCAGGTATTCATAAGTGGAAGCTTGCAGGAACGTGAGGAGAACCATTAGTTGGGCATTGGTGAACCTGAGGAAAAAAGCAGCCAGGTTGTCCTCAGCCAGAGTTGCAACCACCCCCATGGCTGTCCACAGTTCCACCATGAAAATGGTTCTTTGAAAGGAGTTGGCTGATATAGACCACGTCCCTGCCATCTCTTCCACACCATCTTCTGCATTTCAAGCAGCTTCTGCAATAGACTCCATGAGCTGATCCACAAGCAGGACTGGATGATGTTTGTCATTGAGGTCTAGTTCCTACTCTTCCTCATTTAACTCCTCATCTTCATTATTCTCCTTCTCTTCCTTTTCCTCCTCTACATTCTCATCCTTGCTACTCGAGCTCCACTGCTCAGTGTCACCATCAGAGTCAGCTTGGCTCTGCCTGGGCAGCCAGTAGATCCCAAGGAGCATCAGAAGCATTTCAGCAAAAGCCCAGAATTTCCAGTGCTGGCACACAGCAAGGAGCATGAATTCCTCATTGATCCCACTCTGAGGCTTGCTTCCCTGCTCAACCTCTTGCAGCAGTCAAGTCATCTTGTGACTCAGCATCTCCTCTCATTGTTGCATGAGGTCTTTCATGACCTGGTCCCCAACCTTAAGCGTGAGCTGCAGGAGGTTCAGCGTTGACAGGATGTGTATGATACAGATAGCCATGGTCTGGAGGAGATTGGAGAGAAGGGGGCTCTCCAAGGGGCTGGGTGCAAGGGAGCTGGTGGCTGTGGGTGAAGGGACAGGAGCCAGAGAGACGTGAGGGTAGGTAGGAGAGGGGGCAATGGAGCTTGGAGGCAGCAAGGGCAGGGTTTGTGAGCGCTGCACATACAAGGCCGCAGGCCACCCCAGGCAAGTTTGTGCACAGGTGTCAAGTGTCCAACAGGGCCACAAGCTCTGGCCAGAGGGGGCATGGGGACCATCCTGCAAAGCTCTCCCCATGACCAGTCGTGGGCTGGGTTTTGCCCTGGGCAAGGATGCTGCGAAGGCACGTGGCACCACAGCAGTGTTTCCCTAGGCCCCATCCCCTGTGGGGCGGTAGCATCTCATGAGTCCACAGGTGCCTGTCATATCCCTAAAGCCTCTGTGCACTTGCCCCCACTTGGGCACCTCTGTGGTCAGCCCAAGGCACTCCCCAGAGTATCTGCACCCTCATTTCAGCCTTAGAAACTGCCTTGGAGGCCCCTGTTTGTGCTCTGACCCTCAGCCAGCCCAGTCTTCCCCCTGCCTGCCGCACTCACCAATGGCCCAAGCCACAATGCACTGCCATGCTGTGGTGACATGTTGACATGTTAACCCCCATGTCAACACATCCTTGGTTCTGCTGTGGACAGCAGAACACCATGGTGACCATCCCAGCCCTGGAAGGCCCCAGCCAGTGTCCCCAGTCCTGGCTCAGAATCACACAGCTGCTCTGTGCACCCACAGGCCCATCCTTGGCCACTGTGACATGCAAAGCACAAACCCACCAAGCTCCCAGTGGTCCCTGTGCACTGTGGGCAGGACCCACCCCAGGGCTCTCCTCCTGGTGACCCTCACAAGCACCCTCCTTCCCCCTCCTTCTCTTGAGTCACACCAGCTGTAGCATGACATAGCACAGCAAGCTCCCAGAATCCAAAGGAATAAAAAATGCGTTTCAGGTGCAAGCAGAAAATATCCTGTGGATTGGGCTGGCAGGTGCCTGCTTGCCCCTTTCATGCAGCCTCTCCACCACATCCAGGTTGCTCCATGCTGCCACACAAACTCTCAGAGCAGTCTCTATAGGACAGCCACTCTCCACCTGGGTCCTCTGTGTCAGCACTGAGGTGCTCCTGGGGGCTGCACTGTGGATCTCTGCTACACAGGCTGCAGAGGAACCTCTGCCCCTCCTTTTTCTCTCAGCTTGGTGGCCACAGTTTTGTGTCTCACACTGGTGGTGACACCACACCAAAGTAAGGACTTTTAAGCCCATTCTCCCAGAGGCTCCACCAGTTTGACTGTGGGCACAGCAGTGGCCTGCGCTGGCCCTCTTGGAACCAGCTGGAAGCAGCACAGGGCAGCCCTGGCCTCTCCTCACAGAGGCTGCTCCTCTGTGGTACTCTGGGGCCAGCTCATGGGCACCCACTGGCACTGCAACATTGAAATGCTGTAACACTTGTAATGAGAACAACTAAATAAGGGCAACCCACAGAGAGTAATTAAATACAAGCTTCTCCGGGAATGACTCCACAAATGGCTCAGGTTCACTGCAGAAGAATAGCAGAAACCAATAAAACTAGGGGCAGTGGACCAACAGGCTTGTGAGTGCCAAATGTGTTGATGTCCGTAGACAGTAAAGGAGGCAGAGGACTAATGAGCAATGAGTGTAGGCAATTCCAACCCCCCTGCCATGGACAGGAACACCTTCCACTAGATCAGGCTGCCCAAAATCTCATCTGACTTGGCCTTGAACGCTTCCAGAGATGGAGCATTCACAACTTTCCTGTACGTAGTGATAAATTTCAATGCAGACCTCTAGAGCATTACACAGACACCCAAACAGGACCTGTGGTAGTCATTTTTTTGCATTAGTTGGAGCAGATGATGGCTTGAAATGATATTTATGGAACATTAGAAGAACAGGCTATGTGAATGGCTCAAACTACAGGCCTGAAGACTGGTATTTGCACACTGGGGAAGGAAATAAATACCAAAGTATGTGGAAGACTTCCTCTAAGTGACACAGCACTTCCAACTATGAAAAAGGTAAGTGATATTGGCTATGGATCAGGAAGAATCCTGAGAGAATTGGTGTACTTGGTCTGGCTGGGATGGTTAATTAATTTTCCCTTCAGCAGCCCATACAGTGCTGTGCTCTGCACTTGTAGCTAGAACAGCACTGATAACACACCAGTGTTGTGTCTACTGCTGAGTAGTGCTGGCACAGCATCAGGAATCCCTCTAAACAAGGGCCCAAGGGCCAGCAGGCTGGGGATGGGCAAGAGGTAGGGAGGAAACATCACCCAGGCAGCTGACCTAAACCAACCTGTGAGAAACTGAGTTGTGTTTTTTGCAGTAGGCAAGGAAAGCCTGTGTTGCAGCCTAAATCCTAGTAGGGACAGTCTTTGAGAAGATGTTTTAAGTGTGGCCAGGCCAGCCACTTCAAATAGGAATATCTGGAGTGAAAGAAGGAGAGATTGCTGTTATAAATTCAGAGTAGGGGAATTGGGGCTTTTCAGAAAGCTAGTTCCCTAATAAATGAAAAAGTGTACCTCAAGGGTTCCTCACATGTACCTCAGTGGGGATCACTCTACAATTATTGTTGCAGGCAAAACAGACTTAGGATAGGAAGATTAATAAAATTTATCACCTATTGCTGACAGGCTGGAGCGGTGAGAAACAGAGAAACAAGCAGGGGGCACCTTCCCCCATCCACTCTACTCCACTTCTTCCCTGCCCTGAGTGGCATGGGGGTTCCAGCTGTGAGGTCTGCAGTCAGCCCGTGGTGCTTCGTTTCCACTGCTCTTTCACAGTTGCTCTCTCCCCTGCTCTGGTGTGAGGTCCCTCTCATGGGCTGCTGACCTTCCTGGGCTGGTTCAGTGAGGGTTTCTCCATAGGCAGCAAAAAACGGGCTCTTTGGGAGCTGCTCCAGGTGTGGGTCTGTGCCACAGGGTCTATTCGTCAGGAGTGGGTTGGTCTGGCTTGGGGCCACCTGGGGTCCACCCCACCCCAATCACCTGCTCCTGAATGCACTCCTCTCCATGGGCTGCAGCATGGAGATCTGCTCTGCTGTGGTACACCAGCCTTTCCCTACCAGGGGCCTCCCTGTGGGCCACGTTAGGGGCTTTGGCTCTGGCACCTGGAGCACCTCTGCACTGCACTCCCCCTCCTCTGCACTGACCTTGGTGTCTGTAGGGAGGTTTCTCACTCCTCACTTTCCCAGCAGCTGCTGTGCAGCTGTTGTGTTGTGGTTTTTTTTTGTTTGTTTGTTTGTTTGTTTGTTTTTTTTCCTTTTCTTGGATGTGCTCTCATATAGGCACAAACTGTGTTGCTCATGGCTTGGCTCTGGGCAGTGGTGGGCCCCTTTGGAGCTGGTTGAAACTGTCCCTTATCTGCCAAGGGGCAGCTGCTGGATTCTTCTCACAGGCTACCACTGCAGCCCCCCAGCTACCAGAACCTTGCTGTGCAAACCCAATACACTGGGGCAGCTAGGTCATTACTGGCCTTTAACGTATCAGGGCTTAAATTAACTAATGAAACCCTAAATGTGATGGGGGTAGAAGGGACTGGGATAGCAGTGCCACTTTTTGGGGATACCAAGCTGAGACAAGGGATAGAATAATCACTGGGCAATTACTGTATGCACCCAAGGCAGGGGCTAACTTGTTGGGAAAGGATTTGATGATGAAATTGGGCATTCAAATTGTAAATTGTTTGGCTGGAATAACAGTGTTACGTATGAGGTGCTCTCAGACATTGAGAGCAAAGGTATATTTGCCTTTGAGTGGAAAGACCTTGAAATGGGGCAGAAGCAGCAATACAGATTGACGATTTTACCTCGGGGGCTTAGAGGGACACCGATCTCTGTGGGCAAGTTCTAGAACAAATTTTGGAGCAATTCCAACCTCCAGAGGGGGTGTTGCTGTTACAAAATGTGGATGATCTTTTATTGTTAGGATGGGAGAAAACGGTTGTGAAGGAAGCCACAAACAAGCTACTAAACTTTCTGGTAAAACAGAGCTTGGAAGGATTGAAAATAAATTAAAATTTGTAGAAAGAGAAGTCAAGTATTTAGGGCATCTACTGTCTGAGGGGGAACAAAGAATAAATCCAGAGAGGATTCAGGGAATTGTTGAGCTACCCCTACCCAAAACTAAAAAGAAGTAAAAAAAAAAATAAGAGAAATAGGTTTTTAAGGAATTAGGAGTTACAAAGTTCAAAGGAAAATAGGTACTTCCTGATGGGAGAGAAAAGCTGAATAAAGTGCTAGTGAGGCAAATATTAACTGTTTTGCATCAAGAGGGTCATTGGGGAATTCAAGCAATGTGTGATGTTGTGCTATGGAAATACATGTATGTATGTATGTGTAGGAATATATATACTCTGGCTGAACAAGTATGCAGGAGTTGTGTATTAAGGTAGATAGGAAAATCATCCACAGTCAGCCCAGAGGAGGGCAAGAATCAGGAATTCAATGCTTCCAAAACGTACAGGCAGATTTTACAGAACTCCTTGGAGTAGGTAGATTTAAATACTTACTAGTCTTGGTAGATCATTTGTTATGGTGGGTGGAGGCTTTCCCTTTAGTATCTGCTACTGTGAACATAGTAACTAAAGTAATTCTAGAACAAATAACTCCCAGGTATGGAATTGTTGAAAATACTGACTCTGATCAAAGAAATCACTGTATGTCAGAAATATTGCGAGGGCTAATGTGGGCTCTAGAAATCAAGTGGAAATTTCACTCTCCTTGGCATCCTTCTTCTGGAAGGGTGGAGCAGATCAGACAGTACAGAAGCAATTGACTAAGTTCTGGAAACTTGGCTTCCCCAAATGAGGTGCTTACCTTTTCACTTCTCCGAATTCAAACTGCACCAAGAAAAGATGTGGGATTTTCACCATATGAAATATTATTTGGATTGCTGTACATGGACAAAGGGAATTAATTACCTCCATTGAGACAAAAGATGCTTTTCTTAAGAAGTATATACTCAGACTGTCATTCTCTTTGTCGTCTCTCAGGACCCATGGACAGTTAGCTCAAACCCCACCCTTGGAAGCCCTAATCTATCCATTCTGAGAAGGAGATTGGGATGTGATGCAAACATAGAGAGAATTGAAACTGCAACCTGAGTGGGATGGACTGTTCCAAGTGCTCTTCATTACTGAGATGATGGGAAGAATGGCTGAGAAAGGGTGGCCTCATACCTGGGTAAAAGCATCAGTTAACCTTGATACCTGAGAGACTGCATTAACAAAGACTTCTAAGGTTAAAACTGTTAAAACTATCTATTATAAACCTTTAACTTCTCCTTAGAAGAACTGTGAATGAATTAATGAGTAAAAGAGATTGAATTACACAGAATTGGAATGTTTCCAGGGAACACTCCATAGAAGTGGGAGAAGGGGGCTATTTAATCCCCGCTAGAAGAATCCGTATTAGTTTGTGATTTTTATTGTTTTTCTTAATTATTATTTCTTAATTATTATAGGGGTGTATATATATATATATATAGAGAGAGAGAGAAATGATGTAGTTTAAGTGTATCTTAGTAATACCTATTCTCAATGGATTAGTGATAGAATGGAGGGAAAAACGAGCATTTGCAATTAATCCAGAACATTTCTCAGGTTCTATCTCAAAGTAATTGTTGGATTTGCACACAGATGCCTAGAAAGACAGAAGAGGCCTTGTCCCTGATTGCTATTTCCAGCAGCAACTGTGTCTGAATTGTCCAGATTTCCAAAAATGACAGATCATACTCAGTCCTGGGAAAGAATAGATTTTGAAGTTGAGCTCCCTACACGTAATCCTGGTACAATATACAGTATTATCAAAGATGTCTTTGAAGCAACATTGATAGGAACTCAGGGGGCAATATTACTGAACCTGAGTGTGGAAATATCCATGAAGTAGGGAATAATCCGTACTGTATCGAATGTGGTAGCCACGGGAATGCTAATGTACATAATGCACACCAGATACAACATGAGAATCCTGTAACTGGATGGCCTGTCCCAAATGGCAAGGGGTGGCACTGGCTGTGTGGCAATAAAGCCAGGAAGGTGTTGCCCCTAGGATGGAAGGGATCTTGCACCCTGGGGGCAATAATTCCAAATGTAACTATTATTGAAGACTATTGTTGAAGCCCTCTTGAGACCACATGCAGAAATAAGTGGCTTCCAGATAATCCTCTAGTAAAATTCTCCAGCATTTAACAGTTTTGCAAGGTGGTTTTTACCTTGGTTAGGGGTGAATAAATTAGAAAAAACTATTGTAAATATCACAGCTATAATTGAAGAACTAGAAAGTAACAGTCTAGATAAATGAAAAAGGAAGTAAGTTTGCAAAAATAGTACTCTAGAATCGAATTGTAACAGATTTATTAATAACCTCATAAGGAGGAATGTGCACTGTACTAGTTGCTGTATATATGTAGATCAAATGGGATGGATTTGATCTCAAAAATATTGGGGGAGGTGGGAAAATCCTACATAGAGTAGCTCAAGATGACACTTCCTGGGGATTTAGAAACATTTGGGAGAAACTAACTTTGTAGTTACCTGAACATAATTGGCTCAAAAAACTATTTGCTGGTATTGTAATAATAATGGCATTTTATATCTGTCATCCCCCGTGACATCTGAAGAATATTGTGCCTTAATGTTGGAAAAACTCAAGAGTGTGGTATGTGAAGAGGTGCAAAAACAACAATAGGAGTAAGAAAAGAAGAGGGGGGAATTGTGAGAAATTAAGTTGTGTTTTTGCAGTAGAGAACTAATTTTCTATATTCAAAGGCAGTTGTGTAGTCATAACAAGGAGAAATGCTAAGCAGATAAGTGGACAGTAGAAGGCCTCACTGTTCCAAGATAAGGTCGAAGCTTGCGAAAAACAGGATGAGCAGTGTGGGAACAGTAAAACAAGGATGAGAAGTTCTCAAAACATAAGAAAGGAGGAAAAAAAAAAAGGAAAAAGGAGAAATTAAAGGGTTGAAAAATAAATTGTATCTATATGGTGTAGAGGAGCGTTGAGTAGCTTGTGAACCTGTAGTACTCAGCCAATGAGGAAACAGGGGAGGTAATCAGGTGTTGGTAAATAGGGAATAAAATGTTATGATTTGTTTACTATAATGTGCTCCTAATTGGCAGGATACCCACCATTGCAATTGCAAATGGAATAACTGCACAGAAGATTCTGTCTGAAGAAAATTCTTGACATACTTCTCACAAACCAAAGGGATATTCCATACCATAGTGTCACACTCAGCAATGCAAGGTGGAAAAAGGAAGAAGAAGGGAGGTATGGGCTCTCGTGAAAAACGTCTGTCCTCCTGAACACTGGCTACATGCGTTGAGGCCCTGTGTCAAGGACATGGTCAAGCATCGCTCATTGGTGGGAAGTAGAGAGTAATTTCTTTCCTCTGCACTTCCACATGGCCTTTGCTCTTTTTTGTTGTTTGTTTGTTTGTGTTTTTGTTTTGTTTTTCCCTTTTTCCCTTTCCCTTTTCCCTTTAATTAAATTATTTAATTAATACTAATTTTCCCTTTATAATCATTTTTCCTTTAATTAAATTATCCTTATCCCAACCTGTGAGTTGGTTCTTTCCTTTTCTTCTTCTCCTCCTCTTCTGATCAGGGGAAGTAAGAAAGCAATTGTGGCTGAGTTCTGCTGCCTAGCAAGGTAAAACCACCACGGTTGGCTAAGGCAGAACTCCACAAATTGGACTTTTCAACTTTGTGAAGAATCGGATAGATAAAGGAAATGTACACGTGCAAAGGAGTCTTAGCATATAGGGATTTAAACTTGACAGGGCTGAGTAGTAGAACTAAGTTGTACAAAGGAAGCTTATGGTCTATGAGGGGAATAAACATTGCTTAACTCTAATAACATACCTAGTGGAAATATCTTCTGCCCCTTTCATTGGACGGATGCATACCATCCAACTTGTAAGTAAGAAATGGTTGTACAAAATAACTCATGGTCTGCCAGTATGATTGTCAGTCATCTATGTGTCCAGAGACCTCATAAGTGACTAGGAACTAAGGGAACATAGGAATTTCCTCCTAAGGAGCTGGGACCTTTCTAAGACTCCTGTAAAAGGCTGCATTTAGGAACAACAGCAATGTGGGGATGTGGCAGTTTCAGAGCTGCCCTGCACGATTTCACCCAACCCTCTCAAGGGGAATATAAGAGTTGAAGACAACCATAGTGGGTGTACTCAGCAGCAGAGAGAGGTCATTGCCGGGAAAGGGGCTGAAGTAATATTCAGACCCCTGTACCCTCCCTTCTACTGCCAGAGAGCTGGAGATCTCAAGCTCTTTCAACAAAACAGCAGGAACACTGCTTTAAATGTTTCAAGCTATACTGAAAGCACTCTAAATTAAGTACTTCACAACCACCAGATTTAGATCATTTGATAATTTGAGGATGAAGAAGTTGGGGTCAATCAACTGACACAAATACACTCCCGTAGACCCCATACAGCTGCTGGAAGGTGGTGTGCTCAGGCTCATGTGAAGTGCCCGGGAACCTCCCCATGATAGATTCTTCAGAAGCTAGCAAAGGAAAGGTGGGGAGACTTTCCATCTGCTTAAAAACTTCTCTCATATACCCCCCCAAAAACAAACAAACAAACGAACAAAAAAGACAAATACAACCCTACTCTCCTGTTGCTCAAAACCTACTCTCCTACTTGTTTCGGGCTAAAGTTCATTTGATGATGTTACACTAATTGTACTACCCAGGAGGCATGAATCATGCTGCAGGGGTCCTGGCCAGAATAGTTTACCATTTACTAGTTTACTATCTCCCTGAAATTGCAATCAAAAATGAAATTGGGAGTACAGGAAGAAGGACAACACATATACCTTCCCACCCTAATCTTCACCAAATAAAACATGGAACCTCATACAGAGGAAAATTTAGTATATAACAAGGGATTGAATATAGGAACCAATAATCAGAAATATTGTAAATAATGGCCTATTACAGTCTTTATTTTCATGCAGTCCTTTGATAAACTAGAACCTGAGAAGGAAACGTCTAGAATGAAACATCTAGAACAGAAACCTTATTTCTTTTGTTTGTTTGTTTGTTTGTTTTTTCCAAGCATGTAGTCTGCCACTTTCTTTGGGAATGATATGTGGGCTGGGGTGTGGTGGTGGTGGACTCCTACACATCAGTGTAGGTTGGAGGGTGTACATATGAAGCCAGGGAATACTTTGTGAACTCAAAAGGTATTTGGTCATCTTGGATTTAATCTCCCAATTTCAGTTAGGAAGGGGTTGGGGTTGGTGCTAAACTAATGAATGGCTCCTACCCATTGTTGTGGGTGGGGGAACAAGCATGTCTAAGGTTAGGGAATACACTGGGAAATCAGGAGGCTCATCTTCCAGTTTTTGATTTTACAATTCCTTAAATGATGAGGGGGAGCATTTTGGTTAGATTAGACAATCTACTCGAGGGGTATCTGAACATTCCTCTAAACCTCTGGAAATTGTCCTGGTAAAGCCTGAGCCTGATTCACTGTATGTGAAAGGATACTGGAAGGACACAGACCTAACAAATCAAACTTATAGACATGGACAAGAAACAAACTTTTCCCTGTCACACAAGTTGATGAGCTAGCAAACTACTGGTGCCACTTCCAGGAAGATCAATCTGGACTTGCAGACGTGTTCTGCAGCGGAGCAGGGGACCGAGGCGGGCAGGGCTTTTTGTCCGGCATCGAGGCCACTCGGGGGAGCCGCCGGGACCTGGCTGTCCTCGCGAGGGAGGCTGACGAGGCGAGGGCGGAGCCAGCAGCGCCCCCTCCCAGGCTGTTTAAAAGTTGCCCCTAGGGAGCGCGAGCGACCAGGAGCGCGGCGAACAGGATGGGCAAACAGGGCGTGGCGCGTCGAAGGGCATGGCAGTTTGCACGGCAGTTCACGCGGGCAGGGCGAGCGGGGGGCCCATCATCGCTCTGTTGCAGCTGCCTCTCCCTTCGGTGCTTGTAACCTGCTTGCGTAGAACCTGACCATGGTATCAACCAGGCAGAAAAACGTGGCCTCCGCATCTCCTGCGGTATCTCCAGCCACGGTCGCCAGTGTGGCTACTCAGACTCAGGAGGTTCATGAAGCACCTAGATGATAACTTCTTGGTGCAGGTGCTAACGGAGCCAACTAGGAAAGGTGCCCTCCTAGACCTGTTGCTAGAAAACAGAGAGGGTCTGGTGGGAGATGTGGTGATTGGTGGCCGCCTCGGTCATAGCGACCATGAAGTGGTTGAGTTCAAAATTTATGGTGACAGAAGGAAAAGTGCCACCAAAACCTCATCCCTAGATATGGGGAAAGCGGACTTCAGGCTGCTCAGGGAACTAGGCAGCAAGGTCCCCTGGGAAACTGCTCTTGAAGGCCTCGATGTCCACCAGTGCTGGTCACTCTTTAAGCGATGCCTCCTAGAAGCACAAGATCAGGCAATTCCAAAATATCGCAAGTCAGGCAGGCGGGGCAGGAGGCTGGCGTGGCTGACCAGGAACGTTCTAATGGAGATTAGGCGGAAACAGAGAGTGTTTTGCTACTGGAAGGAGGGCCAGGTGTCATGGAAAGAATACAGAGATGCTGTTCATGTTTGTAGGGAGAAAGTTCGTGTGGCCAAAGCACAGCTAGAGTTGAAGCTGGCTGTGTCTGTGAGAGAAAATAAAAAGGTTTTTTTTAGATATGTAAATGGAAAAAGGAGAACTAAAGAATACATAGGGCCGCTCCTTGATAGGGAAGGTCTCCTCACAGATGATGATATAGGCAAAGCAGAGACGCTTAACGCCTTCTTTGCCTCTGTCTTCAATGCCGATGATGGGCTTCGGGACCCAGGGTGCCCTGAGCTGGAGGACCGGGACGGTGGGGATGACAAACTCCCAACCGACCCTGAATGTGTGCGGGATTTGCTACTCCACCTGGATCCCTACAAGTCCATGGGTCCGGATGGGATTCATCCCCGGGTGCTGAAAGAGCTGGCGGACGTCATCGCGGAAACTCTCTCAATTATTTTTCAACGATCCTGGGAATTTGGAGAGGTCCCGGTAGACTGGAAGCTGGCAAATGTTGTGCCGATTTTCAAGAAGGGTCAGAAAGAAGACCCTAGCAATTACAGGCCTGTCAGTCTCACGTCAGTGCCTGGTAAAATCATGGAGAAGTTGGTTCTCGAACTTATTGAGGCGCACCTGGGGGACAAAGCAGTCATTGGTCCCAGCCAGCATGGGTTTGTGAAGGGTAGGTCCTGCCTAACTAACCTGATTTCCTTTTATGATAAGATCACCCGTATGGTGGACCAAGGGAAACCAGCTGATGTGATTTTTTTGGACTTCAGCAAGGCTTTTGACACGGTTTCCCATAGGATCCTACTGGACAAAATGTCCACCATACAGCTAAATAAAAACATCATACGATGGGTGAGCAATTGGCTAACGGGCAGGGCCCAAAGGGTTATGGTAAATGGGGCTGTGTCAGGCTGGCGGGCAGTCACCAGTGTGGTCCCTCAAGGCTCCATTTTAGGGCCGGTACTTTTCAATATTTTTATAAACAATCTGGAGGTAGGAATAGAAGGTATTTTGAGCAAGTTTGCTGATGACACCAAACTTGGAGGAGTTGTGGACTCGAATGAGGGTGGAAAGGCCTTACAGAGGGATCTGGACAGTTTGGAGAGCTGGGCGATCACCAACCGCATGAAGTTCAATAAGAGCAAGTGCCGGGTCCTGCACCTGGGACGGGGAAACCCTGGCTGCACGTACAGACTGGGCGATGAGACGCTGGAGAGCAGCCTAGAAGAGAGGGATCTGGGGGTCGTGGTAGACAGCAAGTTGAATATGAGCCAGCAGTGTGCCCTGGCAGCCAGGAGGGCCAATCGTGTCCTGGGGCGCATCAAGCACGGCATCACTAGTAGGTCAAGGGAGGTGATTGTCCCACTCTACTCTGCGCTGGTGCGGCCTCACCTCGAGTACTGTGTGCAGTTCTGGGCACCACAGTATAAAAAGGACATGAAACTGTTGGAGAGTGTCCAGAGGAGGGCTACGAAGATGGTGAAAGGCCTTGGGGGGAAGACGTATGAGGAATGGCTGAGGTCACTGGGCCTGTTCAGCCTGGAGAAGAGGAGGATGAGGGATGACCTCATCACAGTCTACACCTTCCTCGTAAGGGGGTGTCGAGAGGCAGGAGACCTTTTCTCCATTAACACTAGTGACAGGACCCACCGGAACGGGGTTAAGCTGAGGCAGGGGAAATTTAGGCTGGACGTCAGGAGGGGGTTCTTCACAGAGAGGGTGGTTGCACACTGGAACAGGCTCCCCAGGGAAGTGGTCACTGCACCGAGCCTGTCTGAATTTAAGAAGAGATTGGACTGTGAACTTAGGCACATGGTCTGAACTTTTGGGTAGACCTGTACGGTGTCAAGAGTTGGACTTGATGATCCTTAAGGGTCCCTTCCAACTCAGGATATTCTATGATTCTATGATTCTATGACTTTTCAGCCGATGAGATTGTGAAACAGGGGTCCCAGAATGGGATGGTACAGAAACAGCAGAGTTCTTGAAATCCATGGTTGTGCAGGTGGAAGGTGGAACAGGAGAAACAAGGACGGGTGTCAAGCAGGAAAGGATATAAAAAGTACAAACTGAAGCTGGTCAGTATGCTCATCTGGCTGAACCCTCTTGATCACTGCATGCTTTCCTCTTCTCGTTTTTTTAATTAAATCTCTTATTCTAAGCAATGTTTTATAATAATAGTAATAATTATAATTGTTAAATAATGCAATCTCCACAGCTTCCAGCAAGAGGTTCCAGAAGATATATTTCTACTCAAAGAAAAAAACAAAAACTGCAGCACATATTTGTATTTCTTCCTAATCTAACCTATGTGAGTCAGTAGACTAACAAAGATAACACATACAACACCAGCTAATAGTATGTCAATAATATACTAGCTTGACATGACAGTAGATATAGATTTATCAGAAGACTTAAGGAGACATATCTACTAGTGGTCATATTTCTAACGAGGAAGGAAAGCAAAAGCAATGAGGATAAAAAGAAAAAAAAATATCTGTTCTCCCCAGGGAGCAACTTTCCTGATTTTAAATGTTTAGTTGGAGAGAAACCAGCATTAAATGAAAATTAATTAATTGAATAAATATTTATTTATTAGAGCAGGGGAAGGACTCCTCAGTTCTTCCTTCATTTAGAGTCAAAATTCTGGCTATGTGTCAGGTAAGATTTCAAAGAAGGTTGGTACTATAAAATCATTTATTTCTTCTAAGATTATTTTAAGCCTTTAGACAGGCAATCTCACTTTTTAAAAAAGGGAACTCTAGGTGAGTCAGGGATGCCAGCACTTATATAAATAATCCATTAGCATCCTGACTGAACATTGTTGTGTTGCTGGAACAGCATTGCCTCCTGTAGACTTCTCTGTGGTTGTTACTGAATAGGCACTAGGGAATTCTGTCAATGAAAGCACATTTCCTGCTTAGGAAACCTGCATAGACAGACTTTGCTAAGCAAGTCAACAAGCTCATCTATATAGGGACACTCAGAAAAATCATTATGAATTAGTTATTAAAGTGACTTGTTTAATCTGCATTGAACCCCAACTGGACAGTCTCATAGAAAATTGTAATGACCTCAATTTGATTTGGTTTAATTTACTTTGGAAGTGATTTAAGCTCATTGAATTAAACCCTGTTTTATTTTCATTATAGTTTTCACCCAGGGATTTTATGCACTTTAGCTAAACCACTTCTTATTTACACAGCATGTTAACTTGAATTAAGTATCTTGAATTACCCAATACAGAAGAAATGTAAGTAAAATCAGGAAAAATTATTCGAATTACTTTCATCATTGATACTGATTTCTATTGCATGCAGAAGGCCAGTCCATACATTTTCAGAGAAATATTCCTTACATTTAAAATCAGTAAAAATGTTGCAGTTTTGTAAAAGGATTTATTCAAAACTTACCCAAAATTTCAATACAATTTTCTAAAGTTGTAGAAAATATTATTTGTATCTAATCATAATTCGAGAATCATTTTTCTCTAGAAAAAAAAAAAAAGTGTCTAGATGTGTTTAATAAGAAAATATTAGAAACTCTGATAATGGTACTGATATTCTAAATTTGTATTACTTAGCAGGAGAGAAATGCAAGTTCAACATAAATTCAACATATATATTTGTGTTTTCTTGGTAGTGGCAATCTGAAATATGACAAATATCACAGACAAGTATATCTATCTGCTTCCTTTAAAACATTTAGAAGTTAAATGTTCAGTCTTCCTCCATGCTAAAAGTGAGCATACACTTCACAAAATTCATGAGATAGTTTGCAAATTTGCAAATTATTTTTTGCAAAATCCCCCTCTCCACCAACCCCTTCCTAGTAGCATCCAGTCATCTCTTATCCTTCAGTGTATCCTTTTCTGAAAGCTCTCTTACTCTGTATTCTTTTCATGGCCAAGTATACTGCTTTCTCTTCTGTTCATATTCTTCAGTCTCCAGTCCTTACTTAGTCTACTGCCTCTTTTCTCTCATAATCTCACCGTAGAAGCTGATCAGATAAAACCAGTTCCTGGAATTGCATTATCCAGCGCTTTCAGAATGAGAGACTGGCAATTGGAAGGGAGATTCCTGGCTCAGTTACCTCTGGATATTAAAGGATTCAGATGAGCCATGGTCATGCATGCAGTTTTTTTGACACTTGGCTTTCCTGAAGCTTGCTATTCTGAGCTGGGAAGAACTCTGCTGAAAATGAGGTGTAACACAAAAATACAATGCTGACTTTCTAAAACTGTCTTTCATAGAAATCACTGGAGATTGATCTTAGGTCTCAAATAGGGTTTGTGTGTGTGTGCATGCTTATGCATGAGTAAATGTATAAAACATTGATAGGACAGAAAGATTACACTGTCTACTGGAATATTCTACTTTTGTATTATGGATATACATTTCCTATAAATCCCGTTTTCTGCTTAAGTTACTATCATACCATGCTTACAAAAGAAGAATTTTAAGCCCAGGTACTTATTATCATTTGTGCCTTTTTACTTTACTTAAGGCTTTTGATGATTCTGAAATTATTGGTCCTGAAATCACCTGTGACAGGGCCTGAAAAGAATACTGGTATGGCTGTTGTGAGATGCCAGTAACCAATCCTCTAAACAGAGCACCATTACCATAGAATTCATGACTATCACTTTTATGTTTCCGTAGTTACATGAAGTTCTGAATCTGAGGCAGGAGACTTTGATTCAGGTTTATAAAGCAGGATTTAAAGACTTCTCAATGGAAAAATGAAATAAACTTGACACAATGAACCACTACCTTTCTCCCATTACATTTTTAGTCACAAGTGCACCCTTAATTATGTCCATCTTTAACCTCTGATGGGTTATTAATAGTAAATATTTAAAACTTAAGCAAAAAAAAATATATTTTAGTTTGTTTTAGTTATCCTTGCTAATTAAATCCCCAGGGGAAATTGTCTGTCTGCTTTGTCTGTCTTCACAAGTATTTTTCCCAGGACATCAAGATTAGTCTAAGACACAAGGCTTCATGATGTCAGACCCTACCTGCTGAGTGCATAGTACATCTGCAGCAACACTAATGAAGGATTGTTAAAGATCTGCTGTCACTGTGACTTCCACTCATGAAGCAGAGGAACCAATGTGCTGGGTTATTGTAGGAAGTCTTCAACTCCCCCAGCATCTATTTATTCAGCTTGGAGCATAAGAATTAGAGATGTCCCTGCTAGATGATTTGTCCCAGGAGTTAGAAACATGAAGCTGTTTAGCTGCCTACAGAAAATACAGGAATATATAAGTATCCAGGAAGTTTACATGGGAAAAAAGAAGATTGTAAGCACAAAATACAATGTAATGGAAAATATGAGTTAAATAATGTTATTGCCCTTCTTTATTTCAATTAGACAACAGAAATTAAGTGAGATAGTATAAATTCCTAGTTCATCTTTTCTTGTCACTGAAGTACTAATTTGTTGAAACATTTTTCTCACTGTTCTGTGAATTGGTGGTATACAGAGGTGTTATACAGAGGAATAACATTTTATTTCTTTCTCTTTGAGTACTGTCAGCTCCCTGTTTTGAATACAGACAAATATTTTCAGTTAAAAAGAACCCGAGTATATGCAAATATAAATTTTGTTGTGTAAAACTGGTGTTTAGAGGCAAAAAAAAAAAAAAAAAAGTATTTCAGACATCTCATACATAAAAAGTAGAAATAAACTGAGATTACGACTCTTTATGAACATGTGAACACAGCCTTCATAAAGTATATAGCTTTGTTTCCTCAACCATTTTATATAAGTCATAGTTGTTTATGAATGGGAGATGCTTTGCTTCTACATCAGTCTCTGAGCACATTATCGATAGAGGAGATTCTGTCTAGCCTAGGGGGGCTCACAGCTGCCCATCATGTGCTCAGCTATTTGGGCTGTTGGCTGTGTAACAGATTTGTAAAAAGAGGCAGCTGCTTTTGGGGAAATAATTCTAAACAGTGTTTCAGCCTGAATTCTTTTAATATCCTTTCTTGCACAGAAGGATAATTTTATGTTTGTGGCTTGGCTAACGCATATTGCCTTTTAAAAACAAAAAAAGTGATAGTTTATTGTATTGTGCTCTATTGTGTGAGAAAGATTAACAATACAATAGTCGAACTCCTGTGCAAACTGAACATAGCAGAGAATTATGACTGAGAATATTATAATAATTAGAAAAAAAAAAAAGGAATGGATGACTATCCAAACATCTAATGTATCTGAAATTAAATATATGATAATGTATCAGAACATTCATGAAAGCATCTGTAAAAGCAAGTCTCTGCTAGGTATATTTTTCTGATGACTCGCAAATAAAAATTATAAAGAGATGAGATCAAAGAGGAAATGTATTGCTATCATATGACATTTCCTTTTATTAAACCATTCCAAATGTGATGCTTCTAATTATATTTGCATATTATGAGTAAAGAGCAATACTCATAAATGCTGTGAGCCAGAGAAACTTCCTGAAGTGAAGTTGTTATTTTGATTTACACCAACTAAGGGTGTGCCAGAAGTGCAGTTTGAATAAATGGTTACTTTCATCTCAGACTCTTAACTATTGCAGATTTTACTGTACTAATGCTTCTTACAGTAACTATACTATTAGAGTTTTAACATTATGGTCTGTACATAGCATGAAATCTTGTGTATATAAATAAGGAAACTATATACACAAAGTTTAACAGTAAGATTTATATACTCACATACTAAATCAAAACTCTAAAGTTTATGATTTTTAAAGAAGTTTTATATGCAGAATAAATAAACCAGAGAAATAAACCTGATTATGAATGTTAATGTGTGTAAATCAGAATTCTGACAAATAATGAATCATGGAAAACGGATTATACTTAGAAAGCATTTTTAATGTGGTAATTCTTGGTTTTGTTTCACAGAAAATACTCACTTTTGAGATGTATGCTTTAAGCAGTTCTATTTTATATTTCTAAAACAACAGAAAATCTCCTGCAGCCATCATTTAATTAAATAAACTAAAACTCTCCTATCCCCACTCCACCCCCCAAAGCTATGGATCGAAATCTTAGAAAGCACCAGGTATAGAGCTAATGTTTACAACACCTAGATTTTCAACCTGAAATCAACGATGCACAAGAACTGAAGATCAAGTCCCTGGTCCAGACTAAGAGCCTAAACTTCATATAATTCACTTTTGTTATTGTTCTCTTTTAGCTAGGTGGTTTTAAAGGCTTAGTAGCATCAAGTTAGAAAATGAATTGACTGAAGTTCGTTCGGTGTTCAATACTGTGTTTATCATTGTTTGTGCCAGTCACAAGTTTTTCCCATAGTATGAGTCAGGGAGTAAAATTATGACTATTTCTCTGTCCCCTGAAAATTGACTTCAGAACAGTCTTTTTGGGTGGAATGACAACTACCACCTAAATTGAAAGAAATATTAATATTTAATTCAGAGCTAACATCCCTTAGGACAACACATTATTGCTTTTATTGTGGATTTATACTAACATCAGACAGAACAGAACCCAGTAATGATCAGCTATGCAGCTTTGTCACTGGGGTAAGCTGCTTTATCATCATCCCCTCCAAGGACACTTTCCTTCTGTGAATTGTTCTAACTTCTCTACTCTGACCTTCGTACATGCATTTTTCAACACTTTCTCAATTTTGCCATCTCAGTTCAGTCAAAACACTCACACTGCATAACTCTAGTCTCTCTGCTTCCTTCTCCCTTTATTATTATTAATTATTATTATTGTTATTCACATATATTTGTCACACAACTTTTAAACCCAGCTCAGACCCTTACAACATTTATCTCATTTAATGAGGCCATGTAGGAAACATACTGATTTATATTAGAATATCTTCCTCACCCTCATTACCTTTGGTAATGAGCTTCACCAAAAAAAAATTGTATTTGATTGTATTTGATGGCCAATGGGATGAAGTTCAACATGGCTAAATGCCAGGTCCTACACTTTGGCTACAACAACCCCATACAGAGACACAGGCTTGGAGGAGAGTGGCTCCAAAGCTGTGAAGAGGAAAAGGGGTGCTGGTTGATGCTCATCTGAACATGAGCCGGCAGTGTGCCCAGGTGGCCAAGAAGGCCAGTGGCATCCTGGTTTGTATCAGGAACAGTGTAGCCAACAGGACCAGGGAGGTGATCATCCCCTTGTATTCTGCTCTGGTGAGGCTGCACCTCAAGTTCAGCTTCAGGCCCCTCACTACAAGAAAGACATAGAGGCCCTGCTGCATGTCCATATCCAGAGAAGGGCTACAAAGCTGGTGAAGGGCCTGGAACACCAATCCTATGCAGAGCGGCTGAGGGAATTGGGGTTGTTCAGTATGGAGAAGAAGAGGCTCAGGGGAGATATCATTGCTCTCTGCAATATGAAAGGAAGTTGTGGGGAGCTGGGGGTCGGCCTTTTCTCACAAATAACTAGTGATAGGACTAGAAGGAATGGCCTCAAGTTGTGCCAGGGGAGGCCTAGGTTGGAAATAAGGAGACATTTCTTCTCACAAAGAGCAGTCAGTCATTGGGACAGGCTGCCCAGTGAAGTGGTGAAGTCACCGTCCCTGGGGGTGTTCAAGGAAAGGTTGGATGTGGTGCTTAGGTACACAGTTCAGTGGGTGATATTGGTGTAGGGGGATGGTTTGACCGGATGATCTTGGAGGTCACCTCCTCAATTAAGGTCAACCTTAATGATTCTATGATTCTGTGATCCTTATAATTGGGGATTTTTTCCAAACTCAATTAAAAGAAATTATAAGCTCAGTATGGGCTGCAGGAAGTTGAAACTTTCTATGTTTTTCTATGTTTTGTCCCTATGCAGGGACAAAATTAGGAAGGCCAAAGCTCATCTGGAGCTCAATCTGGCTACTGCCGTTAAAGATAACAAAAAACGTTTCTATAAATACATCAACACAAAAAGGAGGACTAAGGAGAATCTCCATCCTTTACTGGATGCGGGGGGAAACTTAGTTACAAGAGATGAGGAAAAGGCGGAGGTGCTCAATGCCTTCTTTGCCTCAGTCTTTAGCGGCAATACCAGTTGTTCTCTGGATACCCAGTACCCTGAGCTGATGGAAGGGGATGGGGAGCAGGATGTGGCCCTCATTATCCATGAAGAACTGGTTGGTGACCTGCTACGGCACTTAGATGTGCACAAGTGGATGGGGCCGGATGGGATCCACCCAAGGGTACTGAGGGAACTGGCAGAGGAGCTGGCCAAGCCACTATCCATCACTTATCAGCAGTCCTGGCTATCGGGGGAGGTCCCAATCGACTGGCGGCTAGCAAACGTGACGCCCATCTACAAGAAGGGCCGGAGGGCAGACCCGGGAAACTACAGGCCTGTCAGTTTGACCTCAGTGCCAGGAAAGCTCATGGAGCAGATCCTCCTGAGAGTCATCATGCAGCACTTGCAGGGTAAGCAGGCGATCAGGCCCAGTCAGCATGGCTTTATGAAAGGCAGGTCATGCCTGACGAACCTGATCTCCTTCTATGACAGAGTGACGCGCTGGGTGGATGAGGGAAAGGCTGTGGATGTGGTCTACCTTGACTTCAGCAAGGCTTTTGACACCGTCTCCCACAGCATTCTCCTCAAGAAACTGGCTGCTCTTGGCTTGGACTGGCGCACGCTTTGTTGGGTTAGAAACTGGCTGGATAGCCGGGCCCAAAGAGTCGTGGTGAATGGAGCCAAGTCCAGTTGGAGGCCAGTCACTAGTGGCGTCCCCCAGGGCTCGGTGCTGGGGCCGGTCCTCTTTAATATCTTCATCAATGATCTGGACGAGGGCATCGAGTGCACCCTCAGTAAGTTCGCAGATGACACCAAGTTAGGTGCATGTGTCGATCTGCTTGAGGGTAGGAAAGCTCTGCAGGAGGATCTGGATAGGCTGGACCGATGGGCTGAGGTCAACTGCATGAAGTTCAACAAGGCCAAGTGCCGGGTCCTGCACCTGGGGCGCAATAACCCCAAGCAGAGCTACAGACTGGGAGAGGAATGGTTGGAGAGCTGCCAGGCAGAGAAGGACCTGGGAGTGATGGTGGATAGTCGGCTGAATATGAGCCAGCAGTGTGCTCAGGTGGCCAAGAAGGCCAACGGCATCCTGGCTTGTATCAGGAACAGTGTGACCAGCAGGGCTAGGGAGGTGATCGTCCCCCTGTACTCAGCTCTGGTGAGGCCGCACCTTGAGTACTGTGTTCAGTTTTGGGCCCCTCGCTACAAGAAGGACATCGAGGTGCTTGAGCGGGTGCAGAGAAGGGCGACGAAGCTGGTGAGGGGCCTGGAGAACAAGTCCTACGAGGAGCGGCTGAGGGAGCTGGGCTTGTTCAGCCTGGAGAAGAGGAGGCTCAGGGGTGACCTTATCGCTCTCTATAGGTACCTCAAGGGAGGCTGTAGCGAGGTGGGGGTTGGTCTGTTCTCTCACGTGCCTGGTGACAGGACGAGGGGGAATGGGCTTAAGTTGAGCCAGGGGAGTTTTAGGTTAGATGTTAGGAAGAACTTCTTCACTGAAAGGGTTGTGAGGCATTGGAACAGGCTGCCCAGGGAAGTGGTTGAGTCACCATCCCTGGAGGTCTTTAAAAGACGTTTAGATGTAGAGCTTAGGGAAATGGTTTAGTGGGGACTGTTAGCGTTAGGTCAGAGGTTGGACTCGATGACCTTGAGGTCTCTTCCAACCTAGAAAAATTCTGTGATTCTATGTATAACATTGGAGTTTGCAGTATCAGAGGTGAATTCACAGGGTACAATGAGTATGAACAGTTTACACAAGTGACTTTTATTGTATATAATTTCTCATCTTCCCTAAATCTTCAAGGTAGGTGTAGGGAAAAAATAAAGTACAGCATTACATCGTTGTTTATTGGTTCTTTCATTCTTCTATCTTTTTATTAAGTGAAATAAAATTGGGAAACGGCAAATGAAAAACAGTAAACAGCAGGCTGAATTCATAAAAGAAAAGTGATTCACCTGTATTCATGACTATAAATGGACAAGCAATGCCTATCTGGATATTCATGTATACATAAATTGGGGAAAAAATAAACAGTAAAATGCATTCAATAAATACATTTAACCTTGACAGTCAAGAACTGTTGCTGACTTAAAGAAGAAACAGTGGAAAACATTTTTGTATTTTTCTTCCTCTTGGAAAAGAAATGGGAAGCACACACTAGGTCATCTAGTCCTTCATATGGGAGAACCATTCTCTTTAAATTGCTCTTTCATATTCAGTGCAGTAATACAATTCCTTTTGAGGTGAGCACAAAGAAAATAGAAAAAGAGAGAGAGAGAGAGAGAGAGAGAGAAGCCATCATTTCTCCACAGGGATCACATGAGACACTTCTGAACAAGTTGATATTTACTAGGACACCTCAAGTGCTTCTCTATGGCAGAGAAAATATTTCTCTTACTAAGAAAAAAGTAGCATACACTCCTAAAGGAGACAGTGAAAATATTAAACCCATCTTCATTAATTTTCATGATATCTGAGTGCCTGAATCTACTAATTTCCAAACACTGTTGACCTGTCTTTCATATCTAAATCTCAGTGACTCAGCACAAGAAATGCTGTGACTCAGTTTTCAGACCACTTTTCCAAGTCCTCCTCACCTAATGCAGTGTGACAACCATGTAAGTTCCTGGGAATCCATGTGTGCCCATAAAAAATTCATTGCATGAGGAGAGGAGAGGAGAGGAGAGGAGAGGAGAGGAGAGGAGAGGAGAGGAGAGGAGAGGAGAGGAGAGGAGAGGAGAGGAGAGGAGAGGAGAGGAGAGGAGAGGAGAGGAAGAACTAAAAGAAAGAGGAAGAACTAAAAGAAAGAGAAAGAGAGAAAAGAGAGAAAAGAGAGAAGAGAGAGAGAAAGAGAGAAAGAGAGAGAGAAAGAGAGAAAGAGAAAGAGAGAAAGAGAGAAAGAGGAAGGAAGGAAGGAAGGAAGGAAGGAAGGAAGGAAGGAAGGAAGGAAGGAAGGAAGGAAGGAAGGAAGGAAGGAAGGAAGGAAGGAAGGAAGGAAGAGAATGAAAGAACAAAAGAAAGAAAGGAGGAAAGGAGGAAAGGAAGGAAGGAGGAAAGAAAGGAAGGAGGAAAGAAGGAAAGAAAGAGAAATAAAAAAAATAATCTGCAGTTTCTGATTTCCCCATGCAAAAGTGAGGTCACGTTGGGTGGATTAACCTCTGTCATCACACAGTTATTTGTTCCATAACTTTATTTGGCTTATTTAATTTTTTTTGTTAGATTCAGCAAAATAGCTCTTGCTAGATTCAGCAAAATAGCTCTTGCATTTCGATTAAATTAATTCAAATAGGAGAGGAGCAATGAAACAACAGTGTATCTGTTTCACATTATTGTTTTATCACAGGGGTTTACTGACTGGGCTATTCACCAATTTAGAGGTCTACCTTAATGATTCTAATGGCCATGCTGATATGAAGTGCAAGTTTGCTTTTCTGCATAAAATAAATGGAATAGGACTTACACTGTTACACTTTCTTTTACATGGAAAAAATAGCATTTTTTTAGCATATATTTAGCATCCTTAGGATTTTAATAAAAATTATCCACACTGAAAACCAAAAATAACATACAAAGTTATGTAGAGATGAGAAAATATCTTTAGAAAATATAACTCTAAAATGTATGAGGAGTCATGCATGTTAATGACAGAAAATCCTACTTATGTCTGGAGAAAAGGTGAAGCACTGTAGATGTGTGATTTTGTTGTTGTTGTTGTTCAAAATTAAGTAGCCTTGTTACAATTATGTAACAAACACAGTTAATCATGTGATTACATTTTTTTCCTACAAGTTTTAATGTCTCATTTTACTTTTAACCTTTTGTTTTGTTTCGCTTTAAATTTCAGTATTACTTCTTCTCAGTGTGTCTGGTATGTAGAGGCAGAAATTCTAAGAAAAAGCCTTATGTTCCTCCAGGATGATGTATACAATATTAATCTATTTCAAACACATGGTTACATAAGTGTTTAACAAATGCTTTCCTAACAGTATATATCATTTGTGTATAAAATAGCATAAGGATATTGAATTGCATGCGACAATTTTCATTTATATTAGCTAGGGCTCTTGCCCGTGTTTTAAACAAATGTTTTCACAATGCCTAGAACAGCTGAAGCTGGAAAGTACCTCTAGAGATCAGATCCAACCCCTGCTAAGAGCAGAGTCAGCAAAAGCAGGTTGCTCAGTGCCATGTTCCGTCAGGTTTTGAATATCTCCAAGAATGTAAGCTTTGTATTCTCTCTGTGCAACTTCTCCCAATGTTTTATAAACAGTGTTATCAGTATTTATTTTTTTCTTATGTTTAGGTAGAATTTCTTTTATTTCAGTTTGTGCCCATTGCCTCTCATCCTGTAACTTGGCATCGATGAGAAGAGTCTGGCTCTGTTGTCTTTACTCCTGTCAGAGGCATTTATGCACATAGATAAAATAAACTTGATCCTTCTCCAGGATGAGCAGTTCCAGCTTTCTCAGACAGTTCTCAAATGATCGATGCTCCAGTCCCTTCATAATTTCTGTGGCGTGTCACTGCACTCACTCCAATATGTCCATGTGTCTCTTATGCTTGGAGCCCAGTACTGAATCCAACACTCCACGTGTGTCCCACCAGGGCTGAGTAAAGGGGAAAGATCACCTCCCTTGACCTGCTGATGATGCTCTGCCACAATGGTGATGGCCTTCTTGGCCACAGGGTGAATGTGACAGTCCTGGCACACTCTGCAAGGCTACTGTGGTCCAAGTTCCCCCTCCCAGACCTTGGCTTCTGCTTCCACTGTCTCACTGTCCCCATTTTCTGGGTCCAGCCAAGTGGAGAAATTAAACAGCCTGTCCAGAGGAGCTTGCATGTTTGGTGAAACTATAGAAATATTGTAAGGAATTGAGGTGTGTGTGGTGAAGCACAGACAATTAGGGGATCTGGACATGTTCAAGGGAGATATAAAAGCGTCCAATTCCCCCTGAAGATAAAGTTAGCTACTACAGATCTTTCACACAAAACAAAACATCACAGTATTCAACACCTTGTATAACAATTAGCAGGTGCAGCAATCATCAGCTGGTATTTCAACAAGTCCCCTGTGGCTTCAGATTTGGCAGCATCTGGACAAATATCATTTGCACATTAGTGTTTCACTCTTTAGGACACTAGGTTCAATATTCTTGTAATGTTATGGAATAGTTTGCCCTTCGCTCCTGTGGGGAATAGTCATTCCAAAACTTAGTCAAATTTCAGCAATACAATTATAAGCATCAAAACTTTATGAGTTTTGTGTCTCAGGAAAATGAAAGGTGTTTAGAATCCACCTACAATGATGAAAATGAATTAAAACTCTGGTTTTGGAGAACAGTTATTTACTAAAGGGAAACACAGCAATTAGTTGCATATCTTTCACTTTAATCAGTACATATTAGCTAATGAACTTATTCCTTTCTTTTTTAGATGTTGTAAATATAAAGCAGATTTGGATGTCCAATCTACGTTAACACACTGTTCATGTGTTCATTCTTGGAGTGTCCTACATAGCTTCAGGCTCCATACTTCAAGTGCCATAGCAATTAATACTCAGAATCAAGACTCAAACCACCTCCTAACTACATAGAATCACAGAGTGTTCCACAGAAGTTGGAAGGGACTCACAAGGGTCATCAAGTCCAATCCTGGCTCCACACAGAACTACCTAAAAAAACATTTATCTAAGAGCATTGTCCAAATGCTTCTTGAATGCTGACAGGCTTAGGGCTTTGACCACTTCCCTGGGAGCCTCTTCCAATACCTGGCCAACCCAACAGGGTTACACTATGCCAGGTGCAGGATCTGGCTTTTTTTTCTTTTTTTTTTTTTTTTGTTATTTTTTTAATTTCATACAGTTTGAATTTCGTATCACAGACAAACCACCTTCTACATTGGAAAAAAAAAAAAAAAAAAAAAAAAAAAAAAAGGGAAGGGTGTCAAAAAGTTGAAAGACTGCTATCTTTCTGCCTAAGTCTAGCTTTTACTTTAGAGACAGAGATATACCCCTTGTTGTCAACAGGGGAGTTTCTAGAATGAAGAAAAATAGCCTTCCTGCCTGTACTGGGTCTGTCTGGGATGGAGTTGACTTTCCCTGCAGCAGCCCATACAGTGCTGTGCTAGACACTTGTAGCTAGAACAGCACTGGCATCACAATAGTGTTGTGTCTGCTGCTGAGCAGTGCTGGCATCGCATCAGGACTCCCTCCAACCCCACAGGAGCCAGCAGGCTGGGGGTGGGCAAGTGATGGGGAGGGGATATCACCAGGGCAGCTGACCTAAACCAACCAAAGGGATGTTCCATGCCATATGACACCACACTCAGCAATAAAAGGTGGGGGAGGGAAAGAGAGAGAAAGGGTTCTTGTTATGAAGATGTCTGTCCTCCTGGGCAACTGGTATGCATATTGAGACCCTGCTTCCAAGGACATGGCCGAACATTGCTTGCTGATGGGAAGTAGTACTTTTTTTTTTCCTCTCTCTCTGTGCTTCCACATGGCCTTTGTTTTTATTTTTAATTCTTCCATTTCTATTTAATTAAATTATCCTTATCTCAACCCCTGAGCTTTTTTTTTTTTTTTTTTTTTTTTCCAGAATACTTTATTTTCCTCCTCTTCTTCTAAGGAGGGGGAGTAAAAGAGCAGTTGTGGTGGAGTTCAGCTACCCAGCAAGGTAAAACCACCACACTGCTATACCAAATATGAGATACATCTTAAACTGTAATGAGTTAAGCACTAGATCACCTACAAGCCTGATTCCAGTTAAATTAGAAATTCCTTCAGGTAAATGTGTTAGTTCTGAAGTTACACCTCCACCATCCCTAGAAATTTTAAGAGGGAAAAATACAGTGATATTTTGGGAATATACTGGGTGGTGAAGAAGATATAACCAGGATTTAAGGGTAAAATGCAGTGGCAAATTTAAGCTAAACATGAAGAAAATAATCTTCTTAACAATAAGACCTCTAAGACAGTAAAATATTCTCTTAGGAAAGTGAGGGAAAGCCTCTCACTTTAGCAATGTGCATGGAAATGAGTTTTAAATGGTGTTTGATGTGTGCTAGAAAGAAATTTGTGAGTCACTACACTGTACTTTGAAGACCTCCTGAAGTTTTTTGAAAATATATGCCTTCCAGTCAAGTGAAATATCTGCTTGACTGCTCAGTTCTCAATATGGAGATAACCACAAGGATTTTCAGAGGTGATTTTTGCCAGAGTTACCACTATGATCAGAGAGAAAATAATGTGGACAGATGAACAGGTTTACATGGTAGCCTTCAAGCAACCTCGTGGTTGCAATGGCCCAATGGGTAGTGTAAATACTACCTGTAGCTTCATCTGGCCTCCTTTCTTCAGTGAAATTGCCCCGGGTACATCTGCCCTAAATGTTGGAAATGAGTGGCAATTCAGGTATGTAACTTGAGTCACTTATATTGTTTATTTAAATAACTGTAATCCACTCAGCTTAGGGATGAAACCAAACTGGCAAATGTTTCAATCACAGATGAGGCTTTCAGGGACCCACAGACACTTCTGGGGCCACTTCAGGAGTCTGGGCTCATGCAGCCTGCCCTGGACAGACTGCAGCCAGGTATGGCTACTCATTCTGCAAAAACTCTTGTTCCACTTATGTGGAACAAGAGCCAGATATGAAATGTTCTTTCCACAGACTTTTCACATCCCCCCTTAGGGAAAAAGAAAAGAGATGAAGATTCTAATTTCAAATTAAATTTCTTAATGTAGTCACAAATTTAGCCATTTGACTACTTGATGACACAAGTGCCCAGCCTGATAGCCTCATCATTGTCAGAAGTCATTCAGAAATCATACAATTTTACTGTTGTGGTCACTGGGGCAGGGGGAGAAGTGGGGGTGCATGTACAGCCAGCCCAGCTTTCACAAATGACTTCTGATGAGCACGAATGCAAGCAGTGTGTTTATGTGTGTGAATGCTTATAGTGAGTGCAGATTTTTTTTTATATTTTTTTAGTACATTTGCCCAAAACTAATAATGTTTGAGAAGAAAATGACTATCATCTGGATACTAAGAAGTCATGTAGAGAAGTAGAAAGAAGCATAAACATTCACTTCAGGGGAGAGACCCTGGACTGGAAAGAGCAGGAGGAAAAAACAGTCTTCCAGCACTGCCAGAAGTTGCCCTGCAGCACCACAGCCCCTGCCCAAGCCATAAGGAGCAGCATCCCTGCCGGACACCATGCGCGTCCTGCCCCTGGCTATGGGGTGCTCCTTGCAGGCTAGGGACAGCAAGTGGAGATCCACCATGGATGTGCATAGGCAGCCTCATGGAGTGCTTTTGCACCACAATACATTAGCAGGTGACAGGAGTATGCATCGGGCTCCTATGCCTCCCATAGGAGGGGTGTGCAAGCAAGGCACCCCCACTCCCATGAGGGAGGGGGGTTACTGGTAACCCATATTTTCTGGGGAAAGTGAGCTGTGCACATAACTGTGTACCTGGGGGGGGGGAGGGGAGGAAGTTCTGAAGATTCGTAATAGAAGAATGTTTCGGAAAATCTTTATTATAATTTCTTTGTTTTTATTTATTTTTCAAGATGGCAAAACTACAGATTATCTTTGCATTACAGATACCAATCTTGAATGTATTGCTCATTCATTGCCAGTTAATTACATATTTTAAGAACTCAATAAAATGCTTTGATCTTGATTTGATTTACACTATCTGAAATGAGTTTTCTCCCTGTGACTATCAGAAAACATTAAAGAATTGCTAATAGCCAAAGGAAAACCTGCAAAATTTGAAGTTTAAATAAGATACTCTTAATGGCACAATCAAATACTAATTTACATCAAATTATTCCTGCTTATATATATATATACACACATATTTATAAGGAGATGGAAAACAAACAAACAAACAAAATTATATTGCTTTCTCTCTAAAGGATTTTGAGATTTTTTTTTGCGAGAGATATTAACTTGTGAATGTAAAAGGTAACAATCCATCAGATGTTGGCAAAGATATGTATTTACCCACAGACACAATATGGGGCATATGGTGTTAAAAGACAACAATATACTATTTCATGCATTTGCCTAAATTTCTCCCTAACTCAAGTGATAGAAATTGAAAATGGGTTGAAATTCTGTGGTCATAAAAGATTTTTTTTCAATGTCTTTGACTTTTGCAGATGAAAGAGTAAATTATAATGCTTATAAGAGGATACATGAATTTACAAAAAGTCTCAGGGCATCGTTCCTCTCTAAATTGCCCCTTGACTAAATGAAATGCAATGTTATTTCACATCATCCTCTGAAATTTTGTTCTAGGAATTCGTATGATAAATTGTAACAATATGAAATACTTAATCTAAAGAATTCCACTGGGAAATTCATTTTTTCCATTCTCTCTAGCTTTTGACTGTATGTAGTGATTTCAGAAGAGCTTTGTTTGCAAATGACATAAAATAAAATGCATGCCTGAAACACATTTTCATATGAAAGAAGTCAAGAAAGAGCTCATACGTCTATAGAAGTCTGTGTGAAATCCTTGTATAAACTGAAAACCATATCACATATTCAGGTAATTGTCTTAGAAACACCACACTTTTCTTGTAAGAATGAAATAAGGTGCTTGAAAATGACTCAGTAAGGGAGGTTTCCATAAAAATCATACTCTGTTAAAAAAAAAAAAAAAAAAAAAAAGAAGTCTTTAAATATCTATAAAAAGTTGTGAGAAGTAATCATCAAGATATCATTTAGTGCCATCTGTCTAGCTTTCCAATGTCTGATGCACTCTACAGTGGAATGAGCTCAAGTGAATGGCTTATGACTCAAAAATGAGAACATTTTCTTTAGCCCTCGTTTCTTTTCTTTTTTTTTTTTTTAATGTTTTCCATTTGTCTATGAAATCATCTTAAATGTTATCAGTTGAATAGTATAATTCAAACAAAACAAAATCAAAAAAAAAAAAAAGAGGAAGAAAGAAAAAGAAAAAAAGAGGAAGAAAGAAAAAGAAAAAAAAAAAAGAAAAGAAGAAAAAAAAAGGAAATAAAGCAAGAAAGCAAGTAAGCAAGCAAGCAAGAAAGAAAGAAAGAAAGAAAAAGAAAGAAAAAGAAGAAGCAGCAGAAGAAAAGGAAACCCACTTCTCTTCATTAGAAGATGTTTATTTTGAAAGTTTTTTTTTTTTTCCCACTTCACTAAAAACATTTAGCTCACCAAGATTTACAAATACTGATTGCAAAAATATTCAAAGGTACATATTTTCATTTGGTGTAAATGCATGTGGTGGAGTATCCACACACATTTGGTGTAAATGCATGTGGTGCTCAAAGAATCCACTTCAGTTTTAGGAAAAGGAGAACCTTGGCCATAGCCAGAACATGAAGAGGAAGCAAATTGTAAAGGTCTGATCCCACGCTATTCGTGACCATGCATGATTAGTCTAACTACAAGAGTAGTCCAATAGGATTTTCAGTTGTTTTAGTAAGCACTGAAAACAAAAACTAGAACTGAACAGATATATATATTTTTTTTGATTTAAAACACAATATTTGATGGAAAATTTTGCTCCACTTTTATTAGCATATATATATATATATATTTAAGTTTAAAGCCAAAAAGTTTCTATTTCCTTTGTATGAGGGGAGAATGTATGCACGTTTTAACTTCACTTATCTTACCCTATTTTTCATTTTTAATATGATTCCCTTTTTCTGCAAATCATAAAATTAGACAATAACTCAGATGGGAAGAGACCTCAGGACACCTCTAGTCCAGCCTTACGTTCAAAAGACCTGCAGGGATGGAGACTGCACAACCTCTCTGGAAACTTGTTTCACCTCTTGACCACCCTCATGGTGCGAAATTGTTTCTTTTCGTCCATCTTGAACGTCCCATGTTTCCTGCCCACTGTCCCTCATCCTCCTGAGATAAGTTGGGGTCCCCGGTCTCAGCAACCTCCATGTGGATGGGGTGCGTGGCTGTTGAGGCCCTGCACCAAGCCCTACTCCCCTGGCCCTGGTACACAGGGCCACTGCTCCTGCTCTGACCATCCTGGAGACTTCCCTGGAGTTTTCCCACTTTCTCCAAGTCTCTGCTCTACTAGGAGGCCCAACTGGAGCCAGCACTCCAGGTGGGGTCTGTAGGAGCTGGTCCCTTCCCTCAATCCATGGGGTAGCTAACACAAGCCAGGATGCTGCTGACTGGCCCTGCTTCCAGGGCACACTGCTGGCTTTTGTCCTGCTTACTGCCAGCCAGGAACCCAGGGCCCTTTCCACAGACCTTCTCCTCAGCTTCTCAGCCCCCAGCCCATAGCTGGCATTTGTCCTTATTGAATAGAATGATTAGTGGACTCATTCAGTTCTCTACAAATGGCAGCCCTGCCCTTGAACATATCAGTTGGCCCTCCTATCCCCCCTCACTCCACCCCTCATCCCCCCGTCCCCGGTTTGTTTTCATCTTCACTGTTGGTAAGTGTGTACTCTAACCCACCTCCATTTTTTTTGACAGAGGTGTTCATCAGAACACCCTTCCTGTTCCCTTTTATTCCTACTGCACTACTTTTGAAGCTGATCCCTTAAGTAAGGAAATAAAGAGGAGTTTCAGCACTTTCAATGGTTATGGGGTTTGGGCTTTTCTTTTTCTTTCAAGTTTTTTTTTCCTTTTTTATCATTTGGAATAAGAAGTGAGAAGTAAAACGTATAGTAAAATAAAAAAAAAAAAAAAGAAAAAAAAAGAAAAAAGAAAAAGATAAAAAAAAAAAAAAAGAAAAAAGAAAAAGAAAATGAAAATCTTGACATGGAAAACACAGGCTCCTTTCCAAAATATTTACTTTGCAAAATACAAACTGACGGGGAAAAAAAAAAAGCCCAGGAAAGAGAATTTGATATGATTTTAAATCAGACATGGTTTTATTATTATTTCTCCCAAAATAGCTTACATTGCCCCTCTGAAAGCACTTGATTTAAGTGACCTCTTGATTTACTTTTGATAGGAAAATGTTTATAACATTTTTTTTACCAACCATGTGATAAATTTATGAAAGTCTTACCCAGCCAAACAATGGCATATGAATTAATAATAAATACCATCAGCTATCCCTAAGGATAGTCCTGTATTTCCTCCTAATTTATCCTAATTTCTCTTAATTGCAGGTGCATTGTCAAATCTGTAGACACAAATATATATAAAAGTATATATAATCAAATATATATTAATTAAAATGCACTGGATAAGTGGTTAAATCTCTGATTTTATCTTTTTTTTTTTTTTTTTTTTTTTTTTTTTTAAATTTGGATTCACATCTGATGTTCCATGTCTTACATGGAAAGGGAAATTGCTTGACATAAAAGGAAAAGAATTTCCTTCAATTATTCACTAGACTGTTAACACATAGTCAATTAAATTGAGCAAGGAGCCAGCCACGTCCAGAATAACTGAGGCCTGAAACTCTCATGCAGTTTTGCTGGATCAATGATTGTGATAAAGACAGAAAATTATGGTCCAACTAAAGAAACACCCTTGATATATTTCCCATTGGATGGAAAAAATACTTAACATACTGTACAAATTGGGGATATGGTCCTGTTCTCATTTCCAAAGAATTAGCACGGAATCAAATAAATGAGCCAAGCAAGAATGTTACTGAACCATTTATAACCAGGGAATGTGCAAGCAATTATTTCATGTCAGTGTGACAAGAGAAAATTGCATTTAAATTGTGCTGCCAATAAACATAACATCATTTTTTATTTTTCAGGACTGGTGCCTCAGGGAAGGGCTGTGTGATTCAGAGTGGAAAAGTTTCTGAGCATTTAAAAATGCATTAATCTCGATTATTTGATATATCCCATGAGAGTTCAAACTCAGGAGGATTCTTCATTCCTCCTCTTCCACACTAGTGCTTTACTTTGAGCCTCAAATCCACAGAACAGTTCATGGTTGTGGGGACCCCTGAAGAGCACATGATCTCATTGATCATTAAGAGTAGGGTCTTACATAAGGCATCTATGGCCCTGTCAAGCCAAGTATCAAATATTTCCAGTGAAGGAGATCCCTTCAGTTCTTCAAGCAACCTATTCAAAAATTTAATCTTTGTCACCTTGAGCAATTCTTTTCACGTACCCAGCCTGAATTTCTCCTACAGCAACTTGTGCCCATTGTTGCTTGGCCTGTGCATCCATATTCAGGGAGTATCTCCTCCTCTGTAGCAACTTTTTAGGTATTGAAAGGCTATGATTAGATCCTCCTGAGTATTCTCTTCTCTAGGCTGAACAGACCCAATGTTCTCAACTTTTCCCCATATGCCGAGTTCTCCAGCCATCTTGGTGGCCCTCTGCTGAACTTTGTCCAATTTTTTTGTATCTGTCAAACTGAGGAAGAAACAAAACTGTGCCTTCTATTTCATGTCTAAATAGAATCATAGAATCGTAGAATCATAGAATATCCTGAGTTGGAAGGGACCCTTAAGGATCATCAAGTCCAACTCTTGACACCGCACAGGTCTACCCAAAAGTTCAGACCATGTGACTAAGTGCACGGTCCAATCTCTTCTTAAATTCAGACAGGCTCGGTGCAGTGACCACTTCCCTGGGGAGCCTGTTCCAGTGTGCAACCACCCTCTCTGTGAAGAACCCCCTCCTGACGTCAAGCCTAAATTTCCCCTGCCTCAGCTTAACCCCGTTCCCGCGGGTCCTGTCACTGGTGTTAATGGAGAAAAGGTCTCCTGCCTCTCGACACCCCCTTACGAGGAAGTTGTAGACTGTGATGAGGTCATCCCTCAGCCTCCTCTTCTCCAGGCTGAACAGGCCCAGTGACCTCAGCCGTTCTTCGTACGTCTTCCCCTCCAGGCCTTTCACCATCTTCGTAGCCCTCCTCTGGACACTCTCCAACAGTTTCATGTCCTTTTTATACTGTGGTGCCCAGAACTGCACACAGTACTCGAGGTGAGGCCGCACCAGCACAGAGTAGAGCGGGACAATCACCTCCCTTGACCTACTAGCGATGCCGTGCTTGATGTAACCCACGACACGATTGGCCCTCCTGGCTGCCAGGGCACACTGCTGGCTCATATTCAACTTGCTGTCTACCACGACCCCCAGATCCCTCTCTTCTAGGCTGCTCTCCAGCGTCTCGTCGCCCAGTCTGTACGTGCAGCCAGGGTTTCCCTGTCCCAGGTGCAGGACCCAGCACTTGCTCTTATTGAACTTCATGTGGTTGGTGATCGCCCAGCTCTCCAACCTATCCAGATCCCTCTGCAAGGCCTTTCCACCCTCATTCGAGTCCACAACTCCTCCAAGTTTGGTGTCATCAGCAAACTTGCTCAAAATACATTCTATTCCTACCTCCAGATCGTTTACAAAAATATTGAAAAGTACCGGCCCTAAAATGGAGCCTTGAGGGACCCCACTGGTGACCGCCCGCCAGCCTGACACAGCCCCATTTACCATAACCCTTTGGGCCCTGCCCGTTAGCCAATTGCTCACCCATCGTATGATGTTTTTATTTAGCTGTATGGTGGACATTTTGTCCAGTAGGATCCTATGGGAAACCGTGTCAAAAGCCTTGCTGAAGTCCAAAAAAATCACATCAGCTGGTTTCCCTTGGTCCACCATACGGGTGATCTTATCATAAAAGGAAATCAGGTTAGTTAGGCAGGACCTACCCTTCACAAACCCATGCTGGCTGGGACCAATGACTGCTTTGTCCCCCAGGTGCGCCTCAATAAGTTCGAGAACCAACTTCTCCATGATTTTACCAGGCACTGACGTGAGACTGACAGGCCTGTAATTGCTAGGGTCTTCTTTCTGACCCTTCTTGAAAATCGGCACAACATTTGCCAGCTTCCAGTCTACCGGGACCTCTCCAAATTCTCAGGATCGTTGAAAAATAATTGAGAGAGATTCCGTGATGACGTCTGCCAGCTCTTTCAGCACCTGGGGATGAATCCCATCCGGACCCATGGACTTGTAGGGATCCAGGTGGAGTAGCAAATCCCGCACATGTTCAGGGTCGGTTGGGAGTTTGTCATCCCCACCGTCCCGGTCCTCCAGCTCAGGGCACCCTGGGTCCCGAAGCCCATCATCGGCATTGAAGACAGAGGCAAAGAAGGCGTTAAGCGTCTCTGCTTTGCCTATGTCATTGTCTGTGAGGAGACCTTCCCTATCAAGGAGCGGCCCTATGTATTCTTTAGGTCTCCTTTTTCCATTCACATATCTAAAAAAACCCTTTTTATTTTCTCTCACAGACACAGCCAGCTTCAACTCTAGCTGTGCTTTGGCCACACGAACTTTCTCCCTACAAACATGAACAGCATCTCTGTATTCTTTCCATGACACCTGGCCCTCCTTCCAGTAGCAAAACACTCTCTGTTTCCGCCTAATCTCCATTAGAACGTTCCTGGTCAGCCACGCCAGCCTCCTGCCCCGCCTGCCTGACTTGCGATATTTTGGAATTGCCTGATCTTGTGCTTCTAGGAGGCATCGCTTAAAGAGTGACCAGCACTGGTGGACATCGAGGCCTTCAAGAGCAGTTTCCCAGGGGACCTTGCTGCCTAGTTCCCTGAGCAGCCTGAAGTCCGCTTTCCCCATATCTAGGGATGAGGTTTTGGTGGCACTTTTCCTTCTGTCACCATAAATTTTGAACTCAACCACTTCATGGTCGCTATGACCGAGGCGGCCACCAATCACCACATCTCCCACCAGACCCTCTCTGTTTTCTAGCAACAGGTCTAGGAGGGCACCTTTCCTAGTTGGCTCCGTTAGCACCTGCACCAAGAAGTTATCATCTAGGTGCTTCATGAACCTCCTGGACTTGCTCGTGTCAGCTGTGTGGCACTCCCAGTTAACGTCTGGCAAGTTGAAGTCCCCCATAAGGACAAGGGGAGTTAATCTCGAGGCCTCTCTTAGTTCTGTAAAGAATAATTTATCGGCACTATCGTCCTGGCCAGGCGGTCTGTAATAGACTCCCACAACGACACCCCCTTTATTCGTTCGTCCCTTGATCCTTACCCAGAGGCTCTCAACTTTGCCATCGCCGACCTGAAGTTCCACACAGTCCAGCCCCTGCTTCACATACATCGCCACCCCACCACCTCGCCTACCCTGCCTGTCCCTCCTGAAGAGCCTGTAACCATCTATCGCAACACCCCAGTCACAGGACTCATCCCACCAGGTTTCGCTTATGCCGATGATGTCGTAGTTGCGGGACTGGGCCAGGACTTCTAGCTCATCCATTTTATTCCTCATACTGTGTGCGTTTGTGTAAAAGCACTTCAAGTGCGTCTCCTTACACTCAGCACCTTGTGGATCTGACCGAAGGACCTCACTGGTACACAGCCCCTCTGATTCTAGCGTACCATCCCTTAGGTCTTCACCGGCGTGCCTGGTTTTAGCCCCTTCCCCCTTCGACTCTAGTTTAAAGCCCTATCTATCAGCCCTGCCAACTCCTGACCAAAGATCCTTACCCCTCTCCGAGAGAGGCGCATCCCATCCAGTGCCATCAGGCCCGGTGTTTGGGCCCCTCGCTACAAGAAGGACATCGAGGTGCTTGAGCGGGTGCAGAGAAGGGCGACGAAGCTGGTGAGGGGCCTGGAGAACAAGTCCTACGAGGAGCGGCTGAGGGAGCTGGGCTTGTTCAGCCTGGAGAAGAGGAGGCTCAGGGGTGACCTTATTGCTCTTTTTAGGTACCTCAAGGGAGGCTGTAGCGAGGTGGGGGTTGGCCTGTTCTCCCACGTGCCTGGTGACAGGACGAGGGGGAATGGGCTTAAGTTGAGCCAGGGGAGTTTTAGGTTAGATGTTAGGAAGAACTTCTTCACTGAAAGGGTTGTTAGACATTGGAACAGGCTGCCCAGGGAAGTGGTTGAGTCACCATCCCTGGAAGTCTTCAAAAGACGTTTAGATGTAGAGCTTAGGGATATGGTTTAGTGGAGGGCTGTTAGCGTTAGGTTGGAGGTTGGACTCGATGACCTTGAGGTCTCTTCCAACCTAGAAATTCTGTGATTCTGTGATTCTGTGACCTTCCCGTGATCAAAGAACCCAAAATTCTGCCGGTCACACCAGTCTCGAAGCCACGAGTTTATGTGAACAGCACGCCTTTCAGCTTCGATCCCCCCTATCGGAAGGACAGAGGCAAACACCACCTGCGCCCCTGATCCTCTAAGTAGTCGCCCCAAATCCCTAAAGTCTCTCTTGATCGCCTTTGGACTTCTCGTTGCTACTTCATCACTACCAGCCTGAAAGACCAGTAGCGAGTAGTAGTCAGTGGGCCGTACCAGGCGCTTGACTTTCTTGGCAAAGTCTCTCACCCGAGCCCCAGGGAGGCAACAGACTTCTCTGCGGGTTGGGTCCGGTCGGCATATCGGTCCCTCTGTCCCTTTCAGGAGGGAGCCCCCCATAACAATAGCCCTTCTTTCTTTTTTGAAGGATGATGTGGCAATGCGGCGCGTAGGTCGCCTTGTCTTAGGTGTTTGTTTGTTCAACTGCTGGATATATATTTGCTGATACACACAGCTGAATATGCAGTTTGCCATCCAGAGGGATCTGGACAGACAGGCCTGTGCAAACCTCATTGGTGTTCAACAAGATCAAGTTTCAAGTGCAAGGTTCTGCACCTGGGCCAGGGTAATCCCAAACACAAATACAGTCTGGGTGGAGAATGGATTGAAAGCAGCCCTGAGGAGAAGGACCTTTGTACGTTAGTTGACGAGAAGCTCAACATGAGCCAGCAATGTGCTCTTGCAGCCCAGAAAGCCTACCATATCTTGGGCTGCATCAAAAGTAGTGTGGTCAGTAGGTCAAGGGAGGTGCTTCTCCCTCTTTGCTCTGTTCTTGTGAGCATTTGAGACCTGGAGCACTGTGTTCAGCTCTGAGGCCCCCAGCACAAGAAGGACATGGAAGTATTAGAATGAGTCCAGAGGAAGGCCACAAAGATGATCAAGGGACTGTACTATGCTGCACCTGTACTATGAAGACAGGCTGAGACTGTTGGGGCTGTCAAGCCTGGAGAAGCGAAGGCTCCAGGGAGACCTTATAACTAAAGGGGGCCTATAGAAAAGCCAGGGAGGGACTCTTTATGTAGCGATAGGACAAGGAGTAATGGCTTTAAACTAAAAAAGGGTAGATTCAGATTAGATATAAGGAAGAAATTCCTTAAGGAATAGATGAGTAGAGAGGCCCTGGAACAGGTTGCCCAGAGAAGTTGTGGAGGTGTCCCTGCAGGGGGTTGGAACTAGGTGATCTTTTAGGCCCCTTCCAACACAAACCATTCTGTGATTCAGTTATTCTGGTTCCTTTCCTGAAAACTGACTCAAAAATAGTGTTTACTTATACAGCTGCTACAAATTCAAAAATCTTAACTGCTTCTCATTAAACCTTGAAAAACATAAGTCTTTCAAGTTCTCATACAGTCTCTTCGTTCCACTGCTGTCTTCATCAGCTTTCTGCAGGTGTTTCTGGATTTTTTATTTTCTTTGAACATTTTCTCAAAACAATTCTAATACTGTTAAAAGTACACTAAGAAATGTCATTAGGAATGACAAATGCAGGCACTGACAAATTGTTTATACAGTTTTGCTTCTGATTTTGGTTTGTCATAATTTTCTATTCACTCACTGAACTTTAATAACTTTCACTTTTTTAATTGCTTAGTCTATTGCTGCCTCCCTTTATCTGGCCTGTAAGACACATTAAAGATTTTAACAAGGTTTTGCTGACTACAAAATACAAGCATTGGACAAAGAATTTAACAGTAGTACCCATAATAGGCAGAGTTTATTTCTAAAAATTGCAACTTTTCATTATACTAGGCAAGACTTACTACTCCCTTGTTCTCAATTTATCAAAACAACTGAATGTCTAAAAACTTTCTGGATTAATGTGAATAAATAGATGTAGCTAAATACTGTCTTTTCTTTTTTCTTTTTTCTTTTTTCTTTTTTTTCTTTTTTTTTTTCAGGCAAGTATGTCAAACATTGGAAACTGTTTTGGCTGGATGGGTAGCTGGTGAAACATCATTTTTAGTACAGCAAAATATATAATAGAAATGTGGGACAAACAGAAAAAAAAAAAAAAGTTTAGAATTACATTTTTTCCTTCCTTTTTATTTTATTTTATTTTATTTATTTTTCCTTTTCCTTTACCACCAAAATATTAAGTAAAAGGGACTCTACAATCAAGGATACATTTTACAGAATATCCTATACTACTTGGTTTCAAGACTTCATACTGCTACTGCTGCTGTAGTCACTGCTTTTATTTTAATAGTAGAGAAAGTTATTTCTACAGAAGATTTTCCTTTGTCTGATAAATAAATAAAAATAAAAATAAAAAAAAAATACACTACTCCAGAATATATATATAGCTAGTTATCAATAAACATTGTAAGGACCTTTTTTATTCCTTTAGGTTTTCTCATATTGCGTGAATATCATTTTTATCTTTAGAGGGAGAAAGAGGCTTATGTTAGTAGGAAATGAGACCCATTGTAGGACTTCTGAAGCAGAGAATACTCTCAGTCAATCCAAAAATATTTTTCACAATAAAAGTCATGAAGACAAATCATAGTCTGGAGAGGACAAGTAGTACAACAAACCTTGTGACAAGAAAAGATAAAATGTTCAACCATAATTTCTTTTTCAGTGATCGGACAATCAGAAATTATATTTAAACTAACTTTGTTGGAATGAAATGGTAGAGAAACTGACAGGTTCAAAATGACCAAAATTTTAGTGAATGAGCCCTACTGAAAGGTTTCTTTTTTAAAGAAATATTCACCTTCAGCTAATCATTGATGACAATTCACCAGAATAATTGATATGGTGCCAAGAAGGGGTGTCCCATAAGGATGTATCCCTGAGAAGGTCACATGTTGGTAGAGCTGTCAGGGGTAGGGGACACAGAATCATGCTTACCTGTTGTTCTGCAAAAGCAAAACAATGATTCGATCAAGCATGAAGGAGACACAAATACAGGGGTGGATTTAAAAGTGGCAAGTTTTAATATTTTAACTTGAAAAATTATTAGAGAAAACAAAAGTGATCCATCCTGTCAAATCTTCTGTAGCACTTTGTGGTGTACTAAGCACCCAATACAACTGTGGAGAAAAAATTGAATGATTTGTAGAACTTGAATGCTATAACTCAGCTATTAGCAGCTTATAGAGACTTACTGATGCTACAAATAATGCTACAACATGGAAAATATCAGAGGGTTGTCAGTCTGTGTGTCACAGGTCTGTCATTTATCTGTCAGACAGAATAATGCAACATTGTTCAGTAGAAACACCTTGGCGTAGTGAGTCAGATTAACCTAGCATGATGCTGTTCCCCTGCTTTCTATACAGGGAAAGGAAAATGCTCAAAAGTAAAGCAAGGAAATAAATGTGCATAATAGTACATAAACCCAAGGGGCTGATAGATTAAGACAGAGCTCTGAGAAAGAAAAAAGTCTACACAGTGGGAAGCCCAGAATGAGCTGTGGCACACATTACCAGACACCTGCCATCCAAACCAGCTGCCATCAAAAGAAGATGCTGCAGCACTAAGCCAGTGATGGGCTCAGTGGCTACATTTAAGCCAGTGAGTAAATCAGGAGTGTGCTGAATGCCGGGGGGGGGGGGGGGGGGGACGGGACACAGACAGACCTGATCATTCTTACAGTTTAATTTCTAACACACTTCCTAACTAGAAGCGTGTTTGAAGAAAAATCTCTCTGCCAGACACTATCTGGACATGATTCACTGAATAATGTAAACCAGTAGGGGTCAGTGAATAGGATACCAGTTCTCACTAACTAGTGGACAAGAGTGAACTAGGTTTGGCTTCCTTTGCTCTCTCTACAGTCTTCTAACAGTACCCTGGTACCTTAGCACACCACTCCTGCCATAATTTTTGTGTCGTTCTACAAGACACAACTCCACTAAGCTGAAACAGTCCTCACATTGCAGGTAGTTTAGACTGAAAAAGCTACCCTCAAAAATTACTTATATCTTAGGGCCCTGGTACAGCACCTGGGGTCCCATATTAGAGTTGAATGCTATATTTTTGTGGACATGTGTCAGCTTCTGTCACTTGAACTCAGAAACAAAGAATCCACGTGTTTAGTAGCACAACTCCAGCCAATAACTCAGACTCTTACAGCTCTCTGTAAAGGCAAAGCTGGGAATGTAATTATGTTTGAGAATTCTTTTTAGGTCATGAACACATTCCTAAACTATAAATCCAGAATATTCTTATGGATGGAATTGCTGAAGAAAATCTACATAAACTCTATTAGTTACAGTGAGCTGGGAAAAGCAAGTCAGCATGTTCCACAAAGGCCTCAGGAGCCAGCTATAGAGTACCATTTTCATACAGGTCTGGAAAAAACAAAGCTCATGCCTTGGAATAGTGCCAAATGAACTACTTACCAATCTAGGCATGCATACAAAGATCCAGCACTTGAAGTTCCAGTACATCAGCTTGATGAAGATCCATCACCTTTACTAGGACTGCAGACTTTCAGTTCAGTTCCTAGTCCTGAATAACTCTGAATAGGCTTTGAGGAGAATGAGAAGAAGGCAGAAAGAAATAAATATATATGGAAAAACACTATAAATTTTAGAAGCGCCACTTTGAGAGAATTCTTTCAAGAGCCTGGGATCTCAGCAGTGGCCAGTGCTCCAATATTCCAACAACGTGGTTAAAAATATTTCCAAAGGAAAGGCACTAAGGCTCTGCAACGTAAGAGCTTTGTATTTGTCAGGGCAGATGTACAAAGGACAGGTGCCTCTTTCTTCCAGCACAGTTAGCAATAGCAGGGGAAGGTGCAAAGTCGGTACTTCCTCTCACTGTTCAAATATTCAAATCCAATCTTTAATGTTTTGTAAGCAGTGGCCCAGGAAGACAGGCTAAGGTGTAAGGTGAAGTCTGAGAAGCCACTTCCTTGACTACACCCAAAATCCTTAGGGTCTATTTTCTTACTGCCCTATATATGTCCAGAAAAATTGGGAACTGTTGCAGTTTAACTCTAGCAGGCAGCTCAGCACCACTGAGCCACTCACTCATTCCCCCCACAGTGGGATGGGACGAGGATCAGAAAAGTAAAAGTGTGAGAACTTGTAGCCTGAGATGAGGATACTTTACTAGGTAAAGTAAAAGCTGTACATGCAAGCAAAGCAAAGCAAGGAACTGATTCACTATTTCCCATTAGCAGGCAGATGTTCAGCCACCTCCAGGAAAGCAGGGCTCATCACATAGAATGGTTTATTGAGAAGATAAACATCAACACTTCAAATGTCCCCTCCTCCTTGTTCTTTCTCCTGGTTTTATTTTTCAGCACAGTGCCATATGGCACAGGCCTTTGGCCAGTCTGGGTCAGCTTTTCTGGCTGTGTCCCCTCCCAGCTTCTCATGCACCCTCAGCCTCCTTGCTGGCAGGATAGCACAAAAAGCAGAAGAGTCCTTGATTCAGTGTAATCACTGTTCATCAGCAACTAAACATTCATATGTTATCAAGACTGTTTTCAACATAAATCCAAAACACAGCACCATACTATACAATGAAGAAAATTATCTCTATTCCAGCCAAAAGCAGTACAGGAAACATGTTCATTTTCATATTGACACAGAAGCCTGGGAAAACAAACTGATTAATTTACTTGAAAAGATGGAATTTTTAACTGCAGAAAAAGATACTCAGAACATTTAGCACTTACTTGATTTATAGCACTTGGAATAATTTAAAAACATACAATAAATAAATAAATAAATAAAATCACGGAAGCCTGACATTATACCTATGTCTTTTTACTGCACCTTTGAAATCCCAATACAGAGAAAAGTCAATCATCCATGCAATGCATTCAATGTTCAGGCATTGTATAGCTCCTCTATATTCAGTTCTGAGGAGGAAAGGAAAGGCCTGTGGGGACAGAAACAATCTGTCCTATGCAGTGTTTAAATTTTGGTCTGTATCTCTTTTGCTGTACTGGATAAGTACCATTATGAGGAAAGACAAGGACAAGAGGAAAAAAGTCACGAAGGATGCCACAAAGACATAAGATCCATTTCAGTACAGAAACTCAGATTACTTCTGTAACAACATCTCTTGCATAAATACACAAATGACATTACAAAATTATTTTAATAATAAAATATATGTCATAGCCATACTGAAAACTAGATTTCAATTAAGTGAATTGATTTTCCATGCATTATACAATGCTAATTACCTTGTAAATACCTGTGAAATAAACTAACGTACAATTTGGGAGTTCTGTGTTTCACAGAGTAAGTCACTCAATGTTTATTAAGTTCAAAAACAAGTTTTGGCTTTTAACATTCACATGTACAGAAAAAGCTGAGGAACAGAGGAAGATGTGAGTCCATTTAGAGTCCATTTTAATCTATGGGGCAAGGATTGTCTTCAACTCAAAGACTGTCTTCAATTTCCAAGAATGAGGATACAGGCAACTACAGACCAGTCAGCCTCACCTCCATCCTTGGAAAGGTGATGGAACATCTCATCATGAAGGTCATCTCCAAGTATGTGGAGGGTAAGAAGGTGATAAGGAGTAGTCATCATGCATTCACCAAGGGGAAATCATTCTTAACCGATAAGATAGCCTACTATGATGAGATGATTAGCTGGGTAGATGAGGGGAGAACAGTACATGTGGTCTACCTTGACTTCAGAAAGGCTTTTGACACTGTCACCCATAACATCCTCATTGACAAGCTCAGGAATTGCAGGCTAGATGTGTGGACGGTGAGGTGAATTGGTAATTGGTTGGATGGCAGAGTTCAGAGGCTTGTACTCAGTGGTGCAGTCTAGTTGGAGAATTGGAGGCCTGTAGCTAGAGGTGTCCCCCAGGGGTCAGTACTGGGTCCAGTGTTGTTCAACCTACTTATCAGTGACCTGGACAATGGAAAAGTGACCCTCAGCAAGTTTGCTGATGACACAAAGCTGGGAGGAGTGGCTAATACCCCAGAGGGCAATGCTGCCATTCAGAGGGACCTTGACTGGCTGGAGCGTTGGGCCGAGAGGAGCCTCATGAAGTTCAACAAAGGCAAGTGCAGGGTCCTGCTCTTAGGGAGGAATAACCCCAAGCCCCAGTACAGGCTGGGGGAGAAAGGGGGGACCTGCTGGAGAGCAGCTCTGCAGAGAGACAGCTGGGAGACCTGGTGGATAGCAGGCTGTTCATGTGTCAGCAGTGTGCCCTTGTGGCCAAGAAGGCCAACAGTATCCTGGGTGCATCCAGAAGAGTATTACCAGCAGGTCAAAGGAGGTGATCCTACCCCTCTACTCAGCCCTGGTGAGGCCACACCTGGAGTATTGTGTGCAGTTCTGGGCTCCCCAGTACCAGAGAGACATGGAGCTACTGGAGCGAGTTCAGAGGAGGGCTACGAAGATGATTAGAGGGCTGGAGCACCTGTTGTATGAGGACAGGCTGAGAGAGCTGGGCCTGTTTAGCCTGGAAAAGAGAAGACTGAGGAGAGACCTCATTAATGCGTATAAATATCTGAGTGGAGGGTGTTGCAAGGATTAAGCCAATCTGTTTTTAATTGTGCCCAGCAAGAGGATGAGAGACAACAGGCATAAACTGAAGCACAGGAGGTTCCAGCTGAATATGAGGGGACATTTCTTTACTGTGAAGGTGACAGCACTGGAAGAGGTTGATCGGAGAGGTTTTGGAGTCTTCTTGTCTGGAGATACTCAAAACCCACCTGGATGCCATCCTGTGCAGTGTGCTCTAGGTGATCCTGCTCAGCAGAGGGGTTGGACTAGATGATCTTCAGGGGTCCCTTCCAACCTTGGCCATTCTGTAATTTCAAATAATAAAAGTTGTTTCACCTTTTGGCAACATAAGATCTTGACAGAACCTGTATTTAAAGAAAACGAATTCCTTGTCTTTTTTTTTTCCTATTAAGAAAATGAAGCAAGAGAAAACTTGGCCTACTTATTTCTACATTAACAGTCATGCCGAAAACAGAGCAGAACTTTAAGAATACTATGGCAGTGCCTGTTTTATTTCTCCTTAGCAGCTAAGACATACTGTGTTAAAGTCTTCACTCTGGAAAATGTTACTGAATTGTGCATCTGTCACTACAATTTCAGAGGGAAAAATAAATAAAAACAAACAAAACAAATGAGCAAAACAAATGAGCAAAATAAACAACTGCAAAACTTCTATTCTTGGTTGTTATTTTACTGTTTCTACACTGGGACATTTATATATCTCCATCCTGCTTCTTTCTCTGTAAAATATTTTATTAAATGAGAAAGTACAAGAATATAAGTAGCCTAACTTTGATTTGCCCTTGAAATCATGCTGCTTTAAAGTAAGGAATCTGTGTGTTTCCACTCTGCCCTAAGTAGTTTTAAAAGAGTGGAAGGCGACAGCAGAAGCTGTTACAATAACTCTCTTAGGAACTGCCTTGTTATAGATGGATTCTGCTATTAATGTTTTTGTCAGATTTATTGCTCTCCTGCAATCCATCAGCTAAGGAATGCCTTGGATAAGTGTCCTGAGTTTCATTACAGGAACTATACTAGTAAACTGTTTCTAATCTGGCCAAATGTCTGTGAGTGGGTTTAACTGCTTAATCAAGATATTATGCTGTTAAATACCCCAGCAAGTTTGACTTTTTTCTATTTTTGTTTTCCTTTTCTGAAACACTGTAGGCATTCATCATGCCTGAAAAATAAGGTAACTTCAAAAGGCCAAGGCCACATCGTAATCACAAATTGAAAATTTATGTTACTACAGATTAAATGTTTCTAAATCATTTGAAGTTGAATAAGAAGCAGTATCTTATAGCATTTTTCCTCCTGTCCCCTAGGACAAAATATTGAATAATAAAAAAAATAAATCATTTAATTAAGGCTAATCTCTAGGGTACTGGATTGTTTCCATTAGTTGGCCACCTCTACTGACTTCTGCTCATTTGGGGAAATTAATTGAAAGCAATTATGTCTTAGAACTGTTTTGTCTGTTGGTTTTAATCAGTCAACTCCTGTGCAGGTCTCCCACCTCCTAATGATAATATTTTATCTTGCAATCAGTGTACAAGACATTCTTTATTATTCTGTTCTTCAAGCTGTGTCTGTTTGTTAACTTTTTGTAAAATTATAGGTCATCTTAGTAGAATAGGAACAGAGTCTACACATTACATTTCTATACTTTATGTAAGTATACTGTGGAGACATAAGCAGAGATATTATTTGGCTGCATTTAATAATTGTTTTGTTGTTGCTGTTTTTTGGTTTTTTGTATGTTTTTAAGTCACCTTGTGAGTGACTGTTTGTGTCTGTATGCATGTTGAAAGGAAGAGTGAAAGTAGTGCAGTTAACCTCTATATCTCCAGAAAGGACCCAACACAACATTTGCCATAGTATTTTATGTTTTGGAGAGGGGTACTATCTATACTTTCAATCTGGTCCCTGAAAAATGACACAGGTCTTATTTCTAATTTTAGATAGCGTTGGTTATTATTTCTAAATTGCAATTTTTTTCTCCTAATTCGGTAACACCCTCATCAGTGAGGCATTTTAATATATTTATATATAAACGTAGCAACTCCAGTAACTTGGTCCCCAAGGTTCTTGGGAAATAGAATTATTTCCTTGAGGAAGCATTTACACATTTGACCTACATATATAAACTCAACACTCCAAAACAACATGTAAGTAAATACTTCAAGTTTATATTTGAAAAACTTGTATGCCAAATCTTACCTTGCATTGTAGTATAGCAATTTTTGATTAAAAACAAACAAATAAAACCTTAAAAATATAAGCACAAGATGTCAACAAGATGCTAAAGTGCAGACAGACAGAACAGTATATCTGGCAGCTGAGAACTGTCTCAAATATTTTAACTGTAGTCCCTAAAATTCACTCTTCTTTCATACAATTAACAGAGACCACTATGCTGCAAATAATACCTCAGGTTTAACACAGGAAAAGGATAGATACTCTATTTGAGGCTGCTTTGCTGTAGCCTAGCTGAATATTAATCTAACATATAAATATAAGCTATTATAATATTTCCTTGTTATACACAATTTCCTCCTCAATACATATCACAGTTTAACCTTTACCTATTTTTTACAGTATATTTAAGTACAGTGCAATATCAGTGCCTTAATCAGGATAATTGCACTGAAGGCATTTGAGTTTAGCTGGAAGTCTGAAGACAAGGGTGTGGAAAAAAAAAAAGTTAAAAGTCTAAATGTTTAAACAATTACAATAAAACTAATGATTGAAGTTTTCTCAGTCAACTGTGTAGGTATTTTAGTCATTTATTATTATTATTATGTAAATAGACATATTACATTGTCTGAACACTAGACTATTGGACTTACCTAGTCTTTCAAAATATAGTTTGACACTCACTTCCAAAAGAGAAAGATATAAAAATACTGGGTAATGGTGCAAATCAGAGGATCAGTTGGTTCAGTATTCCCCAGTGTCACCCTTGAAGTAACTGCACAGGATTGTTTCTGTTAGAATTACCCAAACCCAGTGGACTTGATACAGGCAATTTTTCCTGCCCCCACCTGATTTAAGATTCAGAGAGAAAAGGTTCTTTTCAGGACCTTTTATATGAGAGATGCATATCCTCTTAAGAGTGAACTTGGCAGATGCATCTAATGTACAATGATTGAAGTTAACTATTACAGTGAGAGTAACCAAAGTCTTTGAAGTGTTTGACTTCACACTGAATTGGAGTGCCCAGCTAGCAATAAGGCTGAGGACAATTCACTGATATAAACACACATGCACACTGCAGGACTGTCTTGTCTTGGACATGTGGCACACCTAGTAGCTGACCCCAGACCCACGTGTCTGCAGCTGGAATTCCCCACAGCCCACTCCCATACTGCACTCCAGGGGTGGCACTGAGCATCCCCTCCCACCTTGCTGCTAGGTTGGCTCCATGTTCAGTGGCACTCATGAACACAGACCTGTACCACAGAGCACACTTGCACTGAAGACAGAAGAGGGCTCTAATGAGGGGGCATTAGGTGAAGGTGAACTGTGGTGAAGTACACGTATCAGCCAGACAAGTACACTCACCAGTATCCCCTCTGCGTATCACCAGCACCTCTTAACTGCCTTCCATTTTCCCATTCTTGATCTTCTCTTGTCTACTTTGATCCTTCCCCTAAACAATCCCCTTAAGTCATCTCATAATAACTTTCACACAATCCCCAAGCACTCTTCAAGCCTTCATCCCATAAATTCTATATCCCTTTAGGCAACAACCTGCTTTAGTTCACATGGTACTCCAGAGATCATTTCTTTCATTGATTCACATTGGTGGGTTTCATACAAGGGCCAATGGCCCAGTCTTCATCCTCTGGTAGTTTTAGGAGCAGCTGATTCTGTGTTCTGCAATGTTCACTGATTAGATTTTCACAGGTGAGGTTACTAGATTCTCCTGTTGCCCTGATGCTTCTAGGGTCTCTGTGATCTGCATGGCTTTTCATCAAATAACCTAGTGGTTATGCTCCTTGCATAGTTTTCTTCACCTTTCCTTCATCATTGGAGAAAATGGTGGAAGCAGTCTTATACCACAGTTAAACATTTGCACTTCCTGATTTCACCCATGTTTTTTAATCAGGGCTATATTTTCTTAGTCATCCTATGGAGTCACCAGAAGGAGGTATCTTCAGAAGAAGCCTTCAGACTATTTAAGCATGAAGATGGTCCTTCAGTTATGTGATATTCATGCTCTGCTTTCTGTAGTTGTGGTGGTTTTACTGTGCTAGGCAGCTAAACACCACAACTGCTCTCTCACTCCCCCTCATTAGATGAGGAGGGGAAGAAGTAAAGTAAAGAACAACTCACGGGTTGAGATAAGGATATTTTAATTAAATGGAAAATAATAATAATTATTATTATTATTAAGGAAATATTATTATTAACTAAACAATTTAACTAAAGGGAAAAAAAAAAAAGGAAAGGGGAAAATGGAGGGGGAAAGAGAAAAAAAGAAAAAAAAAAAAAAGTAAAGGCTACGTGAAAGTGCAGAGAAAAGAAATTACTCTCTACTTCCCACAAATGAGCAATGCTTGACCACGACGTCCTTGAAGCAGGGCCTCAACATATGTAGCTGGTGTTCGGGAGGAGGACAGATGTTTTCACAATGAGAGCCCACCCCTTCCCTCTTCTTCCTGTTTCCACCTTTTATTGCTGAGTGTGACATCATATGGTATAGAATATCCCTTTAGTTGGTTTAGGTCAGCTGCCCTGGTGATGTTTCTTTTCTCACTTTTTTGCCCACCCCCTAGGAGGGCTAGAGAGAGTCCTGATGTTGTGCCAGCAGACACAGCAGCAGACACAACACTGGTGTGATAGCACTTCTCTTCTACCTATAAGTGCAGAGCACAGCACTGTATGGGCTGCTGCAGGTAAAGTTAACATCCCAGCCAGACCCGGTACAGTAGTTGAATTGCACTTCTCTTTGTTCACTGAACATGTGGTGTATTTGAACAGGAATAAACCTGTTTATGAGGTTTAATAAGAGCAAGTGTAGAATCCTGCACATGGGAAGGAACAACTGCAAGGATCAGTAAAGGCTGGGGGATGACCTGCTGGAGAGGAGCTCTGCAGAGAAGGACCTGAAGGTCCTGGTGGACGACAGGTTGGCCATGAGCCAGCAGTGTGCCCTTGTGGCCAAGAGGGCCAATGCGATCCTGGCGTGCATTAAAAGGAGCAGGTCAAGAGAGGTGATCCTCCCCCTCTACTCTGCCCTGGTCAGGCCTCACCTGGAGTAGTGTATCCAATTCTGGGCTCCCTGGTACAAAAAAGACAGGGATACCCTGGAAAGAGTCCAGCGGAGGGCCACAAAGATGATGCCTGGATGCCTGGATGCCTGGAGCATCTCCCCTGTGAGGAAAGGCTGAGAGAGCTGGGTCTGTTCAGCCTGGAGAAAACAAGACTGAGAGAGGATCTTATCAATGTTCTATCTTATCTATCTCCTGAGGTATGGGAGACAGAGGGATTTGGCCAACCTCTTTTCAGTGGTCTGTGGGGACAGGACAAGGGGTAATGGCCACAAGATGGAGCACAGGAAGTTCTGCACCAACATGCAAAAGAACTTCTTCACAGTAAGGGTGATGGATCACTGGAACAGGCTGCCCAGGGAGGTTGATGAGTCTCCTCTGGAGATATTCAAGGCCTGTCTGGACATCTACCTCACCAGCCTGCTCTAAGGAACCTGCTTTGGCAGGGTGGTTGGACCCAATGATCTCTTGAGGTCCCTTCCAACCCCTACAATTCTGTGATTCTGTGATATTTTAGTAATCTATGCTAGACTAGACAATAGAGACAGTAATACAGATATGCTACACTACACTCATAAACTATTGTTAGAGAAGTTTATAAGCATATTAGTGTTACAGGCAAATAGTCATATATAAATAGTACCATAGAAACTTTTGAGTTACTGCTCTTGCATATAGTCAGGTATTTTGTTTCATGTCTGACATCAGTTAAATCTGCTACTTACTCCCCGTGTAGACATACTCATTGTGAATAGCCCACCTGAACTTAAAAGAGGATTTAGGTCAGAGATTTATGGGCTCTTTGAAGAAAAGTTATACTAATCCTTACAGTATATTTTGTTGATAATTTAAGGAAGCCAAGGAAAGTGAACACATTTTATTCTAAGGAAAAAAAAAAAGAAAAAAAAAAAAAAAACACATACAATGACAATATCTTTTGTCACCCAGCAGTCTACTAGCTGAAGCTGCAACTACAGAAAACAAACCAATGTGATTCTCACTGACCTAAAGTGTGAAGACGACCGTATTTGGAAATAATTTCTAATTAAGTCAACTACTGGAAAAACAGCAAGATGTGGGTTATTAGTATGCATCTTTTGCACGTTCATGGATGTGTTTGATGTTGTTCTGTAGAGAAGAGAAAATATACCTTATTTTTTCTTTTGAAATAGTAGCAGAATCACATTTCTACCAGTGAAAGAACCATCTGTAATAGTCTGTAAGGGCTGTAATTGAACATGCCTGTTTTGTGATAGGAAAGTAAAAAGGACTTTTTTTTTCACTAGATAAAACAAAGCTACATGCCTTTTTCAAGCTTCCATTTCTACTTCTATAGAGAATTGAGAGATATTCTATTAATTGTATGTGGGTGCTTGTTTTGTGTGTCCCCCACCTCCCCATCCTGAAGAAGAAGAATATACTATATAAGCATATAAACAAAAAAATGAGTATGCATTGTCATCATTTACATGGCTAAGACCCTGTCAGTGGTTTTGGAAACTGGAATTTGTTGGAGGGTAGCACGGAATGTAGTCATAGAAGAAAATTGTGGCTTTTAAGCACTTTTTAAATACAACCTGTAATTCACAGACTATGATACTAATGAAATTCTATATTGCTTTGGTGGCTTTTATTGAGCCTACTATTTTCTTCCGTAGATGAACCTTGCTAATGTAACAGGAAGTCATTTGAGGAATTAAGGCAACAGAATCATTACCAGCTTTGGTAATACAAAGAGCATCTGAAAGCTACTAGGGAAATGTCAGCAATAACACCAGAGATGAGGAACAGTTGACAGTGCAGTGTCAAGCTGTGTGATAACTTTTCTGTCATATAATGTTCCTTTGAGGTTCCTAGTATTAGAGTGCCATGCTTAGCTTTGTAAACGTGAAATGTTCATCCACACAAAAGCTAGGTTTTCAGCTGCTTTAAAATGCACATCTGAATGGACAGCACTGGAAACAACTGACTTGTGCTTGCTGAGACGTCTTTTAAGCTGTGAAAACCCATCCTAGAATGTAATTATTACTTGCATTGGAATGTTAGCAGAAAAAAAAAATGAATATTTGCTGATATTTTGTCCTTGTATTAAGTAATGTAATGTGTATGTTTTGATTATTAATTTAATAGATTGTAAAATCAAAAATATTCTCTATGTTGTATACTTATGCTGCTTAGTTTGGAAAAACTGCATTTACCACTAAAAGTAAATAATACTCTCTTTTTTTCAGTCAGAGCTTGTGGTGATTTTACGCTGTTGGGCAGCTGAACTCCACCACAACCACTCTGTCAAGAAAAAACCCTCTTCAAAGGAAAAGGGTGAGAAAATACAATGAAAAGGGCTCAAGGGTTGAGATAAGGACAGGGAGATCACTCCACAATTGTCATCATGGGCAAAACAGACTCAGCATAGACAGATTAATGTAATTTATTACGTATCACTAGTGGACTAGAACAGTGAGAAACTAAAAGCAAACTAAAAACACCTTCCCCTCATCCAACCTCTTCTAGGTCCTCCCCCCAGGCAGCACAGGGGAATGGGGAAATGGGGGTTGTGGTCAGTCTATGGCGCTTCTCCACCGCCGCTTCTTCATGGTCACTCCCTGCCCCTGCTCCCCATGGGGTCCCTCCCACAGGATGCCATCCTTCCCGAACTGAGCCCGTGGGGGCTGCCCACAAGCTCTTCAAGAACTGCTCCCTCATGGCTCCGTACCACAGGGTCCATCCCCCAGGAGCAAACTACTCCAGCACGGGTCCCTTATGGGAGGCTACTTCCCCCAGAACCCCTGCTCCTGTGTGGGCTCCTCTCCGCGGGCTGCAGCTCCGGCCCGGGGCCTGCTCCTGAGGGGTCTCTCCATGGGCCACAGCCTCCTCCAGGCCTCATCCACCTGCTCCACATGGGCTCCTTCACAGGCTACAGCGTGGAGATCTGCTCCACGTGGGACCCATGGGCTGCCAGGGGACAGCCTGCTCCACCAGGGGCCTCTCCACAGGCTGCAGGGCAGCTTCTGCTGTGTGCCTGGAGCACCTCCTGCCCTCCTTCTGCACTTACCTTGGGGGCTGCAGGGCTGTTTCTCACTGCTCTCTTCCAGCTGCTGTCATGCAGCAGTACTTTCCCTTTCTTAAATATGCTCTCTCCATAAAGAAATGCAGACAACATCACTCCTTTGGCTCAGCTCTGGTTAGCAGCAGGTCCCTTTTTTAGATGGCTGGAACTGTTTTTTGTTTGTTTGTTTTTGTTTGTTTTGTTTGTTTGTTTTAATGGTTTTTTTTTTATGTTTTTTTTTTTTTTTTGTTTGTTTTGTTTTGTTTTGTTTTGTTTTGTTTTTCTCTCCGTTTCTTAAATATGCTTTCTCAGTGGTGCAACCAGTGTCACTCCCTGGCTCAGCTCTGGCCAGCAGTGGGTCCCTTTTGGAGTTGGATTTGGTCTTATATGGGGCAGCTGCTGGGCTCTGTTACAGAGGCCACCCCAGCAGCCCCCTGTTACCAAACCCTTGCCACGTAAACACAATACAGAGCTTTACAGTGAGTGACTCCATCACCTCATAAGTCCCAGGTTCCATAATTTGTAACCCAACAAGAAGCAAGGTGTAGGTGTTTGCTCTAACAATAAGTATAGTATCTCTACAGATCAATTTTTCATGGTTGGAATCATCCCTGATTCAGTGTAAGGTATCAAGCTTCAAAGACTTCAGTTACTTTTAGTGTAATAGGTAAATTCAATCATTTTACATTAGATACAACTGCGAAGTTCACTCTTAAGAGGCTATGTATCTTCCAAATAAAATCTGATAAAAATAACCTTTTCTCTTTGGTGTTGTACTCATTTTAGAATCTTAAGTAAACCAACAGAAATGGCAAAAGATTGTTCAATCAGCATCAGCACACATACCCAATGCACTTGAAAGGCAGTAAGTTAATTTCTAGAATCCTATTCAAAAGTCAAAAATAGTTAAAATGATCTTTGAAATTTGATATGTTCACAGAGTCTTCTTTATAACAGATGCCCATAGGGAGGAGGGTTTTCACGCCTCAGCCACTACCTCAGCTGGTGAAGGGAAAAGGAATAGTTGACATGAACTACAGTCTTTCAGAGACAGCATTCAGTGGAGTTGCTGCTCTGCCATTACTAGTAAACGTAACTTAAAGTGCCATCCAAAGTGATTGATGACATAAACACAGAGTAATAAATTGAACAACAACAACAAAAAAGAGGCAGTACAAAACCTCATCCATTTTACATGAAACTTACATTTCTGATTCCTAGGGATCAATTCTTCATTGTCACATGCATGAAAAAAGAGTACTTGGTTCCCATTAGCTAAGTGTGTGAGAGCAGTAGAGGGATAAATTCTAGCTAGGGTGAACTCATCATGGCTCTTCAAAGAACGGAGATTTACAATGCATCAGGCTCTGGGATAGGGATGAGGACTAGACAGCCTAGATGGTAGACATGCTTAGTTTTGCAAAGTGAATGCAAAATTAAGGATAAATCATTAATATCCCCTTTCCATTGCTCTGTAATGATCCTGCTCTGCTCTGCTCTCCCCTCTTCTTCCTTCCCTTCTCCTTTTCCCTCCCCTCCTCCCTCTCCCCTCCACTCTGCTCCTTCTCTTTTCGTAATCTTTATGCACTTAAAGATGTGTTCAAACATCACGTTGACTTGAATTATATGGTAATCATGTATGTATGTGTATATTTATATGTACAAGAACCATGCATCTATACATATATCAGCTGGCTCATTTCTAGCTTTCTGCTATTAAAAAGAAGTTATATTTTCCCTAGAATCTATTAGTAAATTTGGCCTCAAGGGGCCATGAAGATTAATCTGAAAAACTATATTGGGATTAGATTTTTGAAACTGTGGGACAAAAAGGTATTCTCTTCCTCTTGAATTCCCAGTTTAATTACATTATGCTATGCGTGCTGACAAAAGAAAAAGCATCTCTTCAGTAAATACTTTTAATCTGAACAAAACAAAATAGTAAGCAATGGAGAGCTCTGTGGTGCCAGTCTTTTACACTGTGGCTTGTGGTTACTCCTGTTCAATAGGAAAACACACAATAATTAAGCAAAAATTAGAAGAGAGTCTAACACTTCTGTACTCTAGATGAATCTACTAATGCTTTTTGTTGGCATGGAGTAAGCACTGCCTACTGCAATGGATATTTTGGAATTCTGAGTATATACTCTTATCGTTCTTTGAATCAGCCAGAATAGATTTTCGGGTTTAGTTTTAACAAAAAGAATAACTTCATCTTTATCTCAACAACTAAGCATTACACTTCGGAAAAAAAAAATAAATAAAATAAATAAAACAAAACAGAACAAAATAAAATAAGGAAGTTTTTGTTTTGTTTTGTTTTGTTTTGCTTTTTTTTAGATAATAGCATCTCTTCAATACTAGTCAGCCAGAGTTCCTGATGAATGCAGGCAACAGGGAGTTTTCCGACTTTCACCCTTTAAGTGGTGAATTGACTTAAATCCAGCTCCACTGAGGCAGACCAGAACAGCCCATATTAGCAAAGGAATCACCCAAAAGGTAAAATATGTTGCCCAAAGCACTTAGTTTTGCTTGCAAAAGGATCAAATTAGCTAGTAGGAATTAATCACTCTGGTGACAGAAGCCATTGGAAAAATGTGCATCTTCAACTTAGGCTGAGTTTACAGACTCTGCACCTGGAGAACAGAAACCCACCATCTGTGACACCAACAGGCCTCAAGCGTGACACATGATGCTTTCTATCACACAGAAGTAAGAGACTTTGAGGAGTCATCCTGACATGTTCAGGTTTTCTGTAGAATTTCCAGACACTTTAATTCTGCATAAGCCCAGAAACATGATTCAGCCTTCACAGATGCTGACATGTTGCAGTCTAGTTCATTCTCAATTCATTCTGGGTTTGCTAAATTAGCTTTCCCTTTCCAGCCCTTTCAGATCTCAATACAGAAGGATTTTTCTGCCTGTTTCTCTTACAACATCAAGAAAAGCAGAAAGTATTTGTTTTACCTAGCAGTTGAGCTTTATTTGATCACCTCTCTGTCTAAGTGGCAACAGTTATGATTTACCTGAATTTTATCAGGTAAAATAAGAAAATGACACAGGATGAGTGCTCTTAATACTGGAGATAAAGTTGTGACGATGTCTCCTTCTGGTTGCTTTGATGTAAGTACCTATTATTAGATAAAAAGTTTACTGAAACTGGGGATTTTTTGAATATTTTTGTTGTTGTCTATTAGAGAAAGGAAATACTTTATTTATGTGCTAATGGCAGAACCGCTAGTGATGTGAGAGAGGAATGGAGGATGGAAATCTTTTTCTCTAATTTTCTGTATGTATTTTTTTCCTACTTGAATAATCTTTAATATTCAATCAAAACCTTTTTTGTTCTGGCAGATGGACCTGTTTGTTCCCCAGTTGCCAGCAGGTTAAATCAGGTGATAAAAACCTACTATACACTGAGTGACAAGAGTGCAGATTAGACTAAAAGGAGACTTAATCACATAATTTTTGAAGATGTATTTCCTTTGATGTAATATCTGTGGGGGATTCCTCACCTCTTAATTTTCATTTTTAGGTTTCTTCAGATTCTTTTCCTATAGCTTTAACATTAATCTTTTAAAATCATAAGTAATTTGAGGGTTTCATTCCTCTTCTTTTGGACATCTGTTTCTTCTCAATAACAAAGACTTTGCATGATTTACCCTCACTGAGTAGTAGTATAGATTTTCTTAAAGTAGTAAGTACTGCATATAGAGGTGTGCATTCAGCTTTGTGTAGAAAGGTATGTGGAATACTTCCTTGCCCTATGGAGATGGAAAAAAAAAAAAAAAAAAAAAAAAGATTAATGCATCCTACTGTGATGCTGAAATGAAAGTCTGCTTTGATGCAGGATACTAGAATACATATGAGAGAGCACTGTTCTTGTCATAAAAGCTGGCAGCTGAGCTTTCATTACCTAATCACCAAAAATGACATATGAACAGAGACAAAGTCAGAAGCTTAAATGAAGAGGAGATAAAAATCACTAAATCAAAGATAAAAATTGAGGTAAACCTGTGACCAAGAGGTGACAAATGCTGAAGACAAGGGGAGTAAATTTTCCTGCTAAGAGATATAACCCTGAAGAACAAAAAGTGTTGCTGAAGAATTCAGGTCTCTAAGGCCTACAGATAAGCTGTTTTCTGCACGAGACTAATCATAAATTTATCTGTGTCAAATGGATAAGAATGTGTGTATCCTGAGCTCCTGTAACAATGCGATGGAGCTCTGCAGTGCCCTGGGCTAACTTTCAGACCAATATTGCTCTAGGCTAAAGTAAAATAAGCAGCATGGGCTTGACGCATCTCCTGCTGAAATAAGGTGGAATTTTTCCATTCACATTTATGAGAGCTAGATTGGGCCTGATATTTATTGCTGATATATAATACACTAAACATATTCAGTATTGACCTTTTGGTACAATACTACTTCATACCTAAGCTTTCAATTTACAAGAGGTATGACTCCAAAAGCAACCATGATGAAAGGTTCTCTACTCCTGCCTCTCCATCGCACTTCATGGGACCCAATTGTTCTGAAATTTCTTTGTACTGCTGTCCATCACATATTGGAGAAATTTTCTTTACAAAGAGGAAAGATGCACAGTAAACAGCTGAACCATAGCACCTCACAAACTGAACTACGCTAAATGAATAGTGTGTTTTGAGATAAAATACTGGTGACACTGTGGACCAGAGGGGATGATTTTGGATTTACAAGTCAATTTTTAGCATGTAACCATAAGAAACAGCCCAGTTAATTATTAATGGATTTTGTCAATCTGTAAAAGAGAGTAATGTTAACCCTTTATGAAGGGAACAGGCTGCTGTACTTGCCAAGATGCTGCATGAATTTTTAATATCTGAGCTGGGAGGTAGTTTTTGAAGACCTTGCATGTGTCATTTCTGCTCATACTGATGATCATTTTGCTTTAAAAACAGCCTCTTAACATATATCCAAATGAACACTGGAGTGGGAGTAGTCTTGGGTTCTGTGTTACATTTTAAGGACTAGCAAAATATTTCTACTTTATTTGTAACACTTACTGGGATTCTTCTCTTCACATTCAGTGAAACAGTTCATTGCTCATGTGGAATTAAGTATTGTTTTACCTACAAAGAAGATGTTATTGGTTTAAACAGACTTCACAAAATCAATGGCTTAAATCTTAGCTGTGTTAGGCAAAAGGCTGAAAGATAGTTTATCACTGTCTGTAACAGGCGCACTAACAGCCCATTTAATTCTTGTTGAACTGTCACTCAAGAAATAACTACAATAATGGAAAAAGATCATTTTTTAATTTGAAGTCCAACTAATTGCTTCAAGGTTTATGAGTTCAATCTTTCAACAAACAGGAACATAGCCAAATTCTTTTTAGAAATTACCTGCCTAAAACTAAATGTTGTAAGGACTTCACAATTTAGTTTTTTGATCTGTTAACTAAAGTTAGATTTTGTATTTTCAAAATTGTAATGACAACTTTTAGTGCCTTAAAATCTTAACATAGAAAAAAAGAAAAAAAAGATAATGTTTCAGAAATATTAACAGCTGAATGCAAATTTTAGTTTGCAAATGCCTGCTTTCTAAAAAGAACTACAGACCACGTGTTGTATGTTTGGGAATGGGGGAAGAGATGTTCTTAAAATAAAAATGGTCCAGTTTCAATAACTTACTCAACTATGGTCTAAATATGCATCTGAAGACTTCAGTGATTATTCAAAATAGCACAAAACCTGAGTATCATGTTGCAATGTCTTTCATTTGCCAGTGAATGTGATGTTGCAATCACTGTACTTCACGTTGACTCAAATGCAGTAGTCATGGTCCCCATGAAAGATATACATATATATATTAATTTAATATATATATATATTATATTTAAGATATATTAATATATTAATATATCTTAATATATATTAATATATATTAAGATATATTAATATATATTTAAGATATACATATATATATTTAACAAACAATAATCATAGTGGCTATTTCTCTTCATTTCTTGTCCAGAAATGCAAACATAAAAAGAATCATAAAGCGATCAGGATTTAAATATGTGGCTGGAATGACCCAGTTTATCTGTTCTAGGAAGAACACATCAGGGAGAGTTCTATGCATTTTCTTTTGAAAATTTCTGAGGAAGGAGAGTCCATGGCTCAGCTGTAAGGAAAGGAATGCACAGTTGTGGCTGCCATTTGTACTGGTACTAGTCAAGGATTCACTTAGCAATGCCGGTGTAGAGGGAGAAGAGAAAACTTATGGATATGGCTGTAGCCCTAAAATTCAGACCTTCACCAAGATCCAAGTACATAGGACTATAATGGGTAAAATAGACTTCTTAATGATGACTACATCATAAAGATGTGTTACGTGTTCCCACCATGTGAAAAACCTTAAAAAGGCAGTAAATACAGGGTTATTAAAAAGGTCCTTGGGGATAAAGGAGGAGAGCCAGAATTTTTCCAGAACAAGAAATTCTTGTTTCATGGAATAGAATGAATGTTTTAGAACAAGATTACTGTTCTGAAGGCAGAAGTGTTCTGTGACAAAACTTGTCTTCATGTGAAGTTTTTGGCAACTGTTGCTTAGACTGGACTTAGATTGTTCTTTGAAATGTTAGCTTGTGCATTCCTTGCATTTCTGCAATGTGGAGCAATACATGGCTTTTAGTACAAGTGTAGAAGTTAAATAACAAAGTCATATTTCAATATTGCAAATGTGTTCAGATTAATGACATTTAGAATTAATATACTGTTTCTGAGTTTAGGAAATGAAGGCACAAGTGGCTTGCTTATTTGCAAGCCACTTTTTTTTTTTTTTCCTAAAAAGACAATTTGTGCTCCACTAGAAGACTGAAGATTCAACATCAGCAAGATGCTTTATGCTCAGAATTAATTCAGGACTCTTGTCTCAAAATATTGACTTTGGATGTCCGCATACACCAATGAGCATCCTTTGCTGATTAAGTCTCACAAAAGTAGGTGAGAAAAACTGAAATACAGGCAGACTTCTCTGTGTAAGGATAAATAATATGAATTTGGAGAGTGTCTGTATTAAATAAGAGCTCTAAATTTAAGCTCTAAAAACTGATCACACAAAATTGAATTAATGTGGCTCTCAAATGGCATTTAATCTGGAAGTCAGCCAATGGCAATAGTAAATGTCTACACACCTATGTCTGCTTCTAGTGGGTGCGTAACACATTTAGATGTCACTGTATGCCTGCATATACAGTTCAGCAGAGATACAGCAGTCTGAGTCTATGAACATAACCTGACATAATTTCAGAAGTTATAATATTTCAATTAGAATTAACAAAAAACTGGCCTTCATATGTTTGAATTTGTTGCATATAAAATTAAAAGTTAATTTGTCTTGAAATCAGGCAGATCATTTTCCAAACTGTCTTAAGAAAATTGTCTGCATTAACATAATTATTGCAGAGATCAAAGCTCTATACTTAAAATGATTTGTTTCAATCAAGTTATTTGAAGTCTTGTTGCGTAGTTTTCATAGCTTTGTTGTAACAATACGTTCAAACAGACATACCAGTATTAGTAATAACATCCAGTTGCAGACAGTATTGCATGGATTAAAAGAAGCATTTGTAATCTTTCCCACTCGTGATCACAATTTACCAATGTATTTTCAATTGTAAGCAGAATACTATTTCAAAAAGAATTTTTTTTTAATTTAATTTTTTTTTTTTTTAATTTTTCAGTGCTTTCTCACCCCACATGTGAATGTTTCCTTTTATACATCTCACTTCCAATTGTTTTTTCATCATTCTGATCCATTCCCAGTCTCACATTCTTTATCCCTAGTAGATTTAAACACTGGACTGACAAAGATCTCTCTGAGCAGTGGAGAAGTTTTCCTCAAATCTGAAATCTTTTAAAAAAACAATTAAATTTCAAATTGATTTAAGTGGTTAGAGTCCAGGGAGATTGGTTCCTCAAAGTAGCCAAAAGTTTACCTCTTCATATTAATCATTTCTGTTCTCCTGCAGAGAAATTGAAATGGCTTTTTAAAATACCTTTGAACGTGCTATTTTTTTTTTAGCTGACCCTTACATGCATATTAGGTCATAATCTAACAAATATTTAAGGCATGTTCTCACCCTGATTAACTGTCCATAGTGTCATGGTAACACTTCAAGCTAAATGCTGAAATGTTAGTAAAGAAGTAACGTCTTTTAAAAGTTCAGCTAAGGTAATTGGAAAACAAGAAAACAAACAAAACCTCTTGTGCAGAAAGCCTTCTGTTCAGGTCTGCTGAACATGTTTGCAAATCTTTTTCAGCACTAGAATTACTTGGCATTTGGTCAATTCTCACTCTTCTTTCAGTAGGCTGTTTTTTTTTTTGTTTTGTTTTGTTTTGTTTTTTTTTTTTGTTTTTGTTTTTGTTTTTGTTTTTGTTTTGTATGTAGTAATCAAGTACCTTACTGACTTGAACTCAATCTTCAGTTTTATTTGCATCTCCCATTTAAAACAGGTATTTCAGATTGTTTGATATACTGAGAAGTTTTCTGCTTTGTTTTTCATTCATGTTTCCAGTGCTTTTTGGTTGGTTGCTTGCTTGCTTTTTCTTTTTTTTAATATTATCTCATTGTCCTTCCTGTCACTTTCAAAATTTTTCAATATACTATTGCAAAGGTAAATGGAATGCGGTATGGTCCTAATATTTTTCTTGCAAATATTAATACTACATTGCTTCTCTTACACAAAATAACTTACACAATTGCTCCCTTCAAAAATAATATCTAAAACTTATTAAAACATATTGAAAACTTCTAAAACTTATTAAAACTTATTAAACATATTCAAGTAGAGTAAGTATGATTAATCATTTTATTTTTCCACTACTGTTTAAGGGATTTGAAAGCTCTTGATTACAATGAAAAGTTAGGATGAAAAGTTGAATGCTTTTATAAAAAACATATTCTTTTTAAAATATATATATAAACACGTGCACATTAATATCAGTGCAAACTACAGTTCAGGTTCAGTGAAGATGCAAAATGTATTGGCAAATGTTACAGCTAATTAAAACTATTTGGGGGGGGGAGGAGAGGAGGGGAGAGGAGGGGGGAGTATAAACTGGTTACAACTTATGCCCCATATATGGAATGCTGAATAAAAACTTGTATCAGTACACAAATAATATGAACATTCAAATAACCAACCTGATCACCTTTAAAATACTAACATCCTATGGGAGAATAGTTTTTAGAGGATCAATGTACAATAAAGTCAGTAGGTAATGTAGGACATTTCCAATTTATATATATAAATTATACATATATAACATATATATATATATTCTAGTTAGGAGTGAAACCCCTAAGCATATTTAATTTAAAAACAGAAAGTTGTTGGTGAGAAGTCTTTCACAGACTTTGATTATTCTACCTGTTTGATGTCTCCTAGCCACAGTGTAGTAGTTCTTGGGACTTCCTTCTGGGTGTGAGATAGCAGCCTTTCTTTAAAATTCAAAAATACTTCTATTATCATATCAATATTCACATTTTAGTTTTCTCATTATCTGTGATAAAAAAAATGAATTAGTTTATGTACATTCACATACAGTTACAATAACTGTTGGTTTTATGGAGAAATTTAGGTAGAAATCTACATATTTATTTAAATATTTATTTGTAATAATGTAAAATATGAGAACACATAAGCCTCCTACTTCTTTTAGAAAGAATTTAGTAACCTCTACATAATGTGAAGAATATTTAAAAATAAGAAAATATTTTAAGTTTTGCATTCTCCTTAACTCTCAAGGACTTTTTCCCTGAAGATAAAATACTATATATAAAAGTGTGAATGTTTGGACTCATTGGAAAAAGATTTTTAATTCCTACTGAAGTCTGGGGAGTAAAAAATGGCTTAGAAATATTTTTTCTTTCATTCCTTTCACTTTTGAGAATACCCTGAAAACAAACCTGCAAGAGCAATGCCTATTAAAAATCAACTAAAGCATCATTAAGCAACCTATACATTCATTCATGTGCTGGGGATCTTATTAGAAATAAAGAGAACAATTTTTTTCCTCTTTTTTTTTTTTCTTTTTTCTCGCATCTTTCTACTATAGTTGTACATTTTCCTGAAAATATGCATGTGCTGCTAAAAACCCTAAGAAGGTTCTGAGCTGATAAGAGAGCAAAAAAGCTAATTCAGAAGCTAGCTGAGTATGAAACAAGTATACATTTTTTTCCTTTTCCTTTTCCTTTTCCTTTTCCTTTTCCTTTTCCTTTTCCTTTTCCTTTTCCTTTTCCTTTTCCTTTTCCTTTTCCTTTTCCTTTTCCTTTTCCCTTTCCTCTTTCACTTTTTTTTTCTTATCCTCTGCAAAGATATACGGGTTGGGAAGAAGCTATGAAAACTGAATTCAACAAGAAGTCTTCCCTCCCTACTTTATACGTTTAGCAAAACTCATCATATTCACTGCTCAGCAAGTAGCAATGCAAAAGGTAAAAGCAGAAAGAATAAGAAAAGTTACATTTCAAGATCAGGGGGGAGCAACCTTCTCATTCAGAGCACTGTTGGGACTTCAACAGTGCTGCTTAAGACGAGGCTGCAGTGTACTTCCATAGCACTGATTTTTTTCTTGCCTGTAATAATGAATTAAATACAGAAATGTAATGTAATAGAGAAAACTTTAATATTTTAAACACAAGATTACTTTAAATTTTTTACTCCTGCAGAAGGTATATGAAGTTATTTTAAGAGAAAGAAGTGGTAAGATTTTAATTCGAAATAGTTTATTTTATTTCCCTCTATATATTCAAGAAAATGGTGTGTGATTATTTATTTATTTATTTTTACACCTCTATTTATACACTCTTAATGGTTTTATAAAATTGAATTGAATGTTATTGCTCACAGATTATAGGTTTATATAGGTTATATACTTCAGATAGCCAAACAATTTTTCAGTAGAGACACATTCAAACTTGATATTTGAAAACTGGTTCATTTCCATGTATTATGATTTGAATTACAGTCCACTGAGTTTGACAGCTAGGCAGACATATGCTAACAGTTTCTCTGGAAACGAGAATCAAAGTAACTTGATTATAATTTCTTGCTTTTGTTATTTCTATGATTTTTTTTTTCCCCTTGAGTTATGAAAATGAATAGGGTAAACTTGATTATTTTTCTGGAGTGTTATTTATGGCATTTAATAACCCTATGTCACCATACAGATGATTGCTCATCAATAAACTTTAATTTATTAAAGAAGTTTCGGGATTAGCATGTCCTGCCTTTTTATTCCAATCTATATATTTGTATTAATTGCTTACATCCAAACATTCACAATTGACTACTAAACAATTAGTAGTCAGCCTGTCAAATTTTGAAGGTGACAGAGAACTGGCACAGGTTGCCCAGAGAGGTTGTGGAGTCTCCCTCCTTGGAAATCTTCAAAAGCTGTCTGGACATAGTCATAGGAAACCTGATCCAAGTGGCTCTGCTTGAGAAGGCAGGTTAGACGAGATAACCTACAAGAGCCCATTTTTTACTTAGGTTTGTTCAGGAGTCTATTGGGTTTATGTTGCCAGGTTTTGGGGCTGCTGTTTTTGGGGTTTGCCAGCAAGAGGCTGCAGGAGTGGCCTTTGTGAGAAGAGTCCAGAAGGTGCCCCATGTCAGACCATAGCCACTTCCGGCCATATAAAAAAGGGACCTGCTGCTAGCCAGAGCTGAGCCAAAGGAGTGATGTTGTCTGTGCTTCTTTATGGAGAGAGCATATTTAAAAAAGGGAAAGTACTGCTGCACAACAGCAGCTGGAAGAGAGCAGTGAGAAACAGCCCTGCAGCCCCCAAGGTAAGTGCAGAAGGAGGGCAGGAGGTGCTCCAGGCACACAGCAGAAGCTGCCCTGCAGCCTGTGGAGAGGCCCCTGGTGGAGCAGGCTGTCCCCCGGCAGCCCATGGGTCCCACATGGAGCAGATCTCCACGCTGTAGCCTGTGAAGGAGCCCATGTGGAGCAGGTGGATGAGGCCTGGAGGAGGCTGTGGCCCATGGAGAGACCCCTCAGGAGCAGGCCCCGGGCCGGAGCTGCAGCCCGCGGAGAGGAGCCCACGCATGAGCAGGGGTTCTGGGGGAAGTAGCCTCCCATGAGGGACCCGTGCTGGAGTAGTTTGCTCCTGGGGGATGGACCCTGTGGTACGGAGCCATGAGGGAGCAGTTCTTGAAGAGCTTGTGGGCAGCCCCCACGGGCTCAGTTCGGGAAGGATGGCATCCTGTGGGAGGGACCCCATGGGGAGCAGGGGCAGGGAGTGACCATGAAGAAGCGGCGGTGGAGAAGCGCCATAGACTGACCACAACCCCCATTCCCCCATTCCCCTGTGCTGCCTGGGGGGAGGACCTAGAAGAGGTTGGATGAGGGGAAGGTGTTTTTAGTTTGCTTTTAGTTTCTCACTGTTCTAGTCCACTAGTGATACGTAATAAATTACATTAATCTGGCTATGCTGAGTCTGTTTTGCCCATGATGACAATTGTGGAGTGATCTCCCTGTCCTTATCTCAACCCTTGAGCCCTTTTCATTGTATTTTCTCACCCTTTTCCTTTGAAGAGGGTTTTTTCTTGAGAGAGTGGTTGTGGTGGAGTTCAGCTGCCCAGCTGGGTAAGACCTCCACAGGAGTTATCATATTAGGTATTTAACCAATTTGCTTTTTTTCTTAACAGTCTAAGAATTTGTAGTTTGTATATTTGACCTGTGGGAATTAGGGATGGCTAATGCAATCAGAATAAGTTAATAATAAGTTAGTTTGGATTAAGTCCAAACTAGAGGATGGAGTTCTGTACTAGTGCATTTTTTGCTCCTTTTTGTTCATATATATATATATATATATATATATATATACATATACATATACATGTATTTATTTTTATTTTTTTAGTGAAATCTATACACCTGTCTCTGGAGATAAATGGAAAAATGGGAGAAAATGAGCAGGGTAGATACAGTACACATGATAAAACTGGGAAGAAAAATGATGAAGGCAAAGTTATTTATGGAGTGTTTACCCTCATGAAGAAGCACAGATGCATACTGTGTATCCAAAATAACATTTCTGTAATAGGTCTGGAATTGCTTAGACTAGGGTGACCAATTTTACAGTTCTTCTAAAATGGCATTACTATTTCTTTTGCTCAGTTATGGTTACAATTTTCCATGAAACAAAGTGAAAAGCAATTCATGAAGGCAGAAATTAAGCTTGGTTAAATGTTCCTGGGAATGTAGGAACCACAGTAATATTTTCGAATCCTAAACAAATTCAAACTAGTATTGCTATTTCCTTTATTAGAATGATGCAAAATAGCTATCTAGTCTAATATTCATCTGTTCTAACTTCTGAATACCAAAGCAAAGTCTGAATTACTGACTTAGCCTTTAAAGATACACGTTAAGTGCATGCCTAGTAATCAACCAATTGAGTAACATCTGATGGCTTTTGAATTCAAAAATTAAATTTAAGTACGCAGTTTCTGAAATGATGGTCTAAAATTAAAGAAATCTACCAGTCAGACTAGAAATGTGGTCTCAGAATCAACCTTTTATTTTTTTTATTATTTTTTTTTTTTGTCCAGAGACGGACTTTCAGTGATTTGGGTTAATCAGTAAGATATTTGGGAGTGAAAGTGTCTTTAGTGTCTTTTTTTTTTTTATTTGAACATTTTTAATGAGAAGAAAATAATAGTATCAAAAAAAAGCATTTATACATTCACAATTATGCATCCAAAATACATGTATGTACTAACCTGATATGAAATTTTATGTTCTTTGTGTATTTAAAAACTATCATAACATTTTTTCCTCATTTCCACAAAAAAGTAAGTAATAAAAAAAAACATAAATCAGTATTCTAATAAAAATTCATTCAGAAAAGCAACAGAGCAGTTTCCTTGCTAACATTTCACAGTTCACTAGCTGCAAGAATTCCCGTATTTTGTCTGATGGTTAAATACATTTGTCTTTTTTTCTTTTCAGTTTCATAAAAATCTGATAGAAGTCTTTTAGGAATAACTAACATAGGATATGAACTGTAAAGAAAAGGTGATATTAGATGACAAGCATTGTTGGACATTTATATAATATGACTTGAAGATCGATATATAGCTAATATTTTACATTGAGGTAGAATGTAAAAACTGTTTAATTTTTCTACTATAAATATTTTGCAAAAATCTTAAAAAGTAAAGATGTATAAACAAGATAAATAGTAGAAACACATTGATGATACATTAGACTACAAGTCTTTGTTTGCAATGGGACTGCAGTAAGGAATCATTCTTTGTAAATACTTGTGAAAACCTTGCATCCTTTTTTCTAATATTTTCCTTTCTAATGTAAATGTGGAAAAGGCAATGGGTCAAGCATCAAACATCATGGATATGGTATCTCCACTCGGATTAGAGAGAATATTTAAAGTACCCTGCAGCCTAATTTGATTCAGAATGCATCTTCAGGTCTCTTTATGAAAAGAGACTGCAGAAATATGGCAGAAATGTGGAAATATTTTAGTATGTTCCTAAAGAAATAAATAAAAAATGTGATGTGAAAAATTTACCATAGGCTCCAACTAGAATTTTCTGTCTGGCTGCTCTTTCCCATCCCTCAAAAAAAAAAAAAAAAAAAAAAAAAAAAAAAAGTAAACAGTATTCAATTTGATCCAGAAATATATGTGTGTGATCTATGACAACTTGTTTACTGAAAAAATGAAAGATATAAATTTTTTTAACTATAATTTGTATGACCCAATTTTCTAATTTTTTTCATTGTAACTGTTCCTTTTTTCTACATAGGACAGTAGCATAAGAGTTAAGAAAGGTCTGTTGAAACAGTCAATATTGAGATTAGTTCAAATGTGGTGGGGCTGGAAGGAGGGAATAATTCAGCAACCTCTAATTTTTACAGATTCTGTAACAACTTGTGATTTGCAGCAGACAAAGCACAACACAAGCAGGTGTTTTTGTTGTTGTTGTTTATGTTTTTTTTTTTTTTCCTCAGCACTACTTGCTTCTTCACAAATAAGCTCACATCGCTTGGAAAGGGCATCCCACTAAAACTGACGGTGTGCACTGAGTGACAAGGGTCTTATGGTATTGAATGCAAAAAGGAACCACATGCATGATGTATCCATTTCCCAAACTGAACTTTACAAGCTGTGTATGCATCTGTGATGCCAGACATTTTAATCGGGCTAATTCTATTTAATTCAACTAATTAGAAAAGATATTTCCTGCTTACTGTGTTATGTTGCCAACAGGACGTACAACTGACTTCCAAAGCTACTAATCATTGAATATAGGGATAATGGCTTGAGGCCTAAATACAGACAAAGTAAAAAGAGAAGGCATTCAGTATTCCATCGTATGTATAGTTTTGTATCGCTTTTTCAGGCTTTTCATCTTTTCAGGCTTTATTTCATCCTTTTAACATAAGTCTATGTCACTTCTTTTCAAGAAACATTAGAATCAATGGAGTGTTTTTACCCTTGGATATTGGGCATAATACAATTGTATAAGGAATAACTGTACAATATGTATCAATGTAAGATACCAAATTTGATATACCTACATGTATTATCTATGTGCCAAACAAAAAAGTAGAAGCACCTTGAACTTTTGTCACCAACATCATTAAGGATTCAGCACCTGCTCCAAGGTTTCCATTCTGCAAAAAGCACCAAAAATCCACCAACATAAATAATAATAATTAGAATTTAAATGTATCAACTGTCTTAGGACAGCCATAAAATTACTTCATATACCCTCGATGATCTTTGTGCCTACAGATGCCAGATAAATTTATAGGACAGCTGCATGAATAGTGGGAAAAAAATCGACAATCTAAAAAGACATTTTAAAAATAACCAACAGCCTTTTTTTTTTTTTTAGTTACTTTTTTGTTAAGTTTGCCTTACTATGCATACTTTTACAAATTTGGTAGGGGTGGTAGGGTATCAAAGAAAAGCTCTCTGATTTAATATGTTGGCAATCAAGATTTCTGAATTTTCACTGTTACACAAAGGCTTATATGAGATTAAATTTTAAATTAATAGAGCTTCCTCATTAGAAAAAGAATATATATCTTTATTTTATGGAGTAATGAATCAGAAGCCAATCAAAATTATTCTCTTAAAACATCATAAGGATTAAAGTGTTGTATTTGTATTTTTTTTTTAACATTTACTTAATACCTCAACCTTGAAGTGAAAACTTTAATTTTCAGGCAGGATAAGTTTTTACTTTTCCAATTTACTGGACGATAAATGGCAACAGATGGATATCTGCAGACAAATACGTTTTTGAAGATATAGCAAAGCTGACTGAAGATATTACTTCTACTTTTTAACATCATTCACTATAGGATGTTACACATCCATACCTTTGCTATCAAAAACTCTTTCATGAGTAGGTCAGACAAACAAAGTCAGATTAATTAGTCAAATTAGCTCTTTGGTATATAAACTTAACTGGCTGACTTCATACAAATGAATTTACAGACCACTCACATGATTCTTCTCCTATGACAGCTGGATATAGGTGTATGAATTTTAAAAACTTTAACTGAAGCATGCATTTGCAAAATGTGCACCTGTTGATGGCAAGAGGGTAGGTACCTTGTCTCTATCAGGCAACAGCCCTCAAGTCACAAACCCTCCAGTGTAATTTATAGCCTCAGAGGTGAAGAAGGTCAAAGTGAACCAGAAGGATCAAGGTCCACTGCCTTTTGTAATCACAAGTAATGATGCAGGAAAAGGTTTAGTCCAACAATATCAACATTTTCCAGCTTCCACTGATAAATTTTAGACTTAAAACATGGTTGTAAATGACAACATATATAGCAAAAGTCTGCAAGAGAACTACCCTTCTAAATCTTGGATAAAACAGCTTAGCAGAGACCCAGGGGCTCCAACATAGACTTAAAGCCCTAGAAATATCAAGTTCTACTTGGATAACATCTTACAGAGGGCACTTCTTGCAAGGAGTAACAGATAAGGAGAGACCTGACCAGCTGGACCTGCTTCAACTTCTGGCCTTGCTAGAAGCTATCTGATTAACCACTGGCAAAATGTTTAAACTTTCCTTGCTTTGGTTCTATGAAATAGGGATAATCCATCTTATCTCTTAGGGACTATAAGAAGATAGGTTCGTACACTCCTTAAACTTCATATATGCCATACTGGGGGAAAAATATGAGATTTAGTAATTGATTTGCTCTGTGTGTACACACGTGTAAAGAAAAAGGTGTGCACAAGTGTGCTAAACTGTTCACTGATACATATTTATCTGATTTTATGTATTCAGATGTTTTGGGTGTTTTAGAGAGAACATTTTCTGTTTGGAGAGGATTCATGCTTGTCTACAGCAATATAAATTGAACAGTAATCTCATAGTAAGTATATGTAACAAATAATACCTAAGGTTTAAGTTATAGTCATGAGTTTGCATTTTTCATACACTGTTTTCTTATTTGTTACATGATCACTTGTAGTAGAATCCACTAGAGATAAAGTGAAAATATTTTGTCCAAGTATAGAAGAACTTTCTAATGGAAAATGGCCAAGATATTGTGCCCAACAACCTTACTAGTTCACAAGCGCTTAGACATCTTTAAGGACTGCATGCCTTAGTATATCTCTATCTTGTCATTTTTAAAACAATGGCTACTCCAAAACCAGTCTGCATTTTTCACTCTTCTGTATTTAGCACTAAGCCAGAGGGAAGAGTGCTGCCTAAGGATCTGTAGGTAAGTTCAGGTTGCAGTTTGTATCTTTTGGTTCCTATGAGTTTTAGCATCCTCCACTGCCTGTAGGCTCAATAGAAATTCAGAGGTGGCTAGCTGATTTCACAGTTGTTTGTATTTACAAACGCAAACAGAGTTGTTTGTATTTAAAAGCCGAATGGGGAACAGTGATCAGCTTTCTGCTTAACTTCTTAACTACAAAAGCTTGAAAGCATCTCAGCCTGCCTTTGAAAGGCTGATAAGAGCAGCAGCCAGGAAAAGGCATCAAGGGGAAAAAATGGAAGTCCTGAAGTATTACAGTTTGCTTTGCTAAATTCATGGGATTTAGGTTTAAAAAAAAAAAAAAAAAAAAAAAAAGGATTGGGTGTGTTCAAGAGGAAAATACTACATTTTAAAAGTAGCTCCATAGAGAAAAGTCCTTCTTCCTCTACCATGAAACTGAGAATTACATGATGGAATGAAAAGATAAATACTTTTACAGTACATTTTAAAAGAAATGCATGTAAATTGCAAAGCTGTATTCAATAGGAGTCATTTTAATGTATTGAGACATTGCAGGGGGTGTCAGTCACATTAATACATGCCTCGGGTGGTTGAATGTTCAAGCACTCCTTGTCTCCCATTGCACCAGAGAAATGTGTTAATGAGTCCATAGAACACAATCCTGTCATATTTTAATGCTATGTTAATTTAAATTGCTGTGGAAAAAATCCCGGGGCTATGAAAATCTGTAGCATGGAGCCAAAAGAAACCACGCATTTTTGTCTTGATCCCTCAGTCACACAGGCCTAGTTCTCTTGAGTGAGAAATTTATAAATACACCTTAAGGGAGGAAGAGCTACTATATAGCTACTTTACTCTCAGCTACCTTGTCCTCAGGGATGGGTAATAATAAAACTGCTCTAGTGAGGATTATTTGAAGGTGGATTGAGCATAAATTTTTGGCAACCATGCTGCTTGACAGAGAAGTTGAAGGATGCTTTATTTCTTTTCTTTATTTTGTGTTCCCAACTAAAAATTCCAAAGGAAAGATAAGGAGAAAAAGGATTAAAAGTCCTTTGCTATACGGTTCAAATGCAGCCTTTTAATAAATGCCACAAGCCCTCTTTTCAAAATGTAGCGTTTTAAAATATAAAAATGAGAGGACCCATTCTGGCTTCAGCCAGAACGTTAAAGGGTAGGCATGACTACTTAATAAGACTAAGAACATCTTGATTCACATTGTGCTTTCTGGAGCTGCCATCAATTTTTTTTACATTCTTGTGTGTTCAAAGAGCAATATTGATGTGGGTCCCTAGCCCCTTTCCCTTTCAGAACCTCTCAAAGGGCTTGCAGGTAAGTGCAATGAATCATAAGAGGCCTCTGAAATAATCTCAGCTCTTTTTTAGGCATGGAGAGCTGAACAAGGGATTAAAGATATTCCCAAAGACAGTAATAGTTGTCCCTGTCAGCGCCTTTCCAATTGCATCAGTATTACATATTCCAGAAGTAATTATGAAATTACCATGTGTAGCCCCTCCTGGTACATTACACACTACACAAGCTTTTGTGGCTCTATCAAGAAGTCCAATAAGCATTTACAACATATTCCACGTTAACTCCATTCCTATTCTCAGATATTCATCTATACAGTAAGCATTCTCCAGTCAGTGCCATCACAGAATTTGCTGCACATCCTCTTTGTAACAGACTGTGGTTTGGGAAACTGCAAAAGGACAGACAAGGACAAGCCTCTGCAGGCTTATCCAGGCAGAGCTTATAATGCTTGTGCTGGGTAAAGATGCAGCATTGCCACTGAGTCTCCTGCTTACTTTTCTCCAGAGCTGGTCAGGTACACCAGCCTGAACTCCAGCCATGGAGCAGCCACTTTTCAGCCTTAGGATGGGCCCAGTGGCTAGCAGCCACTGCTTGTCTCCTCTGTTTTCTAAGCAATTGCTTTCTCTCATCCACCCTGATGTATGCATGCGTGACCATAGGCTGTATGCTGGAATCCCTGCTGAAACAACTTGTATTTGCAGTTTAAGTGGTCTTACTCTTTTCCTATTTTTTTCTGAGGCTGAATTAAGTGTGACTTCCCATTTCCCCAGAGCTCATTTAGCCCAGAGCCAGACAGTAGTCTCTCATGAGCCTATGAGGGTACTATTTCCAGAACTGAAGTCCTAGATTCCCTTTCAAAATGGAGAAGAGACTGAAAAACCATTTAGCACTTTCTAATGTTCAATACTGTCAGAAACAGACTCAATACTTAGCATGGTGGTGTTAGAGAGAGCTGCATGTCCTGCCTGGGCTTGGAGTTTCTGAACTGTACATAAATCTATGTACACAAATCATACTTAGGTATATGAATCAAAAGTGTTAGCACTTACTAACTATAGGGCTCCAATAGTTTGCTGGAAATTTAAATTTTATAGAAATTATATAAATATGAAGGTTCAGCAACCTGAGAGCAATCAAGGTACACAAATATGTCTGTTTTACATGCAGTTAAAAGGGAAGGCCAAACTGCAAAATTGTCACATTAATTCAGTTACCATGCCACTTCAGCTTTGAATGACTTGCAATACCTTATACAACATTTGCTGAAATAAGGCCCTGTACTTTATTTTCCATGTACCCAATTTACCCATTTTTATTTTTTTTTTTTGGCCAGGTGATCAGAAACTTAAATAATTTGTTAGCTATTGCTAACAGATGGCCTGTACCGTAACATTACCTCATAGTCATGTTTCACCTGTCATTTTCAGCTTCTCTCACAAAGTAATGTGAAATGTCTTCCTGAAAGTGTCCTTTCTCTCCCTCTTCACACCTGGTTTTAAATTAGTTTAATAACTAAGCATGTATGCTTGTGTTCAGAGATCAAAAAGTAAAGGTGGAGGCCTAACTTCTAAAAATCTGAAGCATGAATGGGGAATTTCCTTAATTTCTTTCTCTCTTTCCAGATCTCTGTTCCTGATGACAAGGATACACTCCTTTTCAGCAAATATCTTTTTTCTTTTTCTTTTTTTTTTTTTTTTTCCTTGCCTTCAGTTTAATAAAACCCCTCTCTATCTTGGTCTGAACTTCTTACTCTTAGAGGCAAATTATAATTAACCAAGTTTTAATAAATAAATACATACATACATAAATAAATACATAAATAACCAAACCTGTGTAATCACAAGAAATAAAGTGTAGCTCCAAAAATCATAGAATGGCTTAGATTGGAAAGGACCAAAATGATCATCTAGTTTCAACCCCCCTGCCATAGGCAGGGATGCTGCCCACTAGATCAGGTTTCTCAGGGCCTCATCCAACCTGGGCTTGAACACCTCCAGGGATGGGGCATCTAAAACTTCTCTAGGCAACCTGTTCCAGTGCCTCACCACCCTCTGAGTGAACACTTTCCTCCTTTTATCTCATCTAAATCTCCCCTTTTTTACTTTAAAACCATTCCCCTTTGTCCTGTCATTGTCTGATTAAGCAAAAAGTTGCTTTCTATCTTTTTTATAAGCCCCCTTTAAGCATCGAAGAGCTCCAGTGAGGTCACCCAGCCTTCTCTTCTCCAGGCTGAACATCCCCAGCTCTCTCAGCTTTTCTTCATAGGAGAGGTGCTCCAGACCACTGATTATCTTTGTGGCCCTCCTCTGGACCTGTTCTAACAGCCCCACATCCTTCTTGGGCTGGGTGCCCCAGACCTGGACGCAGCACTCCAGGTGGGGCCTCACAAGGGCAGAGCATAGGGGGATAGTCACCTCCCTCCACCTCTGTTGATGAAGCCCAGGATGCAGTTGGCCTTCTGGCCTTCAAGCACACAGTGCTGGCTCGTGTTGAGCTTTTTGTCCACCAGAACTCCCAAGTCCTTCTCTGCAGGGCTGCTCTCAATGAGTTTTTCTTCCAGCCTGTACTCCTGTCTGGAATTGTCCCAACCCAGGTGCAACACCTTGCACTTGGCCATGTTGAACCTCATTAGGTTCACAGGGGCACACTTTTCTAGCTTATCAAGGTAGTTGTGAGAGAAAGGGTGACTGTTTACAATTCAAAGATAATTTAAGCTCTCTCAGCCACTTCTTGACAACAACAAATGAATTACAATTTTAGCTTTGAGTTAGTCGTTTTTTCTTCAATATCCATGAAATTGGAAATTTATTGACAGACTATATCCTAGTTAGTAATTTATGCCTGCTATGTTTGGTTATTCTTTTGGTGAAAAGGGAAATTTTGGAAAAGATTTTTTAATGAGATTTCTTCTTTCATCTTGGCTTTTATGGACAAATACAATATCCCCTCAGAGGAGTAAGATCTTTTTTCTCATAATTACCTCTAAGAACACTTGCAAATATGGCTGCTGGGAAAAATTGCAGTGACAAGTGTCAAAATTAATAATCTCAAGTAGTAAAATAGCTTTAAAGATTGCTAACTTCTTCACAATATAATAGTCATAGATGCCGTTAGATATCAGTATTTTGGCATATGGAAGTGTAGTCTCCAGTATCATACCTTGTTTATAGAGACAGATTCCTATCAGACCATCACAATATTAATATTGCATGTTAACCTCAAGCAGTGATCATCTCTGAAGCTAGATATACATGTATGTTTTGAGGGAAAACACAAGTTTAGTTTGGAAAAGAAGGAAAAGAAAATGTGTCTTGATAAATATTCCTTAGCATTAAAAGTTTCCAGTTTTGGTCTATTGTCTTAAATGAATATTTAGAATCACTGGTAAAAGTTAAAGTAATCTAAGTTGTGAATTTGAAGGAAAATATTTAAAATCTGTGAGGAAAAATCCTATACAAAACCAGAATTATGTCATGTTTAATATCTACTTTTCTATGGAAAACATCCATACAGTGTGCTTTAACATGAATATATTTTAAAACACATGTCTTAAGCTGGTTTGTCTTAACCTTCTTGCATTCTCTCTGTAGACAAACTGTTAAGGGAGTTCCCATGAGTGGAATCTCGGTCCAGGAGCTGAGGGTGGAATTAATGACATTCCCTGGTTATAATTAATTAAAACAAAAGAAATCAAGGAATGTGAATCAAGCAGTTTGTTCCTGAGAAGACAGTGACTTCGTTTGTTTCTCATTTGGAAATGCAGTAGGCACTGAAATAAGTGAAAATGCTTCCCTAAATGTTGCTAACGACCACTGACAGCACAGTAGATGTTGGAGCACACCTGAACAATAAGACTCCTTAGAAAGAGTTTATAATCTTTGTCATCGTCTCCTTTAAGAACTACATAGATTTATCCCACGGCTGTGAGCATCATGTCAGATATAATCAGAAGGTGGAGGGAGAGATCTATTTGTGGATTAAAAAAAGTGCTTAAGGTTTATTTTTGGACCTAATGGGCATTAGTCATAATTCTCTATTTGCTCTTCAGGTGTTTATAGATTTCAGGATATCAGTATTGACTTGCCATTTTGCAAAAGTCATTGAATGTCTGTATAAGGATGCTATTATAAATGATCATAAAAACAACATCAAAAAATGTTTAACTTCTATGCTTGTAGGCATAGTAGAAAGTATTTCTACAAGAGAGTAGTTTTTAGTAACACTTTGGAATCCAACAGAAAAATGTATTGCACATTCTAAATAGATAGGACAAATTATATATATTTAATAATCTCCATATTTTTACCACTAATTCTTGCCATTGTTTTGTTGTTTTTTTGTTTGTTCCTTTGTCTCAGAGGCATTTCAGATTCATTACATATGAGACAACTGTAGTAAATGAGAAAAATCGGTGGAATCTGTGGTCATTGCCTAAATATATTCACACTAAAAATGTTTTAGGATCATACTCTAACAAAGGTTGAACTAAAATTGCACATATAGATGGCAATTGCCTATATAATGCTGTTCTGTTTTGATCAGATTGTGTGTGGAAGCAGGGATTTTCATCCAGATTCCTTTCCAGAAAGACGGTGAAATAAGTCTTGCAAAGTTGAGATACGCTTAAGGTGTCTACACTATGATGAACTGCATCATTTTCAAATGGCTCCCATTTCTCCCCAGTGTCTACAAAGGTAGTCTGGATGAAGAGCTCAAGATGGTCATGATCCTTTGAGTGCCTAAAGTTATATAAGATCTGTTCTGCCATAATTACTAAGTTAACATCACAAATTGTGGTGTCAGAGAATTTGGTTTAATTTGTTAAAATGCATTGCAAAATTGTCCTGGGATTCATTTTTACAAATGTTTTTATTTTAAAACCAGTTTAAGTAACTATTCAATTTGTGGTTTTCTTACAAAAAAATTAATATTCTCACCTATTAATAGTGTAGAACTGAGGATTGGTTTAAGAATGTTTTACCTTCTCCCTTAAGAAACAGAACAGCCTTAGAATTTAGACAGAGAGAGGCAAAGGAGAGGAGGGGGAGAGGGGGAGAGAGAGAGAGAGAGAGTTACACCATAAACTGTTGTGGAAACATCTGATGTTGTTTCCATCATTCATTATAGCACAAAGATTTTGATTTGTGGAGGTTTTTTGTTAGTTTGTTTGTTTGCTAATGGTGGTGTTTTTAATATAAATATTTCTGTTTAAAAAAAAAATAAATCATAAAATTGTGGCCAAACTGAAGTCATAGATCAAAAACAAGCTGACAGTAACATCTTTTTCATTTATTTCAGTGGTTTTATTTGTAATGTAATGTCAAACCACATAAAATAAATATGTGAAAGATAAGGCATTGTGGGAGAGAACTGCAGGAAAATGAAAGAAAAGAGAGGAAACAAATGACTTAAAAATTTTATAATTTATATTATTTCAATTTATCATTAATGCTAAGTCTTCTCTATTGTATATCTGTGTATTAGCAAGGTGAGATCCCTACTACATAATAGGAGACTATGTGGCTGATGTACTGTAAATATACTGACCAGAGAGAGTAAAATTATTGAAGATACACAGAGGAATTCCAAACCACAATGTTCTGAGAAAATGCAATGACAGTAGACTGCTTTTTTTGTTCCAAACCCTCAAACTAGATGCAGTTATCAAAAGGTTTTGATATATTTTCAAATATAAAATTTGCTTTTTTTTTTCTCCAAAACTGCATTTTCTTTGAGAACAGATATCTAACAGAAAACTCTATTACCTTATCAATAAACCTAAATAGCAAATAAGAAAAATGCCTAATATATTTCAACTGTACTGTACTCTATGTTTGCTTGGAGAGGGGACGCAAATTGTCAGGACATAGCCTCACAGACCTCCCTTGCTTATAATCAGGTTAAACTACACAGTGAAGAATTCTAAACTCTCGATAAAATACAGTTCCATTGACTGACGTGTCTCAAAAATGAGGCAGAATAGGAAGCAGCTGTTGAGCTCTTCCCCTCAGCAAATATCTGTCACATGGGCTGTGCCATCACTGACTGTGAATCCTGTTTGCTCCAGTGTTGTGATATAAAAAGATAGCAAGAATGTGTCAACAGGACAGATTTTACACACTGGAAATGAGAGGACAAGAGCATGGGAGAAAGATCTTTCATTTTTTCAATGCCTCTTCATCAAAATTCTGATCACATTGCCTTCATTTCAGATCCCGACACTCCTCTGCCTTTATTCTTCTTCTTCTTCCCTCCCTTGTTCTGATTCATCTATCTGCATTGCCAAAAACAAAACTTTCTCCTTTGCACTGACAGTCAACTCTCTTCTTTTCAGGAAATGCTACACGATCACCGTTGCTCCTGGAAGGAACAGCTTGGTGCCCTCTGTAAGAAGAATGAACCCTGGTATTTGAAACCAATGGACATTTTTAAAATGAAGAAAGACAAAACTACATATTCAAATAGAAGCTACATTTCTTCCAGATCTGTATAACAAAATTATACAGGAGTGTTCTTGCAAATCTTTGTAATTGCTGATCCTCTGTTTCTCATTTTCTGCAGCTTGCTTTCTGTGCTGTCACAGATCTTCTGTAAAAAAACATGATAAAATTGTAGTGGTGTTTTATGCTGCTACTTATTTCAAGAGAATATTTAAAATAAGAAAGAAAGATAGAGGACAGAAAACGTTGGATCTGGGAAATTTTAATTTCAAAACATGGATAACAAAAGTTTGACAAAATTATTTATAGATTCAGCTCAGGAAAAGCCAGCATCCATATTAAGCTGTGTGAAACCTCAAATTTGTTTATGCTGTAAAGTTGTTCTGTAGCCACATAGCATTTCAGTAGCACACAATACCCTCCCACCAAGGCTCTCATGTTTCTGTATAGACTTGAAGAAAGATTCAGACAGCAAAAGAACACCCCCCCCCCAGCCATGTTAAAAACAACTTTCTTTAACCCTATTGTTGCATACACCACAGAGCCCCCACCACACTGCCATCACTCACAAGGTCATTCTGAACCTGAGAGAATATTGGGAAGATTTCTGTCATAGGAGCATCATTTTTAATCTTTCTGAAATACTGGCAGTTCTGCTAATAAGGTTACAGATTATATAGCAGCCATAAATGGTCCAAAAAAAATGTAAAATTGTAACTTGCAGTGTTTTGACCTGGCAGTTGTACCTAATTCAGCTCACAATCTCTACCTGACAGGTAGAACTGAAATTCAGCCTGAATTTCGTTGTTGTTGTTGTTGTTTTTTGTTGTTGTTGCTCTTGCTCTTTTTTTTACTTATTGCCTTCATAGCACATATTTACATACACCTGTAAAAATGGGCATTGAAACAATACTTGGATTCTCACCTGGTAGCAGTTTTTTGCTCTTATTTTAGCTGGAATGAAATGTCAATGGGAAAAAAAAATCCTGTATATTAAACCCAGGCAAGCTACATCCTTTGGCATTTGTTTCCAGATTCTGTGCTGCATTAACCCTACATAATGTGCATTAACACTTTCAATAATGCAAAACTTCACAGTCCATATAATATAAAAGCCAAAATACATCCACATAAGTCAGCACAAAGATCCAACAAGTCTTGTCTCTAACAATGACTAGTAGAAGGTGCCTAAGAGAAGGGTATAAGAAACACATGAAGTAGACTGTAATCTTTCTCTCATATATCTCTACCTTGGCCATACATAGTAAAGGTTATTTTTTGATTTGGAAGGTGTAATCAGATTACCATGCTTAATACAAGAGAGGGGCATCTCCACTGTGAATGTATTTGAATCTTTCAGAACTGATATATAGTTCAGCCATCAAAATATCCCAAGGCAGTAAATGACTTAGACAATTCTCTGTTTTGTTATGCATCTGTTTTGGACATGCCACGTCATAGTTTCACTGGATGCCTCCTTCATCTTGTATAATGAAAATATTGCTCCTAACATTATTTGTAGCTTTACAGATCTTATGTGTATTGCTGTTGTATTGATTTTTCCAAGTCAAATGGCTTTTGAACTGGGTCCTGTGTACTGTTCAAAACTAAAGTGCTGCTTCTATTTGTCTGAGTTTTCTCCTTAGTTGTTACAAAGAACATCTACTTACTATGTTCTAAACTTTAATATCTGCCATGTTCCACCATAACACACACCTAATCTATATGTAGTAACTGAGTGTGTTTGTTTGTTTGTTTTCCTTCAGAATCTTTCTAATATCCCTTACAGTCATTGTCACCATAGAAACATAGAATCATAGAATGGCTCAGGTTGGAAAGGACATTAAGATTGTCTAATTCCACCCCCCCGCCATAGACAGGGATGCCACCCACTAGATCAGGTTGGCCAAGGCCCCATCCAGCCTGGCCTTGAAAACCGGCAGGGTATGGGGCATCTACAACTTCTCTTGGCAACCTGTTCCAGTGCCTTCACTACCCTTACAGTGAAGAATTTTCTCCTAACTTCTAATCTAAACCTATCCTCTTTTAATCTAAGACCCCTTGTCCTATCATTATCTACCTGAGTAAAGAGTCCTTCTCCATCCTTTATATAAGACCCCTTTAAGTACTGAAAGACCTTAAGGTGAGGTCTCCCTGGCGCCTTTTCTTCTCCAGAGAAGAGAGGTTGAATATCTTAGATAGGTGGTCCGTAGTGAAGTTGTACTAATGCGTTCTTCCTCTTCAGGTATTTTAATCTTGATCTGTGATACTTCTAATGAAGAATTTGCTTTTCCCCTCCCTTTTTCCATTGTGCTTGCTGTCCCCATCTTGCCCTCAAGTAAATTATTCCTACACACATAGGTCACACCCAGAAGTAGAAGCCTAAATTTCCCTGTGGCATCCAAATGGTAAAATGAAGCTACAAAACAGATTAAATGCAGATGAACACTAATAATTTATGTTAACAACTGGGATAAACCTTTTCAGTTACTAAACTGGGTGCATCGTTAAGCACAAAATCAAGTATCTCTGCTTAGGTGTGTGTGCATACATATGTGCATGTATAGAAGGAAGACAGAAAATCAGCAACATTGAAAACCAAACATTTTTTAGGTTAATTAATTATAACATGTATAACTTTAATTGATTCATGAGCTTTGTGAGGTAGGTAATTGACACAGCTTTAACTTCAGGAATCTCTTACTCTGCTTCAGAACGTTCCAAGGGACTTTTTCACCCAGAAACTTTAAACCAGTTAAATGTTACTTTGGACCTGCTAAAGTGATTTACATCTACAGAAGTGGTTTCTGGATTTGGTTTTATTTTTTATCAATCAATCTTAGTACTTAATATACTTCAGGATGGAATTAAATGGACTTAATTGTAAATTCATTCACATACTCTGAAAGAACACCTTACTACTTAGCTTGATAGTCCTACTGCTACTCTAACCTACATGACTTCATATTAGGTTGCTCTACCTGCTTTTAAGTTTGAGAAGTCATTTTAGTGCTAAGTGAATGCTTCAATAAAAGACCCGTTGCCAAAGAAAGAAAATGTGTATTATGCTACATTAACTACATTATGAGCACCTGAACCTCATTCATGCAAACAATGTCAATAGTGCATCTAAGAATGACAATGGGCAGTTTTTGATAGACATTCAGGATTGTAATGAGTATTTACTAAACTGTGTCTACTATCCTCTGTGTATACCCAGGCATCTAGGACACTGGGCTCTGTGGTGACCTGCAGGCCCCATGCTTACCACTCAGACTCTCTGACTGATCTTGGGCCTGACTCTTGGCCTTGCCTTTGCCTGACATTCGCCAGGTAAAGTAGGCATGGCTGCTGGCTCAGACTGGCTCTGCTTGCATCCTATGAGCATGGTGGGACCAGGTAACTGGGGAAAGTCTCTGCTCCATGGCTGCATGGCCCAGAGCTGCTGTGCCCTGGTGGGAGCTGGGCCACCAAGGGAGCTGCAGCACTGGAATTCATTAGATTTAAATATACACATTTATTTTCTTAAGCTTGCACATCTGCCACTTTTAAACAAGGACATGAAAAAAAAAAAAAAAAAAACAAAAAACACACACACACACACAAAAAAAACTTTCTTCTTGAGAAAGTCCTTCTGTGATTTAAAGTTTTAACAGGCCCTGGAGCAGGCAAGGCAGACTGTGGCCAGGCCAGGCAGCCCCCCCACAGTGGCCTGGCTCCTGGGCAGCTGGGAGCCTGCCATGGTACAGCATAACTCTGTGACAAGTGCAGCCTTTAAAATATAATAGAAAGGCTGAAGGCCTTTTTTTTTTTTTTTTTTTTTTTTTTTTTTTTTTTCACAAAACAGCTGGATAACTCAACGGGGTTTTTCTTTCTTTCTTTTTCCTTTATTCCCCCTTCTTTTGTTTTCAACTAAGGAGCTGAGATCAGAGTTGTCTCTTAATTTCTAACATTTTGTATTTTGATGACTGGCATTTTCTCAGAAAATAAAACCCTGAATTGCTGGTTGTCACAAGCTGGAAAGTATATTATGCCAGTATCACTTCTTGCTTTTCATTTGCCCTTTCTTTCTTACCCCATTTGTCTCAGTTCTGACCATTTTTGGTTATTCTTTGCTGGCCTTGATAGATAAGTGCTCTAATACAATGAACTCAAGTCCATTGTTCCTATGCTTTTTATTTTTTTTCAATAATGTTTATATTTTAAATCTGTAATTTATGATATTGGAATGGATGACAGTAATGCAAATTCTGCATTACTCCTACTGAAGGAAGAAGAATATTTCTGTTGACTTTTTGGGAACTGGATGAGATTTATATTGCTGAATATTGTAAAAGTAAACAGATCCTCACAGAAAAAAGAATCTCTCATTGCTACCTTCTGTTAAGTCTGAGGAGAAAACAAACAAACAAACATACAAAAAGCAATTCTGAAGAGAAGAATACAAATCTTTTTATAGTAAATGAATGCACCCTATCTTTTTATTTTTCTTGTCTTGCAATAGAGTATTTAATTAAATAGATGAGGTACATTATATGTTCTAAATAGTATATGCATGGATATTATCTTCATTTAAAATGTTTTAATGAGAGAAAAAAAAAAGGAATGGAAAATAACCATTTATTTTAACACATTTAAAAATGTGCAGTAAATGAGCATTTAATTGTCTTGACATTATCCTTTGCTGGTCAAAGCAGTAAGTTTCAGGACAACCAAGAGTTATTTATATATAAAAAAATATATATAATTCTTGGTATATATATGTATATACCAAGATGTATATGCGTGTGTATATATATATCACAGAATCACAGAATCGTCTCGGTTGGAAGAGACCTCCAAGATCACCTAATCCATCCTCTGATCTAACACTAACCAGTCCTCCACTAAGCTCTACATCTAAACGTCTTTTAAAGACTTCCAGGGATGGTGACTCAACCACTTCTCTGGGCAGCCCATCCAACCTAAAACTCCCCTGGTGCATCTTTAGCCCATTCCCCCTTGTCCTGTCACCAGGCACATGGGAGAATAGACCAATCCTCACCTTGCTATAGCCTCCTTTAATGTACCTATAGAGAGCAATAAAGTCTCCCCTGAGCTGAACAAACCCAGCTCCCTCAGCTGGTCCTCATAAGACTTGTTCTCCAGACCCCTCACCATCTTTGTTGCCTTCCTCTGGACTCTCTCGAGTACCTCCATGTCCTTCTTGTAGTGAGGGGCCCAAAACTGAACACACTACTCGAGGTGCGGCCTCACCAGAGCCGAGTACAGGGGGACAATCACCTCCCTAGCCCTCCTGGCCACACTGCTTCTTATACAAGCCAGGATGCTGTTGGCCTTCTTGGCCACCTGAGCACACTGCTGGCTCATATTCAGCTGACTATCAATGTTGACTATCAACCTCGACTATCAATACTCCCAGGTCCTTCTCTGCCAGGCAGCTTTCCAACCACTCATCTCCTGTAGCTCTGCTTGGGATTGTTGTGCCCCAGGTGCAGGACCCAGCACTTGGCCTTTTTGAACTTCATACAGTTGACCTCAGCCCATCGGTCCAGCCTATCCAGATCCTCCTGCAGAACCTTCCTACCCTCGAGCAGATCGGCAACGCACCTAACTTGGTGTCATCTGCAAACTTACTGAGGGTGCACTCAATGCCCTCGTCCACATCATCGATGAAGATATTAAAGAGGACCAGCCCCAGCACTGAGCCCTGGGGGACTCCACTAGTGACTGGCCTCCAGCTGGAATTGACTCCATTTATCACAACTCTTTGGGCCTGGCTACCCAGCCAGTTTTTAACCCAATGAAGTGTATGTCAGTCCAAGCCATGGTTTCTTGAGGAGAATGCTGTGGGGAATGGTATCAAAGGCCTTACTGAAGTCATGGTAGACCATATCCACAGCCTTATCCTCATCCACTAAGCGTGTCACTTTATCATAGAAGGAGATCAGGTTCGTCAAGCAGGACCTGCCTTTCATAAACCCATGCTGACTAGGCCTGATCACCTGGTTGCTCAGCAAGTGCCGTGTGATGACACTCAAGATAATCTGCTCCATGAGCTTCCCTGGCACTGAGGTCAAACTGACAGGCCTATAGTTCCCCGGGTCTACCCTCTGGTCCTTCTTGTAGATGGGCATCATGTTTGCTAGCAGACAGTTGACTGGGACCTCCCCTGATAGCCAGGACTGCCGATAAATGATGGAAAGGGGCTTGGCCAGCTCCTTTGCCAGTTCTCTCAGTACCCTCGGGTGGATCCCATCCGGCCCCATTGACTTGCGTACATCCAAGTGCTGTAGCAGGTCGCCAAACATTTCCTTGTGGATTATGAGGGCCACATTCTGCTCCCCATTCGCTTCCACCAGCTCAGGGTGGTATCCAGAGAACAATATATATTTAACAAAATATATTTAATTCTACCTTCTTTAAGCATTAAAAATCAATGAAATTCATGCTTTGAAGGAACATCTCTGAATGAAAGTATCCTCCCACACAAGTAGTAACAAGATACTTAGCTTTTATGCAATGTCACTTTTAATCTATAGGTGTCGTAGTGCCTTGTTCAGGCCACCTACAACTGATGCCTAACAGGCATAGGAAGGGCTTATCTCAGCTGCATATATAGATAGCAGTGCCCCAGCAAAGCTGTGTATCAAATAGCCTGAGCTGTCTGACATGATCTTCACAAAGGTTCTGGATTACTCACACAAAAATGGTATCAACAAGAAAAGCATGGTAAAATTATAGTAGCTGGGAAAACGTAGCTCAGCAGTGACTACAGCATGCTTATATTTACAGAAATGTATATGCAGTTTAGACAGAGAAAAAAATTAGCAACTAGGACTATAAACAAAAATTATTTGTTTGTTTGTCTTAGTTAAAAGATGAGTAGTATTCCCTGATTAGATATGTACTCTTTAGAATCAGGCTTTTCTGTAAAAGAAATCAGTCTTGAAATTTTCACATGACATGTGCTAGTCACTTAAAAGTATCTGCTCTATTGAACACTCTTGCTTGGACTCATTAAAATGTGTAATATATAATATATAATATATAATAAAAAATATATAATATATAATAAAAACGCATGGCATAAATATATTATATTGTATTATGTCTAATATAATATTTTAAATACACAGGAATTTAAGGAGATTCAGAGCAGTTAATAAAATAACAGTTTGCCACATTAATCTTTCTCACTCTGTAGAAATCTGGACTACTAAATCATTAAAAAAAAGAAAAAAAAAAAGCTTTTTTTTTTTTCTAAGATCAATATAACTGTGCTTTGAGAAGACGAAGAAAGAAAAAAAAAAAAAAAAAAGGATATGCTGTCCCTTTTGCTTTACTGAAAGTCTTTAGTAATTAGATTGAGACCAGTTTACAAACTTCAGTGTAGATTTTTACATGACCAGGGTTTGTATTTGGTGTTCTTAGCGGGCCAGTGAAGGTATCTTTCAGAAAATAATATTTATTGCTTTATTTATTCATCTAAAAATTCAATTCTTGTTTTCCATGATGTTAGATTTATATCATGTCATATCACTATTATGCATACATACTAAGCAACAGAATGTGCAAATGTTGATGTTTTGTTTTACTTTCTCTCATTGCATTTGTTAAAAAGTGGGAAGCGAATATAAAGATAGAAATATTTTTTAATCCCTGAAATCCACAGATTATTTGTGAGAAATCAAGCTCCACCAGTCTTCAGACTCTCTGGACAGACTTTCTAGCAAGGTAGCAAGGTGAGCATGAGGTCAGAAAGTTCTGAAGGATACCATGCAGCTAAGAAGCGATATTAGCTCTTGAGTACTGCTCATTCAAGCAGATTGAATTTACTAACCTTAAACATTCTGCATGATATTAGCACCCAACAGAGCCATATACTCTGTCAGACTTTCATTTTAAGCATTTTACTTTCAGAAAAGGAAGTTTACTTTGACTGAACTGTTTAGCTTTCCATAATAAACATTAAGTGTGATAATCCTTTCAATCACTTGCTAAAATTTCGATGAAGACATGGTGCATGACTCCTTCAAAAGACATGATTCTCAAGATCATTCACATAATGCAGGTATGCTACTCATTAACTCTTTCAGTATATATTGAATAATATGGAATTAAAATAATGTTTAGAAAACTGGTAAGATTTTGCTTCTTAGGTGTAAAATGACGAGGTTGTAATGAGGACAGAGGAGATTCCCTGCTTTATATACATCCCATACTTATTAATGGGCAGACAAATCCAAATAAAGATACAGTATGTACCTGACCACCCCAGCTCCCCTCTCCCCCCCAAAAAAAAGCGCCTAAAATCTTTTTCATAAGCATCCATACAACTACACTGCTATTCATAGTAATTCAGTAACTGAGACATGAATTGAATCCATTTCCCCCCACCATGGCAGGGAGGTGGAACTGGATGGTCTTTAAGGTCCTTTCCAATCCAAACCATTATTCTGTGATTCTATGATTCCCTAGCCAAAGGATGAATTTAACCCGACAATGCAAGTAGTGTATTCTGCACATACAAATGGTGTACAAGTTTTCTGTGTTATTAGTCTGGTTTCAGTGATTTTAGCAATTAAATTGTATTTTGTTCACATCTTTTGGCTTCCACTATTTTCCATCTTCCCTTTGTCCTTCTGGTCCCTTAACCAGCCTCTCTGGGAACTTACATAGCTCCCACAACCACTGTATATGAACACCTCACAAACAGTAATACCTTTTTATCTTCACTGCACCCTTGTGAATAAGAACAGTGTTAACTCACATTATAAAAAGGAGGAACAAAAGCACAGAGATGAAATGACTTGCCTGTCAATGGAAGAGAAATCTGCAAAAAATCAGGAACTAAGCCCAAATGTTCTGAGTGCCTGGCCAATGTTTCAACCCCAAGCCTGTCCTTCCTACTCTCTGCCAGTCAGCCTAGAGCATTCATCGGTCTGTTGGGTGCAAATAAGACACATGTAATGGAGGTGCTTTTGCTGGGAGTGTGGGATCACTCACCTGTGGTGACAAAACAGCTCTCCCGAAGGAAAAAATTGAGTATCAAAGTTGGGAGCACGTCTCTCTTTCCCCCTCTCTTAACCAGGTAGGATGCCTAAGCTTCTAAATCAGGCACACAAATCAGCTTTTTAAAGTATATACTATGAGTCATTTAGCTGACTTAAAATGCCCTGTGCTGATCCACAAAGAGAATCCCATAAAGTTTTTCATGTCTCTTTTACCTACCCACACATGCAGATCACTCATCACAGTAGTATCTAAATGCTTGGTTGAACCAGTCACATTAATATTTGTGTTTTAAGATAGAATTTTGACTATCTTTTTTTTTTTTTTTTTCTTTTTTTTGCATTCATTTATTTTTTTTTAATACAAAATGAAAAATGCCATTCTGTTGTAACAAGGAGAGGTGAGGTGGGGGTGTGCATGATCTCCACTTATTCTACAACAGCTCCCAGCTCTCTGGCAACCCTCTGACTCTGCTCAGCACTTTATCTGCCTATCAGTAATCCTGCATCCTCTAACATGAGACTTAATAAATTCACACTGTCCCAAATGATGGTTTTCTTCTCTTTCTCCCTTGTCTTGTAAAATGTTAGGGTTTTAAAAAACGTAGTATTTTGGATTCTTCTCTATGCCTACAGGTTTGACTTTGTCATAGCCAAATGATACCTAGTACTTTGTCACAGCTTGGAAGAATACCACTTATGCATATTATATATATATGTATGTGTACATATAAAAGTACATGTTTAGCTCATATTGCTCAGATATCTACCTCCCCTCCACACTTCCAGCCTGCACGCTAGGTTGTTAGAGGATGAAATGCCTCAGACCCAACCATCTCTCTGTACGTAGGGCAACATTCTGCATCTCTTCCTGTGAGTGTGCATTTGCAAGGTTAATGCTATGGAAGAGGGGATGCATAATTCCCCGCACATTTGTGCATGAATTTGGCCAAATTTATTGTGGGACTACTGGTATGTTACACTTTATAGAACATTTGTTTAGTATTATAAACATCTGCAAATGACTTTATTTCATGAAGTAATTAACATTCCTAATCAGATGCACCTTGCAGCTGCTGTTAATCTTAATTGGCAACAACGCAGTTACATTTTGATGCATATCTTCAGAAGAGTTACAGCAGAGAAGAAGGGAAGAAAAAAAAAAAAAAAAAAAAAGGAAAAAAAAACGAAGAATCTGAAGGGAAGGAAATAAAACTGTTCCCACACAGTTCAGAGAGTTCGCACAAAGAAGATCCCATGGCAACAGCGAGGCCCACAGTTTGCCTTATAAAAATCCAAGAATAGATAATGTATCATCTCTTTTGAAACAACACTCGGCTTCGGGAGCGGGAGGGGCAGGGGGCAGAGGCGAAGCCGTGCCCCGCTGCCCGGGCGCTCTCCCCGTCCCTGGGAAAGCGCAGCGCGCCCCGGCGCTGCGGGGGTGCAGCGGGATGCGCCGGGCGGAGAGATCCCCGCTGCCGGGGAGTTTCTGGTGGATCCCCGCGAAGGGCCCTCCCCCACCTCTCCTCCCCCCCTCAATAAATTAAAAAAATAAAAAAATAAAAAAAAAAAATCAGCCTCCCAAAGTCATGCTTGCAAAGCCGCCGGCGGCGAGTACCGAAGCATCCATGGGGTGGCAGTAACAGTATCTTCTTTATGACTCGCAGCAGAGCGGAGAATGCATTCAATCAAATGAGCCGGTCTTGTAGAAACACTGGAATCATTTATGCATTGCAGTTTCTCTCGCCTCTCTCTCTCTCTTCCTTTGCTCCTTAGGATATTTTGGGTGGATTGTGGTTTTCAATCAAGACCTCCTGTTCTTTGCTGATCACTTGTCATTTCCACTGGGGATTCGCATCATTCGGGGCAAGTGGACAACCGATTTTTTCTTCTTCCTTTCCCTTTGGAGATTTTTTTTTTTTTTCCTCCAATATCACCCCCGCCCCCCTTTTGCCGCGGCGGCGAGGGTGCTAGGACCCGGGAAGCATCGTCCCCCCGGCTTCCCCCCCCCGCTCGGCACGGCACCAGGAAACCCCTCCGGACCGCCGCTCTCCGGATACTTGTGCCCGGCAGCCCGGATCCGGCCCTCGGCGGCGGCGGTGGCGGCGCTGGACGCGGAGCTGCCCGCGGGGGGCCCCCAGGCCGGTCACCCCCCTGCCCCCTCTCCCCCCCGCCGCCGCACCTGGATGGTACCTCCCGCCGGCGGCGCGGGCACTTTCTGAACTAGGAAGGAAGGGGCGACTCGGGGGGATCGGGGGGGCGCCGCCGAAGTCCGTATGGAATTACCTGCGGCCGCGGCGGATGGATGGGCGCCACGTCCCCGGCACTCGCGGCCAGCGCAGCAGCAGCCCCGGGAGTGAACGCGGGGCTCCTCCGGCCGAGTGCGCAGTGTGGCGGCGGTGGTGGTGGTGGTGGTGGTAGTGAGCGGTGCTCGCCTCGCTGGACGGATCGCACCGGAGGGATATTTCGGAAGACTCCCGCGGGTAAGGTCATTTTATCTGGGCGGGAGTCCCGGCGTGGCTAAACTTGGTGGCGGGTGATTGAGGTGGGCACTTGGGTGCTTGCTGCATTGCCCCGGTGCGAGGGGATCCGGCCGCTGCTGGCACTTGAGTGAAATAACTGCAGAAGGTATTCCGGCGGCTGCTGCTTGTGATAAATCAGAAATCAGAAAAAAAAAAAAAAAATCCTCTTCTCTGCTCCCTCTGTATCTGGGAGAGTACCGTGAGAGCGTGCCGGGCAAGGAGGCTTTAATTTCTCCTCTTTCTCTTTTTCTTTGACCCCTCCCCCCACTTCTCTTAATAATTTTGGCTGAGAAGGGCATGCGATAGTAAGGAAGCTCTCCTTGATGGAATCTGTTAAATATTAGACCGGATCCCATCCGCCGTCTAAAACAAATGTTTTCAACTCCGTGCAGCATTCTGCTGCATTTCAGAGCTGCAATGGAGGTAGACAAATCCCATTTTTCAAGTTGTTAAACTTCAAGGTGGCAGTCCTTATTAATCGTGGAATGGTGTCCTGGTGCTAAGGGGGTTAAATGCCCCTGGTGATTTGGGATTACAACTGCTCCTGCAAATCCTGCGAGGAAATTATACTGAGAGACGGTAAGGAAAAAAAATCCCTTTCTGACAGAAGAAAAATATTATATATGTTGCTAGCCTAGAAATCTCTCATCCACCTGCTCCCATAAGATATTTTTTTACACCCATCAACTTACCTGCTGGAACCTCAGACCACGTGCATGGGAGTTGAAGATTTGCAAACAGAGATCCTATCTTCGGTATTTCATACATATATTCATCTGGCTGAGGGCTGTGTGTGAATTAATTCCTCTGTTAGTTGTGGTGTGAAGCGAGAAAGGAAAAGGAGAGAAAAGACCGTCTTTTTAAAAACACAGGGAAAGCACTTCAGCCTTTAGAGATTTAGAGGGATCCAAGCAGTGCACCTTGCTAATCTTTTTCTGCAAAATCAATTCTGATAGAGGGAATGGGGGAAGGTTGAGGGAATCGATAGTGATGACGTTGTACAGTGCAAGGCACTGCAATGCTAAAGTTCTGTAGTGTATGCGAAAATATATACCCTTCTGTGCTGCTGGTGGCTTCATGCATAATGGATGGCAGAAGATATGCAGATCTTTCTGTAGGAAGATGGATGTATTTGAAAAAAAAAAAAAAAAAAAAAAGACGGTGATTATGTAACTTGATTACATCAGTGGCATCAGTCGCCGATCGTGTAACGAGGTGCTCACACGGCGCATCGATCACCTGGCTCAACTTTGGCACGCTGGCGGTGGAGACCCGGGCAGAGGAGGGGAGATCCCCGCTCGGTGCCGGCAGGGGCTTGCCTCTTGCGGGCCGCCTCCAGCACCGGCGTGATGCTGCCGGGCTTGCCCGGGACGGGGAGCTTGGGGGCAGCCGCCCTCTCCCTACGAGGGGGCTCCCGAAAACTCCCGCAAGGGCAGAGCCGGCTGCCTGATCCCCGGCAAGGTCACCGGCACCCCGGGCCTGCGGTGCGAGGCGGCAGCAGAACGGGGCAGGAAGGCGGCCGAAATTTAGGCTGATCCCCCTCCCTCCCTCGCCTGCATCCGAGAGGAACACCGCTGGCCCCTCGTCCTGTCCGCGAGGCCGAGACAGGGACGGGTTTTTTCTTCCCATCCCGCTCAAAAACAACAGCAAAAAACCCCAAGTGTTGCCAGATACAGCGGCCTAATCGACCTGTTATGTTCACAAAAGGATCTAAAGGGAGGACCTAGCATTAAAGCTGGGGGAACGGTAGCCCGTTAAGACGTTGCGAGCATCTCAGAAGCAAGTAGGTGAAGGCAAAGGTGTACCAGGAGTCTCATAGGTTCAACTCAGGTGGACTTTCTTCCTGAATTGTCCGCAAAGAGAGCAGGATCCGGGTAGCCTTTATTCTAATACCCACTTTAAAGTCATAAATCTGTTCTGAGGAAAGAAAAAAAATAAGACTCCTTGAAGACAGATAAGCTCTCAAAAGCACTGCTGAGGCCCCATGGATACATTTTCTGAAAAGTGTAAGCCTGCTGAAATCTTAACGCAGCTGAAATGAGTGATCTTATCATCGCTGGCCTATGTCCTACCCCATTTCACTCTGGATTCATTCTAGCAGAATTTCACTAAACACCTTTACACTTTCAAAGAGGCTAGGGCAGAGTGGCTTTTACATCTCTTGATAAACATGATCTCTTCATACCTACTCTTTATCACATTTAATGTACTATCTCAGTGTTTTTAACACTGCCCTGAAAAATATTTCTTTTTCTTCTGCTTCCCTGAAAACATCAGTATTTTAAAGTTCCTTTAGCGTTAGTTCATGAATATTTTCATATTTCTTGAGGATAAGTCTGGGCAAACACTAATAAATCCAGCTAATGTAGTTTAGAGTTTGACATTCATGGAGTATAGTGAGTAAATTGGAAAAAAACAGCTATGCAGTTAACTCTGTTTCCATCCTTCAGGGGTCAGAATAACACTATGGCAACTCCTATGCATTGCTACAGCTCTTGTAATTTTCAGAAATGTCCATGGCATGCTCTGCTCTGTCACACATGATTACAGGCACATTCTTTCCCTTTAATTCCTGACACACACTTCTTGTGGCACACATGCTGCATACCTGTGCTACCTATCTCAAGGAGACCAATACTGTCCAGAGAAAGTGTTATAAAACCCATTCTGCAAAAGTGTAGGCATTAACAGTGTGGGAATATATCATTGGATACGTGTAAACTGGCATGCTGGCTGCAAGGATTTGCAAATTTAGAGTAGTACAGAATGATAAGCACCAAGCTTTATTTATAGTTTAATTTCATTGCTGTAGTTAGCGACAACCACTCAGTAAAAATAGGTTTCAGCTCCAATGCAATATCCATTCCTTTTGCAGCCAATATAGCTTCTTTAAGAGGAAACTTTCCTTGCTGAAATAAAACTGTAAATCACTTGGATAGATGAAGAGAAATATTTACATTAAACTTTCCCAGACTCCAAATCTCAGACCACTGAAGCAATGAGGGTTTGGTCACCTACTCTTTGGTAGCTCTGGGAAGTCAGCTTCTTTTACCGCAGCAGCAGCAGCACATGGAGAATAATCTCGGTGCCTCCCTCTGAAAGAGAGGGCTTCTGACTGCTGCTGTCACTGAAGACAGTAGACTTGTTTTACTGCTGACAGGAAAAATTGAAGCACACAGCAGAACTTAATGAAGCATTTTTTTTTTTTCCTATTCAGTGATATTCTTGTAATGTATTCAGAGTACCTTCTGTGGCCATTATATCAAATCCATGCATTAGAAAACAAAACAAAAAAATGGGTAATTGACTGAGGTTCTCATTCGGTATTTTTTGCACTTACAGAGAAGTGTTAGGATATACTTTTGTGTTTCATAACAGCTATGATCTTTAGTGGCTGGGAATCTTATTGTTTTTAGTGCATGCAGCATGATAATATAGGACAATTGAGACATCCCAGATCTGATTAATATGATTAAAAACTAGCAACTTATCTAGTGGTGCTCAAATTGTAAAATTTAATTATAGCGTCACCATTTGCACAGCTATAGATAAGGTTGTATCAGCATTTCTATTATAAACCTCTATCTTGTTGCCATCCATTGTGTCAAGGCTCCATGAAATAAGAAGAATTTACAATAGAGACCATAATGGCTGTTTTGGATTATAGCTATGTCCTGTCAGGTCAGTAATCTGCATGTTTCTTTAAGTCCTTACCATGCACATCTACAGCAGCACCAAAGCAGCTATTATGTTCTATCAGTTAAAGTGTATGCTTTTTTTATTTTAAATTGTAATTAAATATGATATGATGGACCACAGTGACTCAGGAAGGATCATTTAACCTATTATTTTTCATATACTGTTATTTTGTTTTCATATTCTTAAAAGAAAAACAGCTAAAATGCAGCAAATAATTTTACTTGTGATAGCTTAAAATTAATTAATATTTGTAAGAAAGCTCTTTTGAGGGGGAGGAGGGGAAAAGAATGAAGATGAAAGGTTGTGTTTTATTAATTACAATATTCAAACTTTGCATGTTCCCCTGAGGGATTTGCATATGGAGCTCTGTCCTATTGCAAAAGCGGAAAATCCTGTGTTATTTGTAAGAGCTGTATAAGACCAAGAAGATCTAGCTGTTTTAATGGTGGGTAGTCTTGTTTTTCTAGGTCTCACAGTACCTGTGCATTATAGGTAGTTCTGGGCCATTTAATGGTGTTATATAGCATGCTATTTATGCTTCAATAACTAGGTCTGAACAAATGAATCAAGGGCATCAGTTTCACTGTCTTCTGTGCTTATAAATTTCATGTTTATAAGAACAGCACATAGGCATGTCCTACCATAGTCATAGCATCAACTTAAGTAATTCCCCACATAGATTATGATTAGGGATGTAAAGGGAGAAAAGGAGAAAATGAACCATTCACATTTCTGCTAATGTGATAGATTTTATTTTTAGTTTTCTGTGTAATTTAGGAAGTGGCCAGCATAGCTTCTAAAAAGAAAGACAGAAACCTAATTAATGCAACAAGAAGACCTATACAGTCTATACAGCTAGCAAGCAAACAAGGGGTAGTAATACTTGCTAACTGGATGGCCAGAGGCATCAGGAAGTTTTTCTGTTCCCTGGTCCATTGTGCTCTAGGACCTTCATTTAGCCTTGAGGAATGGTACATTATGAAAGAGGAAGAAGATGAAGACTAGCAAAATGGGTTAAAACAAGGGTTGAGAAAGTGTTTAAGTATATAGTCATTGGTGATGTAGCTCCTGTTTTTCATGAGATGGGGTATATTTATATATTACTTTTCTGTGTTCTTCACTGGCAAGACTGAGACATTCCAAGTTATTCCAGTTCCTAACTCTACTGCTCTATTTATTTTTTTTTAACATGCTTACTGTCTTCAGAGCAAGGCCTGTCATCTTTACATCTACAAGCCTGTTTTTAGTTGCACAGCAAGACCTGACCTCTCACTTGAAGTATACTGAGGTACTTCTTCATAAAATAAGTGGGTAGGAACATGAGAGAAAGAATGTCTCCCATTGGTAATTTTAGAAAAGGCAGACAAAATCCTTTTGTAAGGATTCCTCTTACAATGATAGTGCAACTGCTGTGTAGAACCTCAATATCTCTGTTTCACCTATTAAGTTCCTCCTGATAGTGTGTGCTTGAACAGTCAGTAACAATTTCAGCAAACTCAGTCCCAGCCAAAAGTTTAGACTGTTTCAAGGAAAATGAAGTCATAGTAACATACATCTTTATAATACACATGGAAAGACTACTCCAGGTGATGCTAGGAGTGAGTTTAAATGCTAGTGACCTGTTGGGATTCCCAGACCAATTGCCTCAAACTGAATTACTGTACCTGAATGGTGTAAGGGGCTCACATCTACTTTTGTCCATGCCTACATCTATTTGGCAGTGTACTTCTGCTGGATTTGACTCTGAGCTTAGTGGATCATATGTCACAAGGATAATTTCTACACCAAGAAGATCTCTCAGTATGATGAAAACCTTGGGATGGAGCCACTGTGTCAGAAGAGGGATGTGTTTAGCCTAGATACTTTTGTGTGGCACTGGTCCCTGGCAACAGTTTTAGCCCTGTGTCTGTCAGATTACAGTTCGGTGCACAGAATTTCAGGATGGGAGCAGAGCACGGCTGTCACTGTATAGCACCTTGGCATTCCTGTATCCTCAACTTCTCTTCAATGCTTTATGGCTGTCTTCTCCCAAGTTTAAATTTCCCCATCCCCACCCCCGAGGAAGTTTCACCTTTGCTCATCTTAGAATGACATAACTGGAAATACATGACGTTTCCTTTTCTGCAAGTTGTGTGTGTAAAGAGATGTCTGTGTATCAATCTGTCAATAAGATCTGCATATTTTCTACACGTAGAGTTTATTTTACTCAACATCTAATCTCCTCTAACAAAACAGAGAAGGTTTGGCTGTCAACTTTCTATTAGATGTTATTTGTGGGGTTTCATAGCTGAAGTCAGTGTGCTAGCACTAACGTTAAATCAAGTTCACTGGCAGTCTCTCCTTTTCTCTGCATATATGTCATATTTAGTATTTGTGCATGTGTTTGGGTACATTGCATATGTCTGCCTCTACATATATATGCTTTTACTCACATACACATGCAGCTATCAAGAGAAAATATTCCAGTTATTTCTAATGCTAAACATAGAAAACATAATGTGATTCAAACATAATATGAGATGGTAGATGTTTTCAAAGGTGTTTTTTTTTTTGTTTGTTTGTTTGTTTGTTTTTTTAATATTAATATATTTTTTAATGATCTGTAAATGCAGCTTACTTGAAGATAACACAGATTATTATTTTGATTATTTTGGAATACCCAAACTGAAATATACTTTAAAAGGACCATCAAAGATCACCAGTCAGGGTTATATGGTATCATCTGTAATTTTAGAAAAATATGTGGTAACACTTTGGAAGATAAAATCTGAATGTTTCCTATATGTTTCCAACAGAGCAGCAGCTACTATCACAAATCTCTTGCCTATTATTACGGAAAAGCTCAATCAAAGTATTTGCTCAGTGCACAGCAGAAGAAAGCTGAAATGCATATTGTAAAAGGAATGCAAAACATTGTTTAGCATTTCTTGTGTAACACTTGCTTTACTACTGATAACTCTCATATTGAGTATGAATAATGTGTCTGCTTTTGGTCACTCCTGATCCAGCAAGCTATTAAGGAAAGAAGAAAGAGAATGACAGGAAAAAAGGAAAGATCTCTACATGAAAAGATTCCTATCTGAAGAAGAGAAGAAAGATTTTTATTATTTAGAAAAAAAAAAAGAACAAGAAATTATATGGGAGAACAGAGGATGAAATAGGGAATACTGAAGGCTATTGAAAAATATTTTGGATTCTCTTACATATTGTTTCCCTGATGACCAATAAAATTAAATTGTGACAAATCTAAAATGAGTAAAGGAAAACTCTACTCCTTGCTTTAGCTCATTCAAATCCTTTGGTTCTTATTGGTAAGGATACAGCAAAGAAAGAGGTCTAGTAGGATAAAATATGTTGAGTAAGTCCAGGAATAAGAAAAAAATAAATAAATTTTATATTGTAATAGACAGATAAAAAGGTTATCAGCCTAATAGATAGTTGAATAAGATGGCTATCAGCTTGTGTACCAAAAGACCACCTGCTGAATTCCAGTTACAGTGCAATCAATGGATGCACGCATCTGAGATTTATAAAGGATGATTCTTCCAAAGGATTTGTTATTGGTGTCCACTAATTAGACGAACTGTAAGTATGATCCTGTAACCAGTATTCTTTACTACCTATTCCATTTACAGATCTGGCAATTAGAGTACTGCTTAATGAAGGTTTTACTAATGCTTACTGGACAATCTAATTTGTCTCTTTTGAGTCCTCAGTACTAAGGTCTTAATCCAAAACCCATTGAAGGAAATGGAAAAATATCTACTGCATTCAGTAGGGTTGGATCAATCTCCAAGAGTTTTGCACAGCTTTATCATCCAATTTCTTCATTTTTGTTATTTTCTGTGAGAAAACTCATGCTATTTCTTATCTTCAGTGGGTTAACATTGATTAGAAAAAGAAAATCATGTGAACTTTAACAGAAATCCATAAATGTTGTTGACATTTGTCGTCAGTATCATCAATTCCCATCAGTTAAAATATACATCCTTCATATTTTGTTTCTTTGTAGAAATGAAAGTCTGTATTCTTGAAAGATTGTTAGGTTATCTCTGATGCTTTCAATTACTTTGATGAGGAAAAACTAATAAAACCCTTTAAAAATAATCACTAAATATATATGCAGTATTCGTATATAGCCTAAGCTAGTTTGTCCTAAAAATAATGCAGATTAATCACAATATAAATATCTTTTAATCTTTGGTTAGATTAATATATCCTCTTTCCTATTGCCTCTTTAGTGCTTTATAAACTTTCTATTAAAGAGTAATCACATGGCTCAATGGACAGACACTATATATCTACTGCTGGCTGTTTGCTTTCAAGGGACCTTCCTTAATTAGTGTTTTGTCTGGATTGCGTCTGTTTGTAATAGTACTTAATGCTTAAGACTTCCGTAATAGTTAATGTCTTGTATGGCCTTTATTTCTTGGGCATCCTAAAATTAGTTTTACATGTTTGGTATGAAAATAGTAGAAATAATTAGGTTAGGTAGCAAAGGTGAGTTTTCACAAAAGCTCACAAAACTTGAGTGCCCCTCTACAGTTCTTGAAGGGATATTTACCTCCAGAGGTGACTTAGAGCAGGAAGCTAACTTTACGGTCTGTGGTGTGACTATAAACTTTTTCCCTTACTGAGTGTAGGAAGAAAGAAACAAGTCCTTAGCAATGAATTGTAAATACTTCAACATAAGGCAAATATAAATACAATTATAGATGAATGACATTTAATTTCAGTTACTGCTTTACAATATGAGTTTTTCGGGGCTGTTGTTCTTTAACAAAATTCAGTTGAAGACTTTGGACCTCTAAAGCCTGGGGACCTGTCGTGGTTCTGCGCGAGTGGGCAACCGAGCTCCACCACAGCCGCTCTCTCACTCCCCCTCCTCAAAGAGGAATGGGGAGAAAATATGTGAAAAGGGCTCAAGGATTGAGATAAGGACGAGAAAATCACACAATAATTATTGTAACGGGCAAAACAGACTCGGCATAAGGAGATAGTAAGATTTATTGCCTACAACTAACAAGCGAGAGAAGTGAGAAAACAAAGGAAAAAGCAAACCAAAAGCACCTTCCCCCCATCCACCCTCTTCCACCTCCTCCCCCCGAGCGGCGCAGGGGAACGGGGGAATGGGGGTTATGGTCAGTCTACAGCACTTCTTCTCTGCCGCTCCTTCTCTGTCACTCTCGTCCCCTGTGCTGTGGGGTCCCACCCACGGGATGCAGTCCCTGATGAACTGATCCGGCGTGGGCTTCCCACAGGCAGCAGCTCTTCCAGAACTGCTCCAGATATGGGTCCGTACCACGGGGTCCATCCCTCAGGAGAAAACTGCTCCAACCTGGCTCCCCTACGGGCAGCAGCTCCTGCCAGGTCACCTGCTCCTGCGTGGGCTCCTCTCCACGGGCTACAGGTCCAGCCCAGAATCTGCTCCAGCAGGGGTCTTCCACAGGCGGCAGCCTCTGTCGGTGCAGGGCCACCTGCTCCACCGTGGTCTCCTCCACAGGCTGCAGCGTGGAACCCTGCTCCACCGTGGTACTCCATGGGCTGCAGGGGGACATCCTGCTTCACCATGGTCCTCACCACAGGCTGCAGGGGACTTCTGCTCCGGTGCCTGGAGCACCTCTCCCCCTCCCTCTACACTGACCTTGGCACCTGCAGGCTGTTTCTCACTCCCTTGACTCTCCCGGCTGCTGTCTGGTGCAGCGTTTTTTTCCCTGTCTTAAATATGCTCTCACAGAGGCGCAAACAACATCGCTTATTGGCTCAGATCTGGAAAACAATGGGGCCCTTCCCAAACATGGGGCAGCTTCTAGATCTTTCTCACAGAAACCACCCCTATAGCCCCCTGCTACCAAAACCTTGCCACGTAAACCCACTACAGGACCTCAGTCCCATTTAATTTGCAAATATTTCTTCTCTGTAAGAAACTACTAAATCTGCCCATGCCTTGGTTTCCTGTCTCTAAATTCTGGAAGATAAAAATACCTGCCTTCTTGTCTGTTTAATCTCTTAAAAGATTTCTATTTTAATATATATGGAGGAAAAAGTTAGAGGAAAAGTTAATGTCATTTTCTTCCCTACACACCAGGAGAAATTCGTTTATCTGCCAGTCCTTGAAAATCATGGAAAGTATTTACTCTCCTCCAAAAAAATCCATGTTGGTTAAAGAGTTTCTATTCATATTTTTTGTATTAGGTGTTTGGATTTTGGGAGAGTTATATTGAATAAAAAGATGGCAATTTACAAGTAAAAATGTAATGATTTTTTTTTTTTTTTAATAGAAAATTGATCATGGAAGGTAAGATAATTTATGAGTACTTAATGTGAGTTCTTAGCAGAAAAGGACTCTCAGTTATGGTCTTTAGATGCTAAATAATACAAATATAAAAATAGTGCTCTGAGTCATACTACTAGAGATGTCTGGGTCATCTGCCTGTTTCCTAAATAGTAATTAGTCTTTTTACTTTAAGGTTCATTTTCTTTTTCCACCATGCCTGAACTGATTTTATATAAAATATGGATATATCGATAAATCAAAAGTAGTTTGTGTTTTTCCTTTTTCCCATGTTTCAGCAGTAACATGGTAACCTAGTTAACAGGACAATAATATTAATAATCATATGTCTTTCTGCTGTTTGGTCCTATTCAGGAAATTCTCATCCAGTGCCCAGGGAGTTGCTGAAAAGACTACTTTTGGTGGCAGTATAAGGTGAATTGGACTAGGCAATCTTAAAACCATAGCAGCAAGTTTCTTGAATTTCATGCAGTGTGTTTGACTGCCGGTGAAGGATTGTCACCTGTTGTACACTCATGGTAGATCATGAAGATCAGCTTTTCAGAAGGGAAAGCCAGAGCATGGCAGTTCCTACTTCTCTGGGAGATAATCCCAGAGGCTGGCAAATCTCCACTTTCACGCAGAAAATTTCTATCGTTTGGTTTAAGCCCTGTTACTAGAAAGGACAAGCTGTACTCAGTGCCACCCTTTGGGCTTTTTCCAGCCAACAGCTTTCGCCCCTGGCTGGACTACAGATCTTGGTGGTGATGCTGCATGTCCTCCATCACACGCGGGCCCCACTGTCTTTTGCCCTGTGCCTTACAACAAGTGGTGACTTGCACTTTGTAGCGTCAGCTAATATGGGGCATGTTCATCTCCTCCGAAGACATTCAAGCTGCTGACAGGGAATAATATCAAGAGATGCAAGGGTAAACCAATTTCTCACAGAAACTCCTGTCAGAGCTCTGTGTTACATCAAGAATAAGCTTAGGGTAACTCCAGTGAAGCAATTTCATTCAGCTTGCCAGACTGAGTGCAATATGAGCCTACAGCATAGATATTATTGCATTAATTTTAATGAATAAAGATCACAGACACATTACTTATTTAATTAACATAGCAAAACCCATTGTCAGCAAGCAAAGAAGTTGTATTGTACAGCCACTGTAATGTAATCAAAAGAGTATACTTCATGGCTGTGAGAATATAATTTTCTTGTTAAAAGCCTTTGATGTTTCTTTAAATATATAAAAACACAGGAAATGTGTAAATAAGGCTTGCCAGCCATCTTAATTGCCTCCTATCAAAATGAATCTTTTAGCTTTAATCTGTATTTATTTTGATGTCTTTTGGCTAATACTGATGCATGCACTATCCATGCGTATATAGAAATAGAAATATACATGCACATATACATCTTTTATTAATGAAATCATGGGTTTTAATATTGAAAAATACAGCCATAATGTCATTTTTCATGACCCTTACTTTTATTTGTTTATTTATACTGTTAGGGGGTATTTAACTACATGTACTCATAGCATTCAAGAGCCCTAAATTGAAAATTACAATACTTGACCAAGACCTAGTACACAAAGTCTTGCCTGCATGTCTAGTCCAGACCTACATATGTTTTTCTATCTGAGTTCTTTTGTGCACTACTAAATGAACTGGTTCAAAGTTTCTAGAAGTCAAGGAGTCAAGAGGCCAGCAGTCACCTGAATGACAGTATCTTGACATGTGCAGGATAGGCTGTTGGCTTTGTATTAGTCCTGAATTCATAACTCAAAGGGAGTCTCTGTTTCATAAAATACGGGAATTTGTGGCCAGTATATCTCAGAGATTGGCAGGAACTACTTGCAGTGTAAATGAGTTTGTTACAGTAGTAGTCAAGATTTTAATGCGTATTTTGTTGTGCTTAGTCCCACACTGACACAGACTACAAAAAACATTGCTTGAAATATCTATAATATATGGTCAGACTGAGATCTATCTAATAACAAAACCTTAATATAAAAACTTAAATGTGCATGTATATAAAAAGCAGTACAAAATGTATCAGGCTGTATCAGTGCTGCCTGAATCATGGAAATAAATAAATATATTGTTTGTTTGGTAGGAAGGTAGGAACTGTAGTTTTACAATCCTTGCTTTTATTATTACTTTTGTTTCTGTGGTGTTAACCCGGCAGTGTGCTCCCAAATTAACTTCAAAGCCTATCCTTAATTCCGATGAATGAAGATGACTGAATTTGCAATTAGAAGTAGTTTTTTATAGCTTTTTTTTTTTTTTTTTTTTTTTTTTTTAACTGAAAACTAAAGGACATCACAGAAAGAGAAGAAATACTAGATAAGCTTATGTTCCAATAACACATTTTTCCTCCATGGGTTTTTGATTTTGGTTTAAGGATTATCTATTAAACCAAAGCCAAACCAAACCAAACAAACCCAAACCAACCCTGAAGACAATGGAAAGGGTCTCAACGACCAAGTGAGAATGTACAGATGAATTTGCAAATAAAAGCTGAAACATCAAAAAGAAAAAAAAAAAAAAAAAAAAAAAAAGCTTGCATAAGAAACAGTGTGGCCAGCAGGGCTAGGGAGGTGATCGTCCCCCTGTACTTGGCTCTGGTGAGGACGCACCTTGAGTACTGTGTTCTGTTTTGGGCCCCTTGCTACAAGAAGGACATGGAGGTGCTTGAGCGGGTCCAGAGAAGGGCGATGAAGCTGGTGAGGGGCTTGGAGAACAAGTCCTATGAGGAGCGGCTGAGGGAGCTGGGTTTGTTCAGCCTGGAGAAAAGGAGGCTCAGGGGTGACCTTATTGCTCTTTACAGATACCTTAAAGGAGGCTGTAGCGAGGTGGGGGTTGGTCTGTTCTCTCACGTGCCTGGTGACAGGACGAGGGGGAATGGGCTTAAGTTGTGCCAGGGGAGTTTTAGGCTGGATGTTAGGAAGAACTTTACCGAAAGGGTTGTTAGACATTGGAACAGGCTGCCCAGGGAAGTGGTTGAGTCACCATCCCTGGAGGTCTTTAAAAGACGTTTAGATGTAGAGCTTAGAGATATGGTTTAGTGGGGACTGTTAGCGTTAGGTCAGAGGTTGGACTCGATGATCTTGAGGTCTCTTCCAACCTAGAAATTCTGTGATTCTGTGGTTAGTAAGTAGATTTGGAATTAAGTCTGGACGCACATATCTTTATGACTTGTTTTCAAATGCAAATGATCTTTTTCTTTTTTTAGAGGGAAAATCTACCCTCTTACTATAAAAAGCTTATATTTAAAATATCTTCAGTGTGAAGTGCCCCAATTTTTGCTTACTTCTTATTAAAGAATGAAATTAAACTATGCTGTCTATCAAAACGCACTTTCTTTTCAATGTTTAGAAATATTTAAAATAGAAAAGGGTGTTCATTACAGTGTTCAGTATGAAACAAGTGTAACTTCTGTGGGGTTTCATCAACTTTAGTTTGCTGAACTCAGATAGAAGTTCTGTAACATACTGGTTGGTGTTGGAGGTTGTGTTTTCTTGGTGTCTGGCAATATAGCCCACTTTTTGTGTTACATTATGTGTATAGTGTACGGCTTTTAAGATAACCATTGTCTACAATGTGTGGATAAAACAAGAACAATTTTATCAGCTTCATGAACAAATGAAGTTCACATTCACTTCACCTTCTGTGGCTGTCCACACCTCACTTTCAGTAAACAATAAATTAAAAAAAATAAAAGGCAGAGTAAATATCCTTAAACAGCCCCTTATTTGAAGTGTTGTGATATAGAAATATATCAGTTATGTTTAGCTATGTGGAATTTATTCAATTATATCAGCTGAGACGTTGTAGCCATCATCAGCCATTAGCAATGATTGTGACTCACTTTTGAGCACATCACTTATATTATAAAGAGTTACAGTTGTTATGTCATATGTCACATGTTCCTGCGATCTCATGAGACAGACAGAAAATTAGTTGTATACCTGCCAGATGAAGTAAGGGGAGCTCTGCCGTTAGATCAACATGGGTGACTTTGATGAAGCGCAACCTCCTTTTCAATGCCAACTGAGCACTGGCAGCACTTGGCTGGCAGGGAGGACACCAGGTGCCCCCATGCATAGCCACATGGCTTGCAGATGATGAGTGTTGGTGCTTGGAAAGCCACAATTTCCCAGTAGTCAGGAAGCACTTCCTCCTTGTAGTCTTCAGCCATGTGTGCTTTGTAACAGCTGGCAGGGCTGCTCTGGGGTGAACATTAACTTTTAATAATTAAGGAACTGAGAAGTCCTAGGTGTCTGTCAGAAGCCTCTGGCACGACTTTAGGTCGATCATGTAATCTTTTCAGTTATATAATATACATCATCTCTAGGGAGAAACCCCTGCCTCCTAGGTCAATGTTAAGACTTGGTGTAACATCGTTTCCCAGGTGAAGGAGTAGGGTTGGCTGGGGGGTGTTGTTCCTCCCTGGCAGCTCTTGAGGGCCATCTGGCCACATGCCAGGAAGAGGGACCGCATTCTGGAGTGCCATGACAGCCAAGTGGTTCAGATTCCACCACCTCTCAAGTAGGTGGGCCAGGACCTTGCCTTGGGTCTCTTATCAGCCACCTGTGGTGGTCCCAAAACTTAGTTGTTATTGTTGTTTTCTGTAGGATTTGGGGGTAATGTTTGTTCAGGTTATGTGAAGTGATAGTTAAGCTCTAGTTTACGAAGGAGATATTTTTTTCACACACAAAACTGATGGTAGGTGTTGCATATCTTAGACTACCTCTAGGAATACATAGTTTAGGAATACATGGCTTACTGGGAAGCTGAGGATAGTTTAGCATAGACACAAGCAAGCACTGCTAACCTTGGCATTAGCAGTGGCCCGTGGCATGAATTATCTTCCCTTGCCCACTAATTCAAATCAGAAACCAGCACTGAATTAACGTTAGGCAGTGCAGATGATGTGGGAGCTGGGGAGGGAGGTGACTTGAGCATTGCCTTGCTTGACTGTGCAGATGTGTCTTCCAGTTTCAGTTCCCATGAGTCAAACAGGGTGACAGCGACTCTCACTTTACAGGCCTCCTGTGGGAATAAATACATTAAGGACTGTGAGATGTTAAGATAGGGTAAGATGGTGTTTTGCGGGGTTAGGGCAGCACAAAAGAAAGAATCCTATCAAAGAAGACTGATGGGTTTCCTTCAGGAAAACATTTATGTGTACTGTACTCCTCCTCCTCGGGAATGTGAGCTAATAATCAGAGGCTCTGCAATTGTTTCTGGGGTTTTTGTTATACAGATGGTACTTTCTTAATTATTACATTGTAAAAGGTACATGTGAAATGTAGGAGTGAAATGGAAAGAGGTAATCTGACTAAATATGAAAATCATGTTTATAAACAGATATTTAAGTCTTTGGAATATATTAGATCACTCTTAGCCTTATGATTTGGATCTGTGTCTGTCTGTATCTGTGTTCAGAAAACGCTCACACCTCTGCTGTTGCCCTTTGAAATGCCCCAGAACCACTATGCCCATCAATAGCATGCTGTTGATACAGGTCAGAGCAGATCTTGCAGGGCTCCCCTTCCTCTTGCCTCCCTCACTCCCATTGTGATGGAGAGGTGCGGTCCTGCACTAGGAGTGCTCACGTTCAGGCCTGGAGAGGCAAATGTGCTTCCAGCATAGCTACTGTCCAGGGCATCACTCTATGTTGCAGCTGAACTTCAGGAGTAGGCTACAAGCCTCCTTGGTCTTTTATGTTCTTTCCTCCCAGTTGTTCTGCCAAAAAAAGGCCTGGGCAAGCAAAGGTTTGGTGAAACAATTCCACTGAAAACAGAATTCGCTATGGTCATATTTCCCATTTACAGGAAAACCTAAATGCACTTAGCACTCCAGCAGATAATGTTTGTTCAGCAGATTTCAATTAAGGGCTTTATTGCTTTTAAAGGCCAAGCTGGACTTTTTCCATGAGAGATGTTTTTATATCCTCTCTGTCCATAAGTTCATGCAATGACTTTATGCAGACAAAATGTGCATCTGCCTATATCCTTAGAAAGCTTTTACGATGAAGGTGTGGGAGGAAAAAAAAAAAAGCTTTTACCTTGCCCTGGTTGAATTAGGAATTGTGTGTGTTATGGGGGAGGCAGGCATTGTGGTTAGTGTTTGGATGAGAATTGGGATTTAAATGTTGTTGGAGGAATTATTATTTCTTTCTATTACAAGATTGTACATAATCACCAAGTTTCCATTTTCCTCCAAATTGCACGCATTCAGGACCCATTGCATACAGCTTACAGGAGACAGAAATTGGATAGAGACAGCTGGGGAACACAAGTAATAACAAAACCACATTGGCAACACTATTGACAGAAGCCGTCAGCTACCACTTCCTTCTCAATTTTTCGTAGGCATCACAGCAGAGAGGGGATTTGAAGAAACAGAGGTTGGAGTTCACCGCCTTTTTAGTCTGCTTGAATGATTGAGGAAGGCTATAAAAAGCCACCTCAGGCTTAATCTTGTAGAAGCCAATTCTCACAAACAGTGAGGACCCTCTGCATGAAGAGCACACAGCTTCTGTGATTCCAGACCACCTGCAGATTCCACCTAGGAGAATGCAATCAGAAGCCGTGTTTTCACTGGGCTATCCAAACAATTAATTTGCTCAAATCATATCAGTTCTGTAAGGTGATTTTACCTATGGACGAAGAAATTTCTGCACAAATTCCAGTGAGCCTTTCACAACTCCGTGGAAAAAATCTTTACCCATCAGTGAAATTCCAGCATTTTAACTTCAAAAAATAGAAAAATAAACTGTCTTTGAGGGAAGGTAAGCAGTATTTCTTATTACACAGTATTGTGCATATTTAAATAAAATATTTGGGCTCTTAGTTTGAATTTAGACTTTTGACCTTTTCTTAATAAGCATGTTTTAATTCATTTGAATTTGAATGATGTTTAATTTTTAATACAGATTTTGTGTCATTTTGCCTTCTTAATAATCAGAAGGTCATTTGGTATCAAGTGGAACACCTTATGACAATTTAAATTGAGTGTATCTCCATTATTACCTTTATCAGTCTGAAAGAATTAATTGAATTGTGAGTATTGCTCATAGATCATGATGTCTACTTCTGAAAAATGCATTGACTTTTAAATTGTCCTCCAACAGCCAGCCTCAGACTACACAGGAGATACTAACAGAAATTTGTAGAAAAATGTCTTCTGAATTATGGGTGTTTGCATAGTAAAGGTGAGTCAGAAAAAGGCTATTTAAAGCCTCTTTTATAGAGTTCTTTTTGTTGTTGTTAAATCTTTTAAAAAACAAAAACACATTACATGACCTACTGTGAATTAACATAATTCACATATAAGATATACTTATTTTCTTTTTCTTTCTGCCTAGTTACTTCCATGTGAAACAGGACACTGATGAAACATATACTAACTACCACATGAATTTATAGATATGTGTTCCTGGTGCTACATTAATTTTTTTCCCAAAATTCTTATCTTTTTTTTTTTTTTTTTTTTTTTTTTAAATATATATATATATCCATTTTAGAGAGATTCCTGATTCCTAAACTTTAATTGTGACTTGTTTCCTAAATCCTCTACCTTGCCATGCAGGATGTATTATAAGTCCGAATATATGTGCTCGTTCTTAGGGATAGGGCCTTATTGTTATGTAATACCCACTCCCTCTCATAACAGTTTTCTTTTAGGTTTGTCCATCTACTCAGTTTTCTGCTTTCAAGACCAAAACAATTTCTGGACAGCTTGGATTTAGTGCCCTATAACTAAAATTACTTTTCTTCTGACTCATGCTTATTCCCAGAGAGAATACAAGAAAACAGTCATAACTTCTCTGATTTTTATTACAGTAAACAAGCTACAGTTTTCTAGTCTAGTTAGACTTCCTATTCCTATGTATTTAGCAGTCTTCTTTGCACTCGTTCATCCAGATTCACCTTTTGTAGCGTGTTGACCAAAGCCTTCCACATTATGCCATAGAAGGACTCCTAGTGCCATATGCAGTAGCTCCCCCACATACCTGTGTTAAAATCCAGATGCTGAATTTGCAGTTATTCAGTGATTTGTCATTCTGAAGACTGTACTCATCCCATATGCTTTCCTAATATCTGACATATAACAGTGTTCAGCTTTACAGGTTGTCTCTGGCTGCCCTGGTTGATCTATAACGCTTTATCACTCTAAATTAAGTATGCCTTTAATGCTGAGAATCTGCCTTGTGTTTGAACAGTAGCCAAAAGTGTTGCTCTTTCTGTTCTTGTAAGGGTCCTTAACAGCAATCTTTCTTTTAGCACTAATTGTTCATAGCTTAAGCCTGCTTAAAAAATCATCATGATACCAGAAGAATTGAGGTTCTGGTGCTGTTTCCTAGCTGTATTATACAGGATGTCACAGTAGTTACTAATATAGAGGTACGTAAGACTGAGCATGTCAGTTTTGCTCACTGACTGGGAGCACATTCCAGTATCACCAGAAATAGTGATATGCATGAGGCAGAGGCCTCATAGATCATGTCTTATCTTACCATAACAAGACACTATATTTCTCATTTGTTCCTATGGTTATCCAATACTATTTTAAAATCCCCTCCTCTCAGCTGTAAAACCGTGCCAGCAAATCTGGCATTCCAACACAAGTTGCAAATGCAGCTTAAAAAAAGTAGATTTTTTTTTCTTTCAGACTTTTAGACACTTCACATGACATATGCTTAGGACAGGCAATTCTCTAATACCTTGTTATTAAAAAGTCAAGAAGTGGAGCAATAATGCTACTGGCATAGGAAGAGAATAAATTTCCAAAAGAAGTTCAAAGGAAGTCATCATGAGATATTAGGGATTAATATCAGCCTGATTTTAAGTATAAACAAACAAAAAAAGGTTTTGGTTAATTTTAGCTAGTAGTAATGTAAATTAGCTTTTATAGGTTATTTGTGGTGAAAATTCTGTATGGTTTTTAACTTTTTATAATTTTATAATTATAATTTTTTTTTTTTTAATTTTTAACTCCTAGTTTCATGGACAGTTCCTCAGCCCTATGGCCTTATCATGCACCACATTCTCATCCAAAACTTCTCCATCTTAAAAAATAACCATTATTGAGGATGTAAAATTAAAGAATAGCCATTGTGAAGTAGATCATCAGTGACAGTGACAAGAATCTGTCATAGGAGTGTAATTACTTTAGGATCCACCCAACCCACTTTGATTGCTTTATCTCAAATGTGCGTAACCTGTGTTTAAAAATTTCCAGTTATGTTAGGTTTTTAATGTTTCAATATGGCATTTAAGTGCAGGAATAAGACTAGGAGGGGCAAATATAATTTTGCATTATAGGAAGATGTCAGAAACCATCTGGAGAAGGGTCTGTGCTTGTACTGCTAAGTGAAACACATAGCCGCATTCCATTCTCTCAGGCCAAGTACGTACACTAAACTATATTACGCTATGTAACTTATGGCCCAAAGGGGTAATCCTGTGAGGCTCCTGTTGTCTAAGACATCATTATTGCTTTTGTTGCTTCCCCCCATCCCCAGTCCAAGATGTTGGACATCACACGAGGGCATTGTTGTGTCCCTTCAGACTGGAGTTCTTACAGCAGAAATGAAAGGATTGTGCTGCGTAACAGGGTTGACACGTACAGACGTTCATTTGTGAACTTTGTGGGATGCTTTCTGGGGAGTCTGTAGGGCAAAGGACATGTAATTGCACCCCCTTTGCTACCCAACTGGTGCTGCCTCCTGCACCATGGTTGGATATTAGCACTGGTAGCCTCAGGTTGCCCAAAGTGAATGCATGGCTGGGAGTGTGTGAGCAGGGAAGCAGTGGGGATGGCTGCAGATCCTGTGCTTGAGCTTTCCTCCTGCCTTTATTTTGTTTAGCACTGGTGCAGCCAGGGAGTCTAGCTGGCTGTGTCTGAATGCAAAAATGCACAGTTAGTTTAAACAGGACTACAGAACACCAATCCCATATCACTTATAAGTCACAAGCCCCAAGCTAATAACTCCCAACATCCTATAATTAATTAGAATAAAAAAAGCCTCAGAAATTACAATGTACCACAGAAAGAGAGCAGGAGAAATCAAGGTTGTCCTAATAATATATATGGTGCAGCAGTGAGAATGCTGATGTAATATTCTTTATTAAAGTAAATTGGGAAGTTTTAAAGAAAAAATTACTAAAGATATAATACAGGAACAAGTCCCAAGTTGCATAAAATAGTATCATTTTTCTTCGTTATTGTATAAGATAGGAAAGGGCAGATAGGAAAAAGCAATCCAGAAACAGCATGTTCTTACTTGCATCAGGCAGAGGAGAGTCAAATAAGGCACATCTCAAGATGGAAGCACCTTCACAGATCCTTCAGACCTTTTTGTCTCAATACTGGGCATGCAGAAAAAATTGCTTTTCTTACTAATTTCATGCATATTTAATCAACTAGCCAAAGCTATGTTCATTCTGCTGCAAGCAATAATAATTGCCTGAGGAATCAGTGGGGGGAGGAAGGCTTGCTCTAAGGCTGCTACTGCAGGAGTGTAGAGAAGCTAGCCAGGGGTGAAATAGTGTTTCCAGAAGTGGAGGGCCTGTAATTTTTCAGGCTTATGTCTTCTATCCTTCTCCTTAAGTAAAAATATTTTGTCACTCACTAGTAATACAGTCACCTATGCAGTCCTACATATCACCTGAAGAAAAAATAAAGAAAAACTAGAGAATGAATTTTGTTAATTTTTATTTTCATTTGATTTTACTTTCTGTGCTGAAATTAACATTGTTCATTCAGTCAAGTTAATAAAAGTTCTCATATTCATGACACTTGCACATCATTTTGACTATTTTGAGGTAAACAACATACACATTTTCCTGTTACCAGAGGAAACAAGCTACACAGAGAAAACAGGATACGAGTGTTTCCCCAAGTACTAATTTCACGCTATTTATTTTCCAGTTTGCAAAGATAAGAGGATTTATATTGCTCAATAAAATAAAGTTTAAACCACTTTTGTATACAAGACAAAATGAATTGTTGTATCATGGATGAAATATCATGTTTCTCTAAGTGAGATTCTAAAAAAAAATAGTGCACTTCTCACTCAGAAGTAATTTCTTCAAAAATCCTAAAAAACAAAGAACAGAGTAATCTGAAGAACAAATGATAATAACAAAGCAACAACAGCAGCAAAACTGACAACCTATGCGTGTGCTAGGTCAGGATGAATGTAGCTATGGACTGAATAGTAATTAGGCTGATGTCACAATAGAGTTCTCAGTTACATCAGTTGCATTGGGCTCTACCTACATTAGTATTTTGTGCTGAAGCAGTAACAGTCTTGAAGCAAATCCCTGGCGGTTCCCACTTCTATGGTTTGGTTTCCAGAGCAGATTTTGGAGCATGTAAAGCAGGTTCCTTTGCAGGATGGAGCGCCAGCACTCCTCTCACCTCTGCACCAGGAGAGGTCTGATCCCCATCAGGCACACATGGATCAGAGCCTATGGCTGAACCTCTGCACAGACTCAAGCTGGTTTCATAGACCAGGTTGTATCTATTTGGAAATGCAACAATAACATAGAATGTAGAAACTGGGGCTTTAAGTGGGAAAAAAAAACACTGATAGAAAACCATAGTGAGCTAAAAGAAGGCAAGTTGTGGGGATTGTGGCAAATGTATGAAGGGCATTGTGTGCTGGTAAAGTGAAGTGAGTTGAATGAAAAACCACCATTACCTTTACAGAAGAAATGAGCTTCCTATTAAAAAAAAAAAAAAAAAGGTAATAATTAATAAATGCTTTTACCATTTACATAACCCTGCAAAACCATCTGTCAACAAATTAAATAAAAATATAACAGAGTGCTGCCATGTGGGCTAGTCTTTTTAAAGCTCTGGTGTTCTGCCTGAAGTTTGTTTCTAAAGCTCCCATTGCTCCTGTTAAAACTGGAACATAAACTCTGTGCATGTATGTTCCAGCCTCCCCATCCTGCCCTCTTAGCCCAAAGAACGTTTCCACTTCTGCTGGTTTGTAAATCTGACAAGCATTTTATTTATTTATTTATTTTTAAGTAGAAGTTAGTTATTGAATTTGACCCAGTTTTGCAAATACAGCTGAAATCACACCTCAGCACAAAAAGGGGGAAAAAAAAAAAAAAGAGGAAAAAAAAAAAAGGAACAGTAGATTTACATATTTCATAGCACTATTTTGTAATGTTTCTTAAGAAACTCATTATTTAATATGTCCCTTTAATCCATAACAGGATTAAAAATAATTATTTTCCTATTTTATGCTTTTCGCCAAGGCTGGTTCAGTACATATCCCATTGTTTGTGTAGTCTTGCATTATTTAGTAAAATCCTCAGATATTGAACAGCTGTCTGCTGGTTTTGACCCACAACATTAGAATAACAGTATTACAAAGACAACAGATTTTGGCAGCTGTAAACTGAGTACAGCTGAACTATGATATTTGCAATTAATATGTTACAAAATCGCATCTGCTTGTTTTCATTTCTTAATGTTTTTCAAGTAGCACCACTTATTAGAATCTGCAAATAAATTATGAATTTTTGGAGATGCATATGCAGTGATAAGGTTGCATTTATTTGCATTATACATTTCATATCCATATTTAAGCCTGGATTCCTATAATGGTGTGTAGATTATGTCCACGTGAGTTTAAGAATTACTCAGTAGTCAATGCTGTCTTATCAGCAAATTCTGTATTAATAGTAAAAGTACAAGGCATGCATTAAATTTTAACTTTCTCTAGTAAGTGTATATTATATATACATGATTTTGTCAAATGGCGTTTGTCACTGTTGTTTCAATTGCAATAATTATGTTATTGAATGTCATAAGTAGAGTCCAGATGCAGTTAGATTAACCTAATGGTGTTTTATGCATACGAATTTATTAACATAAATTCAGTTCACTACTGAAATCTAAAATGCCATTTGTCTTAATAAGGTTAGTTGACGGTCATTCCCTCAGTGAAGGGAAGTTCGGGGAAGAGAGGTTAGAGTAGAAACTGGAAGACGGCAACTTGAGGAGACTTCGCCAGCTGCAGAGACAAACAAGGCTTACTTTATTATTGCCTTAATAAAAGCTATTGAGCCCTGAGTACATAGTAGCTTCTTGGCACCTCGCACGCTGCGTGCATGGAACATCCGATTCTCCCGTTAAGTGGTCTGCTCAGTTATACTTGATTTCTCCAGCCCATTTTTCATTACTTTCCAACCAGACTACAGTCTGACAGAACAAATTTCTAAGCAACCACCATGAAACCCTTCCTAAAAAAAAAAAAAAAATAATAATAAAAAAATCCAGATTCTATGGCCCAATCCTGCCAGTACTAAGCAACCTTAATTCCCATGCAGCTCAATAGGAAAGGGGCGTACTCGTCTCATCGCAGGAACAGACGAGCTTATGTGAGCAGGCTGGGGTTTACCACTGCAGACCCTAGTGCCTCTTGCTGTCAATCACATTTGTGCTTAGCTCCAGAAGCTAAAAAATCTGCAAGATCAATTTTTCTATTTCTTTTTGTTTATCTTATAAGGAAGATTTTGCATTAGTTACATTGTATTCACTTTGGTCAAAACTATATACCTTTACCAGAATCATAAGTTCTTCAGACTTTTTGTAATGTGTTGGTATATTGTTTAGCACTTATCAGGGTCTTGGGACTTCCATTATGACACATTTCCAACCAGGAAACTTAACCACAACAGCCATTCTAATGAGATTAAAAATGATGATTTGTGGTTATATATATATATATATATGCATATATATGTGTGTGTTGTTTTTAAAATAATATTTTAGAAAAAAAATATGGAAAACACTGAATTTTGTGTAGCTTGTGTAGTATAAAAGTGAAAACAGTGTATTGCACAAAATATTCAAAATTGTTCTCATGAATTATTTCTTCACTTTGCTTCACAAATGAAAAATATACAAGCTGTGCTTATGTACTTAACAGTCATTCAGAGAAAGCGATGCAGTACTTGATCAATATTCTTGAAGAAGGGTGATGAATATTCATTACACTTGAAAATGACCAATCTAGAAAGAGGTGATGAAGAGTTTGCAGTCATGAAACAAAAAATGATACTGTAATGCTCTGAACTCAGCCTGCATGTCTTGGTTAAGGTTTTTTGGTTAACAGTTTTTGTTTTTTAACTGACATTGATTGTAACTATTGAGCAGAACAGGGAATTTTGCTGTTGTTCTTAAATGTGAAAGAGTGGTTCTACAAGTTGCCAAGTGCTCTTTAGCTTTCACACCACAAAGCACATGCTTTGGTCTTTGAATGTGTTCCATCAAGCTGTCAGGTGGTCTTTGTGTTGGGAATTAAGCAGATGAAGAAGAATTTTGTTGGAGAGAGATATGAATAAAGTTCTCTAAAAATCATAGCACTAACATTTCTTTGTAAAGTTAGTATACTAGAATAAGCTTGTTTCATTTACTTCACTGCCTTAGGATGCTTGATGGAATAACTTTAGCTTCTTCAACTTCAATTAGTCAAGGATGGACTTGACTAATTGGTGATTCCCAGTTACTAACACAAAGCAGAGCAAGTGTCTTGCAATATCTGACTCTGGAGACCACTTTTTTTTTTTTTTTTTTTTTTTTTTTTTTTTTTTTTGTCAGGGTTCAGGTTGGAAATACATTGTAAAAGATTCTTTCTTAAGTAGTTCTCGTTTCATATTGAAGATGTATGTTAGGCTGAAGATACTTGGGTCTACCTGCTATTTATCTATAGTCTTTTGCAGAAAATGTTTCAATATATGTTATCTTACAAATTTAATGGTTTATTTGAATGGAAAATGGCCAGTGAAATTAACTTCAAGATATACTATTTGAGAATATAGTAAATGAATACTTTTGTGTCTGATGTATTCACAGGCAAAGAAATTATGTGTGTCTTAATACTTTTTACATTTGTGTTCAATTAGGATTTTTTTTTAAGACTGATTATTTTTTTAACCTTAGTTTTTGTTTAATTTCATTAGATACTAAGATGATTCTGGTGATAAAGAAACAACATCTAACATGAAAGAACAATACACAGTGTTGTAGTTAGTCAATTCTACACAAAATGGTAATGTGAGAGCATACTCTTCTGGCACAATCTGTGTTCACTCAAACTGTGGCTGAAGGTTTTAGATGGGAAAGAGAGCCTGGTTTTGCTTCTTATACTAATTTATGGTATGTGAGTGTATCAGACTTTTGAACAGTAGTGAAGGGTAATACTGGTTATGAACTAAGAAACCTGAACAGTTTGGCTTTATTTGAAAATTTCTCAATTGTGAATAATCCATGTTAAATTTACAAATAGGGCAAATGACTTTATTTTGCCTCTGCTGGACCCTTTAAGAAAATTTATTTTGTTCCATGTCCTTTAAGACATGAACAGGATGCCTTTATTTAAATACCACTGGAATCCTTCTTTTTATTTATTTTATATGATAGAAAGTTTATTTTCAGTTGCAGATACCGTCATATGAGTGGCATTGAAATCTGTGAGGACAGTTGCAATTCATTCTTTGTGCTGGTTGTATTACAACAGTTTGCAATACACTCACATCTTCGAGACGTACCTGTATTTGCTATTGCATTTTCTATGTAGATATATTTCTTTACATAGAGATAGTGAGGCATCAAAACAAAGCAAATGAGGTCAAAATTGAAGGTGAAGAATTCAGGGACAGTAGGAGAGTTGGATGAAGACCATGAGGTAGAGAAAATGGTAGCTACAAACAATGCAGCTGTCTGAGCTGGAGGAACACCAGGCTCACTCTTCCTCCTACCCCAGCAGAAGCATCCATAGGAATTCCTTGGAGTTCTTTCTTAGCATGGCAGGCGATTTTGGAAACAGATAAGAGATATTCTAATTAAAGGAATGACAGTATCTGTTACATGTAGTCTATTTATAGTTTAGGAAAATATGTACATCTTTTTTAAAAACACTTGAAAAACAGTGAAGACCATTGCTCCTAACATATGTATATCAGCTTAACTTTACTGTGTTGGCTTGGAGCCAATTTTATGAGTTTTTAATGAAGTTGCCAAATTCATCAGGTTCTCTGATGTAACTGAACTTTTTCATGTGGATAAGTGGTTGTAGGGCCAAGGCCTACTATTTTTACAAACATCTAAGGCCTTCCTAAAGGAATTAAATCGCTTGACTAACAGACACAATACCTCCAGTCTGAGTGCTTTAGTGGTTACCTATTTACTGGCTGAAGATATTTAATAATTGATGGCATTTAATAAATGAAAAATTGTTTTTTATTTTCATGAAATAAAAATCAGCAGGAGTACAATATTGGGCTTTTGTATTCAGTGAGCTTCTGTTTAGCCTGCATCAATATTTAAAAAAAAAAAAAAAAAAAAAAAAAAAAAAAGAGAGAGAAAGAAAAAGGAAAACAAAAACAAAACAAAAGAAAGATAGCTGTTCCTTCCTTCCAATGATTTATTTCATCTGGGATGCAAACATTAATGTAGCAGTGTGGAAGAGTTCTACTTATTATTGTCATTGTTATTATTATTATTATTATTATTTTAATTGTGGCTGAGTTCCCAAAATGATTTAATTAAAATTCACTAGAACTTAAGTTTCTTTCATGTAGGCCTAAATATGTAATGTGGTGGAGTCACCATCCCTGGAGGTCTTTAAAAGACGTTTAGATGTAGAGCTTAGGGAAATGGTTTAGTGGGGACTGCTAGCGTTAGGTCAGAGGTTGGACTTGATGACCTTGAGGTCTCTTCCAACCTAGAAAATTCTGTGATTCTGTGATTCTGTGATATTTGAAGATGAGGACCGTGTTTTTATATAGAGACTGGTGTAGAAGAACTTTACGCACTAACAATGCAGACAATAATATTTGACAAAGGAGAGCATTTTATGTATGTTCTTATATTATCATTTTATTATTGATAGTTACTGAAAGTAGGAAAAGTTACCATTTCAAAAATTAAACATGTTTGTATTTAATTACTGAGATGCTCAAGCATTCAAGCATGCTCATTTAAAATTTCACACAAGGAAAACACAGGGGATCTTAACAATTATTTATGTAGTATTTTTACTCTACAGCATATGTTTGCAGCTGAAGTATCAATGAAAATTTGTAGCCAAAAAGCAGAACAGGTCAAATATCTATGTTATAGAAGAGAAATTATAGTAACATACACTAAAGTAATAATGAATCATGATGCCTCATTGGTTCCAACTTCATTATATTGCTGTTTAGCAGTGTTTCCTGTCCAGAAATATGCTTATTTATCCTATCTTAAAGTTTACATAAAATATGATCAATATTTAGCAGTTTATTTACTATAGTGTTCTTAGGCAACGTGGGGCTCAAGTCTTATCTTTTTTAAAAAGACATACAATCACATGATTTTTAAAAGGTTTATATATGATATTGAGGTATGTTATCTAACATTTTACAAAATGCTAATTGATTTTTAAGAGAAATGTCTCTGTTATTCCTATTCTTGGAAATTCTTTGAAACATTACAGTCTTTCATATATTTTGCTACAAGCATATGGAGCTAAACAATCATGAATACCAAGCTGAAGTATCATGAAATTGATTCTGAAAAGGGCTGGAAAGAGCCCTTGTCCTTTGTTAATGGCCTTGCTCTGGAGAGATTCTTTAACTGGAACTTACAACATAGTTTGTCAGGACTTATGCAATCTTCTGTTCTTTTATCACCATGTATATTTTGAATAAATTTCTCAGACAAAGATGATCTCTCACTTCTTCCTGGAAAATGCCAAAAGAATGTAGCTAACATTCCTGTTTATTAATTTCTTAGAAGTACTGTAAATTAGAGCAGGAATTTATCCCCCAAACTAATAAGATAATATTTTCCTGTGGCATTCATAAATTTTAGAAAAGGTGGTTAAATTGATCACATAAAAATAATAAATAATAATAATAAAATCAATCAAACAAACAACAACAACAAAACAGAAAATCTGAGGTCCTTTTCCCAGTGTTAAGCACCACCAGTGCCAGGATCATTTTTAAGAGCTGCCCAGCTAGGTAATGTGAGAGTAAATCCTCAATCCTGCCTTGTGCTGCCCCTCCTTCCCCAATCCCCCAACATTTTTAGAATGATTTTCCAGTAGATAACGCAGATTTTCCCTGCTCTCCACCCCCATCGATGATTGTTTAATTTAATTTTGGTGAATTGTTTAGTATTTTAGTTGCAAAAGTACTAATAGAAGTGGGATGGCATGCTAAGCAGTTTACATTCACAGAACTAGTCTCCAATTCAGGGAGCTCACAAATAGAGATGACTGAAGGTTTTTGAAGGACAGATTAAACAAACAAACAAACAAACAAACAAACAAAACATGCAAATTCACCAAAATATTAAAAACAACAACAACAAAACAGTATTCATTATGCTGAAACAGTTTTTGGGAATGTCAGGAGACAGTATTGAAAATTCTTAGGAATCAAAAATTACTAAAAATCTCAAGAAGGGGAAAATGTTTTTGAACTTCCTACAGTACTTTCCTTGTTTTTCAAATAACTTTTTGTTATTTTTGTAGTGGCAGTATTAGACTAGTATATTCTATGATGGATTATATGTAACACAGTTATCTTACTAACTCTATCATCAAGTTGGGGAAAAATAGGAGAGTTAATCTTGTAACTGTTTTCTGATATTAATAGCTTTAAGAGGAAAAATGAATCAAGGTGAAACTTTTCTAACCAATTAATTGTAGGGATTGTTTACATAGCCACACAGCAAGGTATACATATTCACCCATTAAAGTTATTAATGTTTTCTTTTTTGGACCAAAAATTATTTTGGGTGTTATACCGATGGCAGATGAAAAAATTAGAGGATGTATTTTCAGCCCTATTCTGGGCATGTGTCTTTGTAGAAATTAATGATTAAGTACTTATTGATCATAACAGTTAGTTGTTACACACATTCAGCTATTGTGACTATTTTGACCAAAACAGCCCACTGGAGAGCACATGCTCTGATTACTTATTATATCTTACTGGTGCACATACTTTTACTCTCTGTTTCTTTTTCTTGCCTCTCTCTAAAAACAGTTTTCAATGTATTTTGAACTTTCTAATTATTTCCCTTAGGAGAATTATGTATTTGTCCATACCTGAACATGTCAGTTGCCAATATTGGACTATAATCCATCAGGTAAAACTTTTATTTCAACATATTTCTTGGAAGACATTTTCCTGTCTTCCATCCTGTGGGTAATTTTGGTTTCAAAAGTCAGAATGCCCTGATTGATACAATTTTACAAAGAGGATAATAAAGGGATGACAGTTTTTTGGTGCAATTTCTACAGCTTGCATTAAGGAATAAGACTTAATATATGTATCAGATGCAAGTGCTGTGTGTGCAGAAGAGCCAATGGACCACACGCTTCTGCATGGAAAGGCATCTCTCTGAGGATCCCCACAGCTCAGTGAGCATCTTAGAGGATTCCTTTTTGCCAATGCCACTGTCATTTTCATGGACATTAGGGCTTCAACGTGAAACCTTTTTTAACAACTGTAGGTAAGAACTCCACTTTGAGGGATGTCAAGGATAATGTTTTTGATTTCTATTGATCAGTGTTTTTCTAGCAGAAAGGCTTATTTTCATGTATCTGCCTATAAGAGGCCTAAAAGGCTATGATCCAGCAAAGTGTATGCTTAATTTTCTCAGCATTCTAAATCAATATCAGTGTACATGTTTAGAAAGGTATAGATATGGATAAAGTAAAATAAAAATGAATTCAATGTATACACATTGATTGAAGAGACAAAATAGAGATAATATTTAAGGAAAAGGTAACACCCTATTCTATATCTATATCATCTATATCTATATCTATCTCTCTCTCTATATATATATATTTTTTTTCCAAGTAGCAGCATTTTCTGTTCTTGTACAGACAAGTTGGAAGATCAGAAAATAATTTTTTTATATATTTTTTTTTTTCCTTTGTAAACCAGGGTTATGCTCAGGAATGTACCAAACTGATCATTCTTGATTGCTAACTGCCCTGGCTGGGATCTTTTGCTGTAAGGAAGAACTATTTAGAAAGTAGAGGAATTTCATCAGTGAGTAGCTCTTCCAGAATTCTTTAAGCCAAATTAGTTTGATGCTAGATCAAACTGTGTTTGCTGTGCAAGCTTAAGATCTCCTGTCTACATGCGTTTACCTCCTAAATCTGTCAGGCGTCAGATATAACAAATATTACACTGATAATGGTGAAGACAGTAGTAACAGTAATTTTGTTCTAATAAACACTCTTTTCTTACTGAGAATGTAGGAACAACCGTATTTTCCTTCTCTTTGAGACGGCGATGTTTTCCTAGGGAAGTATTTCAACCTTCCTTACATACATGCTGTACAAAAACTGATTTTTATAAAATGGGCCTATGATGTGTTTATGCATGTCACCTCTGCTGACTTCTCTGAGATAGATTCTGACTCCTTCTACTTCTATTGTTAATATGGACTCAGTGCAGTACAGGCAAAACCTTCAGTGCAAGTTCTATTCTAGTCCTCTGAAATTATCTTCTGGATAAATGCTATTACAAAACCCTTAGAAGATGGTGAGTAGGGAAAGTTAAAATATAGATTAGGGCAACATGGATGAAAAGAACAGCTAAGTTCTCAAATTTGGAAATGTATATTCATGTCTAGAAATTCAAAAATATGCATTTCTAGTTTAAATTGAAGAGTTTTTAGCATGGAAGTAATTGTTAGGAAAATTGTCATTATATAGCACCATTTTAATCATTTTTCAGACTAGAGATACATTAAATTGCAAATACAAGCCACTATGACCTCATTACACATTAGAGGAAGAAAAAGGTAGACTAAATCTAAACTGATAAGGATATTTATTTAATTCCACAGCTATTACTTTCCGTACACAGTTCAAGGTTTGTGGTAATGGTGACTCATTTATATTCTTCATTCATTTGATTTTACATTTGTTAAATTATTTTTAAAACATTTTAAGCTCAGCTTGTCAGCTTTCTGTCAAAAGAAACAACTGTGAAGACACCTCTTAGTCCCCCTTTCAGTTATTTAAAACAAAAATTTCTCTAAGTTTCTTGCAAGATATACAATTTACAAATTTACTGGCTAGGGTTCTAATATTTTCTTGTAACTTTTACCCTTTACTGAATAAAATACAAGTTCTAAATCGACAAATTATCTTTGCATCCCCAGTTACTTCCTGCAGTAATTTCCATTGATTGGAGTGCATGTGCTTGTGAGAACGGAGATGATCAACTTCACTGAGTCAACAAAACACTCATTATACTAGCAGATGCTTTTATTTTCACATAGCAAAATGAGAGTTATGGACCATTGTTTTCTTTATTTCCCAGAAGGATTTTCCAGTGTATGTAATATCCCACAAATGGACGCTCTATTACATGTTCAAAGAAATTCCTGACAAGAGCTGGGGAAGTGAAAGCTCCACGTACACATGAATGTACATGAATGTGTATGAATGTACAGAAATTTCAGCATTCATTTTAACATGTAATTCTTAGGGGAAAGCTACCAAACTCACAATAAGGAAAAAAACAAAAAACAAAACAAAAAAAACTCTAATGGTAAATAATACACTACATAATTATTGTTGTTTTTTCTTCTGGAAATATATGACAGTAACATTCATCATTTTTCATCTTTCAATGTATAGACACAAATCACACCAACTATTTGAACACTACCCCAGAGAGGTTCTTCCTGTGTTTTCCCTAAGTCTACTCTTAATGAACGGTGCTGTTTTTTTCCCCACATATATTATTCCCTTTCACTAAGTGTTTGTTACAAATTGGCTGTTAATTTATGAAGTACATGTAATGGATGTTGCGTATTTGAGTGAACTGAATTTGAGTTCAGCATATTAGCTGAACTTATAAAGTTTGTGTTTATTCTTTCACATCTTTGAGAAACCCGTCACCAAAATTTACCAAAAGCCTTTCAGACCTGCCAATTGGCATGGGAATATCATCAGATTGCTAATGGATTCCACTTTTCTCTGTCTAGTTAAAAACTGAGAAATGTACACCTCTGGTATTTTGTACTTCTGGTTGCAGCTAAAGCAAGAAGCACAGAATATTTTAAAAAGTAGACTGTTTCCTGATGAATGCTAAAAAGCACACAAACATTTGGATTGGAGAGATATTGCTTGAGTCAAGAGATATAATGTTAAATGTCTATTCCAATTTTCCATCTAATAGGATATTTTTTACTTTGTCACACATAAGGTTTTAAATGTTTACTCGTGATTCTTACTATCCTGGATTTAATTCATTTTTCTTAGTACAAGCATAAAAATTCCTTCACATTAAACTAAAGACAGGGAGAATGCTAGATTTCCACATCTGTTAGAGAATTTATAGAAGTCATTAGAGCTGTAATGTATAATTATATACTACTGACTGAAGTCAGAATCAAGGCTAGTAAATGTTGGTACACTAGCAGCATTTAAAAAAAAAAAAAAAAAAAAAAAAAGACAAAGAGAGAGAGAGAGATTCTTTTTAGTTTGTTCGTTTATGCTTATCAAACAAGTCAGCCAGCCATGGATAGATGTAACAACAGAGGAATGTGTAACAGCTCCATTTTTGCAGACTAACCAAACAACTTTTTCATGTCACTGTTTAGCTTCTAAACGAGTGTGTGGTTTCTAATATTTGTTAGAAATTAAAGCAAATTCAAAGTAACAGTATGAAAGATACCTTTCAGAATGTTTAACCAGGAAGTAAGAGGAGCTCTGTCTTCTTATGAGAATGATCTGCTGGATTTATGTACTTAGTCTCTTCCCACAAATGTGAAGGACATTTTTGTCTAACATTTCAGTTATTTAAAACACTTCAAAGTGATCTTAGATTGGCTGCTTGCAGGAGATGAGAAAACAGTTATTTTCTTTCTGCATGTGACTTGAGGGTTTTTGCTTTTTCCTGCTTGTGTTTGAGCTTAATATTTCAGATATACATATGAAGCCTAGCAGCAGAGCAGTGATTGCGTAGCTCCACTCAGAAGGCAAGTATATTTCCATTTCTTTTACATGCATCATTTAGTGTTTGATGCAGTGATTTTGCGTTTCCTTTAGGTAACCGAGGTCTACAGAGATAAAGGAAGAACGAATTAAATAAATAAAATAAAAAAAAAAAAAAAAAAGAAGGAGACAAGGGAAAGCAAGCAAGAAAACGAAAGAAGCTTCATCAAGTACAGTCATTGTTGGAACGTTGAGCATCAATGACATTGTTATTCTGTCACTGTCCTGCACACATGTCAAGATACCCTGTATCTTCAAGACATGACATGTGTGTCTTGTACTACAAGGGGGACAGAAAACAACAGCACAAAATTACATGCAATCCCTGCTAATTCCAGTTTCTGCTGAATGTATAGGATAGGATTTCTGAAACAGCGAAAAGCTGCTGGAGGAAGTATCACAGTCAGGTCAGGTCTGCAGCAGCCTTTCAACACCCTAAAAGTAAGAGGCATTGCCTGGGGAATGACTAAAACAACTGTGTACACATTCCTTGCAATAGCCTGTCTTGAAAATTCATTTTAAGTTCCCACTCTAACTTTAAGGTATTTTCTAATAGGAAGATGACTAGTATGCCATCACCAGCCCTGTCATAAAATACAAATCTCTTCTGAACTGAGCAAATCAAGGCAGAGTATAGAAAAATACAAAGTGGGCATTATTACTCTGAATATTGCATTATTTTTAATTGTCATCATGTTTTGTTTCACATCTCAGAAAGAATCCTTGAAGCTTAATTTCCGTTTCTCCCATCTCCCTCCAGCCCTTTTATATTTTCTCATGCATGCTGAAATCTAATAAATATTTCTGATTTCTTATTCATTTTGGAATAAATCTACTATGACTTCTGTAGGCATGTTAGACCCTTAGTGCAGCATTACATGCTTCTAAACTTTTTATAACATTTATATAATTATTATAGTTTGGAAATAATATGTCAGTTTGTAAGTAACAAAAGCCACTGAAACTTATGTTTCTAACACTGAAGTCCAGTGTCACAATTCCCAAACTAGACAGTCCACTTCACCCAAACTACACAGTTCTCTTCACTATGGAGAAGGCACATTCAATAGTAATGAATCACGGAATCACAGACCAGTTGAGGTTGTCAGCGGCCTGTGGAAATCACCTAACCCAACACCACTGTTGAAGGCCACCTAGAACAAGTTGCCCAGGACCATGTCCAAACAGGTTTTTAATATCACCTTGGAAGGAGAATCCAGAACCTCTGAGCAATTGTGCCAATGCTCAGTCATTGTCATATGGAAAAAGCTTTTCCTTATGTTCAGACAGAAGTTCCTGTCTTTCATTTTCTACCCATTGCAAGCTCCTTAATGAGAGATCATGACTCACGCAGACACAAACATTAAGGAGATGTAGATGACAAATTCCTATATGTTGTGGTTAAGGCACTCATAGGGAAAGAACAATTCAAATACCTTCTGCATAGGTAAAAGACGATGTGCTGTGGAGCAAGTGGCTGAATTTGGTCAGCACCATCCTAAATGGTTGCTTGCATAGCAGGATATTCTGGGTAATAACTCATTAGTATTATCCAATAAATTTAATCTCCATTGGATCAAACACTTAAATATTGCTTGTAGCAAGAACTGGAATTCAGGGCTTCTAGATGTGTACTGCAACTTAAAAATGGTTACTTTATTTGTCAAGCATAGTGAATCAAATATTGAACATTTCAATTGATAAGAGAGTATTTCAGGGGCAAACAGTCAGAATACACTAACAGATTGGTGGTTAAACCACTAACATGGCAGGAGAGTGATGTAAATTCCAAATTTGTATTCCAGTTTAATCAGAGATGGTATCTAAACATGGTTTTCTCCAGGTTTTAACTGCAGCTTTCATATTTCGTCTTTAATATCTTACCTAGGTTGTGACCCTTAAATACGACAGCAGACTAAGAATGCTACCTTCCTCTTGTCTTTTTCTACCTTCAAGGTTTAAGTTTCAGAATGTATCTACTACAATCTGTGAGGAACCTTGTCATTTAAATCAGGTGTACAACCTCTGCTAGGCAGCAGGCTGCCAAATGTCATCGTTTGCAATTACAGAATATATTTGTTGACTAGCCTCTATATCTGATTTTGTTATGCCTTTTGGTATGTCACTTTCTGAAGATAATTACCTTTTTTTTTTTTTTTTTTTTTTTTTGAGTATGGGGTGCTAAAACGCTTTCCATCTCTTTACACCTTCCAGCTCTTATCAGCCAGTCTCCTGGTACCAGCTCTGATTTCAAGAACAAAGTATTTGCTAGGTGAAATGTAGTGTGTGCCTTGATTACTCCCCCTTATATAGGGAGTGTGACATTGCAGCAATATTATTGATTTGATCATGTATATGGGTAAATTTTTATGTAAATATTATGGCTTTTTGGAGTTGTCAGAATCGTACAATGTTGGTGATATGGTAACGTATTAAGTATACATAATCTCTCAATTAATGAAACCACATTCTTTCATTTACAAATAATTTCTAGTATTATGATGCAAAATTTGGGAGATACCTGATATTCACAATGCTCTATTTCAGACTTTTCAGATTAAGCAATATATGCTGTTATGACAGGAATATATACCACTATATTAGCTTTTTGAAAACATTTAAGTCTAGTGATTAAAATGGTGATTAAAAGCTTTATAGTGAGACTTCTTCCCTTTCCTGTACTCTCCAGTATAAACTGTTAAAAGCCATCTGAAGAAAAGGCAGTATGTATGGGATTCTACTCCAGATTTATGTAGGCTGAAAGTCTGTGCTTCCAGAAAAGATCTAGTCAGCATGTTTGGTGCCAATTGGAGAGCAAATCAGTGCTCAGATGGAAGTGTCTGCTTCTGGGAGAGCTGAACACAGATCTGCAGCTGGTCAGAACCTCAAGAATTGTCCTGTAAAGGCAGGGAAAGAAAAAAAAGTAACTGAAGAGAGGAGGTGTGCTAAGCAAAGAAAATAAGATGCAGGAATCACAAAATGATTCTCTACAGCTACCTGGCTAGGGATCTGGAGAAAGCGGCCCTTACTGAGACAGTTGTGTATTAACAAAACTACAGTAATATACTTCAGTTCAAAATCAGAAGCTCAAAATCAGAAACTCAGAGAACATATTCCTACATAGAAAAATAAATCAAGCTGGAAGCCTTGCTAGCCTATTCCTTTCAGAACACTCAGAAATACCTTTTTTTTTTTTTTTTTTTTTTTTTTTTGTGTGTGTGTGCATGCGTGTGTTTTCAAAACTCGATGTATTGGGATTCTCTGAGGACAAGGGCTCTAAAATAAAGTACCCTTTCCTTACCACCATTTAATATTTTGATGAGAAATATGTTATAATCATAAATGTGGAAATGTTTTTACCAGATCTGTTAATGAGATACAATATCCATATAAAAAGATGATAGCTTTTATTCTGTATAAACATTGTCTTGTGAAGCCTAGGTTGAAGTAAAGGAGCTATACATTGATGACAAGCTTAAGTGTGAGGTGAAAAAAAGTAGAAAAAATATAATGTTATTTATTCTTCACCTACAAAACCTACTCCATGGTCTTTTTAATGTCTACAGTGCAAACTAGAGAAAGTAGGAGGAACAAAAGAGCTATTTAATTTGTTTTGACTGAAGACAGTGCTTGAAATTATTTAATTTGATCCAACTTGTCTAGGTAGTAGTAGAAACAAGTGAAAGATGCTAAGAAAAGGTTCATAATGCTTCAGTGCAGATTAAACACTGAAAGACATTTATTTCTTCCTCTAAATATGGCTACCTCAGAGTAAAAAAGGAGTTAAAAAAAAAAAAAAAAAAGAGCTTAAATTAAAATATTTTGAGACAAATGCTGTCTTTTCCCTGAAAATATTTTTTATAGAATTTAATGTGAAACAGTCTCAAGAAATGTTATAGCTTTTGGGTTATATGTTAAATAATTAATAAATTATTGTAATTCATGGAGATCGAATATTTAAGCCCACCTTAGAGCTAACAGACTGACTCGGTTTGGTAGGTCAAGCTTTTCATTCAACCCAGTACCAACCATGGACATATCTATAGCTGAATTTATAGTACTGAGAAATGATCAGTAATCTCCAGACTGGGAGTAAGGCCACTAACAAGTATAAACATACACTGAACTTTGTATTTCAGTCTCTTTTCATAAACATTATGTAATGGTGAAAGCCAACCTATTTTGGGTTATTTGCTTACCACCTCCCCTCCCCCCCCGCCCCACACACCAAAAAAAAAAATCTTGCTATTGTCTTTACTGCTGAGGAGCCATGTTGTAGTATTTTCTATTGGAACTGTGGGGTATATTTGTGTTTGTTTGTTTATTTATTTATTTAGCATGTAAAGTAAAGAATATGCCAGGCCCCTATTTGAAAAAAAAATGCTTTTGGGCTTATTTTGAAAACTAAATTAGGAAAACAAATATGGATGGGTTATGTTGTAGGGCACTCTTTGACGTTACTCAAGAATTGCAATGGTTTTGGAAGGCATTTTCTGCTTCATCTAACCGGACTTATATTTATCACTCAATATATCTACACCCTGAGACAGTTTTTTTTTTTTTTTGTTTGTTTGTTTTTTTTGTTTTGTTTTTTTAACCTGGAAGAGAAACTTTGATTAAAAACCAAGGTCCAATACTTAATTTTACACTTTTTATAGAAATTTCAATTCGATAAACATAAATTAGTTATTTATTTTTCTTTTAGTGGTGTTGCTATCCTGACAGATGAATAAGTTCAGCAAGGAAAAGGTTGAACTTTCCAGTGCTTAAAGGATGGGAAACATTCTCAGGACTTAATGGAAAAGGGACAGAAAGATTCAGTAGGTGGCAGTCTTTCCTTTGAATGTTTTCAGTACCAAAATCTCTTGAGTTGCTTCTGAAAGCTGTTGTCATTTAATAGGACCTTAAAATAAAGAGGTGCCCTCAAGTTGTTATTATAGATTATATGGGATGCTTTAGATGAATAGTGTTTGCCTTAACCAATTTTTATGTCAGAAAATTGTATTCTATTGTATTTCATTTCCTCAGTTATGTTAATTGGGTATCATTCCTTTCCCAAAATCTAGAGAATTTTTGTGCTCTTTGAAACAATGGCATTATCTCTCGGTGAAGTTGTTGCAATGAATTAAAGGACATGCAGGTCCTCTCACTGCAATGAATTAAAGGACATGCAGGTCCTCTCAACTTGCAACACTGTAGTTATGAGACTGTTTACTAAAGCACAGTACTTTTTTGTTTGGGCGAGATTTGCACAACTTGTTTCAACTTTTTTGTTTGTTTGTTTGTTTGTTAGGAAAAAAAAAAAAAGTTTTTAACCTCAAAGTAATGAACTTGCATTGTAAGAGAGAAGAAGTGTTTGGCCACTTCACAGTCACAAACACTTTATCAAATATTTGTATTCTTATTTAACAAAACAACACAAACAAACAAACAAAAAAAAGTAAATGACAATATCAGTATAAAAGACAGAATATTTGGGAGTAGCCAAATCAAGCACACAAACCTTTAGTGTCATCAATACTAGCAGACACATATGTTCTTATTTATTTATTTATTTGCTATTTATTATTTATTAATGCACATTTGCACACGAGTCTTTGAAATAATATCATTTAAGCTAAGTTCTTAATCTTGTACCTGTTCATCTCTTTTGTAGTGAATTATATACGTTTCTCTCTCCAAAAGTGGGGCATTATTTTCAACACTGAATAATTTATTTAGTCATATTTGTAGTTATTAATGAAAAATCTTGGTTTCATAATATCATTTCATTAGGTAATGTGTGTTGTATTTTAATATGCTTGTTTTCTACTCTTCCTCCCTCAATAAACAAATGTAGAAATAATTTTATTATTGTATACTGATTATGTATATATCAATGTGTATATATAAAACAATATTTTTATTCTATTATATTTACATTGAAGAACTGTGAATATTTAAAACGTTTTTGATGAAGGATTTGAGAACATTGGAACTAATGAACAAACTGAAGAAATATGGAAACAGATTTCAAAATATATTTATCTTCTAGTCTGGCATTGTAACCTTTTGTGTCTCATTTCACCCAAAATCTTTTTTTTTTTTTTTTTTTTTTTTTTTGATTCACACTTTTAAATAGCAGATTTAACTTCAGATTTAACTTTATTTTTTTCTTGCAAAGTTAAGATATTTATGATTTTATTTGTCATATATTTAGCAGTAATAAAAGAAGTAGGAAATATACAGTTTTCTTGATGTACACTGATACATATAATGGCCCAATGAAATGCTACAGGAAGAGTGGATAAGGAGATTAGAAGATACATAAAATGTCAGTGTACAGCATAATTTAGTTTCCTGCACAACTCTTGTGTACCTCTCAATCTAGCTTTCCTGGTAGCTGGCAGACTTCAAAGACTAAATGTGCCTATCTCTAGCATGCCCATCCACCAACAATCTTGATAGTCAGATTTGATACATGTATATCATGCCATTATGTTATTCATACCATAGCCTACATAAATTATGACTCCTCTACTAATAGTGCTAAAGGGAGAACCAGGTTTATTAACACATCTTTTATACTTTTGTAGGCATTGACATAGTTTCTCTTGAAGAGCAGTTTGTCTCTAAAACTCAATTTTCAGTTGAAAATACATGTACTTGTAGCGCCATTCTCTCTTCTCTTCACAAAGTAGTAAAATAACATCTTGGAACTCTCTGGGATACAGAAATAGTAGAGAATACAGAAGCTCAGTTTCTAAGGCCTACTTCATATAATTCTGTGTAGCCTTCACTGACTGCTGAATAGATTTTGTATAGAGGTTAAGGCATATTAACCTTTTATAAGAAGGTCACCCAGCTAGTTGACCAAGCTGATGTAATCTTTTTGGATTTCATTAAAGCTTTCAGTATGGTTTCTCACAGTATTCTTCTGGACAAAATGTCCAGCATACAGCTAGATAAATGCATAATATGATGGGTGAACAGCTGTCTGATGGATCAGGCTCAAAGGGTTATATTAAATGGGGTTACACCAGGTTGGCAACCAGTCACTAGTGGGGTTCTCCAGGGCTCTATTTTGGGGTCAGTTCTCTTCAATATTTTCATTAATGACTTGGAAGTAGGACTTGAAGGTATACTTAATAAGTTTGCAGATGACACTACATTGGAAGGAACAGTTGATTCTGTTGAGGGTAGAGAGGACTTGCAGAGAGATCTTGACAAATTAGAGGGCTGGGCAATCACCAACAATGAAGTTTAATGAGAACAAGTATTAGATTCTGCATCTGGGATGGGGCAACCTTGGATATATGTACAAACTTGAGGCCATGTGGCTGGAGAGCAGCCCCATAGAAAGGGATCTGGGGGTTTTGGTCGATGGCAAGTTGAATATGAGTCAACAGTGTGCCCTGGCAGCCAGAAGAGCTAACTTTATCTTGGGGTGCATCAAGCACAGCATTGCTAGCTGGTTGAGGGAAGTGATTGGCCCACTGTATTCTGTGTTGGTGTGTCCTTACTTCAAGTGCTGCGTGCAATTTTGGGTACCACAGTATAAGAAGGAAATAAAAACATTAGAGAGTTTCTAAAGGAGGGCTACAAAGATGGTGAGTGGTCTAGAGGGGAAGACACATAAGCAGAGTCTGAAGTCACTTGGATTGTTCAACTTTTTCAGAAGAGACTGAGGGGAGGCCTCATGGTGGCTTACAGCTTCCTCATGAGGGAGCAGAGCAGCAGGTGCTGATCTTTCTGGTAACCAGCAGAGGTTCAGGTTCAATATCAGGAAAAGGTTCTTTCCAAGAGGATGGTTGGGTACTGGAACAGGCTCCCCAAGGAAGTGGTCACAACACCAGGCCTGACAGAGTTCAAGAACTGTTCGACAATATGCTCAGACATACTGCCTGATTTTTAGTGGTTCTGTGGGGAGACAAGTTCCTTCCAACTCATGATTCTATGATTCTGTGCTGATCTTTGCCAGTGGAACCTTGTATGACTTAGAGGTCTGGTTTCAGAGCTAATCATGTGCTGAAAGCTGAAGTTAATTCCCAAGCTTAAGATAGGATAAGTTGGTGGGAATTAATGTTTTATTATTATTATTCTTATTACTAATTCAGGATGAGAAGGAGGGATTTGTCTTCTCAAGAATTTGGCCCCTGAATATTTTGAAGCCTGAAGGATTCCTTATCTATCTATCTATCTATCTATCTATCTATCTATCTATCTATCTATCTATCTATCTTTTTCTCTCCTTCTCTTCAGTATTTTAAGAGAGAGGAAGAGTTCTAACACATTGGTAAAGATGCTGGTATCACTAACATTTAAGAATGTTGCTTTATTTTACTGGGATGTATTCATTTATTCTGAGCAAAACTGGGATGTACTGCTTTCCTTTATGTTCAGCATGGATTCAGGATATATAATATGGTTTCCATTCCTTAATAGGAAAATATTAATAAGAGACACATAACGAACATACGATTCTTGTGGGTGATCCTATATTTCGTCCTGTTTTTCTAGACTTTGAAGGAGCAGCTGTCATATGAAGATATTATGAACTAGGAAATTGAAAACGGTATGTGGCTGCCCCACGTGAGAGATTTTTGTGTTGACTAGACCTAAGAAAATATTTTGACTATAATTCAATTTTTCTCTGTATCGTATTTATTTGAAAATTTCTACTGGGAGAATTGATATTCTTAACATTCTTCATTACTTTAAGTCTGAAGGTGAACTATGATAACCAGGACAAGAAATAAGGTAACCATTGTCATTACCTGAAGTTCAGCTGCAGGATTTGGTAGGACCTAATAGAGAGATGGAGGTAGGCTGTCTGCCTTAGGAAAAAAAGATGCAATGGAGGCCCTAGATGCTAACCAACTGATATTCTGAACCTATCAAGTGTTTTTATTTGCTTAAATGATGGACCTGAAGTTGACAGTATCAACTGTTACAGGGTGTAACAGTTATGGGAAAGACAATGGATCAAGAGGAGTTTGAACACGGAGAATGAGAGTGGTCCAAGAAGAAGCAGGAATCAGTGGGGCATGGTCAAAAGAAGGAAGTGGAAAGAAGGCAGGAAGAGGCTGACTCAGTCATATCAGAGATCACTTATATGGCTGATGCTCAGTTTATCAGTTTATCTAATAGTGTGACCTGTCATCCTGTGGTTTCTGGGGGCTTACTTGTATCTAAATAAATTTCACTCTCAGCAGTTATCCCCAGCAGTCTGTGAAGAAGCTGGAAGATGTGGAGATATAGCTAGGTATTGTATGACTTCTGCTGTTTGGGTGCTTGCCTGCCCACTCCTTTCACAAGCATTTCCCTGTGGTAAGCAGCTCCCTGAAAGCTGGTAAAAGGCTTTGAACTGTTTAACAAAATGCAGTTGGCAGAGGAAAAGTGCTTTACATGAAGAAGGCTGGAGCACAGTGTTTTCCCAGCTGCTCTGAGACACCATATGTTTGTTGCATGGCTACTAATGCTACTTATTATTTCAGGAGTGTTTACAGACATAACCCACTGTAGTGATAATTTTATAAGAGTACTTCTGTTATGGTACAGTGTGTCCCTGGAGTTAATGCCAGAGTCAGGTCTGTCAAAGTAGCTGACACAAGGTGCCATGAGGAATATGAAGATCAAGACAATCAGTATTACCATCTCATGTGATACTTTCAGAGCAAGTCTCACAAATCTTCTTGACTTGGTCAACAGAGCAATGGAGATTCAGCTGATATAGATACTAGAATGACATTCTTCTGATGACATTTTAGATGTGACTTTTGCAAAGTCCGTTAACAACAACAAAAATGTAGTATTTAGCACAGTAAACTCACTTGGTGTATAACAAACTGAATGTGCCTCTCCCATATTTCCAGACTTAATGGGGACTGCTGTTTGCCAAGGAGTCAAGCAATTTATTTTCAAAGGGAGAACTTTCTCTTTTCTATCCCAAGTAATAGTCTGGACAAAAAACAGGAAGTCAAAAATCAGGGTAGGAGATATGATGCTGAATAAATGCATGTTTTTTTATACAGTATAATATGAAGAGGTCAGGTGTCATATTATGGCTAAAGATTTGCAATCAATGGAAGGGCTAGAAACAGGACACAGAGACAGTACTGGGGGAATTATCTGTGAGGATGGAAATTGGTCAAGGTTTTAAAGTTACAAGGCTCTATTTTTCAAAAAGACACTGATGAGGAGCCCATCTTTGTACCACTACAGAGCCTCAGATAATGATAGCATTGATTAAATAAAATGTATTACTCATTATTTATTGTCTTGGCTGTAGTTGCAATCAGGAACTCATGAAGTGCGGCACTAAGTCTCTGATCTAATTCCTACAGAACAGCCAAACACAGTCACAAGAAGATCTTGATGAGTGAGTGCAGGAGCAAACGTACAGGTACAGGGTTGTACTGATCACTGGACATATCCCACCTCCTTCATGATGCAAATTTAAAAAACAGTTTTCAAGGTAGAAAGCAGTTAGGAAACTCTGTCAGACACAGCAAACTGGGGCCTTTGCCTGGTGGTGTCACTTCACCAAAGCAGTCTGTGCAGATTACTGGCTACAACTGTTGTTGTCAACTCAATGTTCCAGTTTGTGCCCATTGCCTCTTGTCCTGGAACTGGGCACCACTGAGAAGAGCCTGGTTTTGTGTTCTTTGCAGCCTCCCTTCAAGCGTTTATGTGGATTGATAAGACCAACACTATTGAAGATCAATCCTCTTCTCCAGGTTGAACAGTCCCATCTCTCTCAGCCTCTCCTCATAGGAGAGGAGCTCAGGTCCCTTGATTATTTTGGTGGTCCTCCAAGTCTTTATGTACCCTTTCCAGTATGTCCATGTCTCTCTCATACTGTTGAGTGAAGAACTAGACACAGTACTCCAGGTGTGGCCTCACCAACACTGAGAAGAGTGGAAGGATCACCTCTCTTGACCTGCTGGTGATACTTTGCCTAATGCAGCCAAGAATACTGTTAGCCTTCTTAGTGGAAAGGGCACATTACTGACTCATGTTCAACTTACCAGCTGTGTGACACCCAGCATGCATTGGTGCATGGGGTTGTTCCTCACCAGGTGCAAGAGTTGGCACTTCTCCTTCTTGAACTACATGAGACTCCTGTCAGCCCACCTCTCTGGCCTGTCAAGGTCCCTCTGGATGGCTTTGCAGCCATTTTCCCCAGTTACATATCATTTGTGAAGGTGCACTGTACCCCATCATCCAGATCATTAACAAAAATGGTAAAAAAGACTGAACCAGTTATTGACACTTGGGTTATTCTGCTTGTTACTGGCCTCCTACTAGACTTTGCACAAGTGACCAATTAAACTTAATAATTTAAAGGAAAAAATATTGAAAGTTTGTCCAGGTATAATATCTGTAAGGAGTTCTTTCTATGTAGTACATAGTGGAATCCAGTTGAATAGCAAAGAGTCAGCCCTAAGTATGAGATTAAGTAGTTTGCTTATGAGACAAGATACAGAAAATAGAAGAAAATATTGGAAAATTCAGTTGTAGGCTTTAAATATTGCTTTGGGTGGGGAGGGGAGAGAAACCTCAGGAGACATACATACCATCTTTTCAGCTATGTTCATCACCTGTATGCATTCTATAAGACACATTATTGCTTAACTATATGTATACTGTTAGAAAGGTGCAGGCTGTGTTATATTTACATTTCAATTTGTGTCATTCAGCAGTTGAATGCTTGTGGCAGTGTCCATGTAGGCTTAAATCTATAAAAATAAATCTATAAAAATACCCATAAAAAAGGGTATTTTCCTCTCTCAATTTTCTAATGAGAATTTTATTCACTTGTCATTTCAGACTGGCCAAACTGGATAAAAATAAATATTTTAAATCTTCTTATTATACACATTAATAGAATGAAAGAAAATTTAAAAAAAAAAAAAAAAAAAGAAAGCCCCTTACATATTTATTTTGCCCCTTATATTATGCAAATATTCTAAGATGGTATTAAAAGATATTTATGCCTACCAGGAAGACTCACGACACTGATGTAACTAGACTCTTCATCTAGCCTCTTTTTTTTTTTTTTTTTTTTTTTTTTTAAGTAGTTAACACTCAGTGTGTGAATCATGGCTTTCCATTACAGCCACAGAAGACCAAAACACTGAAAACCAAATATCGACGTATGTCAACTACATATAGTAAAACACCAGGATATACCAAGCATATTAAGAACAAATAGCATTAAACAGGGCCTTTTACCCAGGTGAAAATCTTACTATGTTATAAGATCTTTATAAGCAAACCATCTTCTAAGTAAGTTTGTGAAAAAGTAGAGTGGGAGTAGGAGCTGTTTTAACAGTAAAGTATAATAAATGAGAATTTCGTATTCTCCTTCAGGCAGTTGAGGGGTGTGAAATGAGTTTTGGTGAAGCACTTAAATTTTCAGCTGTTTCAGACTGTGCAAACTTCACCAGCATTTTAAACATTCTGAAACCAACAAAGCTTAATCAAATGCAAATAGAAAGGGACAGTGAAGTACCTTCTCCAAATTATGTCTGCCAGAAGACTACCAACTGCAAACTGTTCATGTTCAAATTAAGGCTCTAACTGTTTACAAATATCCCTACAAACAGTACTTCAAATTCAAAGAAAATGAGCTTTACTTTGCCTTTTTGACAAGGCATCCTATCTTTAAAAATTACAGTAAATGCTATCACAAAAATAGTCTTTGGGGGCTTGTTTCTAAAATGAATCACTTGAGTATAAAAGAAAGAAAGGATGTTTAAAAGGCACCTTTTTCTCCCTAGTTCCTCTTTAATTTATGTTCCTATCCCAGGGATTAGAGTTACTATATTTTTTGCACTTAACTGAATGCTAGCTTGATTTAAGTTGCTAACAGAGTGATTATGAAGAAGCTTCACCCTGTGCTTTTCTCACCTCTTAGTCTTTATGCTGGAAAAAAGTTCATGGAACTTAGAAGAACGTACACAATAAACCTTAAATAGTTGAAGTAAAGCTACACCTGCCCAATGAGCAAGAGCCATGATTTCTACTGAACTAGTATTTCAGAGGACAAATACATGAATGATATGACTAACTAACAGGACTTTTTTTTTTCCACGTTTTCTATATTTTTGGTTTGTTTATTTATAGTCTTTTTTGTTTGTTTGTTTGTTGTTTGTTTTGATTTTTTAGGATCTATGTATATGTTTTAGAATTTCACTAACATTTTATTTTCATTGAAACTAGTTCCTCTGTGACATATTGTTTTTATATGGCAATCACCAAAGTGTTCTCTAGCAGCAATGACTACATAGATATGTCCATAATCTGCAGCTTCTTTTGTCAGAATATACTTTCAATTCAGTTGTATTTAGTAAATAAACTTTAATTATTACACTGGGATCCTTTGGTAAGTTCTTTCTTCTCAACTCTAACACATGTTGGTTTCAAAAACAGAGTTTTCATGAAAATGGTTTGTATAAGCATACTACTAGCAGAGGTATTGAGTCTATGGTATTTGTAAGGTGGATAAATAATATGTTATGTTATGTTATGTTATGTTATGTTATGTTATGTTATGTTATGTTATGTTATGTTATGTTATGTTATGTTATGTTATCCTGAGTCTTCTTCAAGATGAGAAACTGAATGAATTTGTTGGTAAAAAAAGGTCAAATTATTGATGATGCAGAGTGCTCAGTTTTGAAAAGCTGGAGAGCTACTCTCTCCTGTGTCTGAGTGAAGTTGAAAGGAAAACATAAAATCATTACTGTGCAAACTCTGTTTTCTTACTTCATGCTGTCACTGTTGTATTGAAGCTTGTTTTATTTCAGAGTAGGGAAACCATGTACTGAAGCTGCTTCATGCTGGTTGAGTCTATGTGACTTTTCAACTTCTATTTGATGTATTTGGTGTCTCTTTTCCTTCTTCTCACTTGTGTCATTTTACTACTTTATTCCTCAAAGAGACATTTGTATCTTGATCATTCCTTTAGGCACATGTCAGAAAAAGTAAAAAAGAGAAGGCTGTGAAAGTGACATGCAAGATTTTTGCTTATATAAGAAGAGTGTGCTCTCAAAGAGTGTGTCATAGAAGAGTGTGCTCTCAAAGTGACCCTGAATCACAGCTGAAGTGTCCAAAACCACTTTGCTACACAAATAAATGAGACACACAAATGCAACTGCATTTGTGCATACATGCTTGCATATAACCAATTTAGATGCAGTTGACAGACTTCTAGGCTAAAATGACAGTTAACAGCAGAATTAATACATTTGGCTGGTTAAAGCAGTATGCTGCAGAAGGTGGTTTACATGCTAATCTGGAACATAGGCTAAGGGTTAATGATAGCAGGAATATTTCGAATAGTGTTCAGAAATGGCCATTAAGCAAACAGAAATATCACTGTGAAATTAATTGTTGAAACAATACATAAATCAGTAAGGAAATGAACTTCTCCCTGATAAAAAGCAAAGCACTTATAACTTTGGCTGCAAGCACTGGTATACATCAACTCCGACCTGCCAATGTCTCAACATTGAACCTCTACTGAGGAGATACTGCCAGAAGAGTCAAACTGAGTCACATTATGTTCTAGTCTTCTGAAAGTGAGTACATGGGAAAGAAGCAGAGGTAAAGTGACCTAAATTAAGAGCTGAAATTGTGTTTTCTGAATAGAAACCACTTTGCTAATTTCTATATTCAACTTCCAAATCAACTGAATAAGGATACTTAAAATTACAAGGATTACAAAGGATTAAAAATAATAATAATAATAATAACAGCCTTTCCTATCAAGTATCCCATCTGGAATAGTTTGGTACTATTTGAACAATATCTCAATTCATAAAAACCATTAATTCTTTCTTGTAGTCCTGCTGAAAATGCTGAATTTGAAGTAGGTGAGATTCTTGTTATTTAAATATTTAGTTCATGGAATAAGCAGCTGCAGAAAGGGAAATTTGAGATAACTCTCTTGTGGATTTGTTATTTCTATATGACTTGGACCATTAACAACAATGCAGATAACTCAGTGTTAGTAGGAGACTGGATTTTCAAGTTTTCAGATTGTCTGATAATATATTTTGGTAATACTATCAGTCTTATGCTAATATTGTTATTGTTTTCTCTTACCTTTTCCTACTCTCTTTGCAAATTGATTTTTTTTTTTTTAAAAAAAAGGAAAAGATTCTCTCTCTGTGTCCTGAGGCAGCAATAAATTATGTTTTCTTTCTTTTTTTCTAAAAACCAAACATTCAAAATCCCCCAAGCAACAGTGTCCCACTTTGTTCCCCTGTCCCCTGTTCCCACTTTGGTGCCAACTGATTGAGAAGGCTTTTCACTTAACTCATTCATTCATTCATTCATTCTTTCATTCATTCATTAAAAGAAAAAAAAAAAGTGTTAAGTAAAATAAGTCAGATTGTATTGAAAATTGTTATCTAAACATTTTATATTAATGTATATCATCTTGGAGAACATGGTGCTATTTAAGTTATAATTCTAAGCTACTATTACGTGCAATCTGCTTATTCTTATGTATCATATCATATTTTTTTCTGCTGGTAGAATAGATGATTGGGAACATTATTGAGAAGAGTATGAGAACAGAAGCAAAGTGTCTTCTGGGGCAAAAATTCATATGGATATTCTTTTGTCACTAGACAGTATTTGAATTAGACACTTGTTCCTATATAAGAAAATTGTCTATGTGAGTATTCAGTGATTAGGTAGTATTATAAATATCACAAAGTCTTTTTTTTTTTTTTTTCCCAAAAGAATGTAAATGTGATATCATTTGTCCAATCTTTATTAAATTTCAAAACTAATAACAGTTGAGTTTTAATCAGCATGTCAACCTGTCCATTGGATATACTGATAAACCAAGGAAGAAGTGTAACATTTCCAAAGTGATCCTTTCCAAATTATTGGAAAAACAGTTGAGTATAGCTTCTCCATACCAAAACATTAAGATTTTAATAAATGCTTAGTATGTATTTTATACATTCACTGGCTGTAGAGTGTATGTGTGAAACTGGCTATATAGAAACTTTATTATATATTTTTATAGACTTCTAGAAACCAGAAGTGCTCTCTGGATAGAAAAGTTTAGAGAAAATTATTGTATGTTTATTCAACTGAATAGCTGAAATTTGAAAACAAACCTTCCTCAATAGTGTTTCAGAGAAGCAAAGGTTAACAGATGAAGTAATTAAATGATAATCAGTCCACAGCTGAAAGTATCAGAGCTCTAACATTCAGCCGGGACTACATCAAGTTAGATGTTTTTTAGGAGTCAAGATAATGGCGGGACAAGTAGATTTATACTACTTGCTAGCAGTCATACAAAGATTTTCTATGCTTTCATCACTGGTAAATTACTCTCTTAGTTTTCCAACTGCTGATGTAAATTCTTTATAGCAGCAGACTAAAATTCAACAGTGGATGTTTATGTATCTGCTTGTTTTCTTAAATTTACTACTTTGCATTGGCTGACTTTGAATTGCATAAGAAACCATCCAGCAACCCTCTGTGCATGAGTCCTACTGATGAAATTTAATTTCAAGATACAAATCACAAAGTAATTTAGTATTCTACATTTTAGAATTTAGAATTCTACATGCAGTGCTCTAATGCAGAACTTTTTCCTGGATTAGAGTGTACAGGAAAAATGACTTATTTTGAACTCTGAAGGAGGGCTAGAGAGAGATAATGGTCCGGGGAAGATAACTCTTTCTGATTCATCCTTCTTTTAGAATGGGATGGAAATGACAGAAGTGTCTAGAAGATCACAATAAGCTGATTTATTTTACTTGATATAAAAGGTAAATAATAATAATAGTAATTGTAATAATGAAATTTACTCCCAACCCTTGTCATTTAAAATAGAAACCATCACTTGCCAAATTTTGAAAGATAGACTAATCTGGTACTATTTACATGAATATCCTATCCTATCAAGCTAAAACCCTCTGAGTTCCTGCAGATATGAAGAAAACTTCATATAAAAACAGAAATAGATAACTATTTAAACAGACATACAGATGAAGCTATAAACAGTGAGTTCTGGTGAGTTCATGACAGACTGACTAGCAATGTAATCTGCTACTTCCAGTGATTTCTGAAGACTGTAATGACCAGAAGGTTGTTTTTTTTTACAACTGTTAAGCCAAAGACTAGCCTCACAGGAAGTACAATTTGGCAAATGTAGGATAGGAAGCTTGTGCTTGTTTTTTTTTTTAGATTTCAAGTAATTGACTTTTCATGGTCAGTCACAGTCAATAGAAATACCTTACTAAAAAAATAGGTAAACTACTTTTTGCAAGCTCAATATGCTAATACTTGAATTACCATGACTTTCATGCAAAAGATGGAACAGCAAAGACTGTTTGAAACTGAAGTTCATAGTAGGTATTCAATATACATTTAGCCAAGCATACTAAGAAAAAGATGGTCAGCTATAATAATTTAGTAGTAAAATTCCAGCTCTATGGCTTATCTTATTGTGATAAACCCATGTGATTCTTGATTGCAGTAATTTTCAAGATTAATGCAGCATAATGAGGAAGAGACTAAATTACTTGATCCAAGCCACTAGACTTTTCAAAGCAGTTTTCAAATAAGGCCCTAGTGACATTGTTAATTGCCCTTAGCCTTGATAGATTGTCTCCTAGTTTCAATCAGTTAGTGTTTTTTTCTCTTTCAAATTTGACAAAGTTAAATTTTTTGTATATTCCTTAATTCCACACGTTATCTAATTACCACTGACTCAATTAAAATCTATTAAGTCATAAAAAGTCAGCCTAAAGTCTGTGATTTGTGAAACTATGGGTCATTTATGGTATTGTAAATTGTGAAACCACCTACAAAATGTAAATTCTGATTTTCAATTTTTTAATATCCTCTCAAATTTAAGTATTATGATATTTACTTCAGTTTCTATGCTTGTGAATTACATTTTCCTCATATGGATCTTTATTCAGGAAGGGACTTAAAATTAAGCATATGAAACTGGCATAATATTTATGGCTTGTTTTATAAGTTAGGTGCTTTAGGATTCTTCTCATGTAAACGTAATATCTTCTTATTGAAGTAAAAATAGCAAGTTATAGCAAGTTATTTGCTGTGTTATTTGGAAGTTTTGGTGATGAGTGACATATGTTAAAAGAGGTAATACCTGACTCAATAAACATATGAGGAAATAATTACAGTAATTAGGTTCATGGAAAAAAAAAAAAAGAAAAAAAAGTCTGACAAGTGACAAAGACAGATAAGACATTCAGAATGCTAAAAAAGCAACAGTAACCTTTAGGAGCTACCAATAAATGTAATGTTTTACTGGAAATAAACTGTTTGCAGGCATATAAAGGCCTTAACTTCCAGCATGATAGAAAAAAATTAAATGAAGAAAATGGAAAGAAGGTATGAAATGAACAGAACAACTCATGTTTAACAAAGCTTGTGTGTATGTATGTGTGTCAAAAAAAAATAATAAAAAAATCTGATCTTCATTTCCCTATCAGAAGAAAGGCAAGAAAAGTGCATCATTCATCAAGAAAAGGTTTGAAGGTTTGTACTTCAGAATATTTAGAGAAGCATGGTTGATAACTGAAATGCAGATTAGGTTTGGTTACGATTAGATTAGGTTTGGTTACAATAAAACCTTAACTCACACTCAGATGTGAAGTGCTGAATGAAATGAAATGAAATGAAATGAAAGCAACATTTTTTTTTCTTTTAAGTCAAACATTAATGAAACTTAATCAAGATTTATAGAAGTTTTTTTTTTGTTGTTGTTTGTTTGTTTTTTAAGAAGATGCAGCTGTGGAAAAGAAGAAGAAGAAGAAAAAAAAAAAGCTCGATGCTCATATATCTTCTGTTGGTAAAAAAAAAAATAGGCAAGAAATTGACAGATAGGTATAAAAAGCCTACCAACACCTCAAAAGGTGCTATTTGGAGACAAAATAAAACACAGCTAATGCCACCACTGGCTTCCTGCTCTATTCTCCATTATGTTTTGTGTCTATTTAGCTCTTAGCACTCAGCACTCTGGAAATTAAGTTTGTGAAATCAGATACAGCATCCTTATTAAAATATTTTAATATTCATATATAATCATAAAACGTCATATATGAACACATTAATTAATGCAGAACCCTCATAACATGACTTGATTTTCAGTACACTGCTTGGAGAATGCCTTACTTCTAAACCAAAAATTTCCCTGTACGTCTGATCCTTCCTTTATATATAAGGATTCTTTCCTATATATATAAAGTTAATTTTGGAGATATTCTGAACATACAACACTAACAGTAAGTCAGCTGAGAGATAGAAGTGCTTTTCAGCATTTGACCTGGTCTGTGTTTTAATTCAAGGGTGGACAAGAATCTTTGTTTGTTTGATTGATTGTTTTTCTATGGCAATAGTGAATGCAGCACTTTTGAATGCATCTGCAGATAATATGAATTAATCTGTTCTGCCTTTGTGAATACTTTGTCTGCATGTGTCACATAGTGATAACATTACTCACATCTTTATCATTATCTCTGAACGAAATGTTTTCAGATACTTAATATCTTTTAATAAGGAAGGTGTACTGTATTTTGTATGAATGAGTTGGCAAGATTCAGGTGTTATGGTTACCTAGGAAGAAAACTGGGGGTGGAGGGGCAAAGTAGGGATTAAAAATCAAGATACACATAAAGAAGACATTCCGTGCTGACATTCCACATGTCATTATGGCTTAATAAATATCATGATGTTCTCTAGAGACATTTACATATTCAAATGTCATTTATCATTGAAAATAGACTATTTCAATCTATTAATTTTGTAAGCTGAATGCATCTGAATTTATCAAAGTGTTGATTAGGTATATAAATCTGTAGCTGACGTTAAAAAAAAAAAAGCCTAACAGTGGACCTAAATCTTTATCACATAAAAGGAAGTATTCAGGTATGTTTTGTCTGAGGCAAAGTTGTCATCCTTTTTGGACGTGACTTTCTTGGCCAACGTATTTATACCTTCCCTCTGGCTCCTTGAAAATATTCAGTTCTTGTCAATTTCATATATGAAAATAATACATAAGTACCCCAAATTAATAACTATATCAACGTTAATAAAACCTTAGACTGTGCCTATAGGAAGTTATATTTATTATTATTGTAAATAAAGAATACTGAACAGATTCAAAAAGGGCAAGTTACATAATGTATATATGGAATAACTGAATATGTCACTGAAATTAATGAAACGCGAGAAATGTTCTTACTCTGAATAAAATATATATATTGCTGCACTTTTTATGACTTCATAATTTTCATTTGAAGTGCTTGAAAAAGAAACATTAACATCACTGTTATATAAAGCTATATTTTTGTCATCAGCCTTCCAATTTAAAATAGTTCATACATAGAAAAAAAAACACCACCACCACCGACAAAAAAAAATTCTTTCCCAGCAGCTTTCCCAGCTCTCCTGTATACCTGAGCTGATCTCTATTATGGAACCGGTACTGTACAGCCAGTTGTAAATAGCCTTGAATATGCCAGACACAAGAGGTCCAACCACAGCAACACAATCTAATGAGTTTAACCCTGAATGCTGAGTTGTAAATTCTCATCTCCCACTATGGCTTTGCTGAATATATGTAATTAAGGCTACTTAAACTTGGAGTTAAAATAAATAATAATAATAATAAATCAACAGCAGCAGCTCTGTTTAAATGGTAGAATGTCAACACCTGTCTCACAAGGTTACTGTAAATATTAAGTAGTGAACTGTAATTGTCCGCTGGGCATAACTGAAAAACAGTCAATTGAGTGGAACGTGATCAACAAAGGAACATAATACATAGTTTACTGAATACATGGACAGCATCATTTTTTACCTTGTTTTCTTTACAGAAGGACTGTAACTGTTTATCTTAATTACATAATTTTCACTTTTGACCTAATATTAACAGTCCATCTGCAAAATAATGATTAATGAACATGACAACTACTTCATGTAATGGTACCAAATACTAACGTATAATATAGTGTGAAAGCACTGCACTCTTTTTACCATGTTTCACAGACATCACACTTTTTTGGGAAACTTTTTACAGTATATTAGCTGCCAGATCAGTATGAATTAATTATGAATTAATTTGTCTTTTCCCTTTTCCTAACTCAACTAAAACAATAGTTCAACTCAACTCAACTCAACTAAAACAGCAGTTCGCGCGGGCAGGGCGAGCGGGGGGCCCATCGTCGCTCTGTTGCAGCTGCCTCTCCCTTCGGTGCTTGTAATCTGCTTGCGTAGAACCTGACCATGGTATCAACCAGGCAGAAAACCGTGGCCTCTGCATCTCGTGCGGCATCTCCAGCCACGGTCACCAGTGTGGCTACTCAGACAGAGGGCTCAGGGAAACACGCAGCCGTCCAGGTCCTGGGCTGCAGAGTGTGCCCCAGCCTTCTGTCGGTCTCCGACAGCAGTGGTGGGTATGCCTGTGGGAGGTGTGCCCAGGTTGAAGAACTGCTCAGCCAGGTAGCGGAGCTCCGGGAGGAGGTGAACAGGCTCAGGAGCATCAGGGAATCAGAGATGGAAATTGACTGGTGGAGGTGCACTCTACCCTCTCTGAGGCAGGCTCACGAGCCTGCCACAGCACAGGCGTCTCCTGTTACGCAGAAGACGGAGGTTCCCTCCTCCTGTCAGTCAGTGGGAGGAGACCTAGATCAAGGGGGGGAATGGAGACAGGTGCCTATTCGGGGTGGTAGGCGAGCCCTCTCTCTGCCCACCTCACCTTCTCATCTACCCTTAAATAATCGATATGAAGGACTAGAACAAGACAATCTGAATGACAAAGTAGATAAAAACCTGTCCCAGTTGGAGGGTGCGCCTAAGACAAGGCGACCTACACATCGCATTGCCACATCATCCTTCAAAAAAGAAAGAAGGGCTATTGTTCTGGGGGGCTCCCTCCTGAAAGGGACAGAGGGACCGATATGCCGACCGGACCCAACCCGCAGAGAAGTCTGTTGCCTCCCTGGGGCTCGGGTGAGAGACTTTGCCAAGAAAGTCAAGCGCCTGGTACGGCCCACTGACTACTACCCACTGCTGGTCTTTCAGGCTGGTAGCGATGAAGTAGCAACAAGAAGTCCAAAGGCGATCAAAAGAGACTTTAGGGATTTGGGGCGACTACTTAGAGGATCAGGGGCGCAGGTTGTGTTTGCCTCTGTCCTTCCGATAGGGGGGATCGAAGCTGAAAGGCGTGCTGTTCACATAAACTCGTGGCTTCGAGACTGGTGTGACCGGCAGAATTTTGGGTTCTTTGATCACGGGAAGGTCTGTGCTACACCGGGCCTGATGGCACCGGATGGGATGCGCCTCTCTCGGAGAGGCGTAAGGATCTTTGGTCAGGAGTTGGCAGGGCTGATAGATAGGGCTTTAAACTAGAGTCGAAGGGGGAAGGGGCTAAAACCAGGCACACCGGTGAAGACCTAAGGGATGGTACGCTAGAATCAGAGGGGCTGTGTGCCAGTGAGGTCCTTCGGTCAGATCCACAAGGTGCTGAGTGTAAGGAGACGCACCTGAAGTGCTTCTACACGAACGCACGCAGTATGAGGAATAAAATGGATGAGCTAGAAGTCCTGGCCCAGTCCCGCAACTACGACATCATCGGCATAAGCGAAACCTGGTGGGATGAGTCCTGTGACTGGGGTGTTGCGATAGATGGTTACAGGCTCTTCAGGAGGGACAGGCAGGGTAGGTGAGGTGGTGGGGTGGCGATGTATGTGAAGCAGGGGCTGGACTGTGTGGAACTTCAGGTCGGCGATGGCAAAGTTGAGAGCCTCTGGGTAAGGATCAAGGGACGAACGAATAAAGGGGATGTCGTTGTGGGAGTCTATTACAGACCGCCTGGCCAGGACGATAGTGCCGATAAATTATTCTTTACAGAACTAAGAGAGGCCTCGAGATTAACTCCCCTTGTCCTTATGGGGGACTTCAACTTGCCAGACGTTAACTGGGAGTGCCACACGGCTGACACGAGCAAGTCCAGGAGGTTCATGAAGCACCTAGATGATAACTTCTTGGTGCAGGTGCTAACGGAGCCAACTAGGAAAGGTGCCCTCCTAGACCTGTTGCTAGAAAACAGAGAGGGTCTGGTGGGAGATGTGGTGATTGGTGGCCGCCTCGGTCATAGCGACCATGAAGTGGTTGAGTTCAAAATTTATGGTGACAGAAGGAAAAGTGCCACCAAAACCTCATCCCTAGATATGGGGAAAGCGGACTTCAGGCTGCTCAGGGAACTAGTCAGCAAGGTCCCCTGGGAAACTGCTCTTGAAGGCCTCGATGTCCACCAGTGCTGGTCATTCTTAAAGCTATGCCTTTTAGAAGCACAAGATCAGGCAATTCCTAAATATCGCAAGTCAGGCAGGCGGGGCAGGAGGCTGGCGTGGCTGACCAGGAACATTCTAATGGAGATTAGGCGGAAACAGAGAGTGTTTTGCTACTGGAAGGAGGGCCAGGTGTCATGGAAAGAATACAGGGATGCTGTTTGTGTTTGTAGGGAGAAAGTTCGTGTGGCCAAAGCACAGCTAGAGTTGAAGCTGGCTGTGTCTGTGAGAGAAAATAAAAAGGGTTTTTTTAGATATGTGAATGGAAAAAGGAGACCTAAAGAATACATAGGGCCGCTCCTTGATAGGGAAGGTCTCCTCACAGACAATGACATAGGCAAAGCAGAGACGCTTAACGCCTTCTTTGCCTCTGTCTTCAATGCCGATGATGGGCTTCGGGACCCAGGGTGCCCTGAGCTGGAGGACCGGGACGGTGGGGATGACAAACTCCCAACTGACCCTGAACATGTGCGGGATTTGCTACTCCACTTGGATCCCTACAAGTCCATGGGTCCGGATGGGATTCATCCCCAGGTGCTGAAAGAGCTGGCGGATGTCATCGCGGAACCTCTCTCAATTATTTTTCAACGATCCTGGGAATTTGGAGAGGTCCCGGTAGACTGGAAGCTGGCAAATGTTGTGCCGATTTTCAAGAAGGGTCAGAAAGAAGACCCTAGCAATTACAGGCCTGTCAGTCTCACGTCAGTGCCTGGTAAAATCATGGAGAAGTTGGTTCTCGAACTTATTGAGGCGCACCTGGGGGACAAAGCAGTCATTGGTCCCAGCCAGCATGGGTTTGTGAAGGGTAGGTCCTGCCTAACTAACCTGATTTCCTTTTATGATAAGATCACCCGTATGGTGGACCAAGGGAAACCAGCTGATGTGATTTTTTTGGACTTCAGCAAGGCTTTTGACACGGTTTCCCATAGGATCCTACTGGACAAAATGTCCACCATACAGCTAAATAAAAACATCATACGATGGGTGAGCAATTGGCTAACGGGCAGGGCCCAAAGGGTTATGGTAAATGGGGCTGTGTCAGGCTGGCGGGCGGTCACCAGTGGGGTCCCTCAAGGCTCCATTTTAGGGCCGGTACTTTTCAATATTTTTATAAACGGTCTGGATGTAGGAATAGAATGTATTTTGAGCAAGTTTGCTGATGACACCAAACTTGGAGGAGTTGTGGACTCGAATGAGGGTGGAAAGGCCTTGCAGAGGGATCTGGATAGGTTGGAGAGCTGGACGATCACCAACCGCATGAAGTTCAATAAGAGCAAGTGCCGGGTCCTGCACCTGGGACGGGGAAACCCTGGCTGCACGTACAGACTGGGCGACGAGACGCTGGAGAGCAGCCTAGAAGAGAGGGATCTGGGGGTCGTGGTAGACAGCAGGTTGAATATGAGCCAGCAGTGTGCCCTGGCAGCCAGGAGGGCCAATTGTGTCCTGGGGTACATCAAGCACGGCATCGCTAGTAGGTCAAGGGAGGTGATTGTCCCGCTCTACTCTGCGCTGGTGCGGCCTCACCTCGAGTACTGTGTGCAATTCTGGGCACCACAGTATAAAAAGGACATGAAACTGTTGGAGAGTGTCCAGAGGAGGGCTACGAAGATGGTGAAAGGCCTGGAGGGGAAGACGTACGAAGAACGGCTGAGGTCACTGGGCCTGTTCAGCCTGGAGAAGAGGAGGCTGAGGGATGACCTCATCACAGTCTACAACTTCCTCGTAAGGGGGTGTCGAGAGGCAGGAGACCTTTTCTCCATTAACACCAGTGACAGGACCCGCGGGAACGGGGTTAAGCTGAGGCAGGGGAAATTTAGGCTTGACGTCAGGAGGGGGTTCTTCACAGAGAGGGTGGTTGCACACTGGAACAGGCTCCCCAGGGAAGTGGTCACTGCACCGAGCCTGTCTGAATTTAAGAAGAGATTGGACTGTGCACTTAGTCACATGGTCTGAACTTTTGGGTAGACCTGTGCGGTGTCAAGAGTTGGACTTGATGATCCTTAAGGGTCCCTTCCAACTCAGGATATTCTATGATTCTATGATTCTATAATAGATGTGCTGTTACAGAACTGTGCTTTGGAATGACATAAAGGAGTGCAGCAAACTTCTGATTGTTCTTTTTCTTCAAAACTGTAAGCTGAAATGGTTGGAATTAGGAGAGAAAAAAAAAAAAAAAGCAAAAAAAAGGCACACATCTACCCTGTTTACAGTCAGAACCACAGTGCATAATATTTTGCTACAAGGAATAGTGTTTGTTTGTGTGTTTATTTGTCTTTTGCCACTAAATAATTCTGCTACTTCCATAACTAAATCATTGATTTTTTCAGCCTCTGGGAAGGAAAATACAGTATTGTTTTTATTTCAAATCTTTTCAAGGTTTGTACTTGCAGGTGAATGAGAAAAGGTTTTCTTCTGGTACTACTGTTAGCTAAATAGCAGCATGGTTGATACTGCTACAGCATCGGTTACATGCTAGTTATTGAAATTTAAAGTTCTGGTTAAGTAGGCAAGGTATTGAAGGACTGCTTTCTCTTTTTGTTGTGTATAATATCATGTTTGAAGACAAGCCTATCCCATATCAGCTTTGTCATGGCAAGGAAAATCCATTCTTTCAGTATTGGTGTCTGCCTCAAAACTTGCAGTGAATTTCTAGTTTCAACAAATGCCATGCTGTGCTTCTAGCTCTATCAAGATCATCTTTTTCCATTGCCTCCAAAAATTTGCTCTGATCCGTTTCCTATTGCAAGTAGTACTCTGTTTCCCTCAAAAGTCCCCTAGTCCAGATATGTAGTAGTAAGTGTGGGAAAACATCAGTATGCAGTAAAAATGCACAGCCATGCAAAGTTGCTCTCAGGGATGCAAACTCTCCTCTTCTCTCGCTGTGCTGAGAGAAGAGCAGCTAGAAGGGTAACTAGGAGAAAACCACCAGTCAGCTTTCAGCTGTGCTGCTATTTGCATCTGTTTCAATAGATTAAAACACACAACGTCCATGCAATGAACTATAAGCAAGCAGCTTGTTATAAGAGTTACCTGATCTAGATTGCATATCCAGTTCAATTCACTGTGGATTGGTGTTTACAACACTGATTGATGTATCACCTTGGAATTAAACCTACCCACTGACATCTTGCCTGACCTAACAATTCAACTGCCTGAAGCACTGCACTGGTGCAGCTAAGCCTTTCTCAGAGTGAGCAGGTCTGGAGACAGCCAGCATTGTCTGTTTCCCAGGCTCCACTGTGAGCTCTGCACATGAGCTCCTTATTAATGTTTTGGATAACCTGGGGAGCTTAATTTCTTATATTCCTATTGCTGGGGGTGTTCTGTGAGAAAGTACTTCAAAATGTAGGGGTTCAATGGGATCTGGGAATACATTTGGGTGCTGTGTTGTCTGTGTATTATGTTAATTGATACATTTAAAGACTTCCAAGGTTCAGGATCAAATACAGAGCTTCTCAGCTTCTCAAGAGAGGTGGAAGTTACGTGAAAAGAAGCTAACAGTTTAGAAAGGGCAATCACTCAGGCCTTTCAGAGGCAGAGTAAGGAATGGAGTGTCGTCCCTCATCTTTGTGAATGTTTGTTGGGTGAAAAAAAAAAAAAAAAAGGCAGATCATAATAAGGTCTTCCATTGCTTGCCTTTAGTATTGCTGTAGGGTTTATGTTATCTGTCCTGAAGAACTTCATTCTATGGCAATTGTTTAAGCTTTGCCTCTCAATAATTTTATATTGAATTAAAGGAGTAGCTTTTGTAATGATTGAGGGCTGCACAGCTCCTATGACTGTCTATTGATCCTTGCAAAAAAAAATATATATATAAACCACATATATATATAAACAATATATATTTGTATTTTTCTGCTGCAATGTATATATAAACTATATATATATACATTGCAGCAGGAAAATACAAACGAATAAATTGTTTTAAACAAGCCTTATTTTTAAGAATTAAGCTTGTGTATCTATCCAGGCATGTGCAGATACCTTTGCAAGTTATTAAATCATGCAAAAATCCTTATGGAATGCCTTTTGGCTGGCCTTAACCCCTTTTGTTGTTGATGATGGGCATGGCAGATTGTAATAATCTTCAGGTTTAGCTAGAAAAAAAAAAAAAAAAAGACATTGTTAGTGAAAAAAAAAAAAGGGTGGAAGTAATGGCAAAGATAAGGAGACAATGATTCCCTTTGGGGGAAAAAAAAAAAAAAAAAGGCTACAAAAACATCAGTGAATCATGAGCTGATGACTGAGAAAAAACATGTCTGGTGACTGACCTGGAAAAAAAGGCATTACATTTAAATCCTCTGCCTTTCTCCCTCTTCCACCTCCCACTCAGCTTCCACCTCCACCACAACCAAGAGTAAAGAATTGGAAGAAAATTGAAAGATATTCTAACGGTGATTTCAGAGCTGACTGAAATAGCTTCAGTTAAATCTAGGACTCCTGAAAAGCTGTGAGACTCGGAAAGTGGTAAAACAATATGGAGGAAACAGGTATGGAGAAAACAAAGGGCAATTAGTTTTTGAAATATCATTCTTAAAAGTTCATGTTTTATAAAGCTTAAGTGGAGGACAAACTGTTTATGAAAATCTGCCATAAAGAAAGAAGACACTGCATTAATTCATTTGCTGTTCAATAAAGTTATCCTTCAAGCAAAAGCAATCTATATGTGGATGACTTACCATACAGAGAATAGAGTTTTTGTATATGTGCGGTCTATTTTGTGTATATGTAATTTCAGCTAATTCTGTCTCCATCAACCACTGCAGGTTGATGGTTCCTGATTCCAGGTTTCTTACTTGGAGCTATAACATGAAATACGCTAAAGGAAATGCTTAGAGCACACAACCTTCTGTAGCATGTAGAAATTTGTTTTGATTCCAGAAACTGAGTGAAATCATAATTTTTACTGCTTTGATCTCTCTGTTGCTGCTTATTCTCATAGAAGAAATTCTCTATAGTTTCATTGTAAGTTAAAAGATAAAGTTTAGAAACAGGAGACAATGGAAAACATGAATGAATTATTGATGTTGCTTGCATATCACCTCTGAGTGCTGCTTAGTTAATGTGAGTTTTGTCTTCAGTCATATCTCAGAGCCTGGGTATCAGTAGTTAAAAACTTAGTTACATTTAGAGTATCTTAAAAAAAAAAAAAAAAAAAAAAAAAAAAAGTGTTCTAGTATGTCCATGTTTTGGAAGAGGAACCTGAAGTTTACTAAGTGCAGTTCTCTCTTATATGGCACATGCGTAATATGTTTAATCAGCATGTTATGTTTAATCAACCTGCATATGCTACATAGCTACAAAGGCTTCTATAATTCAGGCTCTGAAAAATTCAATGATGTTTCACATGTCAATACATTCAGCATTTTTATTCAGAGCTTGCATGGCTTGTGACTGTAGGAGTTGAACAGCTCTTCCTTACAGTTGTTACGGTTACCATCAGGAGGTCCTGCATTGCTTGATGCTGTAGGCAAGAATATTCATGGGAACCCAGAAAAATAAAATAATAATAATAATAAAAAAATATAAAAAAGGTGTAGTTTCAGAAGGAAGGGAGGAAATATGAACACTATGGCAGACGAAGACAGAAATGAGATCAGTAGCAGTGTTTCTGAGAATATGGACAGAAATACAGAAGAAAAAGAAGTACATATGACAGACTAAACAGGAGTTTGGGATGTTGTCAAAAAAGGTTAGGGGAGAAGAAAACTGCAGGAGAGCTTTCTATAAATGTTGAAGTATTCATACTTGTAAGTCCTGGAAACTTAGAGTTGTGAATAGGTCTAGTAAGAAGGTGTATATAGTAGCAAAACTTATGTTGCCATACCACCAGAAGATCTCTGTGAAAGAAGTTAACAACTTTGTACTACTACCTATTACTGCCTTTTTGACATAAAGTCCACTGACCTGATTATTCAAGGTTAGGATGTTTCTGTGTAACAGAGTCATAACTTCATTTTATGTAAGGTAGAGAAGAAGGATTACGAATTTTATGCCTCAAAAGTCTTTTTTTTTTTAACATTATGTTATCTTTTCAGCAAGAATATCTAAAAACACTATTCTAGAATTATTCAATCTTCATTTTTATGTAGTATCTTTATTTATATCTAGTAATATCCATTATTAAAGAAAAACAAAACAAACAAACAAACAAACAAAAAACAACAGGAAAAAAAAACATAACTAAACAAATAAACAAAACTCTGTATTTTTATTTTTTTTTTCAAACAATTTTTGGATAATATCTAGAGTTTGTTTTACAATCCCCAGTCTCAGAGAGCTTAGCCATTGAAGTAAGAAGGCCACACTTTGTGCACTACTTCCAATCTACCTTTCTACTTAGAGGGTTTTTCAGGGAGTTAGCTAGAGGCACTGTAGGCAGGTTGCAAACTGTGATACTGAAGCAGCAAATCAGAAAGTAGATAAATTCCAGGTGTATGTTTTCTTTTCTTCTGCTTTTCTTTTGTTTCCAATGCTTCTTTCAGAGCTTGTGTTGATAAATTATAAGGACAGTCATTTTGGTACATCTTGATAAAGCCATCTGTGAATGGCCTGACAAAATCTAGTGCATTCCTTGTGTTACAGAAAACATAATTAAGCTTTACTAAATTTCTCAGACTGTCATAGCTCCAGAGAAGTTTAGGGATCAGGAAGAGTTTGAAGTATGTTCCCCACCTCCCCACTCAGCTACAAGATTATGGGATATACCAGGACACTGTGGGCCTTTTTACTACTCTGCTTCTCCAGGTAGAGTAGAGTAGAGTGGGAGGTAGGATGTGTTAGGGAGGTAAAAAGACTTGTAGTAAGCACAATGAGGTTATGTGAGCAAGGGAAGTCTGGATCATGCAGACATGAAATGATAAATAGAGAGAATGTTAATTTAAAATGTATCGTAGTTTGGAGATATAATTTATCCAGAATTTGAAAGAATTCACTTAGGAAATATTTTCTATTTGCCTTTTGTTCATATCAGGGAGAACTGGAGTGAATGCTTTTCTCATTTGAGATACTCTTGGTCACAGAAAGAACATCTGCCATTCACAGACAAATATTTGTTTAGTTTTTCTCTGTACAAATGCTTCATGAAAAATATTTATCCTCTGAGAAGGGAATGCAAATTGTTACAACATGAGTCTTGAAAAAAACACAGGCAAACTTTATCTCTCAGCAGGCAAGGGAAAATAAGAGTTTGTGACAATACATGAAAAAGATTAGAGTTCTACCCTAATGCATACTAGTCATTTATTTAAATGTTAGTTCTAATTCTCCTGTGTGATGGTATCAATTCTTATTTTTCACCTTTCTCTGTATTCAGCTTGCATTGCTGTTTCAAAGTGAGGCATTTACCTTCTGTTAAATGGTTTGTAGTTTTTCCCAGTGAAGGCAGTAATGTACACTATTCCATGTAGAGGGATACCATATCTTTAGCTTTATTTTTATTGAAATCTTCTGCTTTGTTATCAACACTAATCTGAAAGCTGAATAAAATCAATGTACACAGAAAACTCAATGTTCATTCGACGTTATTAGTCTCATAAAGATTCATAACACACAAAGCAGATATATGTTCATTTCCCTCTAATTGCTTTCAAAAATGTTATTCCTGTCTCCTAGATATTATCATTTCATAGCTATTGAATGCATAAAGAACATATTTTGTGCTGGTTGATATCCTCTGTTATCTCACTGAAATAGGTGGAATTACAGAGATGGTATACTAGTAAATTTGTCCCAATGACTTTTCCTATATGTAACAGCAAAGTTCTAGAGAATATTTTTAACCTGTTTGAAAAAATACAGTGTCTAATAACATGGTATTTTCATGTAAAACTTTTGGCTTTAGCATATCTTCAATGTTACAAAATAAAAATCCATGCTATGCTTCTGCATGCAAGAGATGATCCCAGTTCTTTTCTAAAAATGAAATCTTCAAAGAATGCACATACTGGGACCAACTTACCAATGCTTATTCACTTGTAAAATCTTTACTTGTACAAGCAATCCTGTTGAAGTTAAAACTCCCAGATACATGCTTTAAGGTTGCATGGATCTTGACAATTGTATTCTACCCCCGAGCTAAAGGCTAGCTTGAGTTTCATCTGATGCAACCTTCCAGTTGAATGCATTCCTGCTGTGAATGTATATTTCGAAGTCTTAAGAAGCAGAGAGCCAATTATAAACTGGCAAACAATTTTTCTGAAAAAGCAGATCTAGCTTCCTTTTAATGTTATTACTGTTCCCCCCCCCCACTAGTTTAGAATTTTGCTGTTTATCTCACTTTACAGGTTTTCTTCTCAAGTAGTACATGGCTTATTATAAGATTTCTTGCTGATGGTAGGAAAAAGAAGAAAGAAAATGTGAACATTGCTAATACTGTCCTTAAGAATGACCTTCGTTGTTGGGGCAAAAATTGATGTAATATTTGGCACTTTGGCCCAAACTGTTCAACACTATGTCCCAGCGTATATTTTACCAAAGAGTTCTGCTTTCAAAAATGGGGAAAACTATTTGCAAAACACCAGTGCCGAAGCTGATTTTTTTAGTGTCTTTAAGACAATGTGTAGGCTGACTGCATTCTGCACTAGGTTATGCGATGCCATGACTGCATGGTGCACAGTGTCTGTATTCATACTGCTTATATATGCATAATATATATTACTTCAGATACTAAGAATGATTAAATTTTAAAAGTGGATGGTGCACAAGCTATTGCATTAAAGTGTCTTGGCTTTGCTAGGATAGCTGTCATAAATTGATTTGATATGTCAATATTGGCTATTAGCTAATTATGTAATCTGGCTTTTTGATGTGCTTGACATGCAACTTTACTTTCAGACAAAACTGCCAACTGAAGAAGAAATGGTTTCCTTTTTTTTTTTTTTTTTTTTCTTTTCTTTCAATTACTTGACTACTTACCCATATCCTCATCTTCAATTGAATGCAATTAAATGGTCCTTAGAAAATTATTAAGTCAAGAAGTCTTTGAAACTCAGTTATGTGTGTGAGTAAGTGCATGTGTGTGAAACAGAGAGAGGAAGTGATGCTGGGAGTGGAGGTGTCTTCATTATTTTAGCAAACTGAGGTAATGACTGATTTTCCTGCAAATGCTACATTTGCTAAAACCTTGCCAAACCTAAGAAGCATTTTCTTCAGAGTATTACTGTAATAAGCACTGTCTTACAGGAGCTTCAGTTCTACATATTGACTCTCTCCATAGCTACGTTGGGATCTTTAGCAGGAGCTAGTAAGGAGCATGTGGGATCACGGTATTAGATAGAGATGTACAACTGATGGAAAAAATACTGTGCACTTTTCTTGTAAAGACAATGGGAATTACCTTGAGGTAACTAAACAACATTCCTGGTTTGATCAATTTGAAAGGAATCATATAGAAGTACATCAGACAAAACTTTATGGAGGTGGATTTAATTGTTTTACTGTCTGCTTATGTTCTGTAAAGTCTGTTTAGAGTGTCTGTTGTCTTTGCATGGCTGTTTTAATCAAAAGTGGTTTACTTCACAGTGAAATAAAGGAGTACCTCAACTCATACTCTAGCACACAGAAATTTCTGCAGCCATTTCTTGCAAGTCAGCAAAATAGCACAAATTTATACCAGAAACACTATGACCCAAATATTTGTTAAACTACTACATGTTGCCCCATTAGATGTACTGTGGATTTTGAATATCAGCTGGATGCAGTATGTTTTCTGCATTTTAGCTCAAATATCTATTTAGCTGGCTAAACAATTACTGCTGAATATGCTGTTCCTACAAGGTCTTGTAGGAACAAGATCTTGTTCCCCTACTCCCTTTCCTTTCTACACAAAAATACAGAAGTTTTCTTGGCAGAGATGATTGTGATCCTTGATTTGTGTTATTTGGGCAAGCACAAAAGTTTTTCACACAGCATCATTATATTTTTTCACCTACCGTAAACTGTCCTTGCTAGTCTGTTTTAACTGTGGTTGCTGTACTATTGAATTCTGTTGAATTACCTTTTCTTTGTGTGTGCTTGTGTGTGTGTAAGTGCTAAGCAGGGAAACTTTGTGTTATCCCTATCTCATACCGATACACGTCAAGAACAACCATTTACCATTTCACCATTTCACCATTGCCATTTCACAATGAATGGCAATGGTGAAGAATTGCACTCTCCCACTCCATGCCCATGCAACACTATTATCCTTCTCTTGCTCTATTCTCCTGTTTTGCCACCCATGCAACTAAGTTTTCTTATGGGTATAAAAAGCCCACATAAATTAAGTAGTAATGTACTGTGCTCTGTAATTCAGAACTGAGTTTTGTTTTAAGCATTTTTTTTTATTTGACATACAAGTGAAAAGCTTCTAGCAGTTTATTTATTTCATGAATAATTTATTATAATAATCAGAAAATTGACTAAAATATAGAAAAGAAATACCGTATGTCAACAGTTGAACTACATTGTATTCTTCAGGTCTCATCCACTTTTATTCATTTATTTTTTGTTCAATATGTGTCCTTTATGTGTATTAAAAATCACTTGATTCTGCCCTAGACAGATTGTCAAAAGTGATTTGCAGACCTCACCAGCGGGGTTACTTAAGCAGTCTTAGCATATTTTTTAATGAATACCACCCACCTATCTTCACCTAAATAATACTCATCATTTTAATGGATGTGATATTGAACTCTATTGGACTTAAAAGCTTCAGTAAATATCATAGACCTACAAAAACCATTTGAGAGAGAATATTTACACCTACCTAATTATTCTATTTATATTTTTCTTTTTAAAGAAGTTAGGTATGGTTATTGAATAGCATATTAAACTGCATAGAATTTAAAAGAGTGGATTAAAAGGTCATTGTCAAACCTGAGCATTTGTGGAATGGACCCCACAATCTTTGAAATGCAAATGAAAAAAAAAAAAAAAAAAAAAAGAATGCTTAACAAAGTATATCTTTACGCATTAATATTTTACATCTTTTATTTTACATCTTTTTTTTTTTTTTTTTTTTTTTTTTGGTGTGGGGAGGGGAATGGATTGTGCTTTGTTTTGTTCTTGTACTATTTAAGCAAGTTTTTTGAAGCTATCTATCTTGTCTTTTAATGAAAAAAAAAAAAATCAGGAAACAACACTAATAGTCTTCAACCTGTTTCTCAACTTTACTCCAGATACATCTCTTCCCAGCTTCCTGGACTCCAGTCACCTTGCCACACCTTACACTCCATTCCCTCAATGAAGCAATGGGAAGTGCAGAAGGTGGTGAGCTCCATATTTATCACTCAGGTCCTCTAGCATGTTTCTCCACCAACTGCAGGCGGTTGTAACTGTTCAGGCACCCTCTGTTGTATCTTCACTTATATGTCTTCCTACTGTCTTCAAGATTGAAGGTTGGCCAGGGTGATTTCCTTTAGTGCCAAGATGCCAAGACTGGTGTCTGTTCAACTGGCTTCATATTCGTCACATTGTATCTGATGTTGCAGTCCTTCCTGTCAGTGCTTGAAAGGGGAATGGATAGGAAAGACAGTTCTGAGAATATAATTTTATCAAGTTTCTACCAAGAAAAAAATGCAATAAAATATAAATCTCAGAGTATCAGCATATTCAGTGAGGATCAAATTACACACAATGGTATGCTATGCAGGCTGTATATATACTCCCATTACATACAGAATATAAATATGTAAAAATATAATGTAGTACAGAAGCACAGGGTACTTGGAAAGAGTGGTAGAAGAACTTTAAATACTTGATTCTGTATTTCCTGATGTAGATTTTTTTGCCTGTATACAAGACAGAAGAATAGTTATGGTTTCCAAGTTGACCTATGATGGGTATATTCTTTTTGACAGGATTTTACCCTTTTGGTCCACTTGTATTTAATCAGTATTTCATAGTGCAGGATGATTGCTTTTCAGTAACAGCTGGGGCACATGCTACTGGAGATATCAGTCTGGGAATTGAAAGGGTTGGGGAGAACAGAAACAATTCCATTTTATATAAACAGCTTCCAAGTCAGGTAGCCAGAAAATGACTACAGAAGAGAACTGCTAGACTACGAGCTGGGAAACATCTCTTCATTTACAAAATTAATTAAAAAATTAACAGAAACATGTGTACAGTTTACATTTTCTTGTCTCCTTGGGATGATATGCACAGAGAGAAGAAAACAAATATTTCTGTTCAAATTCCTATGTAAATGAAAGAAAAGGGAATGCACTCAAGCAGTTTGCTGTATTGCTTTCTGTAGATGAATTGAGACTTGTACCTAACCTAGCAGAACGCATTATCTGGAGGTTAGTCACCAAAGAGGTGTTGATGGAACATCCCAACTGCTCTACCAGACCATAATCTGACTGCGCATCCTCACACCCACTTTAGTGTATGCAGGGGGTGGTTTTGACTCTTTTTGTTCTGCTGCAGGAGATAAAGACATAATGGTTGCCTTTGGAAAAAGGAGTGAACAAAACCAGATTGGTCTAGAAATTATTTATGTTTGAAATGAACAGCTATTGTTAGTGTTGCCATAGAAATTATACCTTTAAAAGACTAGCATTTCCTCTCTGTATTGCATTCTTTTGTATATAATCCTGTGGGGGGAAAAATAATTAAATAAGAATGTTGTGATTCTGACTAATCTCTCTTGCTCCTGTTATTAGATTAGATTTCTCCAATCTCATCCTTCTGCTACAGCCTTTGAAAGAGTACACAGCTGTCAGTATACATGTTAGACAATTTCTATGTTGGAAGATTATTTTTCCCTTTTATGAGAAGCTGTGTATCTTTTAAACATCAGAGATGTGCTGCCAAGTATACTTCACAGCATGAAGATAAATAATGCCATTAAACTAGAAAACCTTTTAATGATTGCTGGCTACTCAGTGGGTTTAGCAATTTAGAATAACGCTTCCTTACAAAAATCACTACAGTTATTGAAACTTCTAAGCACGGCAATCATTTCAAGACAAAGTGGTTGTATTCTTTTACAAAGTGGGTCATTGGTGATTTTCTGAAAGCTTGCCTTGGTAATTTTTGTATTCTTTTTATTCCTATGCACAAGAGGAAATATAGAATGTGAGATGGGTTGTAAAAATAGCATAAAATTATTTTAATTTATCTGGAACTATAGTAGAATAATGCATGCTGTAGAGGTTATTCTTAATTCCCATGAGGACAGCTGCTATGAGTTGACAAATATATACTTTGTGAAACCCACCACTCTGCACTTCGTAATGGTTAAGGATCAGAGAAAAAGGACATAGCTTCTCCACTATATCCAGTCAAAACTTACTTCAGAGTTTCTTTGTTCACTCCAGTTTCTACTGTCTATTATGTCTTTTATTACTGAGTATCAGTGAAAAGAAAGACTCTAGCATTTATGTCGTGCTTCTTTTTTATACCTATATAGTAAATATTGTCTATCTAAAACAGCCAGATATATATCTGCTCTATAGATGGAGAGATATTCAGTAAATCTTAAAACACAGGAAAACCTTTTAAGGACATAGAGAAACAGAAAGGGAAAAGACACTCAATGCAAAAATTAATAACTGATGGGTTTACATGTAAAATTTAACAAGAAATTAAAACTACATCCTTCTGTGATCCCACAGATGAAACCGAGTTCACCATTTCATTTTCATTTTAACAGGGAATAAAAGGTTAAAAAGAAACTTTATTATTATTATTATAAATGTAGAACATATTTCTTAAAGAGAGGTCAGAGGTTGGTGATTTAACATGGATCTAAAAATCCTCTTCCATCTACAGAAGAGAATATGTGCTCAAAGCTATGCTAGGCATAAAAGATAGTTCAGAGTGCATTCTTGCAGATATGATAGCACAGCCTGCAGGGAATGATGCACTGTAATGAAGATTCCTTACATGGCTCAACACATCCTTTCCCTTATGTCCCTAGTAGATCTGACAGATGACATCTTTTTGTTATTTATCTTCTTTTCCTTCCACATGTACTTTCTTTTCTAAAATCTAAGCAAGATTGGGTAATTCTTTGTTTTGTAGTCATTAATTTATTAGAATACTTAATCTTGAAATACATTAGTGTTTAATTAAAAGTTTGTATAATATATTCCCACTCTTTTCCACCATTTTGTAGCACTCAGAAATTGTTAGGCTAGTATTAAACACTAAATTCATGTTTACTCCAGCACTTCCTAAAATTATATATGCAATTGTAAACAAAGCAACTGGATTTTTTTCACTCTTTCATAAATATTCAATTTAGTTGAATTCTTAAAGGGATCATTGCAAGCAGCATTATAGCAGAATTATTAAGGATTTTCCAATTTACCAATAACCCATAGAAGTCATATATCTAAAGACTGAACCACCTGACAGCTTGTAAAGGTTTTTTGCTTTGATCTTTTCTAATTTAGACTCCTTTCTAATTTCAACACCTAAATTACTCTTTTTTTTTTTTTTTTTTTATTCTTAAGAATAAGTGATTATTATTATTACTATTATTATTATTGTAAATGTATTTTTCTATGAAAGTGAGGTGTCAAGTAGGCTCTTAAAGAAGTGCTTACCTCATTGATTTTTGCCTCAAGTTCTAAAGGCATATGACACTGCATGGGAAGACTAAAAATATTCTGCCATGGTGTACAATCTCTGTGAAGGCTAATTATTAATAAGCCTTCATAATATTCAATAAGCATGAAGCTGGTAACTTTTTTATTTTATTTTATTTTTTATTTTTTCCTTCATTAACTGTTTTGTTTGTTTGTTTGTTTGCTATCAGGAATTAGTTTCAAGTCTGCTCTTTGTGTTCTGGATAAAGGCTACTACTTATAATAAACAAGAGTATATGCAACCCGTATAGGAATGATTTTTTTTTTAATATTAAATACTAACCATTATGGATATAGTTATATTTATTGGAAGCATTATTCAGCAGTGAAGCAATGAGCTAGGAAACATTTAGACTTTCAGAAAAACAGCAATGTGTACAGGTGATATTTTCAAACCTTTATTTCCTTCTCAAATTCCTGATTTGAAGGAAGGGACTTGGAAAACAGGTACATTTGAGAATATCTTAATTCCAAAAGGTAATTATGCCAAGAAAATCAAAGGAGTTATTGATCGTTAAATCGATTTACTTCTGTGCCTGTATCCAAAGTGGGTGACTGTTTTCTGCTGGAGTTTATGCAGTTTTCAGAGACTTGAGTAAGCATGAAGATTATAAGAATAAGGATTTTTAATCTTCTCAGAAGCACTTTTAAAAAAGGGTGAGGAAAAGGAATAAGAGAGATCTGTCAGTCCTTAAGATGATCTCTTGTATTCTAAGTGGTGACATGATTAAAGTGAGATATAATATTCTGAGTCATTAACTCATATTTTTGGTGGGGCAACTGAGAAGGTGATACTTTTAAGTTATCTGGCTCCTGGTCTTGCCTGTTTTAGTAATCAAACTGTGCTGAGAGTAGGATTACAAACTGAAGCCCTTTTGTTTCAGACAATATTACACAAGCATCATCTGTTGTTAGGGAGATAGTCAACCAGGGAACAGTCATCAAAAGATAGCATGATGTTTTTGCCACATTCAAGCCTGTAAAAACTGTTCTGCTGAAAACAGAATGGTCCCTTCCCATTTTATTTTAAGCTACACTAGCAGCTGCTATAATACATAAAACAGCTAAATGATTCCATAACAGTATTAATGAATTTAAATTAGAGCTGCAGTCTGCTCTTCTGCAGTCCAAAATTTCAACTAACGGGTGTGTGCAGAGTCTACAGTATGAGAGCAAGTCATCCCTTTTACCTATAAAACTCCCACTGACAATTACACATATTCACAAAAGGAGTAGAATTAACCTTTGTTGGGAATACTGTACAACAAATCAGTTAAACTACCAACAATCAGAGGGAGAACCTAGTTTGCTGTAATACCGATATTCTCACAGTGGGAAGACAAAATTACTAGTAGATTGGTGTCAATGATAAACCATAGAAGATAATAAATAAAAAGACCTGAGTTGTTTGCAAAAATCAGAATTAATCTTTACTGATAACAGGTTTACAGTGGCAGAAAACACCCAGGATAAAACATTCAGTGCAAATCTTACCTACTATTATAAGAGCAAGTGCCGGGTCCTGCACCTGGGACGGGGAAACCCTGGCTGCATGTACAGACTGGGCGATGAGACGCTGGAGAGCAGCCTAGAAGAGAGGGATCTGGGGGTCGTGGTAGACAGCAAGTTGAATATGAGCCAGCAGTGTGCCCTGGCAGCCAGGAGGGCCAATCGTGTCCTGGGGTACATCAAGCACGGCATCGCTAGTAGGTCAAGGGAGGTGATTGTCCCGCTCTACTCTGCGCTGGTGCGGCCTCACCTCGAGTACTGTGTGCAATTCTGGGCACCACAGTATAAAAAGGACATGAAACTGTTGGAAAGTGTCCAGAGGAGGGCTACGAAGATGGTGAAAGGCCTGGAGGGGAAGACGTACGAAGAACGGCTGAGGTCACTGGGCCTGTTCAGCCTGGAGAAGAGGAGGCTGAGGGGAGACCTCATCACAGTCTACAACTTCCTCGTAAGGGGGTGTCGAGAGGCAGGAGACCTTTTCTCCATTAACACCAGTGACAGGACCCGCGGGAACGGGGTTAAGCTGAGGCAGGGGAAATTTAGGCTGGACGTCATGAGGGGGTTCTTCACAGAGAGGGTGGTTGCACACTGGAACAGGCTCCCCAGGGAAGTGGTCACTGCACCGAGCCTGTCTGAATTTAAGAAGAGATTGGACTGTGCACTTAGTCACATGGTCTGAACTTTTGGGTAGACCTGTGCAGTGTCAAGAGTTGGACTTGATGATCCTTAAGGGTCCCTTCCAACTCAGGATATTCTATGATTCTATGATTCTATGATACTATTGAACTGACATATTGAACTGGATGCCCTTAGCATGCAAGCTGCATATGTTCAGTATACTTATCCTATGCAAAGCTTCCATTTCATATGGGGAATTTAGAGGAAGAGATTTATGAAATACTCCGGCTAAGGCAAACCTAATGCAATGAAAACTTGTATGTTTTAACTTTTATACATAAATAATATTTTAGTCTTGACCCTTTTGTTGTAATTATTTCAGTATAGGAATTATTCCGTTAAATTATTCCAGTAAGGTGTTTGTAGTTTATTGGCTTCATAAGGGAGTTTACAATACTTTCACAATGCTTTTATAATAGTAGCAATCTTAGATACATGTCGTAAAATATTTTTTCCATCTAAATATGTTTATGGGTATAAGCAAACAATTAATTGTTAAAGGTCTTGCTGAAACCACTCAAATTAAATAGTTATTTAAAAGAAAAAAAGAAATCAGTGAAGAAATTCAGTAAAGAAATCTGACTTTGAGAATCATTCTCATTGGATTCTGATTCATACATACCACTATAAAATGTCGTTAAGCTATATATTTTGAAAAATACTTTTTCTCATCTACTTACAAAGTGGAAAAGCCTCAGACTAGTTGAACTAAGATTATTTAATTCGTTTAACAATGGACTAATTAAGCATACCCTTAAATCTAAGTCACTTTGTTCACTCAGTCCAAATACAATCCTTTCACATGGGAAACTGCATTTCACAAATGCTAGAAGTTTGGGGAAAGCTCTTTTTTATGTAGGTGGTCTAGGTCTTTCAAAAAGATGAATATGTTGTTCTGTTCCAGGGTGACTGTTTTGTTTGGAGCTAACAGCTTCTTGTTTGTGAACTATATAGACAGTTAAGTGCTACTTTGTATCACAGGGTATTCAGTCTGCCAGAATTAACAAGTGTATTGCACGCTAACCTTACTCGCTTTGCTGACTCAAAGCTATACTCAGACATTGCAATAAGTTAAGTTAGCAACATGTAAGAATGTCATCATAAACTGTGTAGGTGAATTAAGCCAAGGCTTCGGTGACAGTCTAGGCAGACCTAAGTGCCAATGTCTGTATCTATACTAACCTAGTTCCATCTCATCTTTCCCTCCTGCATTTTCTGACATTTCCTTGAAGATTTCTTGTTCACAGCAAAAGTGAATAGCACTCTTGCACAGCTCAGTGAAATGTATTGTAAATGTTGGCACAAAGTGTGGAGGAGGCAAAAATGGGAGTAGAACTACAAAGAAGGTATTTTTCAACTGTAGAATCAAGTGAGGAAAATTTAAGAAGTAAATTCAACAGAAACTTTGGGCCTCCTCAACCTGTTTGAGAGACAAACATCTAATACAGTAAGCATAGGAACATATGTATGCTATAATCTTGATGTTAGTTCTGACTTGTTTTACCCTAACAAATCAATCTTTCAATACCTATGACAAGCTAAGTGAAATTTCTTTTGGTGGACACGGGTTATTCTGTACAGTTTCATCATATTAAGTCTCTATGCTTCAAACCTCATGAATGTGAGTGGTGTGCTTCTGTCATGCCTTCTATCACATGTAAGCCACTTCATTTGAAGTGTGATGTTGTTTCTTGGCTTTCTTGCCTTCCACCCTCTCTTTAGACCTTTCTGCAAAGCTTCTTCATTACTTACCACACCACCACATTTACCTCTTTTGCATCTAATGGAGATTTGTTGTGCCTTTGGGGATGCACCAATATGGCAGTGAAGATATATTTTCAAGTGTTTAGAACTTCTTAACTAGCACAAAAAGGAATCAGAGGCAAAGGGTGATGGAGCAATACATCTTTTTAGGACTCCTGCTTAACTGTGCAGGTCCCACAGCTGTGCCTCCAGCTTCTATCTGCACCTCCTCTGATTCTGCTGTATTCATCCCTACATTGTCCTTTCTCTTAGCCTCTGAAGGTTCTATACTTTTGGAGGGCAGAGAGCGGATGTCCTTGTCTTCAAAATAGCAATTTTAAATTCTTCCTTGGGGGAACGCTGTCATTTGAAGCACGTCTGCAGACAGATATGGGAGAAAATATGGCTTCTATGGAATGTAGTCAACACTTTTATTCTTATAGCTCCTGAGTAGTGCTTTCACTCTTCAGTATAAGGATATACTAACACTGTCTTGAAAAGGCTGTTGGTACAACTCCTATCTCATCTTATGGAGCATGACTGAGGACAAAGTAAAAATCACCTGAGAAATAAGGACCATATCAATCCATTAAATCATACTGAACTTTGGAAACAGATATTTCTCACTGGGAACACCCATCTACAGTTTATAGTGGATGTTTATCTAGAAGCATCCATTATCTAATGTTTTCATGTGTTTTGAAAATATTAACTCTTGTAGAGTAGTGAACTGGATTGTGAACTTCCATAGCATGTTGGTGTTGTTCTAAAAAGCCTTAAATAAAAGATTTTACTCAGGTATATCTACACTACAAGCAGGTTTGCATAGTGATGTTTGTCCAGATTTATGCAGAAATCTACCAGCTGACTTGTATTCATATTCCTGTGCACTGGCCCATTGAGTATCCACCTGTCCACCAGTACTGAATGCCAGCTCCAGGCACCATCACTGTGACTGGGGGGGGGGGGAGGGGGGTCAGCTTCCCAGACATGCTGAGAGGTGGCTGTGGCCAGGACCAAGCCATGGCTTGTGGGAGCTACTTCCAGGTATGGCCCTGTTGCAGGGCCTGGCCTGAGCTACAGCTGGCACTCACTGCCTGAGCCCTGCACAGCCCATCCATGTCTTCTTTCAAGCTTCATACACCCATGGGCCCACATGTCCTTGTCTCTGACCTCAGCCCAGCCCTTTCTCCAGGGAGGTGCCGGGGGCTGGAACTGCTCAAGTCGCCCCCAGCTGCCCTGTCTAGCATGGTGGGATGGCTGGCTGTCAGGCCCTGCCCTGAGCCCTGCAAGGGAACCTCCATAGTCTTGGCCTCAGGGAGCTGCTGCCCTCACATGTGTGGTATGTTCAACCAAAACAGAAGATGCTGTTTCACACAAATTTACTTGATGCTTTTAAGACTGTTTTGATGTTCCTTACCCATTTACTGTATTACATATTCCTCTAGCCCTTGTGTCACCCATAAAACTGAGAAGGAGAAAACAGTAATTTTAGTTTGAACAAAAGCTGGGATACTTGCTTCCTTACTGAAACCACTGCATTTCCCTGTTTTAGCTCTGCCTTGATCAGGCACTTTTGAAAAAAAAGAAGAAATAAGTTGTCCTTTCTGCAAAATGGCGATAAATTTTTGTGCACGAGGCAGCCTTTTTATTAGTTGTATGAGCCACATTACATAAACAATTGAGAACCTTGGGGAAAAAAAGTAAATCACTGTGAATTCAATTAAGGTCTTGCAGTTGTATGAGCATCAGGGTTGAAGTGACCAACATAAACCATTATCTCTCAGTAAGTAGGAGGCATACTTTCTTCATATGCCCCTGGACTCTCAGGACAAAACAATTAGTACTGATAAGCCCTAAAATCAGTAGCATTGAAAGGTGTGTATTCGGCCCACCTGAACTGAACATATTTAGAATACTGAACATGCTTAGAACTAATACATGCTTACAAATAAATACATTAAAGGTTTTATTATAAGGGTAGACACCTCCATTTCTTTGGGAGTTGTCTTCTGTTCATGTTAACACGTGTTTCAGCAAAGTTTTTGGACATTATAATCATTGAGAATGTATTCAAGAAAGCCTAAAACTTGTAAACAGTGTAAAACTAAGAGAATTACCTTTCCTGACTAAATAGATATACATCAAAGACAAAATTATCATTATCGCATCTTTATGTGTTTTAAATATTGTAGAGTATATCAAATATTTTGAAATACTGTATGTACTGAAAAGATTCCATATATTCTATAAACTTTTATGATGATCTGACATAAGATGAAGAAAACAAAGGATGCTAAAGATGAAGAAACTAGAGGATGCTAAACTCTTCTCATTTTCCTTGCTCTGAAAGCAGATGACCTGATTCACATGGGACTGAAACACATTTTATTAAACATTTGTTTTAAAAATTGAAGTTTGAGCTAGCTGATTGATACAAAATGATAGCCAAAACCTCAACAGTATATAAGTGATTATATATAATAGAGCTAAATGCTTCTTGTTGAGTATCTAATACTTGTTATGTTTGAGCTGTGCTAATATCCTGTACTTGCTTAAACCTTTGCTAACTTCAGAATTCTCTTATTATGCTTGTCTGAATTGACAGCTTATTTGCACACAATTACTAATAATATATGCAGAGGAAACAGAAACGGTTTCTTTCTTAAACGTACAAAGGTCAGTAAAGAATCCACTCTATGCCTTTTTCTATGTAATGATTGCAATTACTATGCATTGCATTGTAATGTGTGTAAAATTATGAGTATGACATATGGGGCAATGAACTATAGAACATGGCTAGATATAAGTATCAAGTTACAGCTTTAATTCAGCAAGGTACAAGGGTTTTATACTTACACCTTTTGCTTAAAATGGATCTAATGCAGACCTGCACCCTGATTTTTTCCATTCTTCCTACATTCTCTCCATCATGGCTAAGGTTGGAAGTTTTTTTGGGGGCATTTCAAGCATGATGGTCTTAAAGGTTTTCTTTTTTACACACATATTTCTCTAGTATCTGTAATAGCCCTTATCAATACCCCATCGTTATAACCAATTAAAAGTTAAGCAAGATTTGTGTAGTATAAAAATCACTGCTTGTGAGATAATTTTAATTTGCATATGCATCCACTTCTATTCTATATGTATGTAAGCACAATAGCTATGAACAATCAGGAGACAGAAATAGAAAGATGACTATCACTTGTGGATCTACTGTTGCTTCTGCAGCTACCCAGAAAACAGAGCCTTCGCAGTTCATTGTCTGAGGCTGGGGCGGCTGCTATTAGACAATGAGAGGTCACATTCTTTCTTAATATTCATGGGTGGAGTATGTGTTTGAATTCAGAATCCTGTGGAAATAACATAAGCATCAACAATTGATGCATTTATTTTTAGAATGCACCCCAAATCTTCTATTGTAGACATTTATTTTTTGAAGAACCAAAACCTTAGCAGTGGTATTCTGATACAGATTTTGTATATATTCTTATATATATTGTATATTATAATGTATATGACTATATACATGTAGTCATATAGTAGTCAGCTAGTAGCATGAATTCATGGACAAAGGCATTTATGCTCAGTTTTGAATTCTGTGGAAAATAGATGCATTTCTACTGAGCTTTTAAAACTTCCTGAGGGCTTTCACAATATGAGCTGATAAAGTTTTATGGAATGCTCTATTTTTATGTATAGTCAATATGATGAGAATCATTCTGGCATGTACAACAGGGTGGAAATTAACTGAATAGTTTTGAATGAGCCACCCATAAACATTTGCTGCATTTATTTTACGTGATAACATTTTACTCAGTGAAAACTACTCCTTTGAAAGTACACAATATGCATATGTGTTAGAGTTAGAGTAAATGGGAGTATTATTTTGTAAGTCTTCTTGATCTGAAGAATTTGACCCCCATTTCCCTAATCACTCATCCAATTATTTTGATGACAGCAATCTCTATCATTTCTGGGGAAAACAAGGCCCTGTGCATATAAATTCAGGAGCCTGGAAAAAAAAGCAAAAAGAGACAAATTGTGGTCTCGTAGTTACAGTGCTTCTTCAGGAAAAGATTCCTGTCTCTTCTTCTGTGTTTTGTTTTTTTTTTTTTTTTTTTTTTCTATTATACATATCATCCATTTTAAGTCAAAAGGGTTTGAATTAAGGGTTTTAATTAGGGGTTTGGAACCCCAAGTCTGATCCACCACAATCTGCTTCTCAGTCTCTTCAGTCTCTTGCTGATCTATGAGTATTTGAAATCCCAGCTCTTTCCCATGACATACCTCTACCCCTGAAAGGGGTAGAGGCATGTCACGGTGGTAGGCAGTGCTCCTAATTTCCAGAGGAAAGTTATTTTTGAGAGGTTTTTTTTTTTTTTCTTCATCATTATTCTGAAAGAAAGATTTTGAAGGACACTGTAATAATATCTGCAGTTATGAAAATTGCTAGAGGTATAAAGAATGTACTGCAATTACAGTGTAATTAATACACAGCCTGTGACCTAGATATGTGTAAATCTTTGCATGATTTATATTTTCCTTTTTATAATCTGAAGTTAATTTTAGAAGGTTTTGGAACAGCCATTGTTACCATCAGGATATTGCAGTTTTAAGTTTGTATATCATATATTCATGGTTAAACATTGATTGTACTATATTGGTACAGGAAATTCTGTCTCAAGATAGTGTCAAATCAAAAACTGCAGCTATTAAAAAGCAGCACTGTTCAGCAGCATGTAAAAGTTGTAATTGGGTAGGGCAATAACACCCCTTTTCCAACCTTGGATCTCAGTACAGTTTTATAAAGCCATAGGTCTCCTACTGTCTTTCCACATAAGCAATGAAGTTTTCTTTAGCATTAGGAATATTAGGTAGCTGGTTGGTGCAAGGGCAATTAAGTGAAGACTGAGCAGAGTTTTGCTAACAAATTAGATGTGCTAGCACATGCTTTTCAAAAATTAGCCAAACAAAGCAACAAGAGCAACAAGAAAAATGAAGTTGAAATAAAAGAATGTCATTCCAAACTGAATGATGGGCCTGGGCAGTTTCAAAGTTATCTTGTTGAGTGCAGATAAACACTTTCCAGGAGGAAGTTTTAGCATTACTTTCAACATTTTCTTTCAGCTTTCTGCTCCTTCAATAATAAAGGAATTATGAAATTATGATGTGACTGTCAGTCTTGTACACAAGCTCGTTCACAATAATAAAGGTGCAGATCAGAGCAGAAAGAACTGCTCCATTTCTATACCACTGTTGCAGAAAAACAAACAAACAAACAAACACACACACACAAAAATTGAGAACTCCCCAAGTCATGTTAGGTGGTCCTACTTGTCAAAAAGAATTGCCATGTAGACATAACAAATTTTAGTTATATCTGTTCTTGAAGTTTTCACCCTACAACTTTAATAAGCTGCAAAGCTATATATTTTAATTATAGATCATCAATCCTTTACAAAACAATTTAATGATAACCCCTGTAGGAATTCTTATTTTTTCAGTTGTTGTACACAAGATCTGTATCTGATTGGTAAAGCTGATGGCCTTTTTCATGGAATCATAGAATCATAGAATGGCTTGCGTTGGAAGGGACCTTGAAGATTATCTAACTCCAGCCTCCCTGCCATAGGCTGGGATGTCACTCTTGAGATCACATTGCTCAGGACCTCATCTGACCTGGTCTTGAACACCTCCAGAGACAACAACCTCTCTAGGCTACCTGTTCCAGTGCCTCACCACCCTCTGAGTGAAGAATTTCCTCCTAACCTCTAATCTAAATCTCCTCTCTTTTAGTTTAAAATCATTTCCCCTTGTAATTATCCAATTGAGCTAGGAGTCACTCTCCATCTTTTTTTTTAAAGTACTGAAAAGCCGCAATGAGGTCACCCCTCCTCTTGATTATCTTTTGGCCTTCCTCTGGACCCATTCTAACAGACCCACATTCTTCTTTTGCTGGGGGCTCCAGACCTGGATGCAGCACTCCAGGTTGGGACTCACAAGGGCAGAGTAGAGGGGAACAGTCACCTCCCTCCACTTGCTGGCCACTCTTCTGTTGATGCAGCCCAGGATGCAGATGACCTTATGGGCTGCAAGCACACTCTGCTGGCTCATGTTGAGCTTTTTGTCCACCAGAACCCCAAGTCCTTCTCTGCAGGGCTGTACTCAATGAGTTCTTCTCCCAGTCTGTATTCATGTCTGAGATTGCCCCAACCAGGGAGCAGTACCTTGCACTTGGACTTGTCGAACCTCATTAGGTTTGCCTCATTAGGAAGCAAGTAGCCACTGGTGAATACACTTGTTCTGGGACTTCAGACCCTCTTGCACAGCAGGTGCCAGGCTGCAGTAAGGGCTGTCTGCCCCCTGCTATGGGAAGCCAGGCCCCAGGGGCAGTCACAGCATTGCCCATGGCATCTGGATGTGGGGGGTGGTCTGCCTACAGCCCCTGGCGTGGTAAGCAGAGGTCCAGGACAGGAGCCAGGCTTCAGGAAGGGGTCGGGGAGGACCCAGCAGAGACTGGGCAGCCCTGGAAGCACTCTCAGGGTGTGATATCAGGTTATCAAAACTTGGTTTGGACAAGCATACAAGATTCGGCAGTTAGCCCACAAAAGTGAAGGAGTAAATGGAACACCTGCTTCTTCCTCTTCACAACCCTGAAAATACAAAGTGAGCTCATATACTATGAAATGTAATGTAAATTAGAGACCTAACTTCTAATATGGCAGAGTAGAATAAGCATTAAATTAGAAGCAGGTTGTACTTTAAGGTCTAAGATTGCACTGTATTAGTAAGATAATATCACAAGGATCAACTGTGAAAAAAAGGAATATATGTAGCCTACATAACATAAAAGACAATCATTAATGTTAGTGCTATGTAAACCAATAGTCTTAGTGATTGTGAAGGATTTTATTATCAAGCAAACAAATGTTCCATCAGAATATCCAGTGGAGCTTCATCCTCCATATCCTTCTGTCCCTCTTCAACTCAACAGAAAATGTCTCTGTAATTAGTGAATCATATGGGAAATATTATTTAGAGAATTTTTGGAATTAAATAATTCCCAAAATGCTCATTGTTAGTCAAAGTAACTAGAGTCTTCTGTCATAAAGTCTGAGGAACATCACAGTTATTTTACCAATCATTTATTCAAAAAAAAAAAAAAATAAAAAGATCAGGAAGACTAAATGTTTTAAGAAAAAAAAAAAAAAAAGTAGTTTTAGCCTGAGTTAAATTCAAAATTATGCTGAAAGTTCTTCGCTTATTCTAAGTTACATCTTACAAATTTATTTATTAAACAACTTCTATTCATATGTAACTGTTACTCTTTGCTAATTAGAAAATAGCAGAAAACTAACCATATAGGGACCTACAGTATTTCAGCTTTTTTTTCTACTGTTAGTTTGTTGCAGATAGCTAGTAGTTGAAAATTTGCCTTATCACAGAATCACAGAATTTCTAGGTTGGAAGAGACCTCAAGATCATCAAGTCCAACCTCTGACCTAACACTAACAGTCCTCCACTAAACCATATCCCTAAGCTCTACATCTAAACGTCTTTTAAAGACTTCCAGGGATGGTGACTCCACCACTTCCCTGGGCAGCCTGTTCCAATATCTAACAACCCTTTCGGTAAAGAAGTTCTTCCTAACATCCAACCGAACACTCCCCTGGCACAACTTTAGCCCATTCCCCCTCATCCTGTCACCAGGCACGTGGGAAAATAGACCAACCCCCACCTCGCTAGAGCCTTCTTTAAGGTACCTTTAGAGAGCAACAAAGTCGCTCTTGAGCCTCCTTTTCTCCAGGCTGAACAAGCCCAGCTCCCTCAGCCGCTCCTCGTAGGACTTGTTCTCCAGACCCCTCACCAGCTTCGTCACCCTTCTCTGGACCCACTCAAGCACCTCGATGTCCTTCTTGTAGCAAGGGGCCCAAAACTGAACACAGTACTTGAGGTGCGGCCTCACCAGAGCCAAGTACAGGGGGACGACCACTTCCCTAACCCTTCTGGCCACACTGCTTCTTATACAAGCCAGGATGCTGTTGGCCTTTTTGGCCACCTAAACACACTGCTGGCTCATATTCAGCTGACTATCCACCAATACTCCAGGTCCCTCTCTGCCAAGCAGCTTTCCAACCACTCATCTCCCAGCCTGTAGCTCTGCTTGGGGTTATTGCGCCCCAGGTGCAGGACCCAGCACTTGGCCTTGTTGAACTTCATACAGTTGACCTCAGCCCATCGGTCCAGCCTATCCAGATCCTCCTGCAGAACCTTCCTACCCTCGAGGAGATCGACACACGCGCATAACTTGGTGTCATCTGCAAACTTACTGAGGGTGCACTCAATGCCCTCGTCCAGATCATCGATGAAGATATTAAAGAGGACCGGCCCCAGCACTGAGCCCTGGGGAACGCCACTAGTGACTGGCCTCCAACTGGATTTGAGTCCATTCACCACGACTCTTTGGGCCCGGTTATCCAGCCAGTTTCTAACCCAACAAAGCCTGCGCCAGTCCAAGCCAAGAACAGCCAGTTTCTTGAGGAGAATGCTGTGGGAGACAGTGTCAAAAGCCTTGCTGAAGTCAAGGTAGACCACATCCACAGCCTTTCCCTCATCCACCAAGTGCATCACTTTGTCATAGAAGGAGATCAGGTTTGTCAAGCAGGACCTGCCTTTCATAAACCCATGCTGACTAGGCCTGATCGCCTGCTTGCCCTGCAAGTGCTGCGTGATGACTCTCAAGAGAATCTCCTCCATGAGCTTCCCTGGCACTGAGGTCAAACTGACAGGCCTATAGTTCCCCGGGTCCGCCCTCCAGCCCTTCTTGTAGATGGGCATTATGTTTGCTAGCCGCCAATTAACTGGGACCTCCCCCGATAGCCATGACTGCTGATAAATGATGGAAAGGGGCTTGGCCAGCTCCTCTGCCAGTTCTCTCAGTACCCTTGGGTGGATCCCATCGACTTGCGCACATCCAAGTGCCGTAGCAGGTCACCAACCATTTCTTCGTGGATAGTGAGGGCCACTTTCTGCTCCCCATCCCCTTCCGCCAGCTCAGGGTACTGGGTATCCAGAGAACAACCGGTATCGCCACTAAAGACTGAAGCAAAGAAGGCATTGAGCACCTCCGCCTTTTCTTCATCTTTTGTAACAAGGTTTCCCCCCGCATCCAGTAAAGGATGGAGATTCTCCTTAGTCCTCCATTTTGTGTTGATGTATTTGTAAAAAGATTTTTTGTTGTCTTTAATGGCAGTAGCCAGATTGAGCTCCAGATGAACTTTGGCCTTTCTAATTTTGACCCTGCACAGCCTCGTAACATCCTTATAGTCCTCCTCAGTGGCCTGCCTTTTTTCCCAAAGATTATAAACCCTTTTTTTTTTCTTTTTTTATGTAGAAAAAAAGTTTGAATTCCATAAATACATACAATGAATATACTTAGCAGACAAAGGTTTTTATTTTACCTTCATTGTATATATTTTGGGAGCTCGATTAGTTGCCTGAAAACACATCCAATTACAATTATCCAATAAAATTATATTTGATATTAAAACTTTCTTTTGTCAGTCTTTGCAGAGGTGGAATTTTGGACTGGTACAAGAACAAGAAATAACTACTCAGTTCCCAAAAGCAAAGCTACACTGTGTTCAAGGAACTAACAGAAGAGCAGATAGTGAAGTTTAGATACCTCACAGGAAAGGAACATGCCATAAATGCCATAATAGGTGGAAGACTGGTTACACATGCAGAATGATTTGGAAGAAGGGATTTTTTTTTTTTTTTTTTTCCTTTCAGGACGGTATTTCAAGTTAGTTTTCTTTGAATCTTTCCTCTTCATCTATCTTGACATATTTTAGGCAATAAAAAGGGAGAAATTGTTTCTTTATATCTATCTGGGGCTTGCAACTAGTTTCTTATGAATGCCTGATTATGAAAATCTGATTGATGACTCTTTTTTCTTAGACTTTGGAAAGTCTTTGTACAGCCTGTTGCTTTTGAAGCAGGTGTATGTTCCTCTAACTAACATTTTAAATGTTGTTAAGGCTCTCCTGTTTCATGACATTTGTAGAAAATCATGACAATGAATTGAGATTCGCTTGTGAAATCCCACTGATTCTAATTTTACCCTTTCTTTGCAATTTACAAATCTAAAGCAATTACTTTTAAGCTGTTTAAGTTGTATTCTGCATGTAACAAAGGTACTATACTATATTTTGTAAGTGCATGTGCTTCATACTTTGTGAGATCTAATGACATGCTGTTCAGGGATTTGAAAGGAACTGTCACTTAAAAAGAGACTGTTACTGAATAGGCATTGAGGTTTTATTTTTATTTATTTATTTATTTATTTTTCTGATGTATTTAGGTGTGGTATTTCTTTGCAATTTTGTTTCTTTTCATAATTTATCAGGGACAAGTTTGTGCCTTTTTCCACAATGCCAGCACGCCAGCACCAAAGAAAGAAACTTTCATCACTTCGCTCAGTTGTTGCTTTCCAAGAGAGGAAACTGAAAACTCTGAGGTTTTCACTTACGTTTAAAGACTTTTCTGCCACATGAAAACACACATTTAAATGAAGAGTTAGGTTTTTTTTCCTGTCTGCCTGCCTGCCTGCCTTCCTTAAAGCAAACTAATCTTATTAGCTAACTTAGGACTTTCATGACACACTAACCCCATAGTTCAAGGTGCAGGACAGTTTCCTAAAGAAAGATTATCTAAAGAAAGACTCCTTTTTTCCTTATGCTTATAATGAAAGTACATTTCAAGAGGTGTGAGAAGTGGGAAACACTATGACAATAGACAATATTGGTTACATTGATAAGATGTTCAGAAAACCACATTACTACAGAAGAGCTGTGAAGTATTTTTCAGGGACAAGGTCCTGCTTTTTCTTCCTTCCTTCCTTCCTTCCTTCCTTCCTTCCTTCCTTCCTTCCTTCCTTCCTTCCTTCCTTCCTTCCTTCCTTCCTTCCTTCCTTCCTTCCTTCCTTCCTTCCTTCCTTCCTTCCTTCCTTCCTTCCTTCCTTCCTTCCTTCCTTCCTTCCTTCCTTCCTTCCCTCCCTCCCTCCCTCCCTCCCTCCCTCCCTCCCCCCCCTTTGGAGGGGATTTGATGGAAGATAATGAAGTAGTTTAGAACATGTTTAAAAGAATATCCTTCACAGTTAGAAAGGCAGCACAGGAAGAAAAAATGGTTTTCAGCTAATTACCTCATGGACGCTAGCTAGCATATATAGACTAACACTGAGATACAAACCCTTGAAGTTATTGCTAGGGACTGAGCCAACAGAAAGTTTCCTACTTCAATTAAGTGTAATTCAGATTTTGGGAAAGACCCAAAAAGAACATAAGTAAAATTAGGAAAAGAGATTTTTCTTTTCAATTTGCCTCACTTATCAGGAATTGCTTTACTGTGGTTAATTTTATTTCTGCTGAGCTGTTTTGGGGAGCATGTGTGTAAGTGTATGCATTTTCCTTACAGTGAGTATTTATAACAAGTAAGAAAAAAAATCTTGCTTGGCATTTCCCCAATGAACAGTAATGTTGAGATACAGCTGTATTTCTATTTCTGCCTCAAGTGGAAACTAAGATACTCAATGCAGCTGCCAGAGGCTTCTTATGTCATTTTTGTGTGAAGCAATAACATTCTCTATTAAAAATACCTTTTGAAAATTATTTTCATACCTAGTTAAAATTTGCATGAAATATATTGATCTAGAAGCATTTAACATGTTTTTGATATTGTTATTCATGCAAATAAACAACCCACTACTATATTTCAGTTCTTGCTATCATATAAAGAAGAAGGCAATTAAAAATCCCTGATTCTAAAATATTTTGTTATTCTACTATTCATCTGAAAAGTCAAGTATCCTCATAGCCGAAGAATTTGTAAAATATGCTGGCATTAATACAACTTGAGACACAGCAATGAATTTTGTTTCTACCATACATTGTATTAGCTTCCTGGAAGAGGTAACTGAAAACCAGAAAAAAAAAAAAAAAAAAAAAAAGTAAAAATTAAAAAGGCCTTTTTTTTTGATGCATACATCACCTGTATATCTGCTTATTGCTTACAGAAACAGCAGACATGCTATTTCCATTTAATCATGAAATAATATATATATATTTTAAATTACTACCTATATTTAAAAAGTACCTGTTCTAGTAAAAAACAAAAAACAAAAAACAAACCAACCAAACAAACAAAAAGAACAGACCAAAACAACAATAAAATAACTGCTGAAGGAAGGCTGTTTCCAGTTCATGAGATGTCACACTGAAGTTAGCGTTAAGAATTTTGCTTTTCAGAATTATGCCTTTTATTTTGTTTTTCAGTTAAAAAAATAATTGTATGTATTTCAGCATCTAGGCCTCAGACATACTCATGACATTAGAGAAGGAATTTTCTGTGGATTTGTTTTAAGATCCTCTTGAGATGTTTCTTTTTGATTTCCTTTTGACCTGCTTATTGGCTTTGCAACTGATTTCAATAGGTGACAATTTGTAGACTGCTCAATTGCTGAGGCATTCACCTGGGACATCTGCTCTGAGTCAGTCATGAGAATGATGTGAGCCGGATTCCCCAATCTCACAATGTACAAAGGCATAAAGCAGCGACTCCTCTACAGTGATCTTCAACTTACTGTCTTTTCTTTGAGTTTTTAATTTTTTTTTATAATACGAGGAAAAAAAAAAAAAAAAAAGCTTCTCCTGCTTTCAGGAAAAGGTGTGGAAACATAAGATAAATGTTGGTAAACTCTGAGGAGAGCCCTTATGAGGCGAGAGAGGCCCATATGCTGGCATCGAGGTGGCTCGAGACAGCCAAGGGAGCCACCAGGACCCAGCAGTCCTCGCGAGAGACAGCAGCGGCAGTGGTGGGCCATTTAAATTGGGCATCACCACCATTTTTTAGACACTCGCCGAGGCAGCCAGCCCCTTACTGTCTAGAAGCAATCCCTAGGGAGTGCTGCAAACAGGACTTTCTTGGCAGTTAGCACGGGCAGTTCAGAGAGGGGCAGGCATGGAGGAGTGCAGGGAGGATCCTTTCCTCCCTTTTCCACCTCCGTCTTCTCTGGGAGCTCTGCCTCGTACAACTTACAATTTTAGTGAGGAAGCTACTGTAGACAGAACTAGCAAGTCTGCTGTTTTGCCATGGTTGCACCCTGGCAGAAGGCTGTTGTCAAGAAAAGTGTGGAGACACAGACAGAGGCCCCACACAAACATACGACTGCACAGGTCTCTGGTTGCAGAGTGCCAGAGCCTGGCCCTTGCAGTACACGGTGACAGACAACACCTGCGTCAGATGCGACCAGGTGAATGATTTACTCAGCCTCGTGGCTTAGGTTCTTCCTAAAGGAAGAGGTGGAGAGGCTGAAGGACATCAAGGAGAGTGAGAGGGAGATAGATTGGTGGAGCCAGTCCCTACCAGCCTTCAGGCTTAGGCAGCCAGCAGAGGCTCCATAAGAAACACATCACGCCCTACTGCCTTGCGAGCAGGTAATAGGAGGGGACCAGCAAGCAGACAGAGTTCCTGCTACAGTGAACCCCCCTTTTCCTCTCCCCCTAACAACAATGATGATGAACTGGGGGGCAGGGGCAATGGCAAAAGGTTCCTGCTTGGTGTTACAAGCATAGTATGTCCACCTGCCTGGTGATTCCCCTACCTCTCCAGCTGTCCCTGCAGGACAGGTACACTGATCTGCGAGGACAACTGGACAATGGTGAGGGTGATGGTTCTTCCTACTTGGAGGTGTCACCAAAGTCTAATCAGACAACCCAATGCATTAAAACCTCCTCAGTAAAGAGTAAAAGATGGGTCATTGTCATTGGTGACTTGCTGCTGAAGGGAGATGAAGGCTCAATATGCAGACCAGACCTGCTACACAGGGAAGTCTGCTGCCTCCTGGGGGCCTGGGTTAAAGATGTAAGGAAGAAATTTCCTTCGCTAGTATGGCCCTCAGATTATTATCCTCTTTTGCTGTTTCAGCTAGGCATTGATGAAATAGGAAGAACTCCTCTAAGGACTATGAAGAAGGACTTCAGAGCCTTGGGGAGACTAGTCAAGGGTTCAGGAGTAGAAGTCGTGTTCTCTCTATCCCTCCGGTTACAGGAAATAATGAGGGACTGGACATGATGAACCAGCGGATTAATAATTGGCTCTGAGCCTGGTGTCACCAGCAGGGGTTTGGGTTTTTTGACCTTCAGTCAATTTACATGAGACCATGCCTACTGACAACAGACAGGAATAGCTTTTTCCATCAGCAGAAAAGGGTTTTAGGATGGGAGTTGGTAGGGTTCATTGAGAGAGCTTTAAATTAGTGCAGGAGTGCTAGAGTTTGCTAACAGCCAGTGAATAAGCAAACGTGTTACTGCCTGTGTGTATCTCTATATAAATGTCAGTATCAAAATTAGATATCAAACTGCTGTTTTCAAACTGTATTCTCTTACTCCTTCATCTTTAATGAAGCCATAATCGTGAATGAAGTAAGTTTGCAATTAGTTCTCAAATACCTTGAAACATAAAACTTGAAGAAGGATTCTTCAAGAATCATTAAGTGATTCTTCCCATAATGTGCTCTTTTACATCCCCCCTATTTTTTATTTTAACCCGTTCTCTTCTGAAGTAAAGATATTTTAAGATACTGCTTTCAGAAATATCTTGGGTACAGAGTAACTTGACTGCCAACGAAAGAGCAAAAGATTCAAAGTCTCTTTTGAAATCAAAGCTCATACCATGTGGTTTATTTTGAAAATGTTACCAGTTGCTGTAAAGTGCTGTGATCAGCAGAGGTCGATATCAAGACCACATTGGTTTCTTTTGGTCTTTGTTTATAATATTAATGAACCATTGATCACAGCCCTTTCTTTCATTATATAACTCTTTTTGCATAAAATACTATCCTGAGTACAGATAATAGGCTATGCCATCTAGGTTGACTAATCAGAGGCAGCTTTGTCCCCCATTCCATCTTTTAACACATTGAAATGTGGGTTGTTAGTCCTATCAACCATTGAAAAACAAAGCTGGAACACTATCATGACTAGATTACACTCTTACACCCTCTGAGTTATATGGGAAATTAACAAAACATGTACTCCCCATTTTCATCTGCTGCTTATACCGCTTCATCCCCCAAGAACATGAACAATAGAAATAGAAACCTTTGTTCCTGTCTTAGAGGTGAAGGCTGAGCTACAACCTGTGATCTATCCATCTCCCATCCTAATAACATTCACTTCACATTTGCTGCAGTGAATATGTTTGACTGATTTTGCTCATGGGATTTCAGCTCATATAAAAGGAACTTACAGGAGTCTCTGCTGGTTCCTCTGGTGGGCTGTTAATATTCCCTTTTCACTATTCCTAAGAAGATGACCAGATTTGTGTTTAATTGCTTGTTTCATTGTGAATCTTGTGCTCAATCTCTGGAATAAATGAATGTGGAAAGAAAAAAGAAAAAAGAAAAAAGAAAAAAGAAAAAAGGAAAAAGGAAAAAGAAAAAAGGAAAAAGGAAAAAGAAAAAAGGAAAAAGGAAAAAGAAAAAAGAAAAAAGAAAAAGAAAAGAAAAAAACAGTATTTTATTATATTCTCAATATAATGATATAATTAATAATATTAATAATAATAATTAATAATATAATTTTAGGGAAAAATGATTCAAAGAAATAATTTTATTTTTCAGGTTTAATAAAAAGATCACACTTTTTCATAGGATAAATTGATCAATAATGATACAGGAGATCTGTTATGTGGATTTAACAGGGACCCAATGAATTTTCAATATGCAGACAAAATTAGAACTCAAGCTCCTGGTTTAAATGTAGTGCATCCATGTGTTTGCTTTAAGGTGATTTCAATTTATTTATTTATTTATTTGTTTGTTTGTTTATTTATTTATTTATTTTAGCAGTGATATATCATGTTGGTGGGTTAAGCTGCTCACAAAAAAATATATATCTAAATTTCTACAGTGACAGTATTTTGTATAATTGCTTGCTGCAATGTTTTTTTCAGTACCAGTATAAAACCAGTATTTTCTTTTTTGAACTCTAGGGAACAGCTGTGGAAAGATAGAAGATGAAAGCTCCCATTCCAAATTTGATTCTCTTGTGTGCTACTCTAACTCAGAGCTTGAAGGTTGTGACCAAAAGAGGATCAGGTAAGTAAATCTTTATCTCTGTGGTTATGATATATGTTTTGAGTAAAAAAAAAAATCTTAAAATTTACAAATATACACTAAGATATTGTTATGATGGTTTGAAATATAGTTAAGAGGATTTCGAACTTTGCGTCAAAAAAGTTGGTAGCTTCTATATATTTTTATCGTGTGGTGTGAACTTGATGGAAAAAAGAAAATGTTAAATACTACAGATATGTAGTATTTATGTACATAAATATATGTAGTGTAAAAACAATATAACAATTGATCTGTTAAAGGAGAATGTTTTTTTCCCCATCTTATCCCCAGGAATTAAAAGACTTGGCTTACTTAAAAGACCTTGTTGCAGCCAGTGTCTTTAATATAAGCTACTGGATTTATCTTTTTGACTATATATTTTGTGGTGAAGGATCTCTTGGTTATGCAGTTCATTTAGGCTACGGATTTTTGTAATACGTAGATCATGTATATATATGTGATACATATAAGTGATACGTATATATACATATATATGTATATACAAATAATAGATCACGTATTTTTTTCATGGTTTTAGTAACCTTGGAAAGTGAACAGGAAAGAGATTTTTAAAAGGACTACCTGATACATGGTTGAAGAGCAAATGATTGATAGTTGATGCAGCAAATATAGGTGTTTTTTTTTTTTTTCAGAAACCTAGCAGAGGTGGTATGTTTGCCCATCATCTTTCATAATGTTATTATAGATTGCTTATCTTCATATGTAAATAAAGGGAACTTCAATAGTAAGACTGTGTGTTTTTCAGTTCATTCTTTGTCATCCTGAAATTCTTTTTTTTTCCCCTTTTTCACTTTTCATCGGATAATGAAAAATTTATAGGATAACATTTCTGCGAATTCCTATTTTGCTCAATGGGACTAAGGAAAACTAAATCCTTAAGGATTGATCCCATGTTGAGAGAATTAATTAATTAGGTTTGTTTTTACTAGTTATTTTCCTTTTGGCATTGGACTGCTTTAGGTGTCTTTTATTGTACTATTTTAGAATTCTGGCCCTGATTTCATTTTTTTTTCCCCGCCTTTAATCTGTTTCCAGATGGAGTTGTCTGCTAGTAATACTAGTATTTGTAACACTAGTAATTCCTCTTAAGTGATGCTTAGGGAGGGCACAGATCTTTCTATATTTTGGGCAATGGTTTAAATACTTTGTGTTTTGAATGGATTATACTTGTAACAACATTATGAAATGGGTTCTCTCTTCAATAGTTTAGTGACTAGAAATGTAGACTGAAGGAAGGTAAATAAGGAATACCACTCTAATTGTAAATTATTCCTCAACCAAAACTTGAGATTAAAATATAAACCGAAGACTGGCTATTACTTAGTATGTGAAGAAAACTGACTTTTACTTAGTATGTAAAGAGCCAAGGACTTGGTGATGGTTGATGTGTTTGCAGTATGATGTCTGCCTAGACTGATACCACAGATATATTTTGAATTTGCTTGCACAAGGTTTTTCCATTTGATTACAGTTTAGTACTTGTGAACTTTAGGTTGAGGCCTCAATCCAAATTTAGTTTAAATATTTTTGATCCTCTTAAAGTAACTTTTACAATGACATCCATTTTTAAGAAGACAAAAAAACTAGCCAGCTTTCTATTTGAATGTTATAATGATACAAACCCAGGTTGTCTTTGCATTCTATTTCATCAGTTTTGTCTATATTCTCTTTCTGAGATTAACCAAGTAAAGGAAAAGTGGTAAATAAAATATTAATTTTAATTTCTCTTTGGAAAAGAAATGTAATTGATGTCCAGCCAAAGGAAAGAAGACACAATACTTTTTCAGAGTTTCTGAATATGTTCTCATCCTGATGTTGTTTTAAAAAAAAAATAAATAAATAAAAAAGCAGTAAAAGCAGTAACGGAAATCTATGGATCTCATCTTACTTTAACATGGTTCTTGATGCATGAGATCTGCTGATACAGTACATAGTTTCCTTCAGCTGCATTGCTAGGAAGACTATTTTGTCGTAGTGTGTGTGCAAAGGAAAAATCTGACTTTTACAGAAATTTCAGACCCTTCTGCCTTTGGTCATGTTGTTTAGTGACTTTAGACATGAAGAAATAGTATAGAAGTAGATGGAATGTAATACATGCATGATGCTGCATGGTTTGATTATTTTATTTTACTTTATTTTAATTTAATTTAATTTTTGGCTATTTGGAAGTACTATTTTTTGATCCTGTTTTTTCTTGCAAAGATAACCTTATTTGCTTTCATAGAAGTTTTGCCAAAATAATATTCATTTATCTGTAGTGTGAAAATAAAAACAGTCTCCTAAAACTACTGCAAGTAACCAGTTGTAAATAGGGAATAAAATCAACTCAGAAAATCAAACTTTAGTTTTACATGGGTATGCTCATCAGAGGATGCAGAGATCAAGGACATGATTTAGTTGTTTGTATTGCATGGATCACCTGCTTACCGTAAGTTAATTAGTCTCTTGGAATGTCTTCTTGTTATAGATGGATGAAGTGTGATTCTGATTTATTTAAAAGTTGAATGCCATTATACTTCTATTTCTTACATAAAAATTGAATGTAAGAGCAAAATAGAAAACTGTAATGCTTGAATATAGAAAGTTTTTTTTTTTTTTTTTTTTTTTTTGTATGAAAACAAGAAAACTGAACCTCTTGTTTGGAATCCAGTGTGACTCAATTTTAGAATTGTAATGAATTAAGAGTAACGCTAAATTGAAACATGATGTAAATGTTACTTAAAATTGGAAAAGTAAAGGCTTTAATATCTTTTGCATGCCTTTTTGGAAAAATAAATAATTTCAAAATAAATGAATATTTGCACTTAATGGCTGCCACCACCCTCTGCTTTGGCCCTTACTTATTTTTCCATCTCAGTTAATAATAAATCTCTCTGTTCACAATATGAAATCTTCCTTATTTGAGTGAAATTTTCTCAAATGTTATAATTTTAAAATAAATAATATATATATATTCTGACTTATGAGCTAAAGAGCTAAAAAAATGAAATAAAAATGAATTAGTGGTGCTATAGAAGGCCTCAGTTCTACCCGTGAGTTCACTTTGTCCCTGAAAAATCAGCATTAAATGAATAGCAAAGTGAAGATGGTGGCATATTTTCATACTTATGATATGATGTAAGTATGGTGTAATAAAATATGTTAATATGGTGTAATAAATATGGTGTAGTAGTATCACCTTTTAGAGAAGCATTTTTTTTTTTATCTTCCTTCTCTGTTATCAAGAAAAGGAAAAGGAATGTTTTAAAAGTGAAGAAGTTTTTGCATTAGTATGCTGAATTGTTGTTCTAACTGTGACTTGTTCCTTTCAGTCCATTTTTGTTGTGCAATATATAAATATAAATATATATATAAATAATTGAATTATATTTATATTAAAAAGAATTATATCCTTGAAAATTGTCTTTTATGCGCTATTAGTTGGATTTTCTTGCTAATATTTCAACTACTTCTATAAGGATTATATCAGCTTCGCTAAAAAGATAGTGATTAATTAAAGTAGGAGCTATCCCATCTGGTATAAATGAATTTCCAGCCACTTCTCTGAACTGTCAAGAATGTGAAAACCTACGTTCAGAATGGTGGTGAGGATGTCAAAAATGTGGAAATATTTGCAGGTTCAAATTCTGTTTTTACTTTTTGAAATGAATAATAATGCTGACCGTCTTTCAGGATTTATGTTATACTACAGAGTTAGTTTTACATGTAATTAATTAGGATCAACATGCTATTCGTGTCTGTGCTTCTGTTGATTGAAAAGCAGGTTAAAAATTCAGTGTAAGAGAAAACTTAGGTTGTGCTGCATTGGATTAAATGTTTGATTAGGAGAGTTGTCATTATGTTAAGTACCTAAATGACTTTAGTTAAAGGCAGTCCTTGAATTCTTCATAAACAGGAGAGTGGTTACAAACTTGTACAACTGTGTGATATTCATGAAGTAAATATGATAATACAGGATGTATAGGGAAAATTATTAATCAAATATTTATTATATTATCAGGAAAACAATTTAAATTAGCTTGCTCACAGCTGTGTGACATACCTGTGTAACACTTTATCTTTTTATGTTTGATTCTGTTTCTTTCTGAAAGAATATACATCTTATTTTTGTTTTGTTTTTATTTTTTAAAATTATTTCTGTAATGTAACGAACAGTTTCAGATGATTATTTTATATAAAATGGGTTTATTTCACATTTTGAGCACCTAAAAACTTTGATAACTAGTCTAACCTCATCTAATTTTAACCTAATATCTAATAATTTTGAGCAACTAATAAAAATGGCTGCATGAGCAGTTCCAGTAATAAGTTAATTAATATAGAAAAATGAAGCAAAAAAGAAACATATTCCTATATCTAGGTCTGCAATTAAATTAGGCTTAAGCACACACTTTTTTTTCTGTCAATTTTATTTGAATGCACAACTCCTACAAATTTTAACGCCTTCTCAATTAAGAGTGAAAGAAGCTTTTCCCTTAATCTTTGCCATTCCAAAAAGTGACTTCAGGGTAGATATAATGTTTGTTAACTACCTATTTTAGGTATACAGTGAAGTCTCCATGAATGAAGCCTCTAGAGAGTCTTCCGAGCCTTCAAAAGTAACTGCAAAGATGAACATATTTGAACAATGAACAATTTTGCACATGTGATCTGCTGAAGGGGGAACTAACTCTTGCACCACTGGGCTTTTTAAAATATCTCAAAGAATCTTGTTTTTGAAACTAGTTCTCTGTTTGCTCACCATGTCCTGTTGATGGAAAGGTAGAATAAATAATTAAAGTCTATATATTTTGATTTGTTCATCATGTGTTTTTACAGGGATTGGCTTAAATTTAAAAAAATGCAGTCTACTGAGTATTTGTTGCTCACAGCAGCCCTTGTTAATATTATGTGAACTTCCTGATAATGCATTTCTAAATGCTTTCCTTTCTGTGATTTTTCTTTAAATTATCCTGTACTAGATTGAATTAAATAGTAGATTTTTTATCCACATGGTTTTATATCTTCAGCAATTTATGTTTCTTAATGTCTGTTCTTTTCAGGCCAAGTGGTATTTGATAGCTTACTTGTGATGAAGAGAGGTATTTGCTTATGAATTATTTAATATTCATGAAACAGGAAGTAGGTTAGGAAAGAGACTCTCTTACTGATCCATACAGATTTTTCCCTATAATGTGGATATTAAAAAAATATTTGAGTGCTGCAATGCCATCTGGTGGCTTTGCTTTTTTTCAAGGGTGATGAATAGACAAAGGGTTTCTTTTAGTTGTTAAAAAATAAATAAATGTTAAAAGGGGCTGGAGTAATGGGGGGAAAACTCTGCAAAAAAATGCTATGACATCAAGAATTATAATTAGATACTGTAACCATAGTGGTATTTTAGGCACTTACATTGCCTAATAGTAATTTGATGTCATCTTGTATCAAAAAAGGTTAGAGTTCATATTATTTTCTGTGGTCCTCTGTTGTACAGATTGTTAGGCATGGAGTTAATGAAGGAGCTATATTCTGTGTTCAGCTTTAGTACTGCAAAAGGAAATTTTCTAGGTTAAATTTATTCTATAATAGAAATAATTTAACTGGGAGGGCAATCTGTCCAATAGGTTATCAGGATGTGTATAGGGTCCTTCATATAATTATTATGAAGTTAAGGTTTGTACATGTATTATGTCATTCAGGAGAAGATTGAAGATTACTTCTGTTTTTAATGTCTAGCATTTCTGTGCCTTAGGAACTGTGAATGAATACAGGTGGTTCTAGTTGTACTTGTGTGGGAGATCAAGATTACAAAAAAAAAAGAAAGATGAGCTTTGATGTTGCAAACTTTCTTGGTGTTTCTGAATTTTTGTTTGTTTTGTAGGAAACAGGTACTGATTTTAACTAGATGAATGTAGTTCAAGATTCTTTCTAAAACTGGTGAAATTCTGTTATATATGTAATATATCATATACATAATATATGTTTAAAATATTTAGTAGTTATTCTGTTAATTTTGTATTCTTTGAGAACTGTAAGTGTACATTTTTCTAAAATATGGCCCTCTGAATTTTTATGACTGATATTTTCCACAAGAATCATTATGTTTTAGAGCATAATATCAGATGTATCAAGGGTATCTCTGCACAGAGAAGACAGTTTTTTTTTTCTAAAACATTTCTTTTAGCTGGATCTAGCAAAAGAATTATCTCTATTCTGCAATAAAATAGCAAGTAATAATATTAATAATAATAATAAATCTATAATCCAGATTATCTGGCAAAAACACTCTGAAAACTTTTTCACAATCAAGTACTGAGCCTGATCAGGAGTCTGGTATACAGTATTTAAGTATTTGTATTTTAAACTTTTTTTTTTTTTTTTTTTTTTTTAACCCATTGTGAGTGAGGCTTGGTGTCCCAACTGCATATTACTATATTGTCATATTGTCATCCTGCTCTTCTTAGTGCATTTCCTAAAGTGGTGCCATTCTCTTTTTCATTCTGTCTCTGTTTTGATTGCCTAAGTATTTTCTTTTGGATTCTTGTCAAAACGTAATTAGTTGATGAATGTCATATTGGATCTGACATGCACTGAATAGTAATCAGATGGTTCAAAACTTAAATGAATAGATATATCAATTTTCTTTTCTTTTTTTTTTTTTTTTTTTTTTTTTCTTACACAATCTATAGACAGAACACTTGTATCTACAGTATCTACAGTTCTCCAAGTACATTAAGCTTGAAGCAAATAATGTAGAACAAGTAAAGGCTGTGCTTCTTGTGAGCCATAAGAGTTTATGTCAATTGATATTAATGGCCTCTAACGGTTATTTTCACTCTGTTACACAATGCTAGTTTTCCATTATTAATTGATGAGGTTTGCTGTCTGTTGGGTGGTTTCATAGAACCTGAAATATTTGGAGCCTATCCATGTCTATCTGACCTGTAAGATTAACTTGTGTGAATGAGTTTGTTGTTTTTTTCTCTAAATTTGAGGGATTAAAATTACAATTAGTGCCATGAAACCCCTTTTTCTCTATTTGGTGCAAGAAGACAGCAAATTTAATTCCTAATCAAAGATCCACGTAGCTTTCTTACTTGATCTGGGGGATTGAGGAGGGCAATCTTACTGCTCAACCTGGTGAAGAAGTGAACCTTTTTGTTTTGTATGAGGATTGTTTCAAAATACTCATTTTGAATTGGCTTAGTACTATGTAGCCTTACTTGTGGTTGTAACCATGGGACTAAAGGGGGAAACTCTGTGAAACATTTTTATTTTTGAGAGAGAAGGGACAGACAATTGAGGGGAAAACTTGAGCATCTTACACAGACAGCAAAAGTATCCATGTTACCATCCCACAGTTAAATATGACAAAGTTGTTGACTCCAGTTTTGGTACAATCCTTGCCTTTTTCCCTTTTATTATAAGGGAAACCAAACCAAACCAAAAAAAAAAAAAAAAAAAAAAAAAGAGACTGGTTGTTGTTAAGAAAAAAAAAAAAAAAGCATGTCTTTCTTTTTGCAAGTCAAGGGAGAAAGTAGGAGTTAAAGATTAATTTATTTAATATTCTGAATATGCAAAATGTTGCTATAGGTTTCAGACAGTGTATGACTCTGAACCTGTTTCTGTGTTTGTGCCACTGTAAATAGGAAGTGTGTATTTTCTTTAAAGGAATGCTTACTTTCAGTACTTCTCTTTAGCTGTGGAACATTTAATTGCTGCATTGACACGGTGTAATTTTCAGCATACAGCTTTCATTTCAAAACCCTGAGGAATAATCTTGTTGGAAAGAAAACTAGTTTTGTTAGTGAGCCTCAACAGATGTTTGTCCAGAGGGGCAGTTCAGCTCTACTGGTCTCTGTTCTATTTTTCTAAGATAAGGACACTATTTGGTGTGTCAGATGAACAGCAGTGGTTACTAAAGGGCAGGTGGGGGCTGTGTTTTAAAGGAACAGACCACTATAATTCTGTGCCACTAGAGGTTCTGGGCAATATGGAATGACTCCATCACCAGTACAGATACTTTTTGACATACTTCTTTTTTTGGAGACACTGTGAATGCACTGCTACTTCTTCTGTGAGCATTTATGAACTGGATGGCTGACATTTTAAAGATAGTTATATGACCTTTTATTGTTGCTAGGATCCATACTGATACTTTACAGAGTTCTGGGAGATTATGAATAATAACCACAGTATATGGAAAGCCTGTCTGCAGTATCAAAGGGTCAACGTTTTATAGTGTGTAAAACATACCGAGTAAAAACATGACATAAAACATGACTAATGATAGTAAAGGAGACAAAGCAAAATCTAAAGCCAAGAGGACAGTAATAGATATTCTTACATAGTTCAGTCACTGAGTTTTAGTAGCTGTTTAGAATGACTCTGCTCCCACAGTCTCTTGTTGTCCCTAGGGAATGGTTGGCGGTAGTTTTGCTGATTGGCATCTGTTGGCAAGTGGCCTAGAAGATGTAAAAGAACAAGTGACCTTTGATCAGAAATAGTTGCTGCAGAAGATTTATTTATTTGAATTTTATGCTGTTACTTTTATGTAGAATAATGACTGTGGAGAATAAGGAGACAAAAACCTTAAGGACAAGTAATGACCATCTGATAGATTCGCCTTTTTTGCTTAAGTTTACTCAGTTTTGAAATATTATTAAAATATAGAAATGAGTTGTAATAATAAGGTTTTCTAATTAAAATATGTTTTGTTGCTACACTTAAATTAAAAATGATGAAATCTCCCAAATTAAAATACTTATTGTCTTGTTCCTTTCCGAAAGATGGAGGGAGAAAGTGCTATCAATGCAGCATTCACAAAGATATGATAAGGATATGGAAAGCAACTTAGTGTGAAAAGGTCATCACCAGTACTGATATCTTCAGCCATTCTTGTTCAGAGTAGGTTTGGCTGTTATGGTTTTTATTTCAAGTGTGTAATGCAGAATGTCTGTCATTACTTTAGGATTTTTTAAGATTTTTTTAGGCTGTTCTGCAAAAAAAGGAGGTTGTTGGTTTTTTTTGTTTGTTTGTTTGTTTGTTTGCAATTTTAAGGACAATTATCAAACTGCTATGACAGTAAATTGCAAAGTAGTTATGTTATTTGGAGGTTGAATGCTCCTATAATTTTAATGCATTGCTCTGAATACATGACTTTTTTTTCAGGAAACTTTCAGGTGTACAAATGCAAAGTAGCCAATTGTGTTGAAGCAATCTGCAAATTCATTTGAAGTAGCCCACTTCCACAAATGACTTTTTCATCCTTGGCAAAGGAATGATTTTTCCCATCTTTTAAATCATTTGTAATTCTATTTGAAATATTTCCAACTGATAATTCCAATTTTAATTACAGAGCCACTTAGGTTGGAAGGGACTTAAGATCATATAGTCCAACTCTGCTGGTTCAAGCAACGTCAGCTACAGCTTGCTCAGGATTGTGTTCAGTTGACTTCAGGATTGCTCTTTAAGGACATTTTTTTTTTTTTTTTAGTCTTCTTGACCTTCAATTTGCCAGATTAGAAAAGGCCTAAACCTATCTCTCAGGTTTTGAGTGGCTTGCCTCATCTGAATCGTAATCATTTTGTGTTCACAATCATACTTCTGAGTTGCTATGTGGAGTTGCAACATACCAAGGATACACCTAGAGATGGTAGTTAGGTTTAAAAATGTGACTTACCTGGAAGTAATGCTAATTAAGTTTGCTTGGTACCTGTTCAAGATGATCCATTTCTTTCACAGTAAGATTATTTATTTTCTTTGTAATTGGAAATGTATTTGAACTATACGTGTATTTAAACTCAAGGTAAAAATGGAGTCCTACATGGAAAAATGAATGTACATTTTATGTTTTACCATTCCCTTGTCACCTCACTTTTAACCATAGTTAATACCCTTGGTAATATGAAAATTATTGTAGTTTCTTACAGGGAAAAAATACCTAATGCTAAGTATGCTACTTTCATGCACTTTTATATACTTCACTATGATCTTTTCTTTAATGATGTTTGTGGCAGTAGGTAGAATAAAGACAATGACTTGAGATATTAAAAATTAAAAATTAAATATCAAGCATCAACAGCCTCCAGTAAAAACAGCAACAGACTTTGGTTGTCCAGATAAGAAGAGTGCACCCTGGAAAAAAGGTGTTATTGCTATTATTTTTTAAAGGTACAGGGTTGGCATGTCTGAAACCAAATTTTCTGCTGAGTGTCTTTGACTATATGACCCAAAGTGAATGCTGAAAGCAAAACAAATAAAAAGGCAAGGAACAACGTAAAATCTACCTACCTACCTATCTACCCAGCAATCTGTGTGCATCTATCTACATATATTTCTGTGCTGTGAGGGAAGACTCAATTTTTTTCCTACTCAACAGAGATGCTATTAAGCATAAATGATGTTCTAGGTGGGGCACAACAAAGAAGGAATGAAAATATAGAGAGATACCCTGAACCCTTTCTGGTCAAACAGGCTAAGCCAAGTATGACAAAGAGTCCAACTAATTTTTCTAGGAGTGAATTTTGGAAGGGGCTTTCTGGAGGCTAATGAATGCCCTACTGTCGTTCCCCTGAATGCATCAGGCCATATTCTGCACAAAGTTGCATTTTTGTACTGTAGATTTCTTTTTGCCATTGTCAATATTTTAAATATACTTTAAGTATATGTATTTATATATATATATATTTGCATATATAATAATTGGAGAAATAAAATCAAATGCTAAGCTTAATTTTTATAGGAAACTGTCAGTAGCAATATTTTAGTTGAGTAATTAACATTAAAATAAATTATTCAGGAGAATACTAAGTTGGTATTATTTGTTTTACAAAGAAGATACATACATCCATTTTGTAGTTTATTACTTGCTGTGGAGTTTTAGCAAAATGGGACTGTTAAGGGATGAAGTAGGAAGCTTACACCAAAGATATAAAGTCTGGAAAAAAATCGTGAAAAACCATTTTTGTCAGAAAATGATTTTCTTCTTGGGAAAAGTAGCTGGCTTGTCAAGGAGAAGAAGAATAAACTGTGAAATGCTTGAGCCAACTTAACGCATTCAAACACAGAACATTTAACTTACTTAATTTAGTTCCTAGATACATTTTCAGTGAGATTCTTTTTTTTCCCTAGCATCATTTAACACCTTTATCTACTGTCTTTCCTGCTGAGTATCTCAAGTTGGTATAAATACTCTTCACCAGCCCTCATATAGGACCTGAATGCAAAATCTGCTTATTCATGGATCAAAATCTGTACGTAACAAATGCTTCTGAGAACCTGTGAAGGAGGAAAAAAAACAAAACAAAACAAAAAACAAACAAACAAAAAAAAACCAACATCCTCTTCTGCCTAAACTAATGTGGAAACACATAAGATTCCCTAAAGTCTAGGGAGTCTTAACAGAGGAGTTCTTGGCACTTGAATCAACATGCTGCTTAGAAGCACTTGACTCTTTGTTGTGGTTTAACCCCATCAGGCAGCAAAGTACCACACAGCCACTCACCTACTTTCCCCGGGTGGAAAGGTTCTCACACTTCTAAGTGTAAGAACTCCTGGAGTGAGATACAGACAGCTTACTAGGGAAAGCAAATCCATGCATGCAAGCAAAGCAAAGCAAGGAATTCATTCGCTGCTTCCTACCCACAGGTAGGTGCTCAGCCACTCTCAGGAAAGCAGGGCTCATCACACATAGCAGTTTCTTGGGAAGACAAATGCCATCACTATGAACATCCCTCCCTTCCTCCTTCTTTGACACAGCTTTTATTGCTGATCATGACACCATATGATATGGACTATCCCGTTGCTCAGTCTGAATCAGCTGTCCTGTCTGTGTCTCCCCCAGCTTCTTGCGCACCTCCAGAGCACACCCAGCCTCCTTGCTGGCAGGGCAGCACAAGGAGCTGAAAAGTCCTCAGCTCTGTGTGAGCACTGCTCTGCAACAACTAAATCATCAGTGTGTTATCACCAGTGTTTTCATTGAACAACATAAAACAAGCAAGCAAAAAAACTAGCATTATATGAGTCTCTATGAAGAAAACTAACTCTACCCGAGACAAAACCAAGACACTTTTATATGTGTTACTCACCAGAAACAGTATTTGGTAAGGTCAAAATAGAAGTTTGAAGAATAGCAATACTAATAGCCCATTAGTCCATTGCTGTATTATGCCTTAAAATATAACCTCACAAAGAACAGTTGTCAGAGACTGAAAAATAATTCTTACAAAACCAAGAAATTCAAGATTAGGGTTCATAAGAATAATTGTAATAAAAATAGATTGCTTTTCTTTTGATTATTGGGAATGGTAGAGTAGGATGGCTTATTTTCTATGGTATACTTTCTTCTCTATATATTTGATTATATATATTCTACTATATATAGTTAATATTCAAGTGTTTTTTATTATTAAGATATAGTCTAAGAGAAGGATAATAGTTATAATTTCTTTTTCTCAATTTTTAAATAAATACAAGGTCTTTTTTAATTTTTAATAAATACAATATATTAAAAATTATGATCAACAGTGGGAGGCCAATGTCTCACATAATTGCCTGCATACATACATACTGCCTACTGTAGGCACTGCAGCAGCTGTCCTCTAAATAATGCTGTTGGGGATTTTCTGAATCCTGTTGAGCAGAAGTGTATTTTTATTTAAAATGGAAATCAAGGGAGTCTCGTGTTCTGACACAGAGCGTTACAAGTATTGGTAATACGTAAGAACTCTTGAAAGTGAAACACTGCTATAGATTGTGCAATAGTTTTAAAATTATCTGATTCTCATTTTTTGTTTGTATCAAAGTTGATTTGTTAACCATCAAAAAAATTGCAATCCATTTCTTTTTCTACTACTTTTAATTACTAAAAGTAATTAATTTAATTTATGCTGTACTAGGTTGATTTTTATTAATAGTTTCATTGAAAATTGCTCTTTAATTTCTCTCCCATTTGTTTGATCTTAATTTCTAGACAACATTTAGTATTAAATCTGTAAATCTTGTCTCCCTCTTACTGTAATATCCAGGCATCAAGCTCTATCACACTCTAGATAACCAAATAATATGTTATGCATGCTTGCTTCACCGTCCTTCCTTGCTGAGGTGAATTCTGAGTGATAGACAGGTGGGAGCAATTTCTGTTAATACTGGCTTCAGTCAAATAAAAGGTGAGATTTGCTTGTTTCATTTTCTTGAAGTCCTGTTTCTTTCTTTCTGGGCATTGTACTCATTTGTGGAGTATTTTAGGGTTTGGATTATTTATTATAGTTTTGGTATAGGTGGTCTCATGATGTATATTTAGTTATTTTTTGGGGGAAAATGTAGTGTCTGATTAGCAAGCGGCTTTTTGACTTACATGGCAATATGAAATTGAATCATCAAAGTTGTTTCTGTATTTGAAAAAATAATTTTTGAATTCACAAGTTAATTTCCATTTGAACAAGGTAAAGATGGAGAAGATACAGATTCTATCACAAATTATTTAATTTTAGCTACTGTTTTTTGTAATTTTCTGACTTTCCTGAAGTAACATGACAGGTTCTTGTCTAATTTTACTTTTTTTGTTTTGTTAATTTTATATTTGTGATAGTTAGTTCCCGTTTAAGATATATCTTCCATCCAAAATACATAGGAAAACAGTCTTGTCTTTACTATTGGGAAATTAAGTGTACTGTGTAGCTTTTCACCCTGAACCTTTCATCAGTAGCAGGAAAAAAAAAAAATACACAATTTTAAGGACAAAAGTACAAGTTATACAAACAGCAAGTATTCTGAGAAACAGTTCAGAAAGTGTCGTGGTTTAACCCAGCTGGCAGCTAAGCACCACACAGTCATTCTCTCACCTTCCCCCCTCCCTCTCTGGGATGGGGGAGAGAAATGCAAAGTGAAGCCCGTGAATTGAGATTAAGACAGGTTATTAAGACAGGAAAATAATAATAACAATAATAATAATAACAATAATGATGATAATAGTACTACTACTAATAAAACTACTAACTGCCAGTATTGGGCTGGGTGAACTGGCAGCGCCCAGCCTAACCCTGAGCAGTCCAACCCTGGCTAGCCACCCCTATATACTGTTTAGCATTCCATCAGATGGTATGGAATGCTAGCCCCTTTGGCTAGTTTGGGTCAGCTGTCCTGGGTCTGTCCCCTCCCAGCTCTTGCTGCACCCCCATCCTGCCCATTGGCTGGACAGAGCGAGAAGCTGAAAAATCCTTGGCTTGGTGTAAGCACTGCTCTGCAACAATTAAAACATCGGCATGTTATCAGCACTCTTCTCATCCTAAGCCAAAACATAGCATTCTACCAGCTACTAGGAAGAAAATTAACTTTGTCCTAACTGAAACCAGGACAGAAAGATATATATATTTTTTTCTTTTTCAGTAATTGCTTCCTCTTTAATGTTGTTTTGGTTCTTGGTTGTTGTTGTGTTTTTATTTATTTATTTATTTATTGTTTTGTTTCAGATTATCCATCAGTTACCGTTTTCATATTTCTTAATTTAATTTTATTTTATTTCCATTTTAATGGACACAGACTCATTTAATTATTGTGAACTTTTTTCCAGAAGTCTTGTTTACAGCAGAAAATCTTGATCTCTTTGTTACAGTTAGATAATTCTTGAAATAAAATTTAACTTCAGTAGATGTGTTTAGTTGATTACTTAACCTGAGCAAGAGGTCCACGTTCTGACCTTGAGTATTTCTGTTTTAATGTATGTTAGAAATTCTATTTTTTCTACATTTCCCCCTATTCAGTGCATTTTAGTTTTCAACCTATTGAATTTGAAGGGTCCTTAAAACTTCCTTCAGTACCTAGGAAGATTGCAACTTTGATTGGATAAGAAGAAATAGGATATAAAATATTAGTAGGTTCTTGGTTTCTGGAAAACTTTACAGCTTTTAGTATTTCAGACTAAAATGAGTTATGTAGCTATATCTTTTACTGCTTATGTGTTTTAGATATATGCACATCACATTAGTTGAAATGTGAGTCTTAATTAGGACATAATTTCTCAACATGAGTCACAATGGTATTTATGAGAAAAGCAACCTGATGAATAACTAATTTGATTACTCTTAGAGGAACTTCAGAAATAATGTATTGTAATGATACTCTTTGGAAATATTCCCTAAGATGCTAATTTTAAGCAGAACATATCAAGTTTTGAAATCAACAGTGCTGTGCTTTAACCCAGCAAGCAGCACAGCACCACACAGCCACTCTCTGACTCTCTCTCAGTGGAGTGCAGGAGAAAATTGAAATAGGACAAAGTGCAAGAACTTCCAAACGCCAAACAGATTTTTCTCATTCTTCAACATGCAAAATTATCTTGTATATTGTATAATTTCTGCACTCTTGTTACCAGCATCTCTTGTATATTGAGAGTAAATATTTCTGGACATTGTATTTCTGCACATTGCATTTCTGAATAACCTAGTATTTCTCTATTATTTTTTTCTTTTTTTTTGTATATGATGTAATCCAATAAGACTTTGTAGTCCTGTGCATTGAAATCTAGAAGGGAAAATAAAAATAAATTCAATTATGATTAGAAACACTTCCTTTGTTTTTCTAGTTTTTTTTGTTTTTTTTTTTTTTTTTCATATTTGGTTGATATTCAATGGCACTAGTTTGTCAGTTTGTCAGCTCGGAACCTAGTGTCACAGGTTATTAAATTGATCAAAGTATACCTAAACTCAGAGCATTAAAAAAGGGTTGAGTTGCTTCAGTGGGGGGAGGGGGGAGAGGGAAAGACACAAAACTCTAGCCAGAGGAGAGGAGATCACTTAAATAAGTAAATACAAACAACAACAAAAGCACTTTAAAATAAAAGACAAATGTGATAAGCAAAACAGTCCTAAAGCAAAGTGATTCACTTTTAAAACTGAGACTTTAAACTGTTTTTTATAACTTCAATTACTGACATTGTCAGCCTTGTCTGAATGCAGCAACCATGGAATTATATAGAGGTGAAGGACTTCCTGAAATGAAGGGAGAAGTGATATTTTTTTATTTTTTTTTTTTAAATACGGACAAACAACTTGAAACTTGCCTTGTATTGAGTTGCACTTCCCATTCAGATCATCAGTGGCCTGAGTCTACTTCACATACAAGCTGAGTGTATGTACTGAACCAGCTGCAACTTTATACAATAACAATAAAGACAGAAAGATCCAGCATTAGTCTGAAGAGATCTCCTAATACAAGCATTTCAATTCATTCATCCAATTGTTCATAACAGACTAGCCAAATGTATAATAGCCTAGCCATTCATTTTTAATGTTGGCTACTCTTAGAATTTATTTCAGATGTTGGAGGATCTGGGAAACATTATTATTTATCCTGAACAAAGAAAAGTAATTTACATATTGGCTTTAATATAGTTAAGCATAGCAAATATATTCCCATACAAAATATTTGATATGGAGAATGTTATCTTACCAATTAATTACTTCCACTAGGAATATGTAAAGAAAAAGAGAAAAAAAGAAAAGGCAGAGAACCTAAAAGTCTCAGTCTTTAGGCTACCACAATAAATTCTTAGATGGTAATTAAATGCATATTAATAGTCTTACCTTTTCAAATGTACTCTTTCTGCATACTCACTTGCTTATCCAACATCTCTGTCCAACAACACAGCTCATCTGGAAATTTTCCCTCTCCACTTTTGAGGTGTTACTGAACTTCTCAACTTGACAGTCTCTGTGAGTAGAATGTCCTTCCTCTGGTTGCTTTTCAAGTTTACTGCTGTTGACAATCAAATTACCCAATAATCTTTAGAATAGATTCTCACTGGATGTAAATCTCTTCAAATTCAAGGAACTCAGTAGATTTCCAGGGCCTTTTATGCCACTTTGTTGCTTTACCTCAGAGCAAGAAAGATAAATTGCAAATCACTCCTCAATTGTAGCCTTTAGGAATCATCTGTATATATAAAAATATCTGGAACTTTTATCACAATAATGATTTCTCACAATAATGATTTCAACATTGTATTGCCTTTATTAAGCACAGAAAGTGCAATGGTTGAACTCCATTATTTTATGAAATTCCCTACAGGCAACAAAATTCAGACGTTCATCTGTGTCACAGGTCCTGTGTCATTCATGTCCCAGACAAGGAGGGTTAAAATTTTCTGCTGGCCTAATTTTACTAGAACAAAATTTCAAATTACTCCTTTACCATCTCTTCTTATCTGTGTAACTTCAATTCACTGGGGAGGAAATGCTCCCTGAGCCAAGTTTTCACCAGACTGCATAACGAATGACAGCAGATGTTGCATTGCATTTGTCTTGAGAAAATGTCTTGTTCAGTAACAGTTGAACCCTTCACTTTTAATGTCTTTCCTATTGTGTTTAGACGTTTATAAATTGCATTAAAAAAAGAAAAATAATAAAGTGGTGATGTTAGAGATAAATTAATTTTGCCTGCAGGAGTCAACTAGACAATTAATATTAACTTCTGCAATTTTCATAAGTTTAAAGACAGTTTCTAATCTTTAGGGAGAGACTAAGTTTCCCTCTGTGGTTACAAAAACAGCATGTAAAGATTGAAATTTGTGGAGCTATGGACTAGTCCAACTCCCTGCTTTAAAAGCAAAATGTCATTTTAAATATAATGTGTCAGAAGTCAGAGTTTGACTTCTGAAATCTCTTTTGGCTGTAGAAGAGGATTCTGTTGTTGTTGCTGTATGCATGGCTATATAGTGCTTAATTTTACTGTGTTGTGCTGCATATCCTTATTATGCTGAGAAATTTTTCCAAAGTAATAAAATGTTTCCTGTAATGTTACTGTTCTGTGTGAGATTCTATGATATGGCATCACATTTACTTATTCTGGCTTTGTTCAATATAGTATATTTTTGCCTTTTTGTCTGAAATATGTTAGTAGTTCAAAAATGGGATAACCTGCTCAGTTGGTGGTGGAGGGTACTGGTAGGGCTGCAGCCAGGCAGACTGCATGGTATGTTTGGGATTTATACAAAATCATGGTATTTAATTAAGAGTAAAATAATCTAAAAATCCCCCTTTAAAGAAATGTTATGATCACATGGAAGGGTTCTTTTCAGGTGTTTCACTTTTTTAAATATACCGAAATTCCAAACTGTGACCAGTCTTACAGTACGAAGGAATGAAGTTAAGCAAGCACCCTGCAGCTGAAAGCAGGTTCTGCAAAATGCTTTGAGACAAAATTAATAATATTAAAAGTTACATGTTACAAAAGTTATATATTATTTTGGAGTTGGACTTTCCTCAGTTCATATAGCTCTGGTAGAAAATTCCTCTCAAATATATGATCATTTTCTGTAGTGGGAGCTCATACTGTAACTAGCACCAGCTAAGGAATTGACGTACAGTAATTTCTAATAATAAAGGTGGCAGTCAGTTTAGACCTTGTATTCATCAGAGCAGGAAAGAAATGTTTGGAATATACCTTTGTTTATAAACATGCAGTTTCTGGAAAATTGCTGTATCACAGTTCACATAAAGTAGGTATCACAGAATCACAGAATCACACTAGGTCGGAAGAGACCTCAAGATCATTGAGTCCAACCTCTGACCTAACACTAACAAGTCCTCCACTAAACCATATCGCTAAGTTCAACATCTAAATGTCTTTTAAAGACCTCCAGGGATGGTGACTCCACCACTTCCCTGGACAGCCCGTTCCAATGCCCAACAACCCTCTCGGTAAAGAAGTTTTTCCTAATATCCAACCTAAAACACCCCTGGTGCAACTTTAGCCCGTTCCCCCTCATCCTGTCACCAGGCACATCGGAGAACAGACCAACCCCCACCTCGTTACAGCGTCCTTTAATGTACTTATAAAGAGCGATAAGGTCACCCCTGAGCCTCCTTTTCTCTAGGCTGAACAAGCCAAGCTCCCTCAGCCGCTCCTTGTAAGACTTGTTCTTCAGAGCCCTCACCAGCTTTGTCGCCCTTCTCTGGACTCGCTCGAGCACCTCCATGTCCTTCTTGTAGCAAGGGACCCAAAACTGAACACAGTACTCAAGGTGTGGCCTCACCAGAGCCGAGTACAGGGGGACAATCACTTCCCTAGCCCTTCTGGCCACGTTGCTTCTTATACAAGCCAGGATGCTATTGGCCTTCTTGACCACACTGCTGGCTCATATTCAGCTGACTATCAACCAATACTCCCAGGTCCTTCTCTGGCGGGCAGATTTCCAACCAAACGTATGAACCAACATATGAAGCCAAAATGTTAAAAGTTCACTTAAAACCAATGCACATTGTTACTGTATTATGATGTCAGCCAATGAATGAAGGAAATACTGTTAATTCCACTGAAGGATTTTTTTGTTTGTTTCTGTGTTTTGAAATTGTCTTGATTCTTTGTGAGTTATTGCTGGGAGTCTGGGGTATTTTTGATCTAGAGATAAAATACATGTATATTAATTCTGATTTGAAAGGTTATTAGCAGGTAGTGTTACAGTAGATTTTCACTTGCAGTGTCATCCTAAAACATAATGTTACATAGTTAAGCAAAAGAGGCTTCATGTACGTGAAAGTATTTTTCACTTTTTGAGAGAATTTAAGATTACTATTTTTAAAGGCAGTGTTTTTATTTTATTTTATTTTTTTCTTCCACTATCCTATATATATCAAAATGTTGGGGATATTTTCAGATTTTTTTTTCTGCATTTCAACAAAGACAGTTCAGAAATGTAGAGAAAAGTCACTGGTGTCTAAGACATGATGGTTTTATGGGGGTTCATGATTTTACCATCAAGATTGTAGGACCAGTTTAAACTCTGAAGTTCAATTTTACAAAGCCTAGGAGAAGCCCTGCAAATGACACTTACTTCAGCAGGGAACATCTCTATGGATAACAAGCCATAAAATACCTCCCAACATCCTACAACAAATCTAAGCTCTATCAATGCCAGTGTCAAAGATTTCATGAATGGTTTGAGACTCTTCTCTCCTTCCCACCACTATTTAGACATTTGATTGTTGGCAAAGATTACACATTTCTTCTATGAAGTATGAACCAATTCAATTTATTTAAACTTTCTTTTCATTTTTTGTCAGCAGCGTGAGCCCTACTAGCATTTTCTAAAGCACGTAATATCTGCCTTATTGCACTTAGGAATCTGGAGTGGTCTAATGAATGTGATGTTTTGCTGAGTAATATGTTGCAATACTTCATCTGTGTTCAAAGAAAAAATTGTGCTGTCTCTTTCCTCCAACCTCCTGACTGCATTGCACATTGCTTCATGTTTCTCTTGCCCAGGAAAGAATTGACTATTAAATATATGTGTGTGACTTTTTTGAGCTATAGTTCTTGGAGTTTACTTTCTATGAATATATGATAAAATAATTTCCTGGACTGCAATTATAAAATAGCTACATTCATTCCTATTTGTATATATTAAGCATTCTCAAAGTATAGGGAAGATCAAAATCATTGAAAATATTTATTTTTAATTATCATTTATTAAAAGCCCCAGAAATTGACTTTAAATATTTTAAATTTTAAATTTTCTTCAAATGGTTGAGAAATTATGTCAGTATTTTCATTTTTCTTTGATTACTTAATTCATTTGTCTTTGAAGTAAACGTGTGTACAACACTATTGTTAAAAGAAAGAATTTTCTCTCAACAGAAGCTTTTTAATTCTGCATCCGAGACATAGCAAATGAGCCACCTCCACAAAAGTGTCCTTTCTTTTTTGGAAAGCTTGGTGCATGTAGTTATCTGTAAGTCTGCTTCCAAGCACTGTAAGTCACTTCATAGCATGCTACTGTATATAAAATTGCGGTAGAGTTGCAAACAGTTCAGATTTCTGTCACTTGTGCATCCTTAGCGTCATTTTCTCTGATCATGTTGATTTGGGGAGTATCTATCCAGTCCTCTAACTACTTCTGGAAGAAATAGAATGCCTCAAATTCAGTCCTGTAATGTTGCAGAACAACAAACAATGAAAGTCTAATACTAACCCATTTACAATGAAAGTCTAATACTAACCCATTTTTGCCTCTCCTGTCTTTCTTCTTCCTCTTCTTCCCCTTACAAAAGGGAGTTTAACCTTATTTTCCCAATACAAGCTTTAGTGACATGCCAGTGTAATAAAATGCCAAATTCTGGAAAAAGAGTGATTTCTTTTTTTTTTTTTTTTTTTTTTTTACCCTATTAAGGTAGACACATGTCTACCTTAAGGATTCTAGAAGAACAGACCTGTGTGTGAATACATACTACTCCCATGTGTATGAATGAAAACAGCAAGATCCTTTTCAATAAGGATGATGCTTATTTAATTTGGGAATAGAGAAAATACACTCCAACTCACACAGGTTTTGTGGAATAATCTTTTTAAAGAATTTTTTTTTTAAAGCTAGATCATAGGCAGAAAACAACATTTGTGCACCGCTGTACAAGAAATAAATATTTGAAACTACATAATCAGAGAATTGTTTTAGTCATTAGTAAAATGTATAATTGATTCAGTTACAACATACTCTGTCACCTTCTTCACAGAAACCTCCCATTCAGTTACCAGACTTGGTAGGACACCACATGTTCTAATTTCCAATAACTACTTGTGAATCTGATTAAATTATTCAAATTTATTCTTAGTCAATTTAGCTTCATCACATGGCCACTGCTCATCTGAGACATCCCTGTGGGGATAATATTTTACAATTAATTATATATTCATTAACTGATTTCCAGTAGAAAGCTGGGGGTTTCTTATTTCAGGTATTTATCAATATATATTTTTTTTCTAGTTCATTCTTTAGGCACTGAAAAAAATAGTGTCTATAAGATCATTTCAGTCTTCTCAGAAAAAAAAAATAATCTGCTATTATGCAAGTATTTAAAAGAATGGTACACATCTCTGACATCAAAACTAGTGTAAATAAATTCATAGATTTATGATATCTTTGGATTTAGCTTTTCTTCCTTGACTATGTTGATGTTACTGAAATAGAGTTTTAGTTTATGTTATGTCTGATTCCATATGCTTTCATGTTTGATTGTATATTCTAGAACTAGTGAGTTTTGGCATACTGTTTCACTTAAGTAGATTCACTGAAAGTGAAAGAACACTTTGTTTTCCAGTCATACAGATTACTTATAGATCTAACTATACTAAAGTAGGTTTCAATCATTTCTGCTTTTGTTTCTCTCAATTTTTACTTTCTTATATTTTCTTTTCTGTCAACACATGGAGTTTTTAATGTTTATTAAGCCATAATGGGAGACAGATTTAGTATTCCAGTGTCTGCTTTCCTTTGAGCTTCAGAGAGTTTATAAAAAAACAATAAATAAATAGAGACATAATTTAAAAGGCCAGTCCAGTGTAGTTTCTGATTCTCCTCATTTGCACCATTTTGACAAGTTCTTTCTGACTCTCAACCTTAAACTTTAGGGCTTTTAGGTGAATTAGAACAGCTTATGATTAAATAATGCTCAGGAAAGTGTAAGCATTTCACTGTACGCCGAACAAAAGAGTTTGTCTGAGATTCAGAGGAGCAAATCATAGGAATCATAGGATATCTCAAGTTGGAAACGATCCACACGGATCAAGTCCATCTTATGGCTCTACACAAGAATACCTATAGAATAGTAAAATGGCAAATGCATGAGAAAGAAATTCTTTGAATTCTTCAAAGAAAGAACATTGCATATCCAAAAATTTATCTTAGTATTGAGGACCAATCTTGTGGACTGAGAAGATGTGTTAGAAGGATCTGAAGATAATCAAAGAGTAGTTCAAATATATGTTACCACAATTTCAAAAGTACATGAAGACTCATCCTGCTTTTGTGCACTATAGTTCACTCTAGATTGGCCAGGCTCAAAGTAATTCTTAATAATTGTGCACAAATATTAAACACGATTTATGGGGTGTAAAAGTACAGTAGCTGTAGGAACTTTTCTGCTACAGAAAGGCTTAGTTATGGTTACAAGATGTCTTGTGTAGTTGTGTCTTTCAAACTTTCAAGCATAAAATTCTAGCTTGTGCACAAGTCGATGAGGCTGGATGGGATCCACCAAAGGGTACTGAGAGAACTGGCAGAGGAGCTGGCCAAGCCACTATCCATCATTTATCAGCAGTCCTGGCGATCGGGGGAGGTCCCAGTTGACTGGTGGCTAGGAAACGTAAAGCCCATCTACAAGAAGGGCCTGAGGGCAGACCCGGGAAACTACAGGCCTGTCAGTTTGACCTCAGTACCAGGGAAGCTCATGGAGCAGATCCTCCTGAGAGTCATCATGCAGCACTTGCAGGGAAAGCAGGCGATCAGGCCTAGTCAGCATGGGTTTATGAAAGGCAGATCCTGCTTGACGAACCTGATTTCCTTCTATGACAAAGTGAGGCGCTGGGTGGACGAGGGAAAGGCTGTGGATGTGGTCTACCTTGACTTCAGCAAGGCTTTTGACACCGTCTCCCACAGCATTCTCCTCAAGAAACTGGTTGCTCTTGACCTGGACTGGCGCACGCTTTGTTGGGTTAGAAACTGGCTGGATAGCCGGGCCCAAAGAGTCGTGGTGATTGGAGTCAAATCCAGTTGGAGGCCAGTCACTAGTGGCATTCCCCAGGGCTCGGTGCTGGGGCCGGTCCTCTTTAATATCTTCATCGATGATCTGGACGAGGGCATTGAGTGCACCCTCAGTAAGTTTGCAGATGACACCAAGTTAGGTGCGTGTGTCGATCTCCTCGAGGGTAGGAAGGCTCTGCAGGAGGATCTGGATAAGCTGGACCGATGGGCTGAGGCCATCTGCATGAAGTTCAACAAGGCCAAGTGCTGGGTCCTGCACCTGGGGCGCAATAACCCCAAGCAGAGCTACAGGCCGGGAGAGGAGTGGCTGGAGAGCTGCCTGGCAGAGAAGGACCTGGGAGTGATGGTTGATAGTCGGCTGAATATGAGCCAGCAGTGTGCTCAGGTGGCCAAAAAGGCCAACAGCATCCTGGCTTGTATAAGAAACAGTGTGGCCAGAAGGGCTAGGGAGGTGATCGTCCCCGTGTACTCGGCTCTGGTGAGGACGCACCTCAAGTACTGTGTTCAGTTTTGGGCCCCTCGCTACAAGAAGGACATCGAGGTGCTTGAGCAGGTCCAGAGAAGGGCGATGTAGCTGGTGAGGGGCCTGGAGAACAAGTCCTACGAGGAGCGGCTGAGGGAGCTGGGCTTGTTCAGCCTGGAGAAGAGGAGGCTCAGGGGCGACCTTATTGCTCTCTAAAGGTACCTTAAAGAAGGCTCTAGCGAGGTGGGGGTTGGTCTATTCTCCCACGTGCCTGGTGACAGGACGAGGGGGGATGGGCTAAAGTTGCGCCAGGGGAGTTTTAGGCTGGATGTTAGGAAGAACTTCTTTACTGAAAAGGTTGTTAGACATTGGAACGGGCTGCCCAGGGAAGTGGTGGAGTCACCATCCCTGGAAGTCTTTAAAAGACGTTTAGATGTAGAGCTTAGGGATATGGTTTAGTGGGGACTGTTAGCGTTAGGTCAGAGGTTGGACTCGATGATCTTGAGGTTTCTTCCAACCTAGAAATTCTGTGATTCTGTGAAGATCTTGCATTACAAGTCTATCATTTTTTTTTTTTTTTTTTTTTCTTTTCTATTTTTACCCACCACAGTGCAAAGTATCTTAAAATGTCTATTTACTAGCAGGCATAACTGCTAGGCTACCCGTGCACTTCTCGTGTTCTCATTTTTCTATTTTATGGTAGTAATCTCTGGGATTTCTTGTAACCATCTTCTAGTAATGACACTCGAGATCTTGGAAACAAGAAAAATCTCTTTAAAATATTCTGTTGCCTTTCTTATACCTTGGATAGTTAAAAACCTCTAGTTTTTGTCTTCTATGCTATTTATTTATGTAATTTTCAATTTTATGTGCTCATGCACACGTGCCAAAACTGGAGCATGATCTATCCTGTTTTACATGGCTACTCTTTCCCTGAGTACTAAAACAGTATGCAGAGGGAAAATATGTTCAATATTATTGCTTACTCAAGCTAGCACTTTATTATTATTATTATTATTATTATTATTATTATTATTATTATTTACTGTTCTTATGCAGTATGCAAAAGTTATTTTTATAACTATTCTGAGATCCTTTCTTCTACATCTTGCAGTCTGTCTGTAGCATAAACCATACAGTTTCCTCCTTGCCCCTTTTTCCCCACTCTCCATTAGTTTCCAGCAGCTGCTTACTTTCCTGTGCTGTGTAAACTATTCAATATTTTACTGCCTCCTGTCTTTTCTTATTGTCACTGCTGTTTTAGTACCATCAGCGGGTATTACTAATAGTATGATCCCTAAATTCTGTAATACTTGATCCATTGTCTACGATATTTATGTTTTATTTTCTGGAACTTCTATTACTCATGTATGCTCTCTGTAGCACACAAAAGATGAGTAATTCCTGTGCTGAACAATGTAAATTGATTTTACAAAGTTGAATCCTGAATAGAACTAGATTGCATTTTTTACCAAATTAATTAAATTACATTGACAAACAGACAAAACCTTTTTCACATTTGCTTCTGGGATGCATTAAGTTGGATGCTAGTCGAGGGAAGTGGTTGTCTCGCTCTACCCTGTGCTGGTGTGGCCTCACCTCCAGTACTGTGTGCAGTTCTGGGCACCACAGTACAAAAAGGACATTAAACTGTTGGAGAGTGTCCAGAGGAGGGCGACAAAGGTGGTGAAGGGCCTAGAAGGGAAGGCATATGAGAAGTGGCTGAGGTCACTGGGCCTGTTCAGCCTGTTCAGCCTGGAGAAGAGGAGGCTGAGGCCTCATTGCAGTCTAAAACTTCCTCGTGAAGGGGAATTGGAGAGGCAGGTGACCTCTGTAATCACCAGTGATAGGACCCACAGAAACAGTGTTAAGCTGAAGCAGGGAAAGTTTAGGTTAGACATCAGGAAGAGGTTCTTCACCTCTTGGTGGTTGCACACTGGAACAGGCTCCCCAGGGACGTAGTCTCTGCACCAAGCCTGTCTGAATTTAAGAAGCGATTGGACTGTGAACTTAGTCACATGGTCTAAACTGTTGGGTAGACCTGTGTGGTGCCAGGAGTTGGACTTAATGATCCTTATGGCTCCCAGGATATTCTATGATTCTATGTGTTCAGAAACAGTTTGCAAAAGTTGTATTCCAATTTCATTTCTCTCCATACATTCACAACAAAATTAATCCTGTCTTTTTTCAGTGTCTAGGAACTGTAGGTGCTTGCTATATCAAACTCCAAAGATCTCTATGCACACGTGCACAATCCTTTTAACAAGGACAAATATGAGACAAGGACAAATATGAGACAAATGGAAAACAACACATTATTTTGTGGAAGTTATTTTGAAAGCAACACTGTCATTAAAGAAAGGAAAAAAAAAAAAAAAAAGTCTGTGAAGGATACCTGGATATAAATAGTCCTTTACTACAAAGGTAAAGAAACCTTTGGTAGCATGGAATATGTTGTTTTGAACAGATTTAGGTAATGAGGACTCATTTTGTAACTATAAATTCACTTCTATAGTCTTTTTGTATTAATTTTTTAGTGAGAAAAAAGTGACACAATACATATGCATAATCATTTTTACTTATAGAATGTCTCTTAAAAAAAAATTCAAAGCTAATAGAAAATGGAAAAAAAAATGCAGCAACACCTTTAAATGTTACTCATTTAAGAAAAAGACTAACTAAAATTTACAGGAAGAGTAAATGTTTTCTTCCTGTTAAAAAAAAAAAAAAAAAAAAAAAACAACAACAACAACAAAAAACAATAAAATAAAATAAAATGTTTTGCTCTAATGATTTCTTTATTTCTCCCTCCCCTAAAGTTATTATCATCTAAGGTTATTTATATTATCTCAAAGTTCCTCTTCTAAAAATGCAGTAATTCATACAACCAGCCATCCACTTATTTGTGTTGCAGATTTAATTTTATTTCTGTGGTAAATTCTATTTTCAATTTTGACAGCAGAAGTTGATTAATCTTTGTAACTATAAAAACAGTATTCCAGGGAATCCATGTTGCTCTATACAGATCTTATGGATCCCAATAGATGTCAGGGATCTCATTAACTGAAGAAAAGTATGAGAAGTGTAGTTTTGTCCACCTGGGTGAAGCAGAAATACATGTACTTGCAAAATTTAAAAGAATCAGAGGACAAATCCAGACTCTGTCTAGTTGGTTTTTTTTGTTTGTTTGTTTTAAAGTGCTTTTAAAGATGCCATTTCAGTTGAGTATGTCACTTGTGTACAATGACAAGTTGTTTCATAATAGTGTTTTCTCTCAAGGATTAAAATAATGAACGAAGAGGTTAAAGGGAAGACAACACGAAAAGAGTTCCCGTTTCTTTGCAACATAATTGTTTTCACAGTTAATTCCCGAGAACAAATAAAATAATGCTGTATTTGGAAAACAAAAAAGAGAGAGAGAGAGAGAGAGATTAAAAATTTACATGTCAAAATAGTAGAGTTAATTATCTTTTTTTCAAGAATCACAATTTATTTCTTCCTTAGTAATGAATATAAATCTTTGCAAAGGTAGTAGACAAATTCAGGACCTTTCTGAATAGGTATTTTACTTTTGTCAATAAATAATGTTCATATTTCGAAGCAGAATTCAGCTCTTTGTCTCAGTGAAAGCATTTGAAAAATGCAAGGAAACTGAAAATTATTGTAAATGTAATTAAACGTGATCCTTATACCTAACTCAAAGATGCCACTTGTGGATTATGAAACAAGTAAAACTTGTGGTTTTGACTTTATTTTTTTAAGAAGAAAGATTTTTTTTGTTACTGAGAATGTTTTTAAGAGACATTTTTCTGTTATTAACAAGATCTCTGCTGAATATATCTGTATTTTGTTTTTGTTAGCATTGCAGTGTGGAACTATTGACATACAGCTTTTTTTTGATGGATCATAAAAAAAAAAACCTGAAATTAGAAAAATAGCTAAAAGAATCTTATCTAAAAGAATCTTACTTATTTAAACTCCAGTGATTATTTGCTGAATCCATCTAAAAGTCTTACCCAATGTCTTCAAATAAATATCTAAGATTTTTCTGAGCTTGATTTTGGTTTTGCTTTTTCACTTAAGGAAATTGTTACTGGATATAGTTTTCCATATTAGAGAGAAAGAGAGAGAAGAGAAGAAAGTTTAGTTTTCATTTTTTATTTATTTCTAGCAACTTGGCAAAAGTTGAGGAAGTGCCCTTACCTTGAATCATCTATCTGATAATCTGGTCTCTTAGTAAAGGACAATTTCTTTTAATTTCTCTCTCTCTCTCTCTCTCTCTCTCTCTATATATATATATATATATATATATATTTTTTTTTTTTTTTCTGAAAGAGCAGTAAACCAGTGTAAATGATCAGTATCATTGATTAACACCAAGGAAAAGCTTCATTTGCTTTCTTAACTCTAGTTAGTGCCAGGAAACTAGTCAGGAAATGAGGTACCTCTCACTCTGGAAGGTTTATCGTTCTTTCATAAAAACATCTCTTAGTATTTCATAAACTGATACAAATAATTATACAGATGTTTAAATGAATACTTTTTTGTTGTTGTTGTTGTTCTACATGCTAGTAATTTTGTACCCTGTCTTCTGGCATTTATACACATTAACCCTGATCCTCTCCTTCTTCAGGATGAACAGTCCCAGTTCCCTCAGTTTCTCCTCATAAGAGAGGTTCTCCAGTCCTTTGATCATTTTGGTAGCCCCCTGATGGACTGTCTCCTGTATATCCATGTCTCTCTTTTACTGCTGAGCACAAAACTGGACAAAGTTCTTCAGGTATGGCCTCATTAACACTGAGAAGGATCCCCTTTCTTGACCTGTATTGATACCTTGCGTATTGCAGCCAAGAATACTATTAGCCTTCTTAGTGGCAAGGACACATTGCTGACTCATGTTCAACTTAGTGTATACTAAGTAATCCTAGGTCCTTTCTGCAAAGTTTCTTCCCAGATGGGTGGGTTTCAGCATGTATTGGTGTATGGGGTTGTTCCTCCCCAAATACAAGGCTTGGCACTTCTTGTTGAACTTCATGAGATTCCTGTCGGCCCCTTGTCAAGGTCCCTTTAGATGACTGTGTGGCCCACTGGTGAATCAGTCACTCCCACCAGTTTTGTGTCACCTATGAATTTACTGAGGGACACTCTACCCCATCTTCCAGATCATTAATGAAGAGGTTAAACAAGACTGGACCCAGTATTGATCCCTGGGGCACTCTGCTTGTTACTGGCCTCCAACTAAACATTGCACCACGGACCCTCTGGGTTTGGCCAGTCAGCTAGTTTTTGATCCATATCACTGTGCTCATCCAGCCCATACTTAAACAGCTTCTCTTTGAAGATCTTACGGGTGATGGTGTCAAAGGCCTTCCTGAAGTCCAGGAAGACAATATCCACTGCTCTCTTCTCATCCATCAGGTTGGTCACTATAGAAGCATATCAGGTTGGTCAAACATGACTTCCACTTGGTGAACCCATACTGACAATTTTCTTCTCCTTCAAATGGTTTCCAGGATTAGCTGTTCCTTGACCTTCCCCAGGATCGAATTGATGCTGACTAGCCTGTAGTTCTCCAGGTCCTCCTTCTTGCTCTTCTTGAAGACAGGCATTTGCTTTCCTCCAGTATTTGAGCACTCCTCCAAATTGCCTTGCAATCACATCTGTCAGCTCCCCCCGCATTCATGGGTATGTCCCATCAGGGCCCATGGACTTACGAATGTCCAGTTTGCTCAAATATTCCCTGATTTGATCCTCTTCCACCAACGGTACATCTGCCTTGCTCCAGGCTTTCAGCTTGGCCTGTAGGACCTGGAATTCCTGAAGGCCAGTTAAAACAAAATGTTCCTAAAATTGAATGAAAACAAAGAAAAACAGAAAATATTTATATTAGAAAGTATTTCCTGATCACTAAAACAGCAGAAGATTAGAGTGAGTAATTCAGGAATCAAACATTTCTGACCAAGTGGATGTCAGTGCCTCTCTGTTACTGTCACAGTATGGGATGTGTTTACCTTGCAAAACCCTATAGATGCCAACAGATGCCAGTATTCCTTTGACTTTTTCAAACATGATGCAAGAGTTTTAAATATAAAGCACACGATTGTCTTTAATTGCTTTCTTTTATGTAAAAGTAGGATGAAGTTTAACTTCTTACTGCTTCAGAAAGGAACAGGAAGATATAAATTTTCTGCTTTCCCTTACCTGTAATTTAGGTGCAGAGCTGGTATGATGTCAACTGTAGTTGACAACAAATGTAGTTAAGTAGCATTTAGGGATTTTGAGATTTGTTTCTTTTATATAGGTCTAATTTTGTTCTAACAAACAAAAATGCTTTAAAAAGATAATTCTGGGAAGCTTAAAATTCACATCCAAATTGTGAATTTAAAACAAAATTGTGTCTTTAAAACAAAACAAAACGAAACAAAGAAAGCATTCCAACCTACAATTTCTTAATACCTCTTGACATGCCATTATTGCTTATCTGCTTATTTTTGCATGCTATTATTGCTTATATTGCTGACATGACATTATTGTTTATGATGCCTTTTGGTTCCTTGGAGAAACCTCACCCTCGCTGTACAGTTCCTGAGTGGTATTATCACAGCACATTATTTCATTATGTGTTGAGTATGCATGGTATTGTATATTTAAAAATGAAAAATAACACATGTTCCAAAAACACTTGATTACACTGATTTTGCAAAACAAGTTTTTTTTTTTTTTTTTTTTTTAATTAGAAGTATTCTTTTTTTGTTTATCATATTAAGCAGCAACTCCTGCTGTTTTCTAAAAGTTTTCTAGTTTTCTGCTTTTCATTTTCTTCTTTGAAACCCAGGGAATGATTTTCTTTCTTGCATACAAAGACAACTCTCACTGAAGTTCATGAAAGGGGACAATTAATCATTAATTACAGTTGGAAAGAGATTCTGCATACAGTAAATAATGGGGGTCACTGGCACAGCGCATCTTAAGTATAATAAAAGAAGATTTTATTTTCTTCCTTTTGATAGAAAGGTGACAAGCTCTTAAGCTTGTGAGCATATACTGTGAAGAGGAGGCTGCCTTTTTTTTTTTTTTTCAAATTGTTGAGCCAAAATAACTTATTATTTGTACACACAGTGTGTACCCTCAGTGTATACAAGCAATAAGAGCCATAGAGAGGTCAATTTTTGATACTGCTTAAGAAAAATTAATTACATAACCCTTGACATTCAGTAGTAGATTTTGTGCATCTTCTCATGCACTCTATTGAACGAATACAGATATATTCAAATATATATATACGTATTACTGAGAACCCAATGCACTTTTCTTCACAGTTTATGCACAGTGAGTGTGAATACCATTCAAAAAGTAAATTTCTGTCTTGTAATTACAGTGGAATTATTTTGGCATAATTATCAGTAGTATACGGTATATAGAAGTAATATCAGTATATATATATATATATATAATCAGTATATATCAGTATATACCATATATCAGTATATATATATACCTATATATATATCAGTATATTACTGATTTTATATATTATAATCAGTAATATACAGTATATAGAAGAATTACTGCAGTATTGTTGAGTGAGCAAAGAGTTGTTTGAAAGTATACAGAAAATGAAATACAAAGTATTACCTGTTTTCATTCATTCCTTTTATGATTTTTCTGACTGTAGAAAGACAGTTAAAATAGAACATAGTATAATATATATTAATTTGTACTTGTTCTGTCAAGATGTTTGCATTCAACAGCTGAAACAGCATGTGTTTTTGTGCATGTATAGATTTCTGGCCTGTTTGACCCTGTTTTCTCACACTGACTTTTTTATAGTAAGGTATTTTATATCAGGGTAATTCCAACACAATACCTGCTAGATATGAGTGTAATTCTGTGTAATTTAAATGTTCTGCTCTGAATATGGGAACTCTGTACTTTTTTAAAATTATCTCCTGAATTGGTCCATACTATATATGACCTATATATGACCTTGCTTTTCGTTACCTTTAAATGAATGCAATAAAATAAAACTGTAAACCTCCTTGGCTTGGATCAAAACTGGCTAGATGACAAATCTGTGTGTTCACAGGGGAATATACTTTTCATATCATTTAAATGGAAATATTTCACTCTATCACTCACATATGGGATACATTCTCAGTTTCTTTGCAGGTCACATGTCAGTTGGGTGTAATAGAAATAGGACCTTTTTTTTTTTTTTTTTTAGTCTTTATTACAGTGTCTAAATTCATTGCTGTTTTATAGCTAAGGAGCTATTTTTAAAGAAAAACATCGGAGTTACAATCTTTGCTTATAATCTTTTGTAGGAGAATTGAAAACCCTGAGACATGATTTGAAGGAGAACATGCCAACATTTTTTCTTTTCTTTTTTCTTTTTTTTTTTTTTTTAAGTATATTTGTAGTTTTTTGATAGTACCTTTCTGTGAACTTCTAAAGAAATTCTATCTTTTTTTTTTTTCCCTTTTTTCTTTTTTTCCCAACATTGTGCTTCCATACATCTCATTTTCTTCTGAGGGAAAGAAAATTATCAGACACTTAGAATTGCTTTTTCCTTTTTTTTTTTTTTTTTTTTTTTTTTCCTCTGATAATATTGCTGTCTACATAGTAGTGGGAAAGCTACTGAATCACAGTAGCTTTGCATAAAAAATTATCCTAGTACAAATTGAATCTGTACATATCATAGCATATTGCAATTTTTAATACTTACTTTGGACTACCTCTTTTCAAGAATCAGCGTCTTTTCAATGTGCAAGTTTCAAAAGTGGTGTTTGAAATTTTCATGAAAGATAGCAAAAAATTGCTGGTCTATGAATCAAAACTATTTACGTATTACTATTCTGATAGGGTCCAATTGGTAAGACTGGCTTCAGAATTTGTCAATCTGTAAGTATTTTAGTTTGTGTGAGATCTGTGCAGTAGTAAATTTGCTTTTCAAGTCCTTTTAGACTTAGCCACTACAATACAAAATTGATTGCACATGTGGTTAATAATTAAATACTGTTTAATTAGATTTTAAGTGCTCTGTGTGAGGATTTTGTGTACAGTGAGTTTTCATGAACTAATTAGCTTATTCAATCATCTGCTAATATTAAAAAATAGGAAGATGTCTTCATCTTATTTCATCATTTCCTCGAAATGTGGAAAAAAAATAATCCCATAGTTTTACATTTACTGGCAAGGTCTTTAAAATCAATTTATGTTATGCTCTAGCTATGCATACATTTAAATAAATACTCCTGTCAGAAGTGCAGCAGTGTTGAAAAGACTTACTTATTGATAAAGTCCAGCCAGGGTAAAGTTAGAGAGTTAATACAGACTGTATAATCTTTTACTATAAATATTGAATAATGTTAACATTTTAGTGTAAACCCCCACCCCCACCACCAGCAGCTTAATTAAAAGTAACTCACTTAAGCAATGTTTGTCAGATTCAGTAATTAAAATTTCATTAAGCAGTAATGACCATGGTTTTCTTCTTTTCACATGTGGAAAAGAAAAATCTTGTGGTGTCATCTTTCCCTATCTGTTTCTCCTAATTAGACTGTTGTCATCTCGCATGATGATAAATACATTTATTGCTGCTTTCTTCATCTAGTAGTGAAAAGGAAATAGATTCAGACAAACTCTTTTTTTTTTTTTTTTTTCTTCCGAAGATCGGAGTCCTCAACTGATACTTTGTTCTTAGTAATAAAAGTTTTCTATGGAATAATACAAAAATACCTATTGCTAGACAGGTTTATGAAGTCCCTGTGACCATTATGAAAGTAGAAGAGTTTTTTAGTTAAAATATTTATTTTAAGAAAATCTGTGAAAGTAAAATCCAAAGGGGAATATTACATTATTTCATCTTTTATAATTCAAACTGAAAAATTACGTATAGCTATTTCTGCACTCCATTGCATACTTGTGTAATGAGAATGTATCTTCCAGAATTACAGCTACTGTTTTGTCTTCCTTTTGTTCAGAATTTTCAGATTCCAATTTTTAAGCTCTTCTTTGTAATTTCAAAAGTTATTTTTTTTTCCTTTGTTGGAAAAAACAAAACAAAACAAACAAAAAACAACAACAACAACAACAAAACATTGCTTAAAATTGGTGCGCTTTAATGAAAAGACAGTCAATGAACCAATGACTTGAGGGACTAGGAAAGTGTGCTTTTTTGATCTTGTAATGCCTCACTAACAATTAAAAAAGCATCAAGTAAAAAATAGTCCAAAACTTTAAAACAAAACAAAGCAAAAAAGGATTAAATTCTGCTTATTTTAATGAGAGGGCACATCATCAGCATCTGGTGCAGTCAAGTCTTGTATAAATATTCCTCCAAGCTAGATAGCCTGGATGCAGTAAAAGTCATAGTTTAATGGCACTTTGTTGAGTATTCTCTGATTGCCATAGAATTTACACAGCTTCTTGTAGGCTTTGCAGAGCTCTGTGCTGTCACAAGCACACTGTAACTAACTGTCAAAGCCAGATAGCTGAAACATATACATTTTCACCTCTGATCACATACAATATGATTCAGTTTTGAAGCCATAAAAGTATTTCTGGAAATGGAATGTATTTATTTACAGGAAAGCAGAAACTGGAAGGGACCTCTGAAACGTATTTGGTCCAACCCCCTGCTCAGAAAGGGCCAATGAGATCAAGTTGCCAGGGTCGTGTCCAGTTGGGTTTTGAATATCTCAGTTTGTGCCCGTTTAATCTCAATTTTTACTCACTCTGCTAGGTATTTATAAATGTGGAAAAGAGCATCCCGAAACATCTCCATGAAGCTGAATAGTCTCAGCTCTCTCATCCTCTCCTCATATGACAGATGATTAGTCCTTTAGTTACTGTCATAGCCCTTTGCTGAACTTGCTCTGGTATGCCCATGTTGCTCTCATATTGTGGACTTTTGACGTTACTCTCCAGATATCCTGCCAGGACTGATCAGAATATAAGGCTCACTTCTGTTGGCCTACTCTTGATGCTTAACATGCCCCATAGTACAGTTGCCCTTTTTTTTGCTACAGTTACTGACTCATGTCCAACTTGGAGTCCACCAGGATGCACAGAGCTTTTTTTCCCCCATTGTTTACTGATGCACAGGGTTAATCCTCCCCACACTCATGGGTGCAGACTATCTGGTACCATTGGCCTGTGTACTTACAGTTTGTTCAAATGCTCCCTAACCTGATCCTCTCTCCTAGGGCAAGTCTTCCTTGATCCAGACTACCCTTCTGGGATTGCTTAATGCCAGTCTTAACCCGATAAAGAAGGTTTTGAGAGATGTCTTCTGTCATGTCTTTGTCATCAGGAATCTAGCCCTATTCACTAGGAAGCCCACATTTTCCCTAGATTCCCTTTCATTCAATTTCATTCAATTTCATTCAATTATCAAACACATGTTATCAGTTAATGCTTTAAAATTAAATAAAGAGTCAATCTATGAAAAATACAGATCTGTACTATTTAAGGAATAAGGTCTCTTGTTCAATATACTTGTTTACAATGTGGAAGACTCACTTTGTCATTCTGTCATCAAATGTTGTTATGAAGTGGCAGATGTGTTTGTCATTTTTTTTTATTATTATTATTATTTTTTCTGAAGTGATAAATCGGTGTTCTTACTTGGATTTACCTTAATAATTACAACTTGCCCTGTTTTTCATAAAGGGAGAAAATGGTCAAATATTTAGTTTTAGTCCCCCATCCTTCTGCCCCTCCTCTTCTCCCCCCCCCCCCCCCCCCCCCCCCCCATTTTTAATCCCTTTGCTGGACATAACTGAATTATTAGGACAGTACAGTATGTGTTCATACATTTAACATGTAACATGTTAATTTCTGTTTTTATTTCAGTTAATAATATTTCAGTTAATATTTAAGTTAATAATGCTAACTTCTGTCTTCCCATATGTTCTTTAAGCATCTTGGACTACCTAAAGGTCTACGAGAGCTGAAGTCTATTAGATACTACATGGAAAATCTTACAGGCTCAAGATTTCAATACCCAATAATGCTAAGGCACACTTGTTTGGATGCTCTGTCCATGATGAATGATTTAATGAATTGAAATTTTCATTGAGCTTATAAAGTTCTAGTATTATATATATATATATATATATATATATATATATATATATATAAAATATATATATAATATATAATATATATATATAATATATATATAATATAATATATATATATATATTATTATAGTATTGCCAACATTTATCTTCATTTGGATAAATTGGATGAGTTAGACTGACTCTTCTATTCCCTTCTAGTTGTATTTTCTGTTTTTTTTTTTTTTATGAAATATTTCAATTGACCCTGAACTGTTTTCCATTATTTAAAGATTTTCACTAAATGAGGATTTTCACTACATAAGTATGGATGGAATGCCCTCTTTTTCCCAGCATATATATGAGCCACAGAAACCCTTCTGATAAACACAAAATGTTTAGAAGTATGATAGGTAACATGATCTTGCAAGAGAAGGTTGTGAAAAATAAGAGTTATATCTTTAAAAGGTATGAGGATTTAAATTCTGTTTTAAAGTCATTAATGAGTCTACTTAGGCACTTCTGTCTTTCTCTTTGCCTATAAGTGCAATATGGGATTCATATCTGTCACTTAAGAAATCTAAAAAAAATCCACACCCAACCCCTACTTCTAACAAAGAACATATCATACCCAATAGGTATGAAACCAAGTAGAAATATAAATAAATTTGTCAGATTTTCAAAACCAAAGTCTTCAGAGATATCAGTTATTTTTTCCAAAAATAGAACTTTATAAGAGAATCGAAATATGTTCTAAAATGCATGTAGGTTTGCAGTTTAGTCTATTTTTATTTTTATTTTTTTTAACTTATAAAATCTACCAAGCATGCAATTTACACCAAACCTTGACTGATAAGAGGTGTACTTAGCATCTACATCTGTGCCTTCATTATTGTTTTCCCTTGATGTGGATACATCATTAGGCAACACCATATGATACATGTATTAACATGCTCTGAAATCAATGCATTTAAACTGATTTGATCTAGCTGAGGAGCTGAAACTCACTGTTTTCTAAAGAAATCATTCATGTTTCATAAAGCACTTTCGTAAGCTGTCAGAAAGAGAAGGGTTTCATGTTATTTCTTTGCAATTACTTGAGGCAGTTCAAGAAGCACTATAACACATCTGCTTCAACCTGCAGTCAGAGTACAGTTGTGTGTCAGGGAGCAAAATTGTATCCATATATATACCACCAAAGTAAAAGGAGTTAGAGAAAGTAACTCAGTAACTTATAAGTTACTTATAACTTATAAGTAACTTATATATAAGTTACTTAAAGTAACTTATTTGCAGTGTTCCTGAGAGATACTGCAACTGATTTCCACTTTGCAGCAGATTCCTTTTCATCCGTTTTCATACTCTTCAGCAAGACCGAATTATTTGTTTCTTTATCTTCCACATAAATAAAGAGCATTGTTTTAGTAAGCTTCATGTTTAGTTCTGGATTATTCTTCTCTCCTAGGCACATTACAAACATATGTTGAGAGAACTGTTGAAAATAAAAGATTGAATATTCTTTAGCTGGGCGTTTTCTACAGTGCAATTACAGTTTTGGCAGTGCATTGGAGCTGTGGGATGTCCTCCATGCTCCACTTCTGAGGCTCTCAAAACTTTTTAGATTTGCCATATGGTGATATTTTGACTTGAGTTAAATTAGGTAATGTAACTGAGCTTGTTTAATTTATGTACCCTTTTTCATGAAACATGCATTGCTTCACTTGTGAAGATTGTAATGAGATATTTTTATTATAGTTTCTTGAAGTAATAAGCTATGAGTACTATTGAGGTGTCCAAGAAAGGGCAAGATGAATAAACATTTTTTTGTGAAAGAGTGAAGTTTTCTTAACATAACTTATGCAAATAATTGTTTTAATTGATAATTGATGTTTGTTCTGATGTCAGTTGTCATAGTAAGCAATAATTAATTTTTATGATAAACCCAAACATCCTAGGTTTTACTCAAACCAGAAATCATAAGATATGCTACCTAAAGGTTATATATCTTATTAATTTTTTATTTTTTTTTTTTCAAAAGAGGGGAAGATGATAAACTTTATGTTTCAGCAGGAGCAGTCTTACTAAAAAAAATGTAAGATGAAACTTGTTTTTGCCAAGAAATTGTACTAAAGGTGCTTCAATTCATCTTATGCATATTGTAGTTAAAAGATTTCACTGATACATTTATGGTGCTCCCAAAAATGTTTCAGGCTTGCTGTGGCTAAATTAGGGTTTTATCCATCAGATACTTCTGTTTGCTTGTGAATGTTTTGTGCCATGCTTTGTGAAAATTTCTATCTAGAAAATTGTCATAAGGAGGAATAAAATCTAAGTGTTTCAAGAAAGGACAGGAATTTAAGAGCTTAAATCAGTACCAAATGTATGAAGACTGATGTTATTGGATGGGCAAGCAGAGATTGCTATTGATGAATTCAACTCAAAGATTAGAAGGATTAAAAGGATATTAAGTTAAATTGAACCTATTTTACATAATCATTGTATTGTTGTAGAGTTTAAGTAATTTGTGCCTCCAACAGCCTTTCTGGAACCAAAGAGAGTTGTTTATCATGTTACACAAGCTTTTTTGTTGTTGGTGGTGGTGGTGATATTTTTGTTTTGTTATAAGAGTATTCTTTTCAGGCAAGGAATGACACTTTGTCATGTTTCTTCAAAATGTAAAGTAAGGTTTTATTACTACATTTTTATTCATGGTGGATGTCAGTTACTAAAATGACACATTGAAAAAGATGGTATAATTAGAATAAGCAAATGACTTAGTAGGAAATTTCTTGTTCTTGTGTGGGTCCTAATACTTAATGCTTAGTTCACATATCAACTTGTTGCCACTCTTTCCTTTTCTTGTATTTGATGTAGTCTCTGTATTTGAAGTATTGCTTTTAAACTGTGGTGTAATTTAAGCTTCCTCCATGATGAAAGAGCCTTAATATGGAAAGATTTTCGTAAGTGTTGTATTGCAGCATAACTTCTGTTCCTATATGAAAATAGCTATGATAGCATAAAGCACCATTCAATAAAAAATGAATCCCCACTAGGAGGTTTAGCTGTAATATCAAAGATAAATCAATGCTACATTTTAGTGTAAAAAGCTGTAGGAGAGATGAACACATAACTACTTTGTTTCTTTTTTCTCCTTGTGCTGATAAAATGAACTAAATGTTTTGCCAAAACACCGTGCTGATTGACTTCCAGTCTTTGCTTTGCTCTCTCATTCACTGTTAAATGGTAGTCCCAAAGCAGGCTGTGCTGCCTTCACGGGAGGAGGCACTGAGAGGCACAGCTATGGAGTTCCTCTGGCAGGAGTCAGCAGTGCTCAAGGGAGCTAAAGAGCTAAGTAAAAAGAGATAAGTAAAAACAATGGGGAGCCTGTCATCTCATAGAGGGCAAAAGACAAATGCTTTGTGAGAAAGAGAGAAAGAGAGAAAAGAAGAAAGGAAGGAAGGAAGGAAGGAAGGAAGGAAGGAAGGAAGGAAGGAAGGAAGGAAGGAAGGAAGGAAGGAAGGAAGGAAGGAAGGAAGGAAGGAAGGAAGGAAGGAAGGAAGGAAGGAAGGAAGGAAGGAAGGAAGGAAAAAGGAAGGAAAAAGACTGTCACCGACTAATTATCTTAAAGGCAGCAATATGTAAAAACATTGCTGTTTGAAGCAGATAAACTAGTACTGGGAATTCCCACAAAGAATCCTGTACATAGTATCATCTACTTTTCTGTATATGACTTTTCCCCTTCTCCACCCCTGTCCCCAACTAACATGTAGCTATCTGATCTTGATTCATGAAGGCAAAAGTTCTTGCTGTAGGTCAACATATTTAAAATTCTATAAATAAAATATGCTTTTCAGCATTCTGGAGAAATAAAAAGAGTGGTCATGCATATTAAATCCCTTGCAAGAACTTCAGGCTCAGTTTTTTGATCAGCTTAAGTAGACAGCATATACATTTAGAGATTATTTTCAGTAGTGTGAGGAGCAGGAATAATCATCATTTTAAACAAACAAACAAACAAAACATTGATATATTCTGTACTCTATTTAGAATAAAAACAAAGCGAACATTTATATTTCATCATTACCATTAGCCTCATCCAGCAAAGAATTATTTAAAATGTATGTATAAATTACTGTTTCCTTGTAGTTGGGGAAAAAATATATTAATAATATTAATAATTTTATTAGTAATAAAAAGATCACGTCATTGAATTAGGTATTTTAGAAATTTTTGACATATCTCCCCCATCAACAGTTATATCAAATAGCATACTTATCTTGTTTAAAACTTGTTTATCTATGTGTAGATTCTACTCTATGTAGATTTTTCTGTTTTCCAGTTTATTCTCCTTAATAGCGTGTTCCTGTTTTCACCTATTACGTTCTTTAAATTCATAAAATAATCCTGTGGGATTTGAAGCTGGTTCAGGAGAACAGTGTCCACTGGTGCTCTGTCTATTAAAAGCTCTTAGGTAAAATATGAGCTTCATACTGTTCAATTTACACTTAGACATGCTAGGCATCTTCTTGACATTTCACAACCTTAGAATACTACACGATGATACTACAAGGTAAAAATTGGGATGATATTCCCATAAACAGAGGGCTTTAGGATAAACAAGTTTTTAGAAACCATGAAACCCTGAAATAGTGTTTTAGAAATGGTACTATGAGAGCAAGCATGTTTAAGTTTCAGAGGCCTTTCATTTCAAGGCATTTAGATGTCTTGGATGTAAGAATCAACAGTGTTTAATGCAGCTGCTTTCCAATTGTTTAGAGAGAATCCAGGAAGCTGAATATAACCGTCATGTACATGTGTTGAAGGCAACTCAGAATAAGTATAGTCTTTACTAGACTTTCAGGACGTATGGCAGAAGAATAGAATATTGTAAAACTTTCTTCTGCTTTCATAGTTTATTTCCCATCAGTGTATATACTGTATCATCTGTTGGTATTTTCTCTTATTTAGTATTCCTGTTAGTATGTGTGTACATTGGTACTTATTAGTATTAGCTAGCTTTTAAGTATGGGGACTGAATAATGTATTACAGTAAATACTGTATGCAGAGATGTATGTTTGCATTTACGAATAGAGAAAATGAATAAGTTATAAGCTACAACTTGGATAGAAATATTTCATTTTATGAAGCATATGTAACCAAAGTTCCAAAGTATGGAGAAGGCTAAAGGCTAAACTGAAGTGCACTTTTATAGAAGGGACTTACTGCTCTGTCATTATTTTACCACCAGGTATTTTGCAGAGGGACACACAGGTCTGACAGGATGAAGATGAAAAAAAAAAAAAAAAAGAGGAAAAAAAAAAAAACAACAACAACTGATGCACACACACAAATAACATGAGGGACGGATGGGAATTTATGGCCAAGGTTTGAGAATAAGAAGAAAACTCATGGTAGATCATATCAAGTCATTTGTGAAACTACATCCCAAGATGTATGGAAACAAAAAGTTATCTTCTTAGGACCCATCATAATTTACTGAGATGGTATTTTTACGTGTTATTTTACCTTTTTGCATGTTACTCATAAATTAGTATGGCTGTACTTTTCAATTACCTGAGCACTGTCATCTTCAGTTAAATGATGGGAAATAAGAAACTAGAGTTAGGCACATGTCAGAAATGCACTTCTGCAAATCAAAATGGATAATATATTTTGCTTTAATAGTTTTTGTTTCTGAGTGAAACAAAAATGGATCTAAATATAGATACAATATTTGCAACTCAGAGTGTATTTCCAATAGGATAATCTAAGAGTTTGAAAGCACTAAAGATAAAACTTGAAGGTGTAGGTGCTCTGACATTTTCCATTAATAAAAAATCTGGATGCAACTAATAAGAAAGGCAGTGTTTGACTTTTCATCTTTATATCAAGGATAGTGTTTCATGCCATTCATTTAAGCAATGTCTAAGCCTAGGACTAAGTCTTTTTGCAGTTTTTCTGACTGTGTCCTCTTAAATTCATCAAATAACTAGTTCAGTAGTAATCCGTTTCTCCGGAATATTTTTTTTTTTTTTTAGTAAATGGCAGTCTTGCCATTCACTCTTGTACTAATTTTTGGTCTTTTCAACCTTAGATATATATATATAGATATATAGCCCCCATTATCAAGACACCATCCAGGTAACATTATTTTAGTCTAGTTTGTGGGTACTTTTGATGCCCTTAGCTAACTTTTGCTATATATTAAAGACAAGAAGGAAGACAATTGTTTCATTAAGTAGCTATGTTCTGTGATGTAAAGCATGGAGGAAAACATTTCCATATTACTATTCTGTATGGATTTGAAGATCAAATTTTATATCTTGAATTTAAAACAGAGATCTACGACATTATAAATTATTAAAAGCAACCTTGAAGGAAGGATGTAAGGTCTTTGAAAGTATGAAGTGATAAATATACTATTGTGGAGGAGAGCAGGAAGAGGTGAAAGAACAGAGAATAATCTATTGCTCTCTCCTTGCAGTCTCATTTCCTCCAGTTTATTAATGCTTAAACTTAGATCCTCATAAACGGATTACAAGTATGTAACCAAATTTATGTGCAAGACTATGTCCATTTAATTTAGTTTTAGTGGAACTATACAACAAAAATAATATTTTTCTTCTTCTGCAGAACTTCTGTAGTCTCTGGTCACCCTCTTACAAATTAACAAATTACATTGGGGAAGTATATATATATATATATATATATATATATATATAATGTTTCATACAAATTAACAATGTATTTAAGAGACTATTGTTACCCAAATCATGGGACCCCCTGTTCAAAAACCTGACAAACATGAATGAGCTTGAAAATGAAAAATCTTTTTCAGGAAACAAAATTATTTGAAAGAAAATATTGCTTTAAGAGTACCTTACTGTTAAATTCCAATATACAACTAATCCCTTCTGGGTATGTTTTCTGCTCGAAGAAGAAAAAAATGCAGAAGAAAAAAAATCAAGCATTAAAATATTGCAAAGCCTTCAACATCATTCAGTATGATGTGTATTAATATAGCTTATGATTACATAAAAGCCCTGAAAACGGTAGAATTAAAAAATCATAATTAAATTCTAAGGAGTTAATCAGCTGATCGTAAGTGATTTGAACCTCATTAGGCTCACATGGGCCCACTTGTTAAGCTTGTGGCATCTCTCCTTCTACTGTATCAACAACACCATTCACTTTGGTGTCATCTGCAAATTTGCTGAGGGTGCACTCAATCTCACTGTCTATGTTGTTAATGAAGATATTAAACAGTACTGGTCTGAGGATAGACCCCTGACATACACCACTTGTCACTGGCCTCTACTTGGACATAGTTCCATTGATCACCACAGTGTGTGACCTTCAATCCAATTCCTTATCCACTGGATCCTTATCCACCCATCAAATCCATATCTCTCCAATCTGGAGACCAAGATGGCAGGTGGGACCATGTCAAAGGCCTTGCAGAAGTCCAGACAGATGACTTTGATCAGTCTTCCTTTGTCAACTGATGCTGTCACTCCATCATAGAAAGCCACCAGATTGGTCATGCACTATATGCCCTTGGTGAAACCATGCAGGCTATCTTGGATCACGTCTTTGTCTTGCAAGAGCCTCAACATTGCTTCCAAGAGGATCTTTTCCAAAATCTTGCCAGGCACAGAGGTGAGACTCACTGGTCTGTAGTTCCCCAGGTCCTTTTCTACTCTTTTTAAAAATGGGAGTGATGTTTCCCTTTTTCCAGTCACCAGGGACTTTACCTGACTGCCAAGACTTTTCAAATATGATGGAGAGAGGCTTGGCAACTACATCAGCCAATCAGCTTGGCAACTACATCAGGACTCTGGGATGCATGTCATCAGGCCCCATAGACTTGTATGTGTTTAGTTTCATCAGGTGGTCACGAACCTGCTCTTCACTTAGAGTGGGAGGGACTTTGCTCCCCCAGCCTTTATCTATGGGTTCAGGGAAACAAAAGACTTGGGAATCCTTACTGTCAGTGAAGGCTGAGGCAACTGAGAAGTTGTTGAGTATCTCAGCCTTCTTCATGTCTGTTTTTACCAGTTTACTCTTCTCATCTATCAGAGAGGGTATATACTCTCCTGGGCCTTAGCAATTTATCTATAGAATCCCTTCCTGTTATTCTTTACATCCTGTGCCAAGCTCAGTTCTATCTGTGCCTTGGCTTTCCTTATGTCAGCCCTGCACATCCAGACAGCATCCCTGTACTTTTCCCAGGCCACATATTCCTGATTCTGCTGCCTGTGTATTTCCTTCTTGTGCCTCAGTTTGAAAAGCAGATCCTTGCTCAGCCATCTTGGTTGTCTGCCCTCCCTGCCTTCTTTTTTTTTTACGCAGGGAAATGGAGAGTTCTTGTGCTCTAAGGAAAACATCCTTAAAGAGTCTCCAGCTCTGATCAGCTCCTTTGTCCCTAAGGACAGTATTCCAGGGGATCTTGGCTACTAGGTTTTCAAATAGCTTGAAGTATGCTCTTCGGAAGTTCAGGGTCTTGACTTTGCTCTTTTCCAGGTCCATATTCTTTGAAATCACACACTCAACCAGGGCATGGTCACTGCAGCCCAGACAGCTTCCAGTCTTTATCTCTCTAATGAGCTCTTTCCCATTGGTGAGCACCAGGTCAAGTAGTTTGTTCTAGTCAAGTTATGGATGGTTTGTCTAGTACCTGGACCAGGAATTTATCCTCAGTGCACTCCAGAGAATCTTCTGGATTGCTTATAGCCTGCTGTGTAGCTTTTCCATCAGACATCTTGGTTATTGAAGTCCCCCATCAGGATGAGAGTGTGTGAGCAGGGTGTTTCTTGTAATTGAAGCAAAAGTGCCTCGTCCATTGGCTCTCCTTGATCAGGTGGCTTATAGCAGACCTCAACCACAAGCTGTCATTTATTGATGTGGTCTTTAACTATCACCCACAAGCTCTCAACCTGTCCATGGCAGTTTCTCAAAGGCAATTCTTCACAATCAATTCGTACCCTAATATAGAGAACAACACCCCCTCCCTTCCTTCCCTATCTATCTCTTCTGAATAGTTTGTAGCCCTCTTTTCTAATGTTTTCTCTTCCCCTGCTACAATGTGTAGTCATTCTGACAGGGTGCCACCCTTCCCAAACTGAGACTGTGGGGGCTGCCCACAGGCAGCAGCTCTTTGAGAACTGCTCCCATATGGGTCTATACCATGGGGTCCATCCATTAGGAGTAAACTGCTCCAACACGGGTGCACCATGGGCAGGAGAAGATCCCCTGCCCCTGCGTAGGCTCCTCTCCATGGGCTACAGCTCCAGCCCAAGGCCTGCTACTGCAGGGTCTCTCCATGGGCTGCAGCCTCCTCCAAGCCACATCCACCTGCTTCACTGGGGGCTCCTCCACAGGCTGTGCAGTTCTGGCCCAGGGCCTCCATGGGCTGCAGCCTCCTTCAGGCCACATCTACCTTGCACCATGTGGGTTTCTCCATAGGTTGCAGGGTGGAAATCTGCTCTGCTATGGCACCCATATAGGGAGACAGTCTGCTTCACCATGTTCCCCTTCACAGGCCTCAGGGAAATTTCTGCTCAAGTGCCTGGAGCACCTCCTGCCCTCCTTTTGCACGGACCTTGGTGCCTGCAGAGCTGTTTCTCACACCTCTCTTCTACAGCTGCTGTTTCAGAGCAGGTTTTTTTTTTTTTTTTTTTTTTTTTTTCTTCTTAAATATACTCTCACAGAGATGTAAACAACATCACTAATTGGCTCAGCTCGATGGTGGGTCCCTTTTGGAGCAGTCTGAAACTGGCTCTTATCTAAAATGGAGCAGCTTCTAGGCTTTTCTCACATAGGTCACTCCTGCAGCCCCCTACTACCAAACTCTACTACCCCCTACTACCAAACTCTTGCCACATAAACCCATTATAGCAGTTTGTAGGATCTATATTTCCATATTTATTGTGTGCCTAGTCACTGTCTTTTACTATGAACACAATCATCTTTCCTCAAAATGAAAAAAAATGTATGTCTCCATGATCCATGAAGGGATAAATCTAGATTACCCAGGAAACTTACTGTATAACACATCAGAGAAGAATGGAACAGCAAATATATGATTGCCTGAAATGCTACCAAAATGTATTAAAATCAAAATACCAAGAAAACAAACAAACAAACAATTAGAAGTATCTTGCATAAACAAGATAATTAGGAAATTAGTGGGGAGGGGACTGGTCAACTTTATTCATAAATCATATCAGTTTTGAAATCCCCATTCAGAGATTTCCAAATGTCAGAGAAGTAACCAGAGGACTCTGGGTAAAACACCTGCCTGAAATAACTGCACTTCTTTCCCTATGAAAGAAATCTACTCTATAACAAATGAATACAATTGCAATTGTAATAGAAAAGGAGAAATAAGAAATTTTAAAATAGAAATCATAAGTATAATTTTTTACGATTCATTTACATTAAAACAAAACCACAAGTCTCATTCTGCTGTGGCAAGGAAGAACTTTGTAAATGATGTATTCATAGTTACCACTTATCTAGTGGAGATGCTGACATTATTTAAAGGAATATTGATGAGTTAGATAAGACTCTGCATACATATGCAAACAGATGTGATTCTTTCCCTTCTTTTTTTGATTATACATGTTATTAATGTGATTTGTGTTAAAGAAGCTGTGTATTTCAAGTATGTTGTCTTATTGCATATGCTGCCGTATTCTTGTAATGCATTATTTTCTATTTCCATTGTGTTTATTATGTTGTATGTAGTATACCAGCAAATTATCAGATATTTAGAGGAAGTAGGGGGAGGACAACTTTTCAATACAGTTGAAAAGAAAGTTTGGAGTTCTAGTCAAAATGTGAATATCTGAATATCTTCTATGCATCAAGCTTCTAAGAAGGATGATTTATTTATTTTTTTCCAAAAAGTCAGTTTCAATATCTATTATAAAAAAGTCAGCTATGATACTTAATATTACAGTGGACTGCAGAGCAGATGTGTTTACAGTTACTATATTCACCCTTGAGCATTTTATGAAGTTTGAAACTGAAGGCTTTATCACTACTTTATTGTATGTTAGGATTTAAAAAGCATATTTTACCTTGAGAACAAATACTTGCTGCAATTCCTGATGCAATAAAATACTGTTCTGTATTTTGTTTTCATAATGAGAGAATCCATGGGTCCAAAGCTCAATTATAGTAGGAGCTGGCCACAAGTGTGGGGGACAATAAAAACAGCTTTTTTAAGTATGTTAATGGAAAAAGGGAGACCAGAGCAAACATTGGTGCAATAGTTGATGAGGATTACGTAACAAACAGGGACACAGACAAAGCAGAGATGTTGAATGCATTTTTTGCCTCTGTCTTCCACACCAATGATGGGCTCTGTGACCCTATGTTCCCTGAGATGAATGACTGTGACTGTGGGAATGATAAACTCCTGCTTAACCCCGAACTTCTGTGGGATTTGCTACTCTATATGAATGCATATAGGTCCGTGGGGCCTAATGGGATTCATCCCGGAATACTCCGATCAGAAAGCTGGCTGATGTCATTGCAGGACTTTTCTCAATTATTTTTCAATGGTCTAGGGAATCTGGATTGGTCCTAGTTGACTGGAAGCTGGCAGATTGGGTCCCAGTTTTCAAGAAGTTCAAGAAAGAATATCCTAGCAATTAAAGGCCTGTCCATCTCACTTCAGTGCCTGGTAAAATTATGGAGAAGATTATTCTCAGAGTTATTGAAAAACACCTAAAGGTGTCATTGGTCAGAGCTAGGGAAAGGTCATGTCTAATAAACTTAATATCCTTCAAGATATTAAGATCAGCCAGCTAGTTGACCAAAAGAAGCCAGTCAATGTAATCTTTCTGGATTTCAAGTAAAGCTGTTGATACTATCTTTCACAGTATCTTTCTGGACAAAATGATCATAATACAGTTAGATAAAATCATAAGATGGGTGAATAGTTGGCTGATGGGTCAGGCCCAGATGGTTCTTGTAAATGGGGTTACGTTAGGTTGGTGACCTGTCACTAGTGGGGTTCCCCAGGGCTCCATTTTAGCACCAGTCCTCTTCAGTGCTTTCATACATGATTTGGATAAAGGACTGTAAGGTTTTTTGAGAAAGTTCATGGATGATACCAAATTGGGTGGAGGTGGTGGCTCTGGCAAGGGTGGTGAGGACTAGCAGAAAGATCTTGAGAAATTAGAGAGGTGTGCAATCATCAAAAATATGAAGTTTAACAAGACCAAGTGCTGGATTCTGCACCTGGGAAGGAACAACCCCAGTTATACATACAGACTAGGGGATGAGATGCTGGAAATCAGCCACACAGAAAGGGACATGGGGATTTTGTTTGATAGCAAGCTGAACATGAGCCAGCAGCATGCCTTGGTGGCCAGGAGGGCCAACCACATTTTTTTTAATGTCATTTCTTTTTGGTGAAAAAAGTATAGGTATTCAATAAATACATATTTTTCACAATTACATGAAACTGAGGTGAAGCCTGGTTAACTTACTTAGAAAAAAAAATAAAAAAAAAAACTACCACACATACTGAAAAACTCAGTCTGCCTGTAACCACTATGGTTAATGGAAGCTGGAGGAAATAATGAAAAATTTATCGCAAGCATGAATCACCCCAGAGAATACAAACCTACAATCAGTGATTTTACTCTCAAAACTTGAAGTTTTCACCATGAGGTACTGTGCCAAACTAAAATGAAAGAAAAATAAATAAATAAATAAATAAATAAATAAATAAAGCATTATGCACTTTGAAAAGGTATTTCATACCCATAGATTACTGGTGTCTGTATTCTACAATATTTATTTGCAGTTTACCTAAGGGTGATAGAACTGCTGACTCGATACAGGGGTAGTGATTTATTCAGCCATCCGTAAAGTTGACTAAATATTAATTTAATGTATAAATTCTTTTATAAATCCACCAATTAAAATAATGATTGAAATTTTAAATTCAGGTGAATTATCACTGCTGTACACATAGATAAACTGCAGCACCAGTGGATACTGATGTGAATAATGAAAGGAATAAAATTATGAAGTCTTGAAAATCTTCCTCCAAGTCAGGAACCATTTGAATGTCTGTTACTTGGTGATTCACTACTAATATTGCCCAAAACTATTACTTTTATTACTTTTTCTGGATTTACAATCTAAATCAATTAAACAAAAAAGGATTGAAAAGAAGATTGAAAATTCCACCATTTGTACAGTAATTTTAGTTGCTTTGTATGTGATAATTTAAGTGGAATTCATTTGAATTTCAATAAATATTTTAATAGTTTATTCCTGCATGTTAAAATATTATTTATTCTCTCTGGGTTGATGTATGTTAAAATATTATTTATTCTCTTTGGGTGTTATGTATAGTGTGTTAACATTGCAATCTTTTCGTGACTTATTTTAACCCACTTTATGCTTAAAAGCAAACTCAGTTTCTAAACAAAAAGTCCATCCATCAAAAACATTGTACTGTCTCCTTTGGTATCTCTGTGTTTGTTTAGGTCAACAAGTATCACAGAATCAGAGAATGGCTCAGGTTGGAAGGGACCTCAAAGATCATCTAGTTCTAACTCCCCTGTCATAAGCAGGGATGCCACACACTAGATCAGGTTGTTCAGGGACTCACCTAAATTGGTCTTGAACACCTCCAGTGATGGGGCATCCACAACTTTCCTGGCAACCTGTTCCAGTGCCTCACCACTATCTGAATGAAGAATTTCCTCCTAACCCCCAATTTAATTCTCCTCCCTTTTAGTTTAAAACCATTCCCCCTTGTACTGTCGTTACCTGCTCTCCATCTTTTTTTATAAACCCTCTTTAAATACTGAAAAGCTGCAATGAGGTCACTCTGGAGCCTTCTCTTTAGGCTGAGCAGCTCTCTCAGCTGTTCTTTGTAGGAGATGTGCTCCAGCCCCTTGATCATCTTTGTGGCCCTCCTCTGGACCCTCCCTAATAGATCAGCATCCTTCCTGTGCCGGGGGCTGCAGACCAGGATGCAGCATGCCAGGTGGGGCCTCACAAGGGCAGAGCAGAGAGAGACAATCAAGTCCCTCAATCTGATGGCTATGCCTCTGTTGATGCAACCTAGGATACAGTTGGCCTTTTAGGTTGAAAATGCACACTGCTGGCTCATGTTGAGCTTTTAATCCAGCAGAACACCCAAGTTCTTCTCTGCTGGGCTGCTCTTAATGAGTTCTTTACCCAGTCTGTACTCATGTCCGGGACTGCTCCGGCATAGGTGCAGCACCTTGCAGTTGAACTTGTTGAAACGTGGGTCCACTTCTCAAGCTTGTCCAGGAATGAACATAGATGAAGCAATAGGCATATGCTGACTATCAACCAATTAAGATCATCTTAAGTGATGCTTAATATTTATGTGCATTTTTCATTTTTAGCAAAGCCAGCAATTATTGAAACAAGCATCATAAGAAAGCATCTTCTATTACAGTATTATTGTAAGTGAATAAGTTATTGGATTTGGGAAACAAAACAAAACAAAACACCTTATAATCAGTAATGAAACAAAGAACTAAATGAAGATTCAGTGATATGAGTGAAAATTGTAGAGTATTATTTAAAATGATGGCAGAAAGACTGAATTTCTAAATTGCACGATTAATTTTCAATGAAAAAGTAAGTTAAGTTTGCCTGTATTTTTCATCAGTTAGTACACAAATTGTTTTAACAAACTTTTTTTGTGTGTGTGATTTTTTTTATTATTATTATTATTTTTAATCTTAGGACAATTCATATTGATACATTTAAAAGAAAATATTTGAGCTTCCCTCAGTCTGCTTTATCATGCAGACTGGTCTAGATAAGTGGCAGACATATTATAAACATTGACCCTACAAATTTTCATATTTCACACTGTTTGCATTTACAAATATTTCTAAGAAGAGTAAAGAGTTGCATATACGAATGACTAGCCCCAGCAATTTATTTTTTTTTCCTGTTACTTCTTCTTGAATGAGAGAAAATCAGGATTGAATGGCAGTAAAAAATACAGGTTTTCATCTGAAAATGAAAGATACAAATGAGAGATATCTTGGGACTAGCTAATTCATGGACAAGATTGTTTTCTCTCTTTTGATAACTTAAAATTTGCATAGAATATTTAAATCACAAACATACTATATGAATAAGTAAGAATTTCTAAGGTATTGGAAATAAGAGTAATGCAGGAATTACTGCATTCTAAATACTTCCACGTAGATTCCCTATTTCTATGGAAACTAGGTAACGATTTATTTGTCTCACTTTGATTCCAAGAGGAAAGGAAACCCTTTGTGGTTTCAGAGAAAGAAAGAGATGAAATATAGAAGTAATTATTATAGGAGAAATTCTAATTTTTAGCTGAATGACACAAGAATGCAGTGTCTGCTAACTTTGTTGGCATCTGAGTTACAAATTCTTTTTGGCTTGTCATTGTGTAAAGGACTTTCTAGATACCTGAAAACTTCTAAGGAAAAACTGGGAAAAGAAAGATGTCAATTTTATATGAGCTTTGGGATTATATTGTTTTTAATTTTTTTAGCAGAGTGAAGTATCCGTGCACATAAAGACTCCATGGTTCTTTTGAGCATGACAAGGGAAATCATTTAAAACTATTAGGTTTGCTCTTATACCTTATCCATTCCTTTAGGTTACAGGTCTCTCTAGAATAATCCCAGATCCTGTGTTCATGTACATCTTCTCACTGTTAAGCAAAACTCTTAGTCCCCCTAGTAAAAATGGCTAGCAAGCTCTACCAGCAAACATCCTTTAGCATAGCTTTCTTACATTGTAAAAGCCTACTTTCTGACATTTTTTTATATCTTCTGAATTAACATGAACACGTTACAAAGCGACGAGTTCAATGACAAGCGACAAGCAGTGAAAGACACTGGTAGCAATTATATTCTTTAGAAAGATTATATTATTACTAGCCTCTAGAATTTAATATCTATGTTTTTCTCTAAGGCACTTCAGCAAGCATTGGTTTAAGAGGTTAAGATCCTAAAAATAGTGCACAAGAATAATTCTCATTTCACTTAAATCTTTCTACTAATTCATTAATCATAATAAAGTTTCTTAATCTTACATTGAATAGATGAGTAAAACTTTCCCTTTGACTATAATGTTCCAGTGCCATGTAATCTGCAAATTGGACATAAAGATTTTTTTGTTTCTAACAGAATTATTTTATTATGTCTAAAACAAAAACAAAAACAAAACAAACAAACAAACAAAACAAAAAAACTACTTCCTTTAAAAGTAGAGTATGCTAAGGTAATACCCATGAGGTACCTTTTGTTTAACCAGAGCAGCTGGGGTTTTACTTTCAATTTTACAGTTATCTTCTCGTTGTTCTTGATTACTCATTTTACCTTTGCTGTCAATGTGTTGTCCATAAAGAATACCAGGCCATGCATACAATGTTGAAAGAGATAGAAATATGTAGGCTATTTCTGTATAAAAATGTGAAAGTATTTTCAAATTTATGACTTGAGTCACAGCCATGAAGACAGCATAAAGAAATTCTTTCTTCAAACCAAGTTAAATAAGCGTACTCTTTGAATCTAGCTGTTCATTTCTGGAAAGTTACATAAAATCCTTGAAATGAAAAACTGAACGGTTTCTGGTATCAAGTTTGTTTTATAAAGACAAAAAACAAAACAAACAAACAAAAAACAAAATAACTGTTTATGGTAAACTTTTGTTGTTACTTTTAAGTATAGGACAGACAACATTTATTCAAAATTGCAAAGAGAAAATGAGGAGAGAGGTAAGGTAAAAGGATAACATCTGTAGGTATATGAAACAATTTATTTTCCTACAATTAGGGGAAAGTTTTTAATCATTTGAAGATGACAGTTGTTAGTTAAGAAGTGTTATCAGAAGTGTTATAAGAAGTGTTTCTAGTTCTAGTGACAGACTAACATACCAATTCTAGCATTTTAAAATACACGTCTGTAAAAATATATATCATTTTCATAAATTAATAAAAACCTTTTGAAAACAAAGACAATTTATCTTAAAAGCCCTATTGTATTATTATAGGTATGTTTTTTGTTTGTTTGTTTGTTTTTTTCTCAGTCTTAGTTTGGGAAAGAAAACTAGTAGTGTAGTGGAATTTAGAAACGTTTGTATTCATCCATCTGTGATGGTCTACAGGAGTAGAAGAAGCATGACAGTTGCCGTAATTATATGGAGTAGAATCCTTCCCAGACATAAATATTATAAATTTTAAGTCAGAAAAGTGCCTAAAACATTTTTTTTTTTTTTTTTTTTTTACTACCACTTAAGGAACTAAAATCAACAGTTTAAAATTTGCATGTTAGTTGAAAAGGAGTTTGTAGGTATTCAATTCAAATGAACAGCATTTCTACATTTAAAAATATATGCTGAGAAGAGGACACTGAATAAATTGTCAATGGAATGTTTCTTGTAGACTTGTCAGACCTTTCTGTAAGTCCTCAGACTAATTTTCCTGAAGAACTTTGTAATAAGTAAGTAATTTCTCCAAAACAAAACAAAACAAAAATAAATAATAATATAATTAATATTGTCCCCACTCCTAAAAAAAGTTGTCGGAATTGACATTACTGATTATTCACAAATCAAATAAATTAGAATCATTTTGAAGCTGCTGATGAAATCTTCTAAAAGCAGGTGTTTTCTACCAAAGACTGCAGCAGTTCAAAAAGCACCTGACAAAGTGCTTGGCCAGCTTTAGTATTTAAGAAGGTGCAAAAGTTATAGTAGTTTATTCTGCAAGTGTGGAAAGTTTTTAAATTTCGTGTGACCTTCCAAATATAGAAGACAAGAAAGCTAGCTAGTTTAATGCTATCTACCTTAACACTTAACACTAAACTAAAGATTAGGAAAATGTACTGTTATGCCACATATGCATAAGTAATATGCATGTTACATGTGCTGTTAATTTAGCACATCTGGTAAAGACAAAAGGTTTTGAGTATCGCCCAGCCTTTCTTGCCCTGTTGAGCTCACTGTTGATGTTTTTTTTCATTCAAATTTTTTATCAAAGACTATTTTGAAGTCTACTAGCTTTGTAGGTCTGTCATTTCTGTGTTGTTCATCCATTGCTGTTGCAAGTATGGGTCCCAAGTATTTAACTTAATTTTTATTTTATATTTTAAAGACTTTTGTTTGCTCATTTTTTTTTCTTCCCCTTGATGTAAACTGAAGCTTTGAAAAAATGTGGTGGAGGTGTTGTTTGTTTTGTGATTTGGCTGGTGTAGAAGGGACCAAATCTATTTAGAAAAGAGAAATGAATAGTTATGTCTGCCTATGGATGAAGTTTCAAGCTTTTTTATTACTTATAATGGAATTGGAACTAATTATCCTGTGCTATGGAAGAACACACTATTGGCACTTGTAAAATCAGTATCTCCTGCTTTCTTTTTCACTTTCTGTTAACAACAGTGACCTGGAGAGAATGGAGGTGAACTCTGAAATCTTCTCTGGATGAAATAGATGGATGACTCAAACATGGTTTTATAAAACAAATGATAGTGCTGACCATCAGTGTTGTAAAACTGGCATACTTCTTACTAGAATGTGGAATTAACAAATGCTTTTTTTAGATGAGGCCCCCAGCTGGAATAGCTGTCTGTGACAGTACAGCAATCTTCAATTGCAGTGAGATCATAAACTATAATACACATGTTGTACTGCATAACATTGTTTCAGCTGTTCATGCTGTCCCTGTTGGCAACTTTACATGAACACTGTAATAAGACTACTCTCAAACAGACTTCATAGTATTACTAGGCATTGTGTCTCCCTTCTCTTTTTTAAAATATCATTACTAGCTGTTAAGCAGAGATTTTAGATCTGTTGCTGTTTGGAATATTGAAACAACTAAAATATCTGAGAAAAAAAAATGTCTAAAATGTCTAAAAAGTCTGTTTGGAAATATTTTCATTTTTATATCATAATTGGATTCTCAAGTTTTTAAAGTACTGTAGAAAAAAAAGTGTTCTGGCAAATTTCTATTTCTGTAGATCCTTTCAAATATACTGCTTTTACATGACTTCAAAATAAACTGCTTTTACATGACTTCAGTACCTCTTCTGAATTGTACATCAATTTAATGTACAATTAAATTGTACTCCCCTCTCCTTTCTTTCTGGGTAGACCACTCAATCCAGACCCACTATAAAATATTTCCCTTTCTTTCTTGTAAAACTACATAATAGCAGAAAGTTTCCAGTTCTTCAGCTGTGCAAGTATTTTTAAATACCTCTATTTCATGTAATTCTATATAACTGTTATGCCTGATGGAAAAATCAGTAGAAAAGATTAAATACTGAATTTTGTGGTCAATATGAAAATGTGTAAGATAATTTCACTGTGTATTCTTAGCATAAATAAGCACGTCACATCATCAAGAAATGGCTGAATGTCATACCGATAAAATTCAATTCTGCTATCAGTATCAGACTGCTTGAAAGAAAACAAAACATTTCTAGATGTAGAATGCACACTTGATAACTCATCTGTCCTGTATAGGTTTTTTTTAAGTATGTAGGGAAGAATTGGAGAAAACAGGAAAAAGGGAATCTCCGCACAATACTGTCCTAAACTGCCTCAATCAAAATAGTTACAAAGTCATTGATTGACAGTAGACTGAGTCTGCTACATTCTGCTTTTCTAGATAATCTCTTTGTAGGTAGAGTTGAGCTCTTCAAGCCTCATGCACTGAGGATAAATTACTTCTATAAAAAATCTATTAAAGATAAAGAAAGTTATCTCCAGGATTCTGACACATCTGGACAGATGATACAAGTAATCCAATAAACTCTGCTCTAATTTGCAACAACAGAGTTTTAGGTACAGATTAGTTTTGGCCCAGATTAGTTAAATGCTGAGAATTATATTTAAGAGAGCAATAGCATTTCTCGTAGCTAAAAAACTACCTGAATACTAGTGGTGTTTTTGCTGTGACAAGATTACTACAAGTGACTGAATATTGGACTTCTTTGGACTATGTGTTTACTGGAAGCAAATTTCTTTTAAGGGTGAGTTATTATTAAGAACTATTGCTGCTTAGGATCAGTGAAAGTACATCAAACTAGTCAGGCTGAACTTTTATTGCCTGTGATGAATTTTTCCCACCAATAAATTTATTTCTAAGAAAATAAATAGAGTAAATAAAGCAAGGATGCAAGCTGAAGGGAAAAAAAGGAACAGAACAGAAAAGAAAAAAGAAAGGAAAGGAAAAAAAAGGGAAAGGAAAAGAAATGGAAAGGAGAGGGGAGAAGAAATGGAAAACAGAGGGGAGGGGAGGGGAGGGGAGGGGAGGGGAGGGGAGGGGAGGGGAGGGGAGGGGAGGGGAGGGGAGGGGAGGGGAGGGAAGGGAAGGGAAGGGAAGGGAAGGGAAGGGAAGGGAAGGGAAGGGAAGGGAAGGGAAGGGAAGGGAAGGGAAGGGAAGGGAAGGGAAGGGAAGGGAAGGGAAGGGAAGGGAAGGGAAGGGAAGGGAAGGGAAGGGAAGGAGACCATAAAACTTAATTGTGTTTAACCAACAAAAAAATTAGAGAGGACAATCTGAAATGAGTACAGCATTAGTTATATTAAGAAGTATAATCCCAACATCCCTATGTAATTAGTTGGTAGCCTCTCTTATTTAATCTACTTATCAGTGTTTGACCAATTACAGATTGTTAAATTATTTTTGATATTTTTCAGATTTGTTTTAGTGCTTACACTAGTGCTTACATTTATTTCCAACTTTTAATTTAATTAATTTATTTTTTTTAATTGTGATTGCATCCTATGTCTATGTATAATTTCATAGGTTAGTCACAATACAGTGAACACAAGCTCTTCATAGAAAAACATTCAGTTTTCAGACTGTCTTGCATTCTCCAGAGTGAATACGCCTCACAGTAAAGGCTCCCATGCTGCTGGGAAGTGAGGGACTTTTGCATTGGTCAGTAAGGAAAGAATGTTGTAATCTCCATCTGCCACATGAAGAAGTTGTTGAAGAAATGGTTAAAACAAAAATAAGGGTAATAAAATTCCAAATTAATTCTTAAGAGCAGGAGTATAACAAGCTATCTGATGTCAGATGCATAGTATTGTAGTTGTTTTAGAACATAATAGAACATAGTAAGAATCTACTAGAATATTCTAATAGAAATAGAAATCAGTAATTTAATAGAACCATTTTAATAGAAGTAGAGTATTTTTATAAATTTCCTATACAATCCTGATCCCTTAGATTTTCCATTTGTGTAATTCCTTAGTAAATACACCCGTGTTCTTTTATTCCTGAGGCAAAACACATATCACATACATGCTACGTATTCAGTCTATTACTTATGAAAGTCAACATGACAGTGTCTCATTTATGGTTTGAAGTAGTATTTTTACAGTTTCACAAGAGTACAATAAAAAAGAGATTAAGCATATTCCTTGGAAGGTTAGGGAATTAAGAAAGCAAAACCTATATTTTTCTGTTGCCCAAATACATAGTATATAGGAAGCTGTAGCCTATCAAACTACACAGCAAAGTGCTTCAAGTCTGCTCTGGTATGACTGATGACCTGTTTGATTTCTATTCCTGCTTACTCCTTGGACAGTTTGATGAAGCTGCCTGAAGAATTTTCAGTTTAAATCAATTTCTTCCACTAACTTCTGTGGTACATGTTCTTCCCTGGTAATAAATGGGCAGACATCATTTCCATGTTTTGAGGCTAAAGAAGCCATTTCTTTTTAAAGCTCCCTGGTAAAATTCTGATCACTAAAAGCAAAATGTGACACATTCTTTTCCAGTCTCCTATTTTGCTGTGTAAATATAACTTTCTTCATACTTTAAATTTTCCAGAGGAAATCTATCTCCACTTCCCTGGTTATAAAAGAGTTAGTCTTGCCTTTAACATTACAAACAGAAACTTCAAAAGGCAAAAAAGCTCCCTCTAATACTGATGGGCTAGAGTTTATGACTTCTTTATGAAACTATGTAGAAAACATCAAACAAATAAGGCAAAATCACCATTCTGCCTTGAAGTTCTTAAATAGGTGGAAGATCTCTAACTGCAATGGAGGAAGAAGCCCAATATAGTCTACAGGTCTGAAAATAATATTAAGGGATTGTTACAGTGCCAGAAATAGTGGTGATGTTTCCCTGTGATCTGAAAAAGGTAGAAGTGAACTGAGCAGTGATGAAGTAAAATTCTATGTACTTCAAAGAAATGTATAGTGGGAACATAAAATATTCCTGCGTATGAAATAAAATATTAGATGCTGCATTATCAGAAACAGTAAGGGAACAAGTAGCACTGAGATTGAGAGCATACATAATGATACTGGAAAGGCTGAGCCTGTTACTTTAATTGAACAGTTTTTATCTTTTCACAAACCTTTACAACATTTGAAATGGAGTCCTTTGCTGCTGCTGCTTCCTTCACATCACTTGTTTGTTTTTCTTTCCTCTTAAAGAGTGGTGTCCTTCAAATTGTTTAACACTTTTATGGTGTACTGCAAACACAGTTCTATTCCCTGTCTGGTTTCATAAAATGATATGTGGCTTAAGTAAGGGGAAGGGTAACTATAGTATTTCTGTCAGAGAAATCAATGAAAAATATCAGCCTGATGCCTCAAAAATTAACTAATTTTAAGGTAATAACAAGGAATTAGTCTTAGACAGATTAAAAGTCAAAGCTGAGTAAAGAAAAAAAAAAAAGACATAACCAGACTTTTTTTTTTCTTGGTGAATATTTTGCTGTAGGTTGGATTTTTGTAACAACTGATCAGTACAGTTTTGTATCAGAAGTATCTTGATAGCTTTCAGTGTCAATGCTGAACAATTGTTTAATTGTTCTCTGAGGGCAATGAAAGGATATTCATTGACTTCTACATGCACAATTAATGATAGGGCAAAGGGGAATGGTTTTAAACTAGAAGAAGGGAGACTTAGATTAGATGTTAGGAGGAAATTATTCACTCAGAGGGTGGTGAAGCACTGCAACAGATTGCCCAGAGGAGTTGTGAGTATTCCATGCCCGGAGGTGTTCAAGATAAGGTTGGGAAAAGCCCTGGGTAACCCGATCTAGTGGATGGCATCCCTACCCATCACAGGAAGGCTGGAACTAGATAATCTTGAAGGTTCCTTCTGACCCTAGCTATTCTATGAGTCATTGAGTCATTCTTTCATGATAAAATTTATTTATTTTTTTTTTAAATAGTGATTATCTGAGCTTTCCAAAAAATTCAGTCAAATTTAATTCAGTCAAACCAAATTTTATACTAAAATAAATGTTCAAGATTCATCTCAAAGGGCTCTTTGAACATCTCTGAGTATTTCTGAAAATCAAATATTTTACCAAGTTTCCTAAATTGGGTGGTTAATATCTACCATTCAGACTCTCATTTCTGGTAAAAGAAAAAAAATAACAACAACAAAGCAAGCAAGCAAGCAAGCAAACAAACAACAACAACAACAAAACAAAAAAAAAACCACAGAGATAGTGGGAAGGGCAAGAAGCAACAAACATGAGGTCTTATGCACTTTTATATATTTTTACGTCTGTTGGTTATTCTTCTTATTTAGCATTCTTTATATTTTCAAGTACTGTTTATACACTTTGTCTCCTAAATGAAAATACTGAAATTTCTGAAAATGCTGAAATGAAAGCTACGATATCAATTGCTTCATAAAGGTAAAATGTATGGTATTCTTTTTGTTCAACATTGGCAGCAGACATCAGGGCAACTATCACCTTATTAAATTTGGTCAATGCAGAAGTGTTAGTGTTACCCTGTGTGTGGAAATGTGGAGCATAGGTACCTCATTAAGAGAGAAATGCATCATTCTCCAGACCTTGAGTTTTCTCTTCCAAGAAAAATGAGAAGAAAATTGAAATCCAGTCTTGGAATCCCAGAAAACTGAAAAAAGCAAATTCTGAATTGGCTTTTAAGATATTCATAGCTGTTTGAAAGTTATTATTGAACTGTAATAGCTTTTTTTTTTTTGCTTTTTTTTTTCTGCTAAATAATTTATTTATGTCAATCTTTAATATTTATTCCTACAAAAGAGTATGTTGGAAATTCTTTCTCCCAATATGGTGCAAACAAACTGAGAATTTTCACATGTTCCACAAGTTCTAGTAAATTTTATGCACTTACTGTTTGCTAACTTTATGATTTTGAGGGGCATTTATGCTAACCCTGAAAACAAAGTCCAGTTTGCCAAATTTATTCTGAAAATTATGTTTTCTAATACTGAACATATACTTCTGTGAAGGATTTGTATGGTTACAGAGTAGGTTAAAAACCTGAGAAGGGAAAGATAATAGAGAGATGAATAGTTTGAGAATTTAAATGAACAAAGAAACAAAATCACAATCATAATGATAAATGTCAGTATAATAATGAACTAATTTTAAGAGTAAATATTGCTGATTTTCTGGGGGCTAAATTAAACTCTGTTGAAACACAGCGTAGTACCCTTCAGTGGATCCTGGGTCAGGCCCAGCTATGACTTCTTGTATAGGAAACAAGTTTCTCATTGAAAATTCCTCAACTAAAGTATTTTTTCTTTCCTTGTTTGTCTTTATAGATACCTGTGAAATAAATAGCATTTTTAAAAATTCATTCAGGCATTGAATATACCATCCTATGCATGCAGAAAGAACCATTATAAATCAATATGGAATAAATAAATAAATAAATAAATAAATAAATAAATAAAATAAATAAATAAATAAATAAATAAATAAATAAATAAATAAAGAGTAGCAGGCACTGATGGGTGTGCCAGCAGTTAAAATAGACAACTTTTGTGTCTCCTTTTTTCCTTTGCACATTGGTTTCCACTTCCACCTTTGATGTCCATGTCCATTGAAATTAACATCAATAATAACATTGAATTTTAAAAAATTAACATGTTTAACATGACTGCCTATTGATTCAGGTTTACCTGCTAGGTTCAGGAAGGTTCAGGAAGTCCTGAAGAGTGTTTTCCTCAGACTAGTAGAGATTTCATTTCCTGCAGGTTTTATATATATATATATATATATATATATATATTGTACATATATATACATATGTATATATATACATATACACATATATATATACATATATATATAAACACGAGTACTTAAACAAAACTTTTTTTCTTTGTTTTCATCAGTTGGATATTGGCAGTTGGCAGTCACTATGCCAAGAAGTCTTTAGGAATGTGGATCCAAATAGAGGCCTGTTGGAAGATTTCTAGTCTTTAAAGAGCCTCAGAGATTTCATAATACTTCTGAGGGCTGTATTTGGGAATGACTGTCAAAATGTTTACTACTATCTTTACCAATACCAATGAAAACACAAGATTTAACAAAAGAGGCTGATATTGCCTGGAATTGAACCACAAGGTGCAATTTATATTTATATCCATTTATATGCTTAAAGATAACCCTGGTATGTCAAGCTCTTTACTTTGTTCCTCTGATGTTTAAGTACGGTGTTTCGGTGTTTCTATAACCTTTTATAATTATATAATGCAACTTTGCAGCTTGAAGATAGCAAGTATATTTGTTTGTGCCAAAATGATTTTTAAAGGGAAACATGCATTGTGCTTTATTTTACTGTCTCTGACAGACTGTGTAGAAGAACAATGAGGTAAGTGAGAAGACGAGGAAGAAAAGCAGTGATGCTCCCTTCTGCTAAAGGAACTTATTTCTGTAATGCTAGTGAATAAATACCTTGTGCTAGTCTGTCCAGCCCAAACTATAAAATACAGCTAGATATATATTTTTAATTTTATCTCTGACAAACTTCTCATTTAATATCAGCATTAAGTGTGGTTTGATTTTTTTATCATAGCTAAATAGGTGAAAGGACACATGCAAATGCTGTGTGTTGTACTGATTTCTTATACACTGGGCATGAAATGAATACATTCATAGATCAAATGTGTACATGGCCACAGAATGGAAATTAAGCAAACTAGTATTTTTTTCATTAACACACACTATGATTTAGATTATTTTTGTATGTCACCCTAAGACTTTAAGGTAGTTTCTACTTATTTTGTATTAGGAAATATGCAGGGACATTGTACATATTTTGGAAAGTTAATAATAGTGCTTGGGGTCTTATCCTAGGCTTCATTACATGCTGCAGTTTTTGGGTATCTTACATTTTCTTCATTCATCCATGACTCACTCCTCAAAAAAGCCTACTATGGCAGTAATGTACATATATTTTTGTCTCATTCTCTTTGCACAAAGAGGATGTAGGAGTTAGCCATGAATATTTATTTCCTAATAGGTTTCACTGTGTCAGTGATATACATGGTATAATTCTCAAAAAGTTTTTTTTTAAATTATTATTATTTATTATTATTTTATTTTTTAATTTTACTTTAGGGATGTCTGAAAAAAAAAATAAAAAAATATTGCTTGTTAACTGAACCATTTTAATCATAGATTACTTATTTCACAGAAAAGTTAAACCTCAGATATAGCCTGGGTCAGTGATGCCTCTGTCTCTGTTTGTGGTATGTATAAAGCGAGCAGAGCCTGGTTCCCAGCAAATAGGAATCCTGAAGACAGACTCTAAAAGGAGCAAGGATTCTTGTATCAAATGCACTGATATGTGTATTCTTTTGAGATGGGGCTGTTATGAATGAACCCTAAGGCACATCAGCAAGGGAGTATACTCCGCCTCCCTCCCCTCCCCTCCCCTCCCCTCCCCTCCCCTCCCCTCCCCTCCCCTCCCCTCCCCTCCCCTCCCCTCCCCTCCCCTCCCCTCCCCTCCCCTCCCCTCTCCTCCCCTCCCCTTCCATTTTGCTCTATTTTGGTCATATATGTTGTCTTGCAGACATCCTGGAAAAAACTATGATGAAAAGAAAACATTAAAATTACAGAGGAATCATCTCTAGAAATATATCTTTTAAATTGTTTACAGTTATTTTAAACTATACATAGAACAGAATTTCTCATGTCTGGCTCTATCACCTCATGGAAAAAGATGTTTTTGAGTAGTTGTACTGATCTCCCCCAGTTTTGGTTTAAGCATGTCATTCCAGCTTCCTTTCTGAAGTCTGGAGAAAGACAATTTTACACTCAGGATTAGATTTCCCCACTCTTAAGATAAGGCAAGCCATTCCCTAATGCGTGCCTCACATCTCTTATGTGGCTTGCAGACCCCATTTAGAACAGACGAACAGATGGAAAAAGACAGACTTGATTAGGAAAAAAAGGAGTGCTTACAAAAGTGGAAAGAGACAGATCCTGTTAACACAGCCTGGTACTAGATCTTTCCTTGTAAGTCTTGTGTGTGCATTATTATGCCCCTACAAGAAGTTGCAAGGAAGATTCATCCTGAGGGCTATCAGTCTTTGCTTGGATGCCAGGCTGAAAGACAGAACTGGTGTTGATGATAGTGCCTGCAAACTTTTTTCCTGCTCATGTTGTTCTTTTCATGGTCTTCCAGTCCAGACCACTGTGTTGCTACGCTGCGTGTCAACGAAACACTGATAGACAAGAGGACTTTAGGTTTGCAAAGGTTTGATCAAGACTCAGTGTTTTAACTATGTAAATCACTTGTATGAAAAGCTTTATTCAGTTGTTTAACAATATATTTTGTGAGACTTGAAGACCATTTGGAGAAATCTGTTCTGTCACTGCTCCTGCACAAAAGAGCAATGTGGTGGATTTCCCAGTTTAAAGTGGTCATACTGACTTGCTGTTGCTCACTGTTGGATGGCTGTTTGGCCATCTCATGACTGCTGTGGACAAGCAGATCCAGAAGCGATAAAAATCTATCTACCTCATGAATTTGATTTCCTTCCCAGGCCTTCCCTGTGTAGATTTGGTATGGTAGTACTCCTACTAAAACATTTGCTTTGGCTTTAGATTAGGATAATAATCATGAATGTTGTCTTTTTTTTTTTTTTTTTTTTTTGTTATTTTCTAAGTATTAAGTGTATTCAACATTCCACACTTAGATATGAGGAAATTATTTTGTTCAGCAGAGAATCAGGTTGTTTATTTCCATGCTGAGATAGAATAAGACTTCCTTAATAAAAGTTATAGTGATGTTCAATATAAAATGCTACATATGTATTGACAACTAAAGATGAAGTGGATCACAAAGCAGACCCTCTACCAACTACAGTATTCACAGAGGTGTTTGCTTTCCCAATCCTTTCTCTCAGCTAATTTTCTACATTCCTCCTGTGAATTCCCAGATTTCACAGTGATTTTGCAACCCTGACTTTGCAACCTCCAATTTTGTCACATTTTCCTTAGTGTCTTCAGCTTGGCAGCAAGCCTCCTTGCAACTCCTTCATTACAACGTAGTGATCTTGTGACATGGATAAAGTTTAAAGGTGTAAACTGATATCAGTTTTCTTGGGAAAATTCTGATTTACTTTTGCTGTTTAGCTAAAAAATACAAATTAAGGATAATGTAGGGAGTATTTCTGTTTTCAGGAGATTCTTCCTGAGTTGTTAGATTATCCACTTCTTTCCAGAGCCCTTGTTTGGAGAGCTTTCTTAGAACAGTGTGACCACTTGTTAACTGTTGTCTAGTTTCATTAAGTTCTTAGCCTACCAATATTGATACATCATGGCATCATGACTTAAAAAAAAAAAAAAAATGAAGTGGAAGAGGGACATCTTTTCTCCTAAGTGTGGAAGCCCAAAGCACTGTGAAAAGGAAGCATCAGAAGCATGTCTTTATTAGAATTTAACTTCATAAGGTAATTTTCTCAAAAGAAAAAATCTAGATCTTCTAGATCATGCACTTTAATATGAAACGTTTGGAAATAAACCTTCTCGGTCCCTCCTTGCAGGATGGATCCTTCTCAGTCCAGTAGTTTTCAGTAGCTCTCTGGGTTACAAAAACTTTGTAGTGTCCTCTGGGACCCCAGGAAAATCATAAGATTTTCATTCCCTTTGAGAGGTCTGGGACTGCTGGCCTTCCCCACTCCTCTCAAAGTACTTCTCATCTGCATTGGCTCTACTGGCCCCATGTTTTCTGTCTTTTCTAGTCTATGCTGTGCATCTGCACTCAAAAATTATTTCTTCTTTCTTCTCTCCATTGCTCCCAAGGTGAGAACTATGCCTTTTTCCCTCAGAAATATCCCACTAGAGCCTCAGAGCACCTGATAAACTTCAGCAGGATAAACTAGCTTCCTTTCTGGTGTCCGACTTCACCCCCAAAAAGAAAACAAAATCAGTACTTATACAATAAATGATGAACAAACTAATAAATCAGACCAATGTTCCGATTCAGTGAGATGTCAGTGAGATAAAGTTCAGCAGTACCAAATGGTTCAATCATGCAGAGGTTTTACATTTTGTGTTTTAGGTTTTGATCTGTGTAATTTAGTTGACTTTTCAAAAATCATAAATCAAACCCTGATGTGGCTTTGGCTTTATTTAATTTGATGAAATGGTGAAATCTTACTGTTGTTTCTCTGTACTTCTTTCCTTCCTTTCCTGTGTTCATCAAAGAGGTAAAATGACTTTTACATATTTTCTATTCTCACTATTTTATGCAAAACTGCTGTGAAGATTCCACAGTCACTGCAGTTCTGAAGCTAAAAAGAGACTCCTAGCATCTCAGTCTAAATATTAACTGGGTGGTTCACTGACTATCATGCTTTACCTGTTTTAATATGTGTAAATGTCATAAAATACATTACACTCAGAGGATAAAATGGTAAATCTTTGACTCATTTCATATTCAATTTTAGGCCATAATATGACCCAAGTTCTGTATGAATTTCACACTTTTTCTTGATCTACCACTAGTATATATAGTTTTGTAGATTTATTTTTTTTTTTCCAGAGAATTTCTAATTCATTCTCAATATTAACAGTAAGAAAGATAAAGGAATGACAGGCCTATGGTGACAGATATGTTTGTGTGAAAAAAAGGCTGTCACCATCACAGATTTATTTTAATGTATGTGTTCTCTAAAATGCTGCTAAGACGAATTAGTTCCTGGTGCATTTTTCTTACATGCTTTACAAATGGGCAAAGTCCACTTTATATTTCAGAGAAGGATAAGTTTTTCTAAAAGCTCTTTGCTATCCATGTAATTTTGTAAATAACTGAATAAAACAGGTTTTTAAATAAATAAATAAATAAATAAATATTTTTTCTTGTATGATCAGTGATGTAGATCTAGAATGGGTAAGAAGAAACCAACAAATGTCACTACTATCTTTTGTAATTTATATGTTTAGTAGTATGAATGTTCAGCATACTTAGAATGAACACAAATAACATGCCCTTTATTCTTTGGGAAAACTAGAAAATCAACAAGGAATAAGAAATATGAAGAATTTTATTTCAGATAGTAAAGAAAAAAAGTATGTTTGAATAACATTAGAAAAAGAGATGTGAAAAAGCAATACTTTCATTTCATTTCATTTATTTCTGGACAAGCAGAAGACTGTGAACCAAATCTTTTCTACTGCCAAGAAAATTCAGTCTTACTCATAGTCTATGTAAGTGTTTAATGAATTCGTCTTGGTGGCAATACTTATTAACTAAGATCCAGTTGGGTATGAGTTGGAATAGCAGAATGGGTAATAAACTTTAAATGTGACTAGTCCATTTTCATTGCTTCTTGACTGATGTTTACTATTAATTCTCTAAAGTAATTGTCTCTCTGTATTCTGTCCATACGGTGTTGAAGGATTTTGTTTTGCAAGTGAGTTGTGTGTACATGTATGCTATATTTTAAGTGTGCACTTTATGCTTCGTGGGAAACTCCTCTTTGTCATAGGAAAAAAAAAAAAAAAGGAGAGAGGATCTGATTTCAAACTGTAATAATGACATTTCTAATTCAGAATATTACACATAAAACCTAAATTTTCAGTATTTTCTCTGGGATGATGGTGGGAATGTATTGTGAGAAGTGGATCTAATATGTGCTGAATATGGAAATTGTATCACAGGCAACAGATGAAATAATTGAACATATGACAAGAAAATGTAGAAGTTTGATAATATGTTACACTGAAAGAATAACCTTCAGAAGCATCTCTCACCCAGACTAAGATACATGCAGACCCTTTTCCAGACTGCCATATGAATAAAGCTGTCACACAAAACAAACTATGCCTTCAATATGGTGAAGTCTTTCTAGAGATCAGATTTAATATTTCCTATGTTCTTTCCCTCTTTGCAGAATGGTAAGAGGTCAGAGGAAAAGAACAAAGAGCTGCTTAGGTCAAACTGCCAGGTTAAATATGAGCATGATCAAGATTTTTGGGTTTTAGCACTTTTCTATACTAAAGATAAAGAAAACGTAGTTTATGAAATTAAAATGCTTACAATGTATTACTGTGATGCCACTGCAACCAAGTCTAAAGACCTTATTTTTAATGCAGCAATCCCATCCTTTTAACTAAGGTTTTGCTACTTGTTAAACCATAGTCTTATACTATCCACTTTTCATATGTGTGATATTTTCTTCTTTCCAAATAAATTTATCAGAGCATATGCTTTGAAGACATTTCTTCAAGAAGTACTGTTTCCTAGGTGGTAATAAAGGATGTCTTTATGAGAAGAATGCATTCAAATGGATTATTTTTCCTTCAGTTTGCAGAATAGAAGGACTTTCATTTGGAAAGTCTTTGTGAAGCATAAAGATTGTAGGGAACAAAAGAAACTGGTTCCTTCAAATCTGTCTTTTCAAAATAAAACTTTTTACTGAAAAGTTAAATTCCTAAAATGATGCCCATCTTTTACTGCATTATTGTTCAGCTGAAAATGCGTGTAAATGTCCATTACTCATTCTTTTAATTGTTTCTTTATGTTAATTTTCACTGTTCTTTTCTCAAAATCTTATATATTTCCAAAGCATTAAAATAAAATATATAACTCAATTTCCTTAATTCTTCTACATATTACATTATAAATCACCCTTTAAGAAAAGTAGAATGCACCTGCATTTGGTATAAATCCACTGTCTTGATTGGCTACAGTAAATGTTGACACTTTATATTACTAAGTATCAGGATAGTAAGCATTCCTTTAGCTATAAATATAAGGGAAAGACCATAATAATATAAGATTATCAAATCAACACTTCTCTTTATTTGTTCATTAAGAAATACAATCGTGTTTGAGTACAAGTTCTTTAACTTATGCCTAAAGAACTCAGTGTCAGATATGCAGTCATAGAAGGCTCAATGATTACAGTTTATTCACTGAAGTAATCATGAACATATAATTATTTCTTCCATTACCAGTAATTACCAGGCCATTTCACCTAGACATTACAAAAAAGACAAAAAATAAAAAATAAATAAATTAATTAAGGCAGCTTGAGAAAGAGGAAAAAATATGTTCTTATTTGTGAACTCTAAAATAAAATATACAGAGCCAATGGGCCACAAAATTGCTTTTGCTAAACAGTGAAATAACCCTTGTTTCCTATAGCTACTTTCTGTAGAACTTCAGTCAAATGTAAATCTGCATATTTAGCCTGTTTGGCTGGCATTTACTGTCTTGTGTATCCCATTAGGTTTTGCAAGACAACGTGTGCCTGTATAAAGTGCTGGTTTTGTATCAATGATTTTCTCCTATGAGTATTGATACCATTATCTGTGCATAGAGTTGCTGCTGTGAAGATGGCAATTCAAGATGTATCTATACTGCTGAGAAAGTTCTACCAAAAACCCTGGGCTTTGAACAGATTATCAGCTTTCAACTAATGCCATTTCAGAGAAATGTAAAACAGCACTATCAAATCACATATTAGAATGCAAAATCTTTGGGACAAGGACTCTTATTTTGGACTAGAAATCAGGAAGAAAGTTAAAATTCACAATCCATAGCTTAATAGCTTAATTAGTTCAGAATGTTATTAAATAATCTCACCTAGGACCCATTAGACAATAATTCACATACTACTAGAGATACTGAATCTTTTTTTTTTTTTTTTCTTTTTTTCTGCCAGTTGTGTTTGCTTTCAGATGATGTTATAGGCTGGGTATCTAGGTACCCTCAGAAATAATAGATAAAATAATTGAACACCCAAAAAGAAAATATGAGTGACTAAGTCCTTGCATATTCATGCACACATTCCCTTCTCTTTACTGTAAGATTAACAGTTGAGGAAGAGAGAAGTGTCTTAACTAGACTGAAATTCTCAGCTTCTGATTTCTCAGCTTTTGGACAAAGCTAACTTCTAAATCCTTGTTATGAACTGGCTATATTTACTCAGGCTATATTTACTGGATCATACCACAGAGTTTTGCCTGAATATAAACGGTAACAGAACAGAGTTCCCCTCTGACCCAGTCCCATAAGAATGGACCATTGAAGATTGTTATTTCTTGGTCATGTGGGCATACAAAATGAATATTTAAGCTTTTTTTTTTTTTTTTTTTTTTTTTTTCCAAAAAAAAATTAAACTGAGAAAAAAAGTTAAATACATTAAGTAGCCAGATATTTTGGAAAACATAGATCCAATCAGTGATTGCTTGGAGTTTGTTTATGCAATGACAATTTGTGGTGAGGTCTTTATGCCCCAAAGTGGGCCAAGTCATAGACAAGCTTTCTTTGATCTGAAATGTATTAAGTACTCAACTGATTATATAAATGTTATAGCAGTATAGTGCTTTGGAATAAAATAAACATAATTATCTGAACATTGTCAAAAGGCTCATAGCAACTTTTCTGTGTCATTACAAGCTTGTTGGTCTCCATAAGTATCTATTAGTATAACTCATGTTAACCACCATGGGACAAATCAATTGTGAGCTAATAGGAGGACTATTGTTATTGATATATTATCAGATTGGTCATAATCACATATTTTGCCCTCTGGATTTGTACTGCTGTTCACATTCTTGAAGTTGACTCATAGTTTATCTTTAATTAGATATTCTCTGTATCTATTTGGTAGGTCATATCTGATTACACCACCTACTGGGATTTTTAAATTACATTACCCAGCACTCTCTGATAAACTTACAACATGTTCAAATCTGTTACTGACATGTATTCTTCTCCAAGGGAAGTTCACTTAAAACAATCTAGGAATTATTCCCATACCCCAGATTTCCCTTGTGTATTCTTACTTCTCAGAAGAGTCAAAATCCCACAACTTCCGTGGTTCTTTGAGTAGTGCCAACCAGCCCAGTGTTTTAGGTTGTGGTTTAGGTCTTTTTCCAGATTGCCCCCCCAAAGTTAAGGAGCAAATCCTAAATGGAACCACACCTTCCCCTTTCAACACAACATTTTTTATTTTTTTTTCCTTTCATACTGTAGATGTTGAAAAAAAAATATGGAAAATACAGACATGAAAATAAACTAACAAAATGATCAAATGAACAAACAAAATGATCAGAGAAATAGCAGCTTTAGCAGGGCTCAGCGTTTGGGGGATGGGGAGGGAATAACTGAAAAAGTAAAGACATATTTCTAGGCATCTCACCTTGAAAAATGTTATAAATGGCTCAGGATTCAAATTAGGATTAAAATAAAAATAGGATTTATTGAAAGAATATAAAGGAATAGAGGTAAGCAAACAGCGCTGGGTGCACCGGGAGTCTCCGCTCCACCAGGACGCACACCAGTTACATCAAGCAGCTGATTTTTATGCTCCTAGACTAATACATATTCATTACTACTTCTAAAAAAAATAGATTATTAAAATTAGCTTCCGGGGTGCAGTCCCTCCTACTGGAGCATGCGCAGTCTCCTCTGGGGTCTCTTCTGGGGGTCTCTAGGGGTCTTCCCTAGAGTGCTGAAGGCTCGCAGTCTTCCTCTTCCCCTTTGTACTTACTGGGCACCATCCCAAGTTTACAGAACACCTTCTTCAAAACACCTTCTTCAAATCTTGTCTCCCAGCCGCTTTTCAGCTTCTTTCTCGGCCCCCCCCCCTAACCAGATACCAAAGATCCACATAGTATCCCATAACAGTCACTAGTTGTTATCAGTTGTTCTGAAACTCCCAGACACACGGGTAATTAAAACATTCTTCCCCAGCCATTCACAGACACATCTATAGCAGTGTTAGAAATAGAAGTCCGGAATAACAAAAGCAAACAGGTTCATAAATTTAAGAAGTGATAAATTGGCTAGAATGAGGAATGAGGGGGAGACTGGGACACACTGCAGCTGTGGTTCAAGCATTGAATTGCCAGTGCAGGGCCCAGAGGCAGACAGGATTCAAACATTTCAAACAGAATTGTTCTTTATGGACACGAATTGTTAAAACATTCCTCACAATCCCTTATCTTCTTTTCAATATCCCCAATTCGTGTCTCTTCTGTTATTAATAATTGGATTTCATCAGTTTGTTCTTGGAGGGTCCAATTCTTAAACATCATAATTGACATATCGCCTTCCCTTTTTAATGAAGTTATTACAAATGTACTATTTATCACCCGGTGTATTAATAATGTAAGACAAGGTATCATACAAGGTATATACAATAACATAATTACACCACATGACAATAAAAATAACACTCTTTTAACCCATGGTCCACCAGGCAGCCATGAAAATAAATCCCATTCCATATCCTTCCAGGTTTGTGTTTGCTCGCTCACCTCCCCCCCTTCCTTCTCTGGGATGGGAGAGAGAAATGGGAAAGTGAAGCCTGTGAGTTTAGATAAAAACAAGAAAATAATAACAATAATAATAATAACAATAATGATGATAATAGTACTACTAGTAATAATGTGTACGAAACAAGTGATGCACAATGCAATTGCTCACCACCTGCTGTCCGATGCCCAACCTAACCCCGAGCAGTCCGGCTCTCCTCCCAGCCTGCCTGCTGACAGGACAGTGAGAAGCTGAATTTGGCTTGGTCCTTGGCTTGGTGTAAGCACTGCTCTGTAACAATTAAAAACAATTAAAACACCAGCATATTATTAACATTCTTCTCATCCTAAACCAGAACATAACATTCTATCAGTTACTAGGAAGAAACACCCTTTTTATCAATCTTTAAACAGCAATTACTAAAGCTAAATTTTCCACAGACTTCTCCTTCTTGTGCTAGTAAATAATCCAAAGCTAGGCAATTTTGATACAAAGCAGTTCTCATCTTTATAACTCATTTAAATCAGTTCTCATCATTTATAACTATTTCTATTACAGCTAATAACCTAATTATTCTATTAAGTATATATACTGGGGTCCTATAGTCCCAGGATCTGTCTTCTGCCCACGTAGCTGGATCATAATAGACAAACGCCTTCAGTCAAGGAGTTAGGCCCGCTTTCAGGGTCACTTCAGGCTTGTGTTACCGTTTGGCCTGTCAGGGTGATCCAGCTCCTGTAAAACGAATCACAATTTTATATAGGTTTAAAAAAAAGTTTTTTTTATGTTATTTTCTCGGGACAACCTGATCTTAGTGTGGGAGAAGTCCGGTCGAGGCCCTCTCACTCGGCAGTCAATACCCATAGGGGTTGCCTCCCTCGGTAGACCATACACACCGCAGTGGAGGGTCCTGCCCCGGTCTTGCCTTCTCCGTTTTCTCCCTTTAGGCTTGTCCCCTTTATTTAGCATCCTTCATTCATGCAGAGCCTCGTTACCAGAATATTAGTTCTCCCATAGCTTGAGTTTCAGTTTCCCAGGAGCGGACTCAACCCTCCAAGTTTCAGTAGTTACTGGTCCTTTTATTCTGGATGCGTGGGTCCCTTTCTGCAGTTCTCACAGCTGTTTCAGTAGTCAGTAAAACAAGGTACAGTCCCTCACATCGGGGGTTCAGTGATTCTTCCCTCCCATGGCTGCTTGTTGAAACACTTTCTTTTTTATCTTCTGACAAGTTAAATAACAGTTATCTAATTTGCTTTGCCGTATGGCCCTTTCCAGGTTCCTGTAGCAGGATTCATCTGATAGCCACGGCTACATTCACATTTGTAGCCACCTTTCAGGTTGATACAGATTTGACTACAGATACCAGGGTTTTGGCATTCATCAATACCTCCACAGTTTCTCTTGTTTACAAACTCAAACTCAGCTGGACAGTCACATTCATTTATGTTGCATTCCTTCAGGGGCTCATCACCCCAGTCCTTGCAGTCTCTCTGCTGGTTACACACTTTATTGATATCTATGCATTCTCCACTTCTGCACTTGAATTTGCCAGGTCCAGAGCACTGAATAACATTGTTTCATCAGTGCCATCCAGACAGTCTCTCACACCACTGCACTGCCTACTCCTATGGACACAGTTCCCATCTTCACATCTGAACTGGTCTGGCCTGCAGGTCCAGGAAGGGCAGTTAATTTCATCACTTCCATCCTTACAATAAGGATCTCTGTCACATCGCCACTTCTTGTAGATACATTCTTGTAGATACAAGTCACATTGTCAGGCGAAGGTGAGCAGCAGGCAGAGCGCTCCGCACCGTCACCTGTGTCACTTATACTACTCCTATTACCCATGCTGTTAGTGTCAGTGGCATCCTCCTTTTCTTTTTGCCACTGACCATTCACCACAAATGGATGAGACACATGATTACTAGTTAGGAAAGAGAGTGTAACGTCTGCTATACGGCTGCAGGCAGTGCCAGCTGCAACCTTAGGTTTGTGAAAGAGCCTGCCGGTGGTCATTTGGCAGTGTAATCTGCGTCTCTGCACTCCTGCCCTGCAATAGAGCTAAGTCGTCATTAGTAATGGTTATAACACCAATATGGGGACTAATAGTCCTTTTTGCATTGCAAGATAAACCTTTTATAAAAAGAATGCTAGAGTGAAGCAGCACAGCCGCTGCTGCCGCTGCCTCCATGGTTACGTCAGACAGGCTGCAGGGTCCTGATGTCCGCCCCTCTGCTCTGCGCCGACTCGCCTCACGGTGAGAGTCGACTGCCGGTGTCCACTGACGCCTCTGATCTCCCGTAGCAACTCGATCTCGGATGTTCCGCAATTACTTCAATTTCCCCGCGTTTTGCAGCTTCTGTCAGGTCTATTCTTTGTCTCTCAGAGCCGTCCGTGGCTCTGCAGCGTCCCAGGGCTCTCTCCATCCAGCGGTAGTCCCTCCGTAGTTTCTCTGGTCTCCCAGCGCCGCTCCAGTCTCTCGGCCTGTTCAGGTCTCAGCGAGTCCAGGTCTCGGCCTGTGCGGGCCTCATATGTTGCAGGAAGCACAGCCGAAAGCACCAGTAGAGTCAGATCATGCTCCTGCCTTGTTCTTGTCACAGTCAAAACATTTAAGAGCAAAAATAGGATACACGAGATACACAAGATACACCGGGCCCATATATTAGGCACCACCACTCAAACTTGGATAAAACAGCACTTTTCAGTCTGTCAAGCACTTCGTTCATCTCTGCCCACTCCCCTTGCGGAGAGTACAGAACCACGGATTGGAACTCTGCACTCGCTTTGCAGCAACGCTGCGTCTCACTCACACAGCACAATCGCACACGGAGGCCTCCAGCACATCTCATTCATACTACAGGAATATAATTTAGAATGATAACCAACCAAACCAACCAAACAAGTATTGTCTCTGACTGTGTTCTTCGTGAAGTGACTTGTAACACTTTGTTTCAAACCCTTACACTTACACAAATACTTTCAACACAAAATACATACATAAAAACACATACAATTATTAACACTCCAGTTAGTATCCCTCCAGCAGCTGAAAACATACCGTTTGTCTGCAGTTTCGGGAGATCTTTGCTCCTGCGGTGAGCAGCCGAGAGTGGAGTCCCCTCCGAGCAAAACGCTCAGGGTGCACCTAGGGGTGTCCACGCTGCAGCCGATCCCACAGCCGAGCAGAGTGTCTCCTGCCTGGCTCACCAAAATGACTCACAGAAAGCTGACTCCACAATCCGTAAGATTGTAAAGTAGGTATGTTTACTCAGTTCCATGCAGCACGGGGCGGGTAGTCCCACCAAAGTCGTACACGCCTAACATGGCAAATTGCTTTAGTAAAGAGTTACATATACATAAACATTCCTATACATATTCCTAACCTGTCCCTTTGTGAACAGTCCTCCTTATCTCAGACCCCTTGATTAAAATCTGAACCATGAGGTTGTTTTTGATCTGGTTCTCAGGGTCCGAGAGGCTCCTGTTATCTGGTGGTATAAGTTCAGGCACAAATGCAGCACATATTCATTCTTAATCAATTGCTCTCTAATTTCTAATTCCATTGTTTCAGCTTGCTCTTTTCTGGATCCACAGGTATTCTACTATTAATGTTTAAAGCCTGACAGACCCCGTCCTCCGTGGATCAAAATACATGGGGTCTTAAGGGTTCTTTTGGTCATTCTATCATATAATACTGGATCATTTTCAATTTACTCTTTAATTTTCTGGGGCCCCTATTGTTCCAATTTCTAATCATTATTCATAATGGACTTTTTGGTCATATATCTGGTAATTTGCTCCCTTTCTGGTCCTTGGTCTTCGATTTTATCTGACCCATCCGGGAATTTTACTAGTGGCAATTCCCACAGCCCTTGGTTGCCCCCAGTGAGAGTGTCTTGCAGGGGGTTTAGGACCTATCACCCACCCACGTATCACTCCATTCACCAGCCCAGCCCCCCCCCGACAGGAGATTAGAACTGGTGAGAAAACAAAAAGACCTCCACGCTGACTTTAGAAGTCTCAGTTACACTCTCACACACAAACACGGGCAACCGTACCTTTACCCAACCGGACGGTATCTTACGAATCAGTCGTCTTCGTCCAGAGTCCAACCGGACGGTATCCACAAGCGTCTTCGTCTGGGATCGAACCAGACGGTATCCAAACGACTGTCGTCTTCATCCGGTTCGATTCCGGACACCGGAATCCAACCGAACGGTATCCAAACGACCCTGTCGTCTTCGTCCGGATCTTCGCGCGCAGAATTACGGGCACAAAAACACAGCCGGCAAGGGAGCTCAAAAAAAATCAAATTCTTTGCTTACCTTTATTCAGGTTCAGGATGGCATTAGTCCCGATCTGAGTCAAACAGGAGCCACCAAATGGTGGGGCGCCCCTCCTAGATTAAATCAGAATTCAGGAACTATAGCCATCCCGGACGAGCCCCCAAATTGTTATAAATGGCTCAGGATTCAAATTAGGATTAAAATAAAAATAGGATTTATTGAAAGAATATAAAGGAATAGAGGTAAGCAAACAGCGCTGGGTGCACCGGGAGTCTCCGCTCCACCAGGACGCACACCAGTTACATCAAGCAGCTGATTTTTATGCTCCTAGACTAATACATATTCATTACTACTTCTAAAAAAAATAGATTATTAAAATTAGCTTCCGGGGTGCAGTCCCTCCTACTGGAGCATGCGCAGTCTCCTCTGGGGTCTCTTCTGGGGGTCTCTAGGGGTCTTCCCTAGAGTGCTGAAGGCTCGCAGTCTTCCTCTTCCCCTTTGTACTTACTGGGCACCATCCCAAGTTTACAGAACACCTTCTTCAAAACACCTTCTTCAAATCTTGTCTCCCAGCCGCTTTTCAGCTTCTTTCTCGGCCCCCCCCCTAACCAGATACCAAAGATCCACATAGTATCCCATAACAGTCACTAGTTGTTATCAGTTGTTCTGAAACTCCCAGACACACGGGTAATTAAAACATTCTTCCCCAGCCATTCACAGACACATCTATAGCAGTGTTAGAAATAGAAGTCCGGAATAACAAAAGCAAACAGGTTCATAAATTTAAGAAGTGATAAATTGGCTAGAATGAGGAATGAGGGGGAGACTGGGACACACTGCAGCTGTGGTTCAAGCATTGAATTGCCAGTGCAGGGCCCAGAGGCAGACAGGATTCAAACATTTCAAACAGAATTGTTCTTTATGGACACGAATTGTTAAAACATTCCTCACAAAAAATATTCCTTTTCTATATTTCCTCATCATATACCACTCAAACAGCATTTTTGTGTCTTATTTTTTCCCTAGAAAGTTGTTGTTTATCAAGTGTTAACTTTCATTGGAAGGAGAGCAGAATGCAACAAGAAAATGTACTCAGGTTCCAATTTTTGACCTTGTCCTTCATTTTTTCCAGATCACTACAAGGTCTGACAATTATGAATCCAAATTGTGCACTGCCTCTAACAAACGCATCAAAACTTGACATCTTATGTGGTCAGGTTTCATTTGTGTGTGCTGAAACTTCACTTATTCAGACAACCTGAAAGTATCATTATTGATTATTATTCACTGATTTTTAAGCAGAAATCTTTCTGATTGAAATAATATGTTTGTGAATTTAAGTGAGGCTCTATTGAAATTCTTGTAAGATAATATGGCTTATATACATGGAATATATCACACTTTTTTTTAAATTTATTTATTTTATCAGACGAGAGACATAATGAAAGGAGAACTAAAATCCACATAGATTTCTTGTTAATGATTCCATTCCATTCCATTCCATTCCATTCCATTCCATTGCATTCCATTCCAATAATTATTTATCATTGTATATGTGATCTGTTCTCCCTTTATATATTCTCTCAGGTCTTTCTCTTTCCTCAAATTGTACTTCATTCCTAAAATAAACTGTGCAAACATATTTTTATTCACTACCTTCATTTTACCTATTATTAATATTACCTTCAAGGACAGAGAGTGCAATCTGAGTTTCTTTGGTTTGTATTGTGTGATTTTTGTTGGTGTTTTGTTGTTTGCTTGTTGAATTTTTCTTTAGAAGAAAATGGAATTTACGTGGAATGTAAGTGGAATACATGGAATTTGTTAGATCCTTTGCAGGAATGATGAGACAATAATCCAAATAAACAGTTGTTATGATATATTCTGTCTGCTTTGTTCCTTGTCTCTGATGTTTCAATAGATTCAACAGAAATTATGCAATTTTCAGATTCACTGGAGATCTGAAATATATGTGCATATCAAATATACCCCCTTCTTGTAAAACTACATTGCAGTAAGACAGTGGTTACTTCATTAGAGTATTATTCATTAATATAATTTATGTTCTGTATTCAATTTTCTAACAACATACAAGGTCCTAATCAAAAAAGAAGTACCCTCATTTTGTTTTTAAGTTTTCCTTGTTTAATGTCCTGACTATTAGTAAAATAATATGGTCTTCTTTCAATATTTTGCACTAACACAGTAGTATTTTAATTGCTAATATTTTTCATTATGCAGAAATAAGGTAGTTTTTGGGAAACATTCTGTCCAGAACCTTTAGGTTTCCATCTCTTAGCAGCTTGGATCTTCATCCATCAGCTTTCCCTATGTAGTGCCATGTTCTTGTTCCAATACAGACAAATAAATAAAAAAAAAAAATCTGCTAATTTTTAATCTGATTCACCTCTAAAGGGTAATAAACTGTGATTCAAAGTCTCTGGCTCTTGCAATAAGCATAGAGCTTATAAAACTCTAAGAGCTTATAAGCATAATAATAAGTATTTCCCTTGCTGAACGAGGGGGGTGTCCTGGTAACTGGAGATGCTGAGACAGCGGAGATACTGAATGCTTTATTTGCTTCAGTCTTTGCTTCAAGAACTACCCCCCAAGGAATCCTTGACCCTGGAGGGAGGAAAAAGAGTTTGGGAAGTGGAGATCTCCCCCCTTGTTGACAAGGGAGTGGTTCGGGAGTGTCTGAGTGGACTCAACGCACACAAATCCATGGGTCCCAACGGGATGCATCCATGTGTGCTAAGGGAGCTGGCAGATGTGATCGACGAACCTCTCTCTATCATCTTTGAAATGTCCTGGAGAACAGGAGAGGTGCCTGAAGATTGGAGGATAGCCAATGTCACTCCAGCCTTCAAGAAGGGCAAGAAGGAGGATCCAGGAAACTACGGGCCAATCAGTCTCACCTCTGACCCTGAAAAGGTGTTGGAACAGCTTGTTCTGGATGCCATCTCCAAGTAATTGGAAATGAAGGTTGTGACGAGTAGTCAGCATGGATTCATCAAGGGGAAGTCATGTTTGACCAACCTCATTGCCTTCTATGATGGCATCACCATGGGAGGTAGATGGGGGGAGAGCAGTGGATGTCATCTACCTCAACTTTAGCAAGGCTTTTGATACTGTCTCCCATGATGTCCTGATAGCAAAGCTGAGAAAGTGTGGGATAGATGAGTGGATGGCAAGGTGGGTTGAGAACTGGCTGACTGGCCGAGCTCAGAGGGTGGTGATCGGTGGAGCAGAGTCTGGCTGGAAATCTGTGACTAGCAGTGTTCCCCAGGGGTCGGTGCTGGGTCCAGTCTTGTTCAACATCTTCATCGACGACCTTGATAAAGGAATAGTGTCTGCCCTCAGCAGGTACACAAATGACACAAAGCTGGGAGAACTGGATGACATGCCAGAAGGCTGTGCTGCCATTCAGCGAGACCTGGACCGGCAGGAAGAAACCAGATGAGGTTTAATAAGAGCGCAAGTGTAGAGCCCTGCTCCTGGGAAGGAACAACTGCACGTATCAGTACAGGCTGGGGGATGACCTGCTGGAGAGGAGCTCTGAGGAGAAGGACCTGGGGGTCCTGGTGGATGACAGGTTGACCATGAGCCAGCACTGTGCCCTTGTGGCCAAGAGGGCCAATGGGATCCTGGCATGCATTAAAAGGAGTGTGGCCAGCAGGTCAAGAGAGGTGATCCTCCCCCTCTACTCTGCCCTGGTCAGGCCTCACCTGGGGTACTGTGTCCAGTTCTGGGCTCCCTGGTACAAAAAAGATAGGGGTTCTCCTGGAAAGAGTCCAGCAGAAGGCCACAAAGATGATACAGGGCCTGGAGCATCTTCCTTATGAGGAAAGGCTGAAAGACCTAGCTCTGTTCAGCCTGGAGAAAATGTGTATAAATACCTGAGGTATGGGAGACAGAGGGATTTGGCCAACCTCTTTTCAGTGGTTTGCAAGGACAGGACAAGGAGTAATGGTCACAAGACAGAGCACTGGAAGTTCTGCACCAACATGTGAAAGAATTTCTTCATGGTGACAGTGACAGAGCACTGGAACAGGCTGCCCAGGAAGGTTGTGTAGCCTCCTTCTCTGGAGATATTTAAGTCTGGATACCTACCTGACCAGCCTGCTCTAAGGAATCTGCTTTGTCAGGGGGGTTGGACGCAATGATATTTCAAGGTCCCTTCCAACCCCTTAAATTCTGTGATTCTGTGATTCTGTGTTATAGTAATGTTTAAACAGATGCTCCTGGTGTATTAACTATAATCTGACATGATCTGGGACATGGGGTCTGTTACTGTTCAGAACATTTTATTTTATTGTTTCTCATGCTTTGGGAGGGAATGGAGTGCCATTAACAGAAACCCTAGATTCTAAATATTTCCAAGGCAAGCAATTTTTTTCAGTCTGTTCAATTCTATACTTCGTCCTTTCAACAGCTAATGGATTGTTTATGAAACTTCTGAATGACAGTGCACAGTAGCTAAAATAGTGGCAATTTAATGGTAATGTTATTCAATGCCGATTTTAGATATTTATGAAGTTCATTGGTTATTAACAACTTCAGTCACACAAACTGCATTAAATCTAATTCTGTAATTATAAATGATGTACACATATGTGCTTCTTTCCAAGTACTGGAAGAACCAAATATATCCTTTTGAGACATAGACAAGTTGCTTGCTTAGATGAATCTTTGTTTAACCCCATATATTTCTGTGAATAGCTGTAATTCAACAAAGAGAAGAATGTTCTTTTAAAGATATAGATGTTCTCTTTAAGATATAGATATCTTAAAAATATAGTTAAATCAAGAAATTCTACAACATATTGTAATAAAAGAAGTTTTCTGGAGGTTTCTGGATAATATGTTTCCGGCCTTTTGTAGTAGCTTTTCTGCTTGATGGTGATGTTCTCATCTTTAGAAACCTCTTGTGAAAGAAGATTCATTTCCTCACAACCATGGCACTGTAAAAATTTGCTTCTTCAGTGTTTTGAATGAGAGAAAGATTTTGTTGTTCTATTCCTTCCTTTACCTCCAGTAAATATCTATTCCGAGTAATGGTTCAAGTCATTGAAGTATATTCTATTTTATCCTGCTGTACTGCTTGTTCTGTGGACACAATGACATGATTATCACTTTTGTGTAATCATTGTCACTTCTTGTCAGTCCTCATCATGCAAATGTGTATATTTTTTGGCCTATTGAGTACTGTGGTAAAGAGAGAACTCATCCTGCTAGATGTTGTCACTTAGTTTGTTTACTGACTCTGCAGAGAAACTAGTTAACCTGAGAAATCCGGCATGATTTTTTTTGAAACAAAAACAAACAAACAACAACAACAACAAAAAACTTTAATCAGTGAATTATTAAAACAGCTGGTAGAGGGCAGTTTCTTCATCATTTATTTTACAACTTGGTTTCTACTTCAGTGACTCTGTGATGGTGGAAGATTTAGTTAAAACAAGCATGGCATTAACATTTAAATCATTCTGAAGAGCTGGTAATTATATACACATATATATATATAAAAGACCTCTATCCTGTTAGCATTTAATCATTCTTTTATTTCTTATTTTTATTTTTTCATTTTTAAGTGACAAAGTTTGAAAAGATATGATAAAGAAGTACTGGGAGTAATTTCAAGTCTGAAAAGTCTCCAAAAATGCATCTCAAAGATCTGTCATCACTTTTAAATGATATTTTAAATGGCAGTTTTAATTATCCTTATTTCTTTGTTTTCATTAACTTTTGCCTTAAATTAATTTATTTTTTTTTGCTTGTTTTCTTGTGTTGAAAAAAAAAAAAGTGTGTGTGACAAAGCTACTTTCTTCAATAAAATACACATGATCATTGAGAAAAGGGATCTTTGGAGTTCATTACAGCCTTGCAGGAAAGGGCAGATGTATTACATTTCAGAATTTCAATGCTGACAGGCTTATAATTCTCTATATATGTTTTATAGACATACAGATTTGTTAAGCACAAGTTGAACAGTCAGGCATAGAATTTTCAGTGCTGCAGATTATCTGTGATGTTTATTTCTTGCAGGAAGTTATTCCAAAATGTAATTAGTTAAAGCTTCTCGATGGTAAATTTTGAGAAGGCATACACAGCCCTGTGTACCATTTGTAACTAACAATGAGGCAATGATTTGCTTACATTACACATCTACATTATAAATCTTTATTGAAGTGTCCAGTGGCACCTAATTTTAATGGCATAATAATGCTAGATTGGAACAAAGCTTATTTGAAAATAGATATGACATTCACATTATTGTAAAATAAATGTCTTCCATCTACTGTTATCACCGTGAATACCAAATTAATTCATGAAAATAAATGCTGAAAAACAACATTCATTCTAATATACCTTACCATTTTACCCTACAAATATCCATGATATACCCTCAAAAATCCAGAATTTTGAAAGTTCAAACATGACTCAAATTTGAAGCCAGAAAAACAGTTTAGGTAAGAGGCAGATACATTTGTAACATAATAATTTAAACATCATGGGAATTATTGTTATGGATTTTCTTTTTTAATAAGTCAGTTTCTGTCTGGCAGCCAAGGTCAACTCAACACGTCCAGTATAATTTAATCCCTAATTCAACTTCTTTATAAGAAATTAGTTTTCAAGAAGGTAGAGTGAATTCAGCATTGCTTTGTATACTCTGCCAAAAATGCATAGAAGAGTTTCTAAAGATAAGAAAAAAAGTTTCTGTATTTCTGTATTTTTAATGGGAACATTTATAATTGCGGATTTTTGTTTATTTATTTATTTATTTTCCCGGATTCAGTCTGTGAATATTGAAAAAGTGTACTTTTTCAAGTGTATTTAAAGTGCATAATAAATATTACAGTAGTGGACTCAGCATTTTTTGCAAAGATCTTACAGACCTCTGGATTTTCAAGTTTTGATGAGAAATATTATGTTTAAAATAAGTATATCTCTTTCTATTTATTCTGTTGTATTTTTTGTCTGGATTCGTTTAACGTCTCTCTCACTTATTCACCTTCAACCCTATATTTCTCCATAATTCCACATGCAAGCATTGTTACACTTGTTACATCAATACATTGTTACATCCTCTTCCCCACTATCTGCTTCTCTCTCCATCTCAGCCAAATTAGAGGTCTGTCATCCTTTTCTCTTGTTTTTCTTTTCAGGTAATTTGATTTCAATAAATTTGTGATTTTTCTTTCCCCTTGTTGCTTTGTTATAATGTTATAAACAACAATGAAAATAAAAGTTTCAGTGCCAAATACAGGACATGCAATACATTTGTGTAAATATATACATATATATACATATATATATATATATGTGTATATATATATATATGGGAGGAAAAGTATGAGTCACTGTGGCTGAAATCTAACCCCAAATTAGGGCAGCATCTGCAAGTCTGAAATGTAGCCTTCCTTCTGCTTTTATTTATGATTATTGGCTTGGTAAATGTGCCAAAGATTATGTAATCACAAAGCATATATTTTTTCTTTACGTAAGAGGATTTAAGTGTCTGAGGAATAACAACTTATATAAATTATATACAAACAGCCTTTTATCTATTAAGCCCAATGTCTTTTACAAAGTGCTAATCCCAAAGGTGTCTTTCATGCCTGCAAGCAGTGTTAGTGGCTTTTATTTGATGGTTGTAAATGGAAGTCTATCCATCTGGTACTCCTGATTATTTATTTGTCTTTGGGCAAGGAAAAAGGAGAGGAGAGGAGAGGAGAGGAGAGGAGAGGAGAGGAGAGGAGAGGAGAGGAGAGGAGAGGAGAGGAGAGGAGAGGAGAGGAGAGGAGAGGAGAGGAGAGGAGAGGAGAGGAGAGGAGAGGAGAGGAGAGGAGAGGAGAGGAGAGGAGAGGAGAGGAGAGGAGAGGAGAGGAGAGGGAAAAGGGAAAAGGGAAAAGGGAAAAGGGAAAAGGGAAAAGGGAAAAGGGAAAAGGGAAAAGGGAAAAGGGAAAAGGGAAAGGAAGAAAGGAAGAAAGGAAGAAAGGAAGAAAGTTAGTTTGCACTCCTATCCTCCTCGTGTGTATTATGAAAACAAACAAACAAATAGAGAAAAAAAAACTTTTCTTCCAATTTTTGTGTGTTATTTTAAAATTTTATATTATTTATATTATTTTGTAAATAAAATTATTTTATTAAAAATATATATTTTTAAATTACCAGTAACTAAGTTTTTACTCTTAATTCTTTCATAGAAACAAAAACTTCAAAATCTTTAATTTAATTAGACATAATAAACTTTAAAAACAGTTGTTGAACATTATTTGCACATTAAAACCTAAAGTCATTTTGAACATTAAAATAATTCCTTTAGTACATGCCTATAACATGACATACCACCAATGTATGTTGATCGGGAGTCATTCTAACTCTGTCTAACTACTTTTCACATCAACATGATGGACTTTTTTGTTTGTTTGTTTTTAGTATGAACTCAAATTATACATTGTTTGTACATACTGGGCTTTCATAGTTTTCTTCTACTCCTCTGATGTTTGTAGCTTACTAATTGGCTTAATATTTCTAAAGATACAAGAGCACTGCCTCAGATATCTAAACAAATATGGGCCTAAATCATTGTGTATTTCCATGTAAAATTTAAAATTCAGAAAGAGGATAGCAATAAATAATGTCTTTGGTTGTACAGCACTCTATAACATCAGTTTATTTTTCACTGTGAAATGGCAATATGGCTTGTGAGGCACAGCTTGAGTGTATGAGAGAAGTGTGACCATCATTGTCTGCTGTGCCAACATGCTGCTGCGTCTCACAGGAAAAACAGCAGAATAGTATCTGCTAGAATTTGTAGGATTAACCTCTCATGTAAATTCCAACTGTTGCTCATGTGATTGGTCTTCCTTATAGCCAAATAATTCTTCCTGTGACCAGAACAGGCAACTGTGTATAAACTTGGCATTTAAAAGCCCAATCTGAATTATTCAAAGAAATATGATCTCTCCACAGTCATTGGAAGTCTCTTTTCTATGTATTTATAAGAGCAGAATAGTATGAATGGTTTAGATGTCATTGTTTAGATGTTGCTTATCAGCTATTGCTTATTGTGATTTCATTTTTCATGTTAAAAGTTGTATTTATGCTTTTTATTTGCACATCCAGGGCAGTTTCTAGCCATTCCTGCATAGGTGCACAGTTTGTACTGCCAGACATAGAGAGCATCCTAGAGAAACACAGTTCATTTCTGCCATTTCCATCTTCACTCTGAAGAACTGATCTCACTGGGATGGCAGAATCCATGGTATCACCAGCACTACTGAACATTTCTGAGTGCCAGAGGCAGTCTGAGTCACTTAGTGTTGAGACAGTAGGGCTTTTGAGAGCTGCCTGTGGCACAGAGTCCCATTGAGTCTCACATTGCCTGTGCTATCAAAGGCAAAAATAAAGCTTCACGATCCCTGTGTATGAAAACACTGAACTCTGAGCAGGTTGAATTCTCATACAATAAGACATATGAATAGTGTACATGTTCAAGCTCACATCCTTGGATTTATTTTCCTTCATATCTGAAATCATAATAACAGATTGCAAATAATGGATTTCCATTCCAAACCTGACGGTTTCAATGATTCCTCCTTGTTCTCCCTGTCTTTATCACAGTTGCCTTCAGCAATAGATGCACACCTGCCAACATGAGTCAGAGAAAAGTCAGTGGTCCAGTGCTAATAGAAGCACTTGATTAATCACCATCTTGCTGACAAGCTTCTGTGTGATGTATGTGTGTAGGCTGGTAACAGATGAGTACTTTGTGTAACACACGAGCCTGAGATTTCATTAATATCTATAAAATTTCTGTTAAAATAAGGAGTATTTTCAATACAGTTTATTATACTAGACACAAATGTAACAAACAAAAAATAAGCCAACAAAAAAAAAAGCCCTGTTCATCCTCATATTCTTTCAGTGTTGGGAGATTCTATGTTTTGACAAGTTCTTTTTTGTTTCTATTTCAAATTCTTTTTGCAGAACTATCATTAGTCCAATAAATAGGTAATTCAAAATTTAATCTGATGTTTAGACTTATTTATAAATTGAAATATTTAATTCTATATATTATGCTAAGTTTTGGGGACAGGGAGTATCTTTTCCTTATTCTCCTCCACTACATCATAATGGCATTCTATATTCACTTGAATAATACAAAAACATGAGAATTTTTAGAAGCCTTCTTTCCACATTTTGTTTTTCCAGAGACCTGATATCACTAGCTCCTGCAGTTCTGTTTCTCTTTATTCTACCCCTCCTTCCTTCCTTCCTTCCTTCCTTCCTTCCTTCCTTCCTTCCTTCCTTCCTTCCTTCCTTCCTTCCTTCCTTCCTTCCTTCCTTCCTTCCTTCCTTCCTTCCTTCTTATTAATTTTTTAGATGGGAATATAACAATAGAAAATTCCAGAGACATATGGGTGGGATCAACAGAAATTAACTGTATGCATAATTCTAACATACATATAAAACCACCACCATGTCAAACAAATTGTCTTAATTTGGAAAACAGAAGATAGCAGAAGATAACAGAATAGTGCAATACTGTATTCTGCTGTATGACAAAATACGTCAGCATGAAGAGAAACATCATAATTAGTGCAAGTTTCTCCATGACAGAATAGTGGTTTTTTGATAGTTTATCTTGAATATTATTTTAACTCTCCTTATGATCTTGTTTAGTTCAGTTTCTGTTCCTGTGTTTAAGCATCTGAAACATTTATCTTCAGTGAATGAGGTAACAGGTTTCTCCTGTAGCCTGAGAAAACAATGACACAGAATTAGCTGAGAGGGCAGGGGATTTCCAGAATCCACTACCTCCTGTTTTTTAAAATGACAGTCTACCTTTGGTAGTGTCATAGCACTGAAATCTTGAAAACTGGAAATGCAATAGATAAGTAATTTTGATCTTTGCTACTTAGATATGCTTGGTGTAAGTCTAATTTACTATTATCTATATATTGTGCCCCCCCCCAAAAAAAAAAAGAAAAAAAAAACATTTTCAATTTTCATATATTGAGTGTTTAAAAAATCATTTGATTTTAAGATGCTTTTCTTGGCATAATTTTGGACTCCAGAGCTTTAGAATGGAATCATTTTGGACTCCAGAGCTTTAGAATGGAATCATTCTAATGCCTGTATGCAAGTGCCTATGGCTTAGACTTAGAGAAATGTATTAATAGTACTGTTCTCCAGTTATTAAATATTACTTTAATTATGCTCTGATTTAGAGAAAGTAATGTAGTAGAAAAATTATGTGATAGTTGTTCAAACAGATATCAGTTTTTAGAAACAAATAAAACATTTAAATCATTAATAAATTGTACAATTTCACTTTGATTTTACTGCACTCTCATGGGATAAGAAATTAGAAAAATGCCTCCTTACTGTAATGCTCATAGTCAAGTGGAACATCTTGATTGTGCTAGGATTTATATATATACATAACATATAATAATAATAAATATAATAAATAATAAATAACATGAAAGAAAGAAAGGAAGAGAGAAAGGAAAGAGAAAGAAAGAGAAAGAGAAAGAGAAAGAGAAAGAGAAAGAGAAAGAGAAAGAGAAAGAGAAAGAGAAAGAGAAAGAGAAAGAGAAAGAGAAAGAGAAAGAGAAAGAGAAAGAGAAAGAGAGGGAGAGAGAGAGAGAGAGAGAGAAAGAAAGAAAGAAAGAAAGAAAGAAAGAAAGAAAGAAAGAAAGAAAGAAAGAAAGAAAGAAAGAAAGAAAGAAAGAAAGAAAGAAAGAAAGAAAGAAAGAAAGAAAGAAAGAAAGAAAGAAAGAAAGAAAGAAAGAAAGAGATTATGGAGAGAACAGGAATGTGCAGTGGTCCCATTGTGTAAAGTTCTGTTCTCTGAAGTCAGCCAAGGCTGTACAGAACTCTTGATCAGAGCTCCAGGCTCCCATTGCAACTGTTTTTATTCCACCCAGACAAATTGATTGATATTCTGGCAGCTGTGGACTTAGATATGCTGAAAAAGGAATATCTAATTTCAACGATATTCTAGAGAGCATACCTATCTAACAATAATTCTCTCCTCTAGTGTGCTAATTCAGTGGTAGAATCTGTTTCATTTTCACATTCTTTGCAATTTTGCACTAGTTTAGCTGGTACGTCTGACATCTTGGTTTATTCATTAATAATACAAAGAGAGAAAGAAATAAGAGCATATTGAGAATGATTTCTGTATTCCTTCAGACTATTTATGTATCATTTTCTGCCCTTTTAAGTTGTGTTGTGTTTAAGTTGTATTAACAGCCAGTAAAATATCCAAACAAAACATCTCTCTTTTCAGTGAAGAATACACTTACATTATCACTTGTAGTTCTGCTATTCATTTTGCTGCACGCACTCTCACCTGAAGCCTTTCCAGAAATGTTAGTGCTGATGATCTATGGCAATCTACTGCAATGACATCAGTACTTCACAAACATGTTTGGTGAGACACCTATGTAGAAGATGCTTCATAACAACCTTGTTCCTTTTATTCCACATCGCTTAAGGCAATAAGAAATATCCACTAGAATATTTCGGGAGATAAAATTGACCTTGGAATTTACATGCTAATATTGATTTTTTGTACACCTTAGTCATTTCAATTACTGCTTCAGATGCAAAGGAGAAATGCATAACTTTGATTCTCTCATATGTCAAACTAATTGCATAATATATTTTTCCATATTTTAAATGGAAAAAAAAATATGGAAAAAGGCTATTGGAAGTTCAGTAGATTTCCTTCACTATATATATAGTGAAGGAAATATATATATATAAATAAAAAATAATATATATTAATATATATATAAAAGTGAATATGATGCATTTTCCCTCATTTATTGCATTTCAGTTTTATATAGCAGTCACAGTTCATTTCTCAGTCTATGAAAACCATACTTTTCTTTACATCTTATTTTTTATTTTTCACTAATCTAGTATTTCTGCACTCTCACTTCTCTAATATGGTACACGCTTTTTATATTTAACTTGTAATTAGTAGATTTAGATATTAAACATTACATACACCACAAAAGGAATATCTAAAAGAATCTAGTCAGAAAGCATTAGACTTTGGCAAAACTAAGCCTTTAAGGAAGGCTGAAGAACAAAGGCCTCAAAATGACAAATAGGGGTAAGCGCAATTCTAAACATTTAAATTAATCCACAGAATCACAGAATTGTCTAGGTTGGAAGAGACCTCAAGATCATCGAGTCCAACCTCTGACCTAACACTAACAAGTCCTCCACTAAACCATATCACTAAGTTCAACATCTAAACGTCTTTTAAAGACCTCCAGGGATGGTGACTCCACCACTTCCCTGGGCAGCCCATTCCAATGCTTAACAACCCTCTCAGTAAAGAAGTTCTTCCTAATATCCAACCTAAAACACCCCTGGCACAACTTTAGCTCATTCCCTCTTGTCCTGTCACCAGGCACATGGGAGAACAGACCAACCCCCACCTCACTACAGCCTCCTTTAATGTACTTATAAAGAGCAATAAGGTCGCCCCTGAGCCAGGCTGAACAATCCCAGCTTCCTCAGCTGCTCCTTGTAAGACTTGTTCTCCAGACCCCTCACCAGCTTCGTCGCCCTTCTCTGGACTCGCTCAAGTACCTCGATGTCCTTCTTGTACCGGGGGCCCAAAACTGAACACAGTACTCGAGATGCGGCCTCACCAGAGCCGAGTACAGGGGGACAATCACTTCCCTAGCCCTGCTGGCCACACTGCTTCTTATGCAAGCCAGGATGCCATTGGCCTTCTTGGTCACCTGAGCACACTGCTGGCTCATATTCAGCCGACTATCCACCAATACTCCCAGGTCCTTCTCCGCAAGCCAGCTTTCCAACCACTCATCTCCCGGCCTGTAGTGCTGCTTGGGGTTGTTGTGCCCCAGGTGCGTGACATGTCACTTGGCCTTGTTGAACTTCATACAGTTGGCCTCAGCCCATCAGTCCAGTCTATCCAGATCCTCCTGCAGAGCCTTCCTACTCTCGAGCAGATTGACACACACACCTAACTTGGTGTCATCTGCGAACTTACTGAGGGCGCACTCGATGCCCTCGTCCAAATCATCGATGAAGATATAAAAGAGGACCAGCCCCAGTATCAAGCCCTGGGGAACACCACTAGTGACCAGCCTCCAACTGGATTTGACTCCATTCATCACAACTCTTGGGGCCCGGCTATACAACCAGGTTTTAACCCAATGAAACATATGCCAGTCCAAGCCATGAGCAGTTTCTTGAGGAGAATGCTGTGGGAAATGGTGTCAAAAGCCTTGCTGAAGTCAAGGTAGACCAAATCCACAACCTTTTCCTCATCCACCCAGTGCGTCACTTTGTCATGGAAGGAGATCAGGTTCATCAAGCAGGATCTGCCTTTCATAAACCCATGCTGACTGGGCCTGATCACCTGGTTGCCCTGTAAGAGCCACGTGATGATGTAAGTGCCGTGTAATTGTTTCTGTTGGCAGTGGTGAAACCAGATCTTTCAAGTAACTTATGTCTAATGTTGAGTAAATATCTTCAGTCTTCAACAGAACTTTTCACATGGCAAAAGAAAACAGATTAATTCAATTAAATTTTTTCCTTGTAGGGTAACTTTATCTAGAGATGGTTGATGCTACTTTTCTTGACATTTAAATGCAATTTATGTATACATTAGTGTTTTTTTTGTTTGTTTGTTTGTTTGTTTGTTTTCTCTCTTTCTGTTTTATTTTTTGTCTAACACAAAATATTAAAATGGAAATTATAATTTTATTTTATGTAAGTTAGAAAAACTTACATTTTATGTTGATTGTTTCTGTAATCTTCATATTTTGAAATCAATTTTTCATTTTCTTCAAAACAGTATCAGTCACTTTTTTTTCTTCTTTTTTTCATAAAGATAGAAACCTTGGAATTTACAAGATTACATATGGAAGTAATACTGAGTAAAAAATATATAAAATACATATGTAATATGTAACATAGTCTCATAAAATATCAAATGCATGTGGATCCCATCATGGTAACTTAAACATATTAAAAATGAAGAAGAAAACACAAGCCTTTTCTTCACCACATAATTCTTCTTTCCTCCTAGATCTCTCTGTAAGCAACAGGAGGCTTCTACAGTGTTCTTGATAACTGTCAGCATGGCTTCTTGAAGGACATTAAATGTTTTAATCTTGATTTGTAAGTGGGTGTGGATGTCTGCCATCATAAAAGGATGTATTTTTTTTCTTCAGAATTCCCTTAACTGTATTTTACTTAAAGTGGGAAGTAACTTTGCATAATACTCACTGTGCTGCACCATAGTGAACAAGAATTCTTAAAGTTACTGATCTAACACATAAATAAATTAACGTAACTTCTTTGTTATTTAGTAATTAATCTATTTTAGATATATTGTGATAATCACTATTGAGATGAAGTATCGGATTCCTTGTTAAGTTGTGCTCTCATCTTTTGTTTTAATTTATTGTTTTATAGTTAAAACTAAGAATGTGTATAAAACTCTCCATGAACTACATCTTTGATTATCTCATCTTATACTGAGAAATACATTTTTCATATAATCTTTTACAGAACACATTTGTATTATTTTTGTTATTATTTTAAATAAACCGTTGTAAATTAATAACAATCAAGAGATTCAGAATGTTTTTACCAACCACAACTATGTTAGCAAAACTCACAACTGAGACCTGGTAGCATGAGCCAGTGTATTGTGGGGGAATACATAAAATCTAACAAATTTCTGAATCAGAAACACAAAAGTAAATAGGAAATAAATGTTTAACAAGACCAAATGCACTAATTAAATAAATATGTGGTTCATAAATAGAAAATTTCATTTTCCGTGAGATATAAACTATTCCATTGCTTTTCTTGATGCTTCATATAGAGCTACAACCACGATGAAGAAATATTTGACAATATTTTAAGGCAGAAGGCTAGAGAAAGGAGGAGAGGAGAGGAGAGGAGAGGAGAGGAGAGGAGAGGAGAGGAGAGGAGAGGAGAGGAGAGGAGAGGAGAGGAGAGGAGAGGAGAGGAGAGGAGAGGAGAGGAGAGGAGAGGAGAGGAGAGGAGAGGAGAGGAGAGGAGAGGAGAGGAGAGGAGAGGAGAGGAGAAGACCTGTTAAAAAATATAAGTGATTAAGAGATTCACCTTTGGTGGTTTCAGATGTACCTCCACATTTGACTTACTTTAAATACACCTGGACCTCAACATCTTATGTTCTGCACAAGGTTTTTCTCTCCCCCACAATGCCAGTAGTTTTTGCTGACCTAGGCATTTAAGTGTGGTGGTTTTACCCTACTATACAGCTGATCTCCACCAGAACTGCTTAACTTTGAGGACGGGGAGCACAACTCAAAGAAAAAGGGTGAGAAAATGGGATGGAAAGGGCCCAGGGGGTGAGATAAAGATATAAAGATAGGGAGATTACTCAACAATTATCATCACAGGCAAAACAAACTCACCATAGGGAGATTAATATAACTTATTGGCTATCACTAGCAGACTAGAACAGTGAGAAACTAAAACCACCTTCCTCCCTACCCCCATCTTCCCCCATTCCACCCTCCCCTACACCCCATCCCACCCTGAGCAGCACAGGGGAATGGGAAAACTTTTCTCCAGTGCCTGAAGAACCTCCTCCCCCTCCTTCTTCACTGATCTTGGTGTCTGCAAGGCTGTTTCTCACACCTCTCTCTCCCCCAACTTCTGGGAGAGAGAAAAAAAAAATTTTTTTTTTTTTTCCCCTTCCTTGAATCTCCCAGAGTCCCAACCAGTGTTGCTCATTGCCTCGACTTGCCAGTGGCATGTCCCTTTTGGAGCTGGCTCTGATCTGACATTGGGAAGCTGCTGGGCTCTGCCCACAGAGCTCACTCCTGCAGCCCCCTTGCTACCAAAACCATGCCATGTAAACTGAATACATTAAGTAGCAATGCAGTAGATTACTGACATATTGACATAAGAAGGATTTATATCTTAATCCAGTTTTATGCAATGATAGTCTACCACTGCTGTTTTGGAGGTTGATACAGATCCAGATAACCTTGGAGCACACCAGAAACAGCTAGGGTCTGTCTGCACAGATCCATACAAGGGTTTCTCTGACTGTGCTCAAAGGAGGATTCTCCTTCAAAAGATAATTTCTTCTTCCCTTGTATGTGCCCTTTCAAAAGGAGATATCCCACAGTTTCTTCCTAGCTTCTGCAGAAGCAATTCAAGCAAGGAAAATGCCTCAAACAAAGCAGAGCTTCATCCAATCTCACCTGCTCAAGGCCACTATGTAAACCTGTTATGTAACTAGAAGTGCAAAATAGACCTTCAGTCACCTCATTCTTCCAGAGATGCCTTTGAAAAATACCTCCAGCTTTTACTTTCTGTCATATAACAGCATCTTTTCTGGATCAGAGGAAATCCTTTAACAACCTTCAGAGTTGCTAAAGGTCTCTCTACTTGTTATTTGCAGAATGCTAACTAACCTATCAAATATGTTGCTTATCTTGCTTTAAATGAAATTCTGCCAGAGCATAGTAGAGACTAATATTTTTTTCTTAAAAAAAAAAAAATTCTTTCTTTTTTTTTTTTCATTTTTCTTTTTCTTTTTTCTTTTTTTAAAAAAAAGACTAATATATTTTTTTTTTTCTGATATTAAATATTAAATAAATCCAGGTGATTATTTTAGATGGTCCCTGAAAAAAAAAAGCAGATGGAGAGAAAAGCTTATGATTCTAGTCCCTACTTTATCTTTATTTAAGTAAAAGATACATTTAATTAAAAGATTACATAGTCATTCACACTTCCTTGCTCTCAAAATGCAGGTGATTATAAGGCAGAGAAATATTTTTGTGAAAGCTTAAAAATTCTGTAAATATTAAAAGAAAAAGAGTCAAGCGTGAGCTCAGTCTGCATACGCAATTGCCTCCAACTTCTGTTATTCCACCAAGTGAACAACATTGCCTCTTACTCCAATATCCTTAAGCAAAGTGACATTAAATGGAATATAGACTATAGGCTGATGATCAGAAATTAGAGATCATCTTGTTCACGTGCAGATACTCTATGTGATATCCTCTCTTGATTGTCATTTTTTGTAATCTGATTGGGGTTGTGCTGAGCAACTTTTAACCAGGCTGCTTTAAATACAACTTCAGAGAAAATATATGCGTATGAATATGAAAATACAATTCTCTTATGTATTATTTCAGTTGATCCTATCATAATTGTGTGTCATTTTGTGTAATATTTTAATCAGAGTTTGAATGCTGTAGACAGTTCTGATTAGTTCAGACATTTTGCTAGCTTGGATGTTCTTCAGTGTTAAAAAATTCCATGCCACCAGTCTTTCATGTTGATAACACTTGTTGTAATCACATTTTCAAGTACGCAAATATCTTTTTTGTTGTTGTTCACGGATTTTGAAAAAATAATTAAGTAATTAAGGGAACATATGGGGGAAGTTGATTTTTCTATAATTTATTACAATTCTTGTAACAATTCTGAATTGTCTTCATGTTGAATAGTCTGCTAGTACCAAAGAAATGCCAGTGTTGTTTCATATCAACTGTAGAAGTATGCATATACGATTTTGAATTTCTGTAATACCATCCTCACTGAAATGTCACAATGCTTTAAAAATATTGTGTTCTTTCTGTCTGTGGGAGAAATATGAGCTTTATTTTAAAGACTTGAATCATTCACAGTGCTAAAGTCACGTTTTGACACAAGGTAAATTCACGCTTAAATTATTTAGATGTCTTTTAGAGAACACCTGTGAGAGAAATAATTAACATGACTTCTCTTCTGCTATTTCAGCACGGAAAGGCATAAGGAAACTTAAGACAAAGTTCAGTTTGACTCAAGTTTCTTTTAGTGGACTTGTAAAATTTAGGCGTTGCTGTGAGTGTATGAGGAAGGCTGGTGGCTGACACTAGTGTGAGCTGAATAAATAACTTCTGTGAAATATATCAGTACTGAATATTGCATATATTTAAAACAAAAACTAGCAAGGAAGAAAGTAAACAAAAAATACAATGCTATCTGCCTGTCTTCCTATTTATCTACATATTCATGTATAATTAAAATTGCTTATGGTAGCTTAAGATGTCTTGTTCTGGTGGAGCAGACTTTGGAACTGAATCACAGATAAGCGTTGTCTACTTAAAAGTCATCTTTTGAATATGTCTTTTTTTATTTTTTTTTTCCTTAAAAGACATGACATAATAATTTTTTTGACTCATTTGTACATGATGCTTCTGGGACTCATGTTTTTTTAAACTACAAACTAACTATATTGTAAGTGCCAAGGTGTATTTTGGTCTCATAGTTTTTCTTGATTTTTTGGGGAATCAGAGAGAGTACCATAAAAATTTCTGTCAATATACAATATAGAGTTTTAGATAATCAAGAGGGGTGATTTTGTTTGTTTTTTTTTTCCTTTGTGGGCAGATGTTTAATCTCCTAACTGAAAACATGGATAAAACTGAAGTGCCGTTACCTATTATCTGTATCATTTAGAAAGGAAATGAATCTAGCAGATATTTTTTTTTTCATTACAGATTGACATGAAATGGAAACTACTGCAAATTTCAGAGTTCAGTGTGGATTTTAGAAACAAATTTACTGTTTTTTGTAGCACCTTTTAGATGACTGATAATATTTTCTTATTATTATTATTATTATTATTAATTTTCCTCTTATTCCCTCTTAAGTTATGTAAGAAATTGCACTTCATAACTCAGTTTGACTGAAAGGCTAATTTTAGCTCTGATGGGTTCTTACATCTAAATTGATCAATAAATTAAATGGATTGCTTAATTTCTACTGTCAAAACAAAGGACTGTCATTGGTTGCAGCCTTGTTGACATATCATTTATTAACATCTCAGAGAACTATAACTTCTTAAAAGTCTCTCCATATCCTTTCCACTTTTAAGAACTTGAAAACGTCTGTACCTGTTTCAAAAGAAAATAAAAATGTGTCCTTATTGGAAAATGACAAAACATAGTCAGTAATAGAGACCAGCACTGAAGGTCAAAAAATCAACTAATCTGGGAAGAAGGTAATTGCCTTGATAGCTGCCTATGTCAGAAGTATGTTTCCTGGCAGATGAACAGTTAAATTTTGTCCCTATAGCAAAATTTTCACTTGATCAGAATGAAATAATGTAGGTGAAAACTGTAGAATTATTGGCACATGAAGAAATACATATGAATTCCCATTCACTGAATGAGAAGTCGTTTGTGAGCAGTGTAGCCCCTTGAAGGTAATAGGCATTAAAAAAAAAAAAAAAAAAAAAAAAAAGCCAGGGCCTAAGGGAAGACTTCTGGCACTGGAGTGGTCTTGGAATGTATCACCAAAACTCTTATAAATCATGTCAATTGTGCTGCAGATTCCAGTATTATATGATATTATATATGAAGTACAGTTTGTGTCTCAATAATAACTGCCATCCAAATGAGAAATCCATAAATCCATGAGAAAAATGAAGATGAGAAACAAAAACCTTTTTCATTACAACTAACCACAAAAGATGGTGTTCAAAATGGAAGAGTAATAGGCTAATATTTACTTTAAGAAAGATGTCATGAATAATACACATGTTTTTGTGAAAAAGTTTTCTCTAATGATTTCTTTTATTCAGTTCTCACTGTAGATTGTAGATTATTGTTATGATCATACTTTATATATGATTTATATATACTGTATACTGATCACAGCTGAGACATTCTCTTACTGTCCTTTTACCAAAAATTGCATTGAATTTTTTTATATTTTATTTTAAAAAAGGGGAATGGGGGACAAGGAGAAGAAGAAGAGGAATAAAGGCTCTAGGAGCATTGAATATAGATAAAATGCTACCAATCTTTTTAATTATCAAGGGACTTCCTATGATTCATCCACAGAAAGGAAGAACATATTCTCTTAAATGTTGTGTTTTAATCACAATTACATAAAGAGAATTTAAACCATGGAGTTTTAAAAACAAAACAAAAACAAAAACAAACAAACAAACAAATAAACCAATTTTACTCCAAAAAGCAAGCACAGTCTCTCTAGATTCACGTCTGTAATCCTCTGTGTTCAGTTATGCTTTTTTTCGATTAGTCTGCATTTTAGTAATGACCACTGCATGTTTATTTCCTACAGCAGAACTCCTATGATATGGTTCAATTAAAAGAAAATAATAATAAAGCACATTATAATCCGTATGAAAAATTACTTAACATATATACATTTTAGACTGTAGTTTGAGAAATAAAATGAATACTGAAGCAGAAAGCCAGAATTTTTAGAACTGAAAGCGGTAATTAAAGAAATCCATTCCCACTAATGGCCACTCTTATTGGCACTTCTGTAGAGTCTTCCTTTTACACTAGATGTGTCTATATTACAAATAATGCTCAATAACTAATGATACCATTACATACCCATAGTAAATTGTAAACCAACATATAATTTCATAATCTCACTGGTTGACCAATTTTATTATTTTATTTATTTTATTTATTATTTATTTTATTTTATTTATTTTATTTTCAATTATTTTGAAATTATATTATAATGTTATGAAGTTAGCTGCCCACCCTGAGTCAAATTGCAGAGCTTTTAAATATGAAAACAAAAAGCATACTCTTGTAATTGTAATGTCCAGTGTAATTTTTAGACAATGTATCATTTAAAAGTATAATTCTATATAATATTTTATATGACTGTATTTGTTTCTTTTTAATTTTTTCCCTAATGGTTCCATCATTTACTCCTAAATCTGCATACAATATACCGTCCAGTATATCCGCAAAATGACTTTGACTTTGGGCTTCAGACTGAAAATAGATCATCTCCAAGAACAAAACGAAAACCTTAGGCACTCTAAAATTACCAGAGGCTCATTGAATCACAGATTTGCAGGAGATTTTAGATACTTGAAGCTTCATACAAAAAATGGTAAAAATACTGTAGTCTAGTCTGGAGCAATTCTCTATAAGCATCTACATGATGACTACATATGACTTTCATACTTTCAAAATCCTAGCAGTGGCTGTACTGCATCATTAAGTGCCTAAATATCCATGACAATCTTGCCCGTGTTCCCCCAGAATCTGTCTAATGCATGGAATAGGTACAGTGAAATGACTCAGGAAGGAAGCGTATGTTGGTATATACAAAAAATAAATAAATGTGCATACAACTGTTGTAGAGATATATGATTCTTCTATCAGTTTAAAGACAAAAAGATTTCATCATGTAAGCTGAAGATTCCAGAGTTTCTGTGTAAACAATCATGAGCTCCATCTCTCAGGTGGCATTCAGTAGAACACTATATGAGTGCAAAACTGACTAAAATATTATAATAATTGTAAAAAAATCTAGTTTTCATATTATGATAGGTTAATGAGTTTTTCTTCTTAGTAAGTCAATACAACATAGAAGACTTCAATGATAAAAATATAAATATATTCTTAATTATTTAAAATGTGTTTTATATTTAAAAAAACAAAAACAAAAACAAAAACAAACAAACAAAAAAACCTTAAAACTTGACATAAAAATGAGAATGACTGTAAAAGTAAATATCATAGCAAGATGAACAAAACATTTCAGAAGTGTATTGTGTATTGTATTTCTGGATCTGAACATACTCTATAGAGATAGTCATAAACTGTACCTCCAAGTTTTATATACCAAAATCTATTACTGACTTTGTTCCTGCATAGAAAAGGGGAATATAAACATGGACACTTATTGATAGTATTATTTTATTTTCTTGGCTGCTGGTGGTCACACAATAAAAATAATTGAGTCTAGGAAAGAAAGGTGAAGCTCAAATTCCTTCTGTAGGTAACTTTTTATTTCCAAGAACTTACCTACAGATATCTGCAAAATATCTGCTGCAAAAATGTGCTCATAAATCTGATTAGTAAAATGGATTAACCAAAATACAGTCCATACTTTTGAAAATAGTTGTAACAGCAGTCTTATTTCTTACCTTAGCATTAATTTTGCTTTAGATATTATGATCTCAAATGATCTAATTTTATTTAATGTTCTGAACCACAGCTGTCTTGATTCCAAAGAAACCTTGAAGTGCTTAGGTCATTAAGACCTGCTATATACCCAGCATACACATTTCTGCTGCTGTTTTCTCGTGCTTATTTTTTTTTTTTTTTTCACAGTACATTGGAGCTTTTACTTGCAAAATTAACTAAGTCACAGCTATTTTGCCAATTACATTTCAAGAAATCTGATTTGGTTCTAGTTTTAAAATTTTTCAGCATAATACAGTTTCAACAATATAAAGTTAATTCTGCAGTTTCAGCTGTCACAGTGACCAACTTTTTTGCACAGAAGACCTCTTCACACTTGATTTGTTCATAAGTTTGCAATACAGCTATTCAGCTGACTTAGAATACTGTTCATAGCTTCAAGATTTCAGGCTAAAAATAATTATATGTTCAAGTTGCATTATGGAAATAATTAAATAAATGAATAAATCCCTGCAGCCCACTGGTCCTGAGCACTGAATATGTAAAAATAGCTTCTCTCACTGATTCAAGGAGATAAGTTTCAGCTTCCAACCTGACCATTTGGGGCTGTAATGACTACATTACATTTTGGCTTTACATCAGGCTTTTTTAGTCTTTGTTACTGAATCTTATTGCCTGAAAATATTCAATGATAATTGAGTAAAATTACATCCTTTGTTCCATGCATCACTAAGAATAGATACTTTTTCTCATTTAAAAAGTTACATGAATACTCTTATGAAATATTTCTTCATGAGACACTGATGATTTGAGTGTGTTTTCCTGGGAAATGCTGTTTCCCCTTTATTGTTGAAAATGTAGGTAAGAATATTTGAATTGCAGTCTGTATTCTCTTTCCCACAGAGATCCTTTGTGCCTATTTAACTTTGAAAATAATGTTTTGTTTTGTTTTGTTTTGTTTCTTTTTCTAAATCCATTTAATTCATTTTTATCACAATGCTCTACAGCATCAGTAACAGAATTAAAATCCTTAGCCAAAGTCTTGGATTAAAATATTGCTGAATGAATGGCCTCTTTTCCAGTGCAGATAGATTTTGGTTAATGAGAGAAAATTTTGAACTGCAGCTGTCATATTTTAGACATTTTTTCAGTCTTTCATATATGTGGTAAATTCTATATTTCCTAATAACATCTGAAAGATTTTCACAAAACTGAATCCTTGTTGATCAAGAGAGTTTCTGAAAGCACTAAAACTCTTTGGATGGGTGAACTGCAATTAAAGACAAGAGAAATCATTGAGATGTGGCTGAGGGGAAAAATTAGGGGAAAAATGACTGTTTGATTATGCATCATGGTAAAATATTTTTTTTCATCTGATTATTAAATATACATACATGATTACTAAACAATAATTAATTAAGTCATGCCTCAAATGTGGAATTAGATATTTCTAGGATGTGAGTTATATTAGTACATTGCTTATTATTTTTTATAAGCATAATTTTATTAAGCATGCATATGTTATGGAATTTATGGGACATGATGACATTTCGTTATATGTGTGTCTTTTCATTATGATACTGTCGTGGTTTAACCCGGCTGGCAGCTAAACACCACGCAGCCGTTCGCTCACCCTCCCCCCTCCCTCTCTGGGACGGGGGAGAGAAATGGAAAGTGAAGCCCGTGAGTTGAGATAAAGACAGTTTAATAAGACAGGAAAATAATAATAATAATAATAATAATAATAATAATACAATGATGATAATAGTACTACTACTAATAATATGTACAAACAAGTGATGCACAATGCAATTGCTCACCACCCGCTGACCGATGCCCAGCTTAACCCCGAGCAGTCCGGCCCCCTCCCCCCGGCTAGCCACCCCTATATATTGTTTAGCATGACGTCAGATGGTATGGAATACCCCTTTGGCTAGTTTGGGTCACCTGTCCTGGGTCTGTCCCCTCCCAGCTCTTACTGCACCCCCAGCCTGCCTGTTGGCAGGACAGAGCAAAAGTCTGAGGTGTCCTTGGCTTGGTATAAGCACTGCTCTGCAACAATTAAAACATCGGGGTGTTATCAGCACTCTTCTCATCCTAAGCCAAAACACAGCATTCCACCAGCTACTAGGAAGAAAATTAATTCTGTTCTAACTGAAACCAGGACAGATACTCCTTGTGCTACAGAGGTGACCCTGACAGATCTCAGTAATCTTGTATATTCATTATAAATATGAAATGTCACTCTTTTTTTGGAAGGACATATTTTACAGAGTTCCCATGGGTGAATTCACAGTAATTAGATTTAACAGGTAATGTTATATGTGAATATAATTATAATTAGCCAAAGTAGGGATACTAATTCCTTCTTCATTTGATCATCTGGGGTGATCTTTCAGTCTTCATTTTTGCAAATAAGTGAATCAGTGAATTGTAAATTAGAATTCTGAGATTTAGTGTTTGGAGCAGACATATGGCAGGGCTCGTTGATTCTGTAGGTTTTGTACAGACCTGTTTTGCAGATCTTTAATATCATGGCCTTATAAATAGCAAACAATTAGACAGTAACTACAGGGAAATAATTTATTTTCATTGTTTCATTTAAGTAAGGTTTATTTATGAATTCAGTTTAAGACAGAGTTTTAATTTAAAAGTTGGGAATATAACTGGAAAAGCAAGATATTTCTCCTCAGAAGAGTGTAGAATCAAACTCTAAACAAATAAATAAAAAATTTATTTATTTATTTATTTATAGGGCATATCGAAAAGTTCCCTGAAATAAGCAATGATTATGACAGTGCAGAAGCTCTTAAGTATTATCATCATTGTATTGTTTTCTGTATTGATTATTTATTCGTTCACCTAAGAGATGGAGGATGGTTTCAAATACTCCTTTCCAAATACTGAGAGCATTTTTTTCCCCTACTACATGGAAATGTTTAAAGCAGTACACTTTACCAGAACACTTTATCTCCAGTGCTTTCAGTACTACTTGCTCTGTGATTTCTTGAAGTATTCATTAATTAAGAAAGTACAGTGCACATTAGTCAATTTCAGACATAGAAAGACCAAAATAAATAAATTTACCTTTAAAGGGGGAAATTATGTTATTATTAGAAAATTTGCTTCTTTTTAAAAAAAAAAAAAATATTTTATTATTTACATAGCCATAATTAAGCCACGGTGCACTTCATTCCTGCATTAAAATTAAGTAGAATAAAATTATCACTTTTTAATAACATCAAATTAAATGTCATTAATGAGGATTTAATTACCATGTTTCACATTAAGTATAATTAGCTAATGATGTATAAATGTATATCAAACACAATTTAATGATATAGCACTTCACATAATAAAATAGCTAATCTAAGCCCAAGTAGTAATTAAGATGTCATATGTGCCATTTTTCATTGTTCATGAGAAAAGATCTGGTAAAATATACAAGACCAAATTTGCCCTTTTGCCCTTTGAGTTTGCCTACCCAAAGCCCTCTTCACCATTAGGCATGTTTTGTTTTTTGTTTTTTGTTTTTTTCGCTTGTTTCTTTGTTTTAAGCTTGCAGTTACATAAATGTTCTTGCATCTCTCTGCCTTTGTGTCATTTTCATTGGTGGTAGGGAATCATATAGTGTACATTGAGGGTTATTCCTTTAAACTATTATGTAGATTTTGTTAGAAATGTTGAGTTCAGTTTTCTTGTTTAGTTTTGTATATTAAGAATTTGCACTAAGGAATTTATTTTGATAAAATGATCATTTTCTAAGAGAAAAAATCAAGATTTCTATGGTGAAATTTCTCAGATTTCTGAGAATTTCTGCTCAAAAATAGTGAGAAAAGCAAGTACATTCAGTTTCCTAGTGATAGCTTACGGTTTTAACTTAGATCTCAACTTGCAAACTACCCTGCAAGTCAGCTGCAGTCCTGTAATACTTATTTGTTGCCTTTCCAGTCATTTAAGGAAACAAAGACAAATCAAAGCCCAAGGTAACAATATCCCCATGGTTCTTTACAATAACATTTTGGAAAAATAAGCATTACTGGAATGTAATTTTTAACTCCTTTTATCATGTTGATGTCTTAGGTCAATGTGAAATTTATAACTCAGAAGAGAAGTGAAAAATATAAAATTATATATTGTTTGTATTGAATTCAATATGTGAATTGATTACTTAAGGGTGCAGTGGAGTTCAGAGCCATGTACAAATCTGAATCTGAAATGTCTTGCAAAATATTTTGTTATAAAGTAAGTAAAATAAAAAAGCCTGTCATTATTTCTTTAAGCCAACTTTGAATTACAGTGGGATTTCCTTTTTCCTAACTTAAAACAAAACAAAACAAAACAAAAACAAACAACAACTACAACAAAACATCAATAATAATGTGTTATATATATATATATGTCTTTAAAATAGGTTCCCTTTAAGCAACCTTCAAATACTTGAGATGCTAGTAGCCATGCCATTATTGCAACGGAAATTTTTCAAATGTGGAATACTGGACATATGATCAGACAAACAAACAAAAACAACAACAGCAACAACAGTATTTGTTGTCTTGAGAAATAAAAGACACAGAGATGTACTATTGCTGAAGAGTAGAAAGATATTCTTTCACTTTGAATTATATCTATCCGCACCTGTAATATTTGTATTCAATATTATTCAAATTGAATCCAATATTGCTATTTCAGATTAAGGAGTTCATGAATACACCCATGTAATAAGAAAGATGAAGTATAAATTTGTTGAAAAAAATATATTCCAAGATTGTAAGTCTTTTTTTAAGTTAAGATACAGGCACATAAATCTAAATCAGCACTATACCCCATTAGAGTAAAAAGGAGTGCAGGGTGCTGTGATTTTCTATAAGGTTTGGTGTTGCTTTCAGATTTATCAGCCAGGTCTCATGGAAAGCATACAGACCTTGTCTAATTTATATGAGCTGGAGAAGAGTACCTGGTATGCAAAGTCAAAAATGTAATATTCCAATCAAAGAGTTACTATTAGTACAAGTTGCTCCAAGCAGTAGTAATTAGAGCAATCACGTGTGAGGATGCTCTTTCCTGTTTATTCCTGAAAGAACAAAGAAGACATTGCCATCTACAATTCATGATTTTGATGATGTTCAGACCTCATTGTACCTGCAGTCCAAAAATCCCTAAATCCTGAACTGTGTGGGTTTCAGTACACCGTGAACTCTTCAAGTTGTGCAAATAAGGTTTCATGACAGTTCAGACTTGACCTGGCTATGTTTTTTTTTTTGTGTGTGTTTTTTGTTTGTTTGTTTGTTTGTTTGTTTTTCTCCTTTTATTAATTCTTTACACAGAATCACAGAATCACAGAATTTTCTAGGTTGGAAGAGACCTCAAGGTCATCGAGTCCAACCTCTGACCTAACGCTAACAGTCCCCACTAAACCATTTCCCTAAGCTCTACATCTAAACGTCTTTTAAAGACCTCCAGGGATGGTGACTCCACCACTTCCCTGGGCAGCCTGTTCCAGTGCCTCACAACTCTTTCAGTGAAGAAGTTCTTCCTAACATCTAACCTAAAACTCCCCTGGCTCAACTTAAGCCCATTCCCCCTCGTCCTGTCACCAGGCACGTGGGAGAACAGGCCAACCCCCACCTCACTACAGCCTCCCTTGAGGTACCTATAGAGAGCGATAAGGTCACCCCTGAGCCTCCTCTTCTCCAGGCTGAACAAGCCCAGCTCCCTCAGCTGCTCCTCGTAGGACTTGTTCTCCAGACCCCTCACCAGCTTCGTCGCCCTTCTCTGCACCTGCTCAAGCACCTCCATGTCCTTCTTGTAGCGAGGGGCCCAAAACTGAACACAGTACTCGAGATGCGGCCTCACCAGAGCTGAGTACAGGGGGACGATCACCTCCCTAGCCCTGCTGGTCACACTGTTCCTGATACAAGCCAGGATGCCGTTGGCCTTCTTGGCCACCTGAGCACACTGCTGGCTCATATTCAGCCGACAGACTTTGTTCTTGAGTGCTTCTCAGTGCTTCTTGATAGATGATGTGATTTCTTGTGTTCTTCTGATGGTGATTGTCACCAAATAGGAGCACAGGGTTGAATTGTTAGACATAGGAAATGTGCTTACTGTGTGTAGTTCTTTTTTATCTAAATGGTCCTATTCCAGACACCGTAGAAGAAGGCATGTGAGCACCAACCCTTTCTAGAAAAACAAGTTACACTGAAACCAACACAATTTCAATTTGTTCAGTTAATGTTCTTTAATCCAAATGATGTGACTGTGAAATCTGAGATACGCAATCTTTGTTATAATACTTTAAAGTGTTGTTATATTTACTGCTCCTCCAGGTCCCAAATTCAGGTTTAGCCTTCTCCGGGGAGTGGTAGAATCTCAAAGAAGCTGGGTTTCATGCATTAGCAAAACACTTAACAATTAGTAGTGAGGACAAAATCCAAATAGTGGTCTGTGTTCCCAGTCCTTGAGGACCATGATGTGGGTGTAGGCCATTATAAATTTGCTTGGGGTCATGTTTCTACTCTTGATACCAAGGATTGCTTGCTTGGTCTTTCTTTAACAGTTATCCCTAAAAACATCCTCTCAAGGTCCTTTATTGACCACTAATTGACCATTTATCTTTGTAGTCCTGGAGACTCTGTTAATATGTTTTGTTTCCAGGTTCAAAGCTTTTGCCTGCGTCTTGTGATTGAACTTCTGGGGACCACAGTTACAGTTCCTTGTTTGTTTTTTTTTTCAGCAGATGGCATTTCTTGAGAAAATGTCTAATAACACATTTTGTTAGTTTAATCTAGTCTGAATACATCACTTTTAATAGCTCAATCTTTAATAATTCAGTCTAGAAAAGTAATGATCCATGAGAAGACACACACACAAAAAAGAAGTAACAAACAAAAAAAACAACACTATAGAAACAAAGTTTTAATACAATGTTGTTGTTAATGTCTAGTAGTTAGAGCAATACCACTGCTTCACTCTCAAAATTACAACATGAGATAAACATGTTCTGCCAGTTATCTCAGATGTGCTGCTGCAAAGTAACACATTAAACAGGAAGTGTTTGCTTTTAATCAGAGGTACCTGTCCTCACATCAATACCATCAAAGTACAGAGGAGTCATTTAGTAAGAATATTGAGATTCAGAGCAGATTTTGCACTGATATTTCATTTTTCACCTCAACTCTACATTTTCTCATATATTGATTTATCTGTCTTTGGAGACAGAGGTTGAAACTGAATCATTGCTTTGCACATGCCTTAATATGTTTTAAAGCTATACGTGGCATTATATACTCAATAAATATTAAAAAAAAATAAAATCCATTCATTGATCCAGACATGTTAGACAGTTTTGGGGTTGTTGATTTGTAGCAGCTGAGGATCTTCATTCTCACTTTCTGTATTAACTGTGAACTCAGGAGCCAAGCATCTGTACTCACTACCTGGGTGCAATCAGCATTCAGTAGAAACTATTATGATAATCCTTTACTCTTGATGTGACCTTAGAATTATTCAGGGTTTTCAATACGAGGTCGGATTTTATTTTATTTTATTTTATTTTATTTTATTTTATTTTATTTTATTTTATTTTATTTTATTTTATTTTATTTTTCCACTCGAATGGTGCATTCACTGAAGTAAAACTAGTTTATTAGTATAGAATAGTTGAGAAGAACTATGAAAGAAAGCATTTCAGGGCACTACTTTCTGAGAAGTCAGACAGTACATGGATAACTGTCAATACCATGTTACTGTTGTGATTTTCTGGACAGCAATGTGTGAACATTTGTTGAGTATTTGATGAAAAGTAAGCTAAAAATATCCAGGACATCTATCCTTTGTACCCATGTTCTTTGCAGTTCAATTTTCTGTGTACTCCAGAAATGTTTGTGAATTGTTAAATGTCTTTGGTTGACCAATACATCAGAAACCAGACTAGGCATTGAATCTGAGGTATTTTCTGGATGTTCATGATTAAGTGTGGTTTGGGCTTCTATTAAAGAGAAAATTGCCTTTATAAGAACCACAAGACACATCTAATGGGGTGTTGAAATATTATTTTTTTATCCCGTCCTATCTTTGGATAACACAAAGTCTGAAGTGAAGGATTTTCAATTTAAACCAATTTAGAAGTTTGCTGCATCAAGACCACCATAACCAGGCCTTATCTTAGGTAAAGGTGGCAGGTAAACAATGAAAACAAGAAAGTAAAGGGGAGAAACAGGACAAAGCAGTTTAAGGTATTGCCACTTGAGTGTATTTCTGAGTCTCTGAACCTGGCAACCAAATCCCATCTGTACATATGATACTGCAAAACAGAGGCTAAAAACAAAAGCAAAACAAAACTGAGTTTGAAGAGTGTGATCCTTAGCCAGCTTTCTTGGTCCTCTCTTCCCTCTAGGTCTTTGTCCCATGGTACTCTACCAAGCAGATCCCTGAAGAGGGCAAAGTCTGCTGTCCCAAAGTCCAGGGTAGCAAATTTGCTGTGCTGCCACCTTGTTGCTCTCTGGATCCAAAACTGAACCATTTCATGAACACCTCAGCCAAGGCTGCCCTTGGGTTTCACATTCCCTGCTGGCCCCTCTTTTCCGGTAAGAATGAGGTCCAGCATAGCACCTCTCCTCAGTGGCTGATCTAGCACTTGAAGAAAGTTGTCGTTGATGCATTCCAAGAACCTCCTGGATTGCCTACGCCCTGCTGTGCTGTCGCTCCAATAAATATCAGGGTGGTTAAAGTCATTCTTCAAACCAGGAATATGAGGTTGCTTCTGACTATAGAGGCCCTCACCTGCTTGGTTCAGGTGGCCTGTAGCACCCTCCCAATAGAGTGTCCCTTGTCCCTGCCCTCCCTTTAATACTGACCCACAAGCTCTCTGTCAGGTCCTCATCCATCCCCAGACAGAGATCCATGCACTCTATCTGCCCTCTATGTCAGTCATGGAGAGTAAAGTCCCTTGTCTCCCCTACCTGTTCTTCCTGAAGAGCCTGTATCCTTCGATCCTAACACTCTAGTCACGGGAGCCATCCAACCACATCTCCATAATGCCAACAAGATTATAGCCTTGCCGGCATGCATACATCTCTAACTCCTCTTTTTTTTATTCCCCATACTATGTGCATTAGCACAGAGACATTTGAGTTGGGCCCCTTATGAAGCTGATTTACTGGCTGGAGTGGCTGGATTTCCTTTGTGCTACTCTTCAGGTGTTCTCCTGCTGACCCATGACCCTTCTCCAGGCCCTGGACATCTATCACTGACACTGGCATCAAACCAGGAGAAGCAGGATGGACTGAGGTTCCCATCCTCCTGCAACTTTAGTTTAAAGCCTTCTCCACCAGCGTGGCAAGCCCATGACCAAAGATGCTTTCCCCCTTCTTCGAGAGGTGGACCCCATCAGCCCCCATCCAACCTTTTTTTTCAGAGCAACTCTCATGATAGAGGTAGCAGAATTCCTGTTTGTACCACCAGTCTGTTGATTTGCTAGATTCAACTTGCCCTTTTCCCAACAAACCCCTTCCCTTTGAGTAGCATGACTGATGGAAAAGCTACCTGAGCTCAGGAGTCGTAATCCCTCTTGACACTGAAGGCTGCCATCCACTGCTCTGCTGTGGAATGCACCCTCACAGAGCTGATCTTGGCAAGTTTCTGGTGAGGATTGTACAGTTTGGGTATTTTCTTGTCAATTTGAATAAGTTCCACAATACGTTTGTTTCTCACAGCGCTTTTCTGCCAGGTAGTAATAACACACTTGAAACTGAAATTTTATTTTATTTTTTTCCCTTTCCATACTAGTTCTTAACCATATTTTATTATAAATTATTGAAGACTCAGGTCCTGCAGTGTTTATTAGTAGAATCTGTCTGGGATAAAGACTGTCATTTTAACATTCGTACTTGCTAATCTATACAGAGATGTATGTCACAATGTGTTTTGTCCAGCACACATTCTAAGTAATTAAACCCAATCAAATTTGGGCCTGGGGAATGTTTTTGAATCTTAAACTTCAGATGTCTGACTTTCTTAGAAGGTTTTAGCTTAGCTAATGTTTGTCTTTTTCAAAACCTCATCTTGTATTTAACCGTATTTAAAAAATAAGAAACTGAAATTTAGAGAGTGTAAAAAACTCTTCAAATCCTTGAGAATCATACTTATAATGTATTATTCAAATTGTCTATTAACTGGGAGACAGCTTTTGAATAGAAGATTATAACCAGAAGAAAGAGTAATTTTCAATGCCTTCTCTATGTTATTTGGGAAAGCTTATTGTGAAGGGACAGTGTTGTCCCTACTGAATGCCAAGAGCACATAATACTTTGATTAACGTGGGCTGAATTCTGGATACACACAGTAAACACCAGTATTTTTCTTAAATAACAGTACTTTTTCTGAAGCCAATATGAAACATATTCTCCTGCATTTCTCAGAGTTCAAGTGAATTTTGTAAATTTTATTTTATTTTTTTTTTCTGTATCACTTTAAGAATCAATAACATGGTTCTAAGAACTAAGAAAAGTTCTGCCTTATATTTTGCTCTCTCCATTAAATTGTTAAAAGGATTGAGAATGTGTCATCCCAGACATTTGTTACCCTTATCTCTGATTACTTTCTTCAGAATTTCATCCTTTTTCCCTTTGTATTGAAAGTGTCCAAAGTCTAGATCTGAAATGTGTTCTTCTGGTCTTTTGTCAAAGATTCTTTTGTGAGATTGCTCATTTCTGCCATCTCTCCAGAGTTCAACTCTGCACCTGTAGTTCAACATAAATACTTGTCTCTAGTCTTAAAGCAGGCTTGCTAGTCTCCTTTTCTAGTAATAGCAGTAAGTGGTTCATAGTCACTTAAACATAACACTAATTAGTAAGAAAAGCATGCAGTGTTAATGTTCTGTGACTGAAAATTACATTTGACTTAGGCAGGTTGACCTTTCCAATGTTGCACAATACTGTGCTGAAATTTTCTGACTTACCAAGTTATATGTGGAAACCTCTCCTCCTATCTCACGCTTTTTATAAACACATTACAAAGAGAAACCATCCTTTTATTGAAGGAAAAAATAGGCATAATTTTCTTTCAGTAATGTGTTCTTATCATGTATACTTGCAATTTGTAGTTCCTCTCTACATTGTCTCTATTTGACTCCTCCTTACATGTTTAACCTACTTTTCACTATTTATTTTATTCTCAGTGTTAAACTGAGAAGTGTATATATCACTAAACACTAGCGATATATACACTTACACTATAGAGCCTCTCTAACCTGTTCCATGACAAGAGTATGTTCGTTTGGTTTACCATATCCTCACCTTTGTTGAAGAGCTGCTTTCTGTAGAGAGGTCTTTAAACCAAAAACGCTCTTTGTCATCCTTTTTATCACTGGCACACAGAATTTGCTGAAGCTTGCAGACCACTGCAAAGCAGTTTAATACCATGCATCCCTTGCATGCTTTTCCAAACACAAGAATATTTGTTTATGTTACATCACAGGCAAAACCATGAGCTGCACTTCTGTGGAATCCAACTGAAATCCAACTAAGTATTTCAATTACAGAGTGCTCATGCTGAGTTTTGAATACTAACAAATTTGCAAATATGTCAGAGCACAAAACACCCTACATGAACTCTGTTTGAGAAGTAGTGAATTATTTTTTTCCCAGAAAATTTCCCAGAAAATAAAATTTTCAGTAATAAAAATATTACTTTCTTTAATTTTTTCCCCATAAGATTCAGCTATGATGCTGACTCTTTTTCAAGAAAATAATTCAGAAATGAAAATTTGTCTCTTTTACCTGTCATAGACTCTTGTTACTTTTTTTTTTTTTTTTAATTGTCTGTTTCTGAATCTCTTCTTTAATTCTGATGTACAGTGAAGTAGTTCTGAAATTTTACAGTATTATCTCAGCATCCAGTGATTCAGATAGTTGTTGATAGGGATGAATATGTTTTATTAATATCTTTCTTCTTCTGCCCCTTCTGGATTGTCTTTCTGGGCTCTCTTTAAAGTGAAGCTTTTTACAGCAGTGGACAGATGGGAAAAATATTTTCTTCTAAATTTTTTGCTGTTCACTTTGCACAGATGAGACATAGCACATGAAAGTATTATTATTTGTAAGGCTTTTTTTTTTTTTTTCCAGTTTTCACATTCTTGATGTACTTTATATTTCAATTAGTTTAGGGTAAACTAGAAATAAAAGCAGATGAAAGACCCTGAAGGAAAGCAAATTAACATGTTAGGCATGAGGTCAAACAGAAAGCTAATTTGCAGCCTGTAGGCACTTCAGAACCATCATACAGAAACAAATATAAGCAGTGATGGATACTCCTATGTATCACACAGCAACCAAAATTATAAAAAGAAGTCAACCTTGGGCCAGCAAGGTTAAAATTATATAACAGAGGGAAACTAAGGAGGAAAACATTAGAATATGCTGTGTTTTTCTTAACTTGTTAGTGTATTTACTGATCACTCGGCAAAAAAAAATAAAATGAAATAAAATAAAATAAATTAAAGCTTTTAGCAAATAAGTGTACCCTTTAAACTTCTCTTTCACTTTTAAAGTGAAAACTTATTTCTCTTATTTATGAATATGTTCAGTAAATGTTTAAATGACATTACAAATCACTTAGTTTTCTTACCTCCATAATGAGTTTATATAACAAATATATATAAATATAATGAGTTTAAATAACAAACCATGTTTAATCTAGATGCTTTTCAATGTTCTAAAGCTTGTCATGAAGTATGATCTTCTGGAAACTTCATTATCAGGAGGAATCCTGAGTATGTGCCATAAATAAATAAATAATGTCCTGTAAACAACAACAACAATAACAGTGATAATAATAATAATAAATAAATGAAAGCCAAATAAAAATAAGAAATTAAGGAGTGAAGTTATGCATAAGAACACTTTGGTAGTACACACATATTCAAATAAGAAACTGAGAGAAACTTAGAAACTAATAGTTTCAGACGCTGTATAATTTGTGATTCAGTTTACATTCCAAATCCTTGAATCGTTGTACATTTTGAACCAAAATACAGGTTAGAAAATATTTCTTATTTAAGGATATTCATTTCCTGTGAAACTGTGAAGCTGTACAGTTCTTTCCTCTTGGGATTTGCCTGTACTTTGTATGCTAGTTTTGTATAAATCTCAACTACCATGACAAAACAATGAAGAAAACTGCAACATTTAGGACTTTACCTGTCATGTACATTGGTAGAATTTGGTTTTGATAACCATTGCTCAAACATTTCTTATGAGTGATTTTGTGATAATTTGCAGATTATCACTTATATATATAATATTATATATATATTAATATTGTATAATTAATATTATATAATTAAGTAATAATAAAATTCATAAGTGTAATAAAATCTTCCTGTGAGAAAAGAGAATTTATAGTAACTGCAGCTATGGTAATCCACAACTAATAACAGAATACAGATTGAATACCATGTTAATATCTTTTTCATTCAGTCAAAATGACATCTTTTCCATGAATAAGATTTAGAAAACAAAGTTAAATACTGAAAGACTTTAATGAAACCTTCAATCAAATTGATTGAGTCCTATTTCTGTTTTCTATTGATTTTTCTATTGTGAATGCAATGTAGCTGTCTTCAGCTACTTTCTTTCTGGAGGGGCCTGAATGATGTTCCTTAAACATTTATGTATGGCAGTGATTCATTCATTTCCACATTATTCTGGCTGGAAAAGTGAAAGTACAGTAAATAAAATTCGTAATAGATTTTCGTTTGTTGCTGAAATATATACCACAGTGTTCAAGTGTGTATCAAGGGTTGGTGAAAAACAAACAAACAAAAACAACAACAACAACAAAACAAAACAAAAATAAATCTGTATTTTGGAAGGATTTACAAGAACATAAAATTACTAAAAATACAAAGCTTCTTATATCCTGCATGTACAGCACAAAAGAACAGGAACTATTTACATAAACAGACCACTCAATTGAAATAGTAGACAATTCTATAGAGAAGTCAAAATTATGATTTCTTGTAGTCTGGTTCTTTTACTTGCCTAAGGCCAGGGAATAGAACAATGGCTCAACTGAGAACAATTATTTAAAGTTCCCCAAATTCTTATTATTTTAGACTATGTCTCCTCTGGGACATGGACTAATGCATTTTTAAATCTGTAGACACCAGTCCCTGGGAATTTAAACAGAATAAGCCAAAGCCTTTTAAAAAAAATCTACACATAAATTATTTTTTTCTATATATCTATTTTATATGTTTTCTATTCCATAATCAGATTATGCTCAAATATGTACCCTGTAAAACTTTTTCCCTTAGTTATTCATCATTTGGGGTGAAGAAACTGGTTTAAGAAAGCTTGATCAAATGCTATGGTGATAAGCGTTTCAGAAGATACTGCACAGAATCTAATTTCACCAAATGAACTAAATTAAGAAAGCTCAAATAGTTGAAATAAAAAACTGTGGTACACAAAGTAGACAAATTCATGTAATTATGGAATTATTCTTAAGATAGTTATTCTTAAGATAGATTCTTAAGTTAGATCAAGGGCAAGATTTATAAGTAAAACAACCTTGGGGGAAAATCCTTGGAACATTTTATTACCCAAAGTGAGACTGTGAAATATTTATTTATTTATTTATTTTTTCATCCTCCTGCTTATGGCTGGATATGGGGCAACTTATAAAGAAAGTGCAATATATGAAAGGAAGTGTTTTACACAGCTAAATGAGCTGCAATGTATGTGTTACAGAATTAGTATATCTATACTTGATATGTACATTCTGTTATATAAAAAAATCCTTTACAAATTAAAATACTGATTTTTCTTCATAAAAGCATCAAAATCTCAGTATACTTGTAGTTTGTATATAAGTAGGATAAAAACATTTTACATTAAAATTGTTGTTAAACAAAAGGTCATTTGACATACTTTTTATGCCATATTTATTACTGACATTCTGTACTTAGAAAATAAATAATATTTTGCTATCAATGAGTCCAATCTAGCTTGCAAATCCTTTTAAAACTGTTTTATTCCAATGGATCAAGGAGAGCTCAATATACAAACTGCAGATATTTCAGCAACACAAATTGAAGCCAGTGTTAAAGTTCTTTTTTAACGCCGTATGATTTGTAAGACCAGTATAATTAATGAACTGCAAAGTACAGTCTCTACCTTCCTTCATTCATATATATACTTCAAAATTTTTGACCTGATGTTTTTTAGACATTAATAATCGAAAGGCCGTTAGATCTATAATCTAACCATTGTCTAGTCTTTAAATTAGTATGCAATTTCCTGTATGAAATAGAAGGTCAAAATCATCTATAAACTATTCCTTTTTGTTTGTTTGTTTGTTTTCAGCAGTACTTAAACTCTATTTCTCACATTCTATTCTTTCTGTAAAGTTGGCAAAAACACATGCAACCCTCTATAACTGCTAGAACACATACATTATATAATATATACATATCTGTATTATGTAAAAAATCATTAAAAGCACAAACTGTTTGAAAAATGAACTATTTTGTTTTGCATGTATTTAAACCTTACTAAGTTGTTATGGCATGCTATTTGAGGTTGGATGCAGAACTGTAAAGTAGCAAGGAATTTTCCAAACTTCCATTTTATCAAACAATGTATTTTTATAAAAGCATTTATTTTGATCCTGTAAGCATTTCTTTGGTCCAAGATGGAATTTGGCAATTTAAAAATATATTAAAAAAAAAAAAAAGAAAAAGTAGAATAAGACTAAATAATAGATTGTGAGTCACAGTACACAGTAATCCTTCACTGTAGTGTTTAGCAAGACGAACTCAGAAGGTAGGTCACTACCCCTTTTTCTCCTCTTGCTGTTTTTGGAATGCCAGTGTATTAAAAACCCTCCTAGTAATCATAAAATTGAGCTGTTTTCCACTAACTTATCAGTAACTAGTAGCCATTAAAAGAGTCTTTAAAAAATGTTACTAGCTTTAGGGACATTTTTATAATTTCAAAATAAAATACAGTGATAATATCTACACTGAATTCTCTTTACACCTGCTCTTGAAATAGCCACCTGAACATTGGTTATATTGTCAGAAGAATTCTTAAGCTAAAATAGAACTGATCTTTCTCCTGTTTTTAGTCCATGAAATACCTCATTTTATCAAGAAGGTCAACATAAGGAGAAGCCTTTTATGTTTTGTGTTATTTGCAGAATATTTGTTTTAAAAGTAACAGAAAATTATATTAATTTAATTTCAATAAAATAATTGTTCTGTTTTTATCAATTCAGCTGACTCACACAGAAACTGCAGCTTGAATAAGTCACAATTAAACAATTTATTCCAAAAACTGGGATGGAAATATTTATCCTGATGGACAAGATTTTTGAGACTTAAAATTTTACAATCTACTGTGTCTGCATGTTTAATTTCTTTTGAAAATTTTGCTTTGTTCTTTCTATAAATTTATTTCTGTCGATACAGTTTTTAAATTTGTGTCATGACACTCTTTCATATAAAGTCTTCAAAGTTTGCTTCATCACCTGCTATGGTAACTACAGGATTCCCCATTGTAACACTTATTCTCATGAAATAAACATAAGAATAAACATAAATAAATATATACATAATAAATATAAACATAAGAATAAACATAAATAAGTATATACATAATAAATACAAACATAAATACACCTCACTGCTTGGTCTTACTAAGTCCAAGATTCAGAGAAATAAGATTAATCACCTTCATGGATAAAGTCAATAAGCCTAATTAAAATGATTTCAAACACTCAATATGTGAAGTGAACATGCATAAATTTAAGCATATTTAAACATGTGCAGACTATCTCATTCAGAATTAAAGTAACTTTAGAAAGCTCTAGTTTATTATTCAATAGAGAGAGCAGCATCTGGGCAGTTAGATTTTGCATAGTAAATATATCAGCAGAGGAAATAATGCTGGTTTAGATGCCCAGGAAGCTTGAGGAAGCACAGCAGAGGTCTCAATCTGCTTCAGGGTTTGTTCGTCGGTGTACTGCCTGCCCAGCTCAGCTGTGGGCTCCTATCCACCAAGACAGATTGTAGTCTGTAATCTGCTCTTCTCTGCTTCCTGACAGATAACTATCAATTAGTTGTAAATTCATTTGAATGTAATTTTTGAATATTCACCAGAGTCTCCGCTAATACTTCTGGGAATTTCTCTATCTAAACTTAATCAAGGAATTTTTTTTCTGAGTGTTCCCAGATCTTTGTATGTTTCATAGGATTATCATAGAATCATAAAATCGTTCAAGTTGGAAAAGACCACTAAGGTCATGTAGTCCAACTTTTAACATAATACTAAAGACCACCACTAAGCCATGCTACTGAGTTCTACATCTACACATTTCTTTCAGGGATGGTGACTCAGCGATTTCCCTGGGCAGCCTATTCCAATGTTGCACAACCCTTTTAGTAAAGAAATTTCTCCTAATATCTAACCTAAACCTCCCTTGGGACAACTTAAGGCCATTTTATCTTATCACTTCGTGCTTGGGAGAAGAGCCTAATCCCCACCTTGCTACAACCTCCTTTAAGGTAATTTTAAAGTAAAATAAGGTCTTCCCTGAGACTTCTTTTCTGTAAGCTAAAAAAAACTTCAGCTCCCTTCGTGTCTCTCTGCCAAGCCCTCCTACCCTTGAGCAGATCAACACTCACACCTAACTTGGTGTCATCTGCAAACTTACTGAGATCGGGACCCCCTTAGTAGGGTGCACTTGATCCCCTTGTCCTGATCATTGAAAAAGACACTGAAGAGAACTGGCCCCAATGCTGCGTCCTGGAGAACACCACTAGTGACTAGCCTCTAGCTGGATTTAAATCCATTCACCATGACTCTTTGAGCATGGCCACCCAGGCTCACAGTTTTTAATCCAACAAAGCATACACCTCTCCAAGACTTGAGCAGCCATCTTCTTCAGGAGAATACTGTGGGAAATGGTGTCAAAAGCCGTAATGAAGTCTAGGTAGACAGCCTTTCCCTTGTCCACTGAGCATGTTACATTGGCATAGAAGGAGATTAAGTTTATCAAGCAGGACATGCATTTGATAAACCAATAGTGAGTGGGCCTGAGTGAGCTGTCCTGAAAGCACTGTGTGATGGCACTCAAGATAATTTACTCCATGAGTTTCCCTGGCACTGAGGTCAGACTAAGCAGACCTGTAGTTTCCCAGATCCTGCTTCCGGCCCTTTTTGTAGATAGGTGTCACATTTTCTAGCCACCAGTCAACTAGGACTGGTAACCAGGACTGCTGATAAATGTTGTGAGGTGGCTTGGCAAGCATTTCTGCCAGCTCCCTCCATAGTCTTGGGTGGATTCCATCTGGCTTCATAAACTTCCATCCATCTAAGTGGAGTAGCAAGTCACTAACCATTTCCTTGTGGCTTATGAGGACTTCATTCTTCTCCCTGTTCCTGTCTACCAGCTCAGGGGGCTGAGTACCTGGACAACTGGTCTTGCTGCTAAAGACTGAGACAAAGAAGGCAAGAAGTATCTCACCCTTTTCCTTATCCCTTGTCACTATGTTTCCCCCCACCACATCCAATAAAGGACGTATTTTCTTTTTCCCCTTTCCTTGTTTATGTATTTAGAAAAACATTTTTTACTTTCTTTAACAACAGCTATATTGAGCTCCAGTAGAGCTTTGCCACTTCTAATTTTGTCCCTGCACAGCCTCATGACATCTTTGTCATCCTCCTGAGCGGCCTTCCTCTTCTTCCAAAGTTCATAAACCCTTTTTTTCATCCTGAGCTTTAGCCACAGCTTTCTGTTCAGCCAGAACATTCTTCTTCCCTGCTGGCTTATTTTTCAAAATGTGGGGACAGCCTGCTCCTCTGCCTTTAGTTTTTTTTTTGAAGTCCAACATTCCTGGACTCCTTTGCCCTCTAGGTCTGCCTCCCATGGGATTATGACAACCATTCTCCTTAACAGGCCCTCTGTCTGCCCTCTGGAAGTCCAGGGTGGCATTTCTGCTAAACCCCCTTCTTACATTTCCAAGAATTGAAAACTATTAATTTGTGATTGCTGTGCCTGAGGGCCTCCAACTTTCACATGTATTTTATGTTATAAATCTAAATAAAGATGTTCTAAATCTAAATAACAAGTGAACCTGGAGACATGGAAATATGAGTACCTAGGTTTATTTCTCAGTGACTCCAAAAGGGCTTTGCCTAGATTTATATGGAAATTAAAAGCTGATTTATTTATTTATTTATTTATTTGCCTCTATTGTTTGTAAGGTCATCCTTAGGATGTCCTGAAAGATTGTCAAGGTGAGATGGTCTTTATATAACAAGATTGTATGAATATTGTCAATTTATGACTTGTTAAATTAAAACTTTATTTCTCATAAGGATCCATATTGCTTTTTCTGTTTTGTATGTAGTATTTAAAAAACTGAAAAGCTCAATATCTTTTCCATGGCAATGTAAGAAAATTCAATAGTATTGAAAATAAATATAAACAGATAAATCTGCATTTTCAGTGGGGTTTAGAATCATGTCATATTTCAGAACTGAGCCTCCAACAGAGACATCACTTTGAGAAAGCTTAGCTCCAGAAAAGACAGACATGCCTTTTTTTTTTTTAATTTTTATTATTATTATTTCTAATTCCCCATAGCCCTCATAATATAAATACTGACATCATGATAAACAAGCATGCAGTGCATTATAGCACATTTTTTGTATCAGTTCAGTTGAAACATTAGTATTAAGCATGTAATAATGAAATAAGAGAGAGATTTGGGCATGTATCTAAATATTTCATCTATAAAGATACTTCAGAAAATTTATTATTGTTCCAAAAAATTACACTATATAATTGAGACATCTTTATTACATCTTTATTAACAATTTTGCTTAGTCTACAAAAGATGCTCCAGTTTAATTTAATAATAATAATACAGATAGTATTAATAATTATTAATAATTAATAATATCAATCAATAATAATAATTTAATATATTAATGTGCTTTCACATTAAATTCTGAAAATAGTCATGAAGTGTCAGTACATTTTTAAAATACATATTTTATTTTTATTTTTATTTATTTTTATTTATTTTTTCTGACTGAGATGGTTCACAAAATAAGGAGGTGTTTCTGACCCAGCTGTAGTGCTTCATTCCTTAGAGGGGCTATTGTTCCCTGTGGGGGCTTTCACAGAGGTAATCATGCCGTCAAGCACGAAGTCTATTGACTCTAGGATATGAAGGTGTTTCATCTGTGGTCATGGCCACTGCAGGAAAACTAACACTGTCAGTTGAGTGATTACATCGGGACTGTGTTAGTGCTTTTCAGCTACTTCCATTTATGATTTTCTTAATTTTTAACTTCTCATTTCTCTCAGATGAGACTTCCCCCCCCCCCCCCTTCTCCCCCCCCCCGCCGGGTGATTGTTCCTTATTTCATAGTTTCAGAAATGCGATAATTTAAATCCTTTCTTTGTAATGTTAGCTTTAAGGTATGATCCTTTCCCTGGAGCTTTCAGTTCTTCCAGACTAATGCTATTCCTTTATATCAGTTTTTCTCATCTATTTTATCCTCTTTATCTTTTTTGGTTGCTATTCTTTATATTTCATATAACTCTTCTGTAGTCTTTCTAAACAGTGCAACCAGCCATCACAAAGTAATACATAAACTTCATATAATTCAGAAAAAAAAAGGAAAACAAAACAAAACAAAACAAAACAACAACAACAACAACAAAAACCTTAAACCTCAAGTTTCTACACTCAAGCTTAAGGAGACTCAAACTCATTGGAAATACCAGTCCTCAGTAAAAATTGATGTGTAACCATGACATTGTCAACCTCTGTTTTTTAAGAAAACTTCTTCAGAATGCAACCAAAGACTTCTGAAGCAAAATTCAATGTCTTTTCAAGTGTACTTGAAAAGCCTGTACTACTCTAAGCCATAAACATTTTAACCAACAATTTATGAGTAGAACAACTGCAAACATCTACACTATTAGGCCTGGCAGGTACCTTGCCAAGAAGTTATGTTCATCACCACTGGATTTGCATGTAAACTATTGTGATAAGATAAGGGGAACATATATTTGTCATATTTTATATTTCTTTTCTAATTTAAATCTAATTTAAATGTAGAGATGTTATACCAAATGTCGGTTCAAAAGCAAAAGAACAATGTTAATATTTTCAGAATATGCAAATATTCAGCAGCTAAATATCTCTCTTGCATCAATATATCTTGATTACTCTTTCAGTGAGATACATTTACAACCAAATAATGATAGGGTTTAAAACCCTTGGAGCATTTATTCAAGCTTGGATATTTATGCTTCTGTAGGAGAATAATGCAGTCAGTTATTTAAATTAGCATTGTTGTCCACACTGTGAAATAAAGAATAATCAAACAGGATTGCTATTAGGCTATAAACCATCATAAAGATCCAAAATTCATTTTTAGTAAATAAAATCTATGATTTTGTTTAAACATGACAGTGCAGCTTTTTCTTACAAATCCAATATTATATCAGGTCTTATGTTTTAACATCTGGATTGATCTAAATGCCAAGAGAACATATTGTTTTGTCTTCTTCATAGTACAGTGAAATAATTACATTTTCTTCTATAATTTGTTGAAAAATCCATTAATGTTTCTAGGAAAAAGAGAATAAAAGGCCTAAGATGATTGCTTACCTCCTCAGTATTTCAGAATGTATCTACATAAATTGTGATCACTTCTAACACATATTTATTATAGTAGGAGGCTAGAAGCAGCAAAGTATTCAAGACAGATTACAAGTACAAGGAATTCTATTACATAACTTGTTGACTGCATATTTGGTTTGTTTAAGTATTTTTGTGTATGTTTTTTGTTTGTTTTTGATTTTGATTTTGATTTATTTATTTTTAATGTTGCATTGGGGTTTAATAGAAATAAAAGAACCTTAGGAAAACAAAAGAAAACATTTTGAAATGCAGCATAATATATCAAAATATAGGAACAAAATATTAACAAATTCTGCAAAACATTTGAGCTCTACCTGAACTTTTAGTGATACAGTGTTGTCATGGTTCCGCTCGAGTGGGCAGCCGAGCTCCACCACAGCCGCTCTCTCACTCCCCCTCCTCAAAGAGGAATGGGGAGAAAATATGTGAAAAGGGGCTCAAGGGTTGAGATAAGGACGAGAAAATCACGCAATAATTATTGTAACGGGCAAAACAGACTCGGCATAAGGAGATAGTAAGATTTATTGCCTATTACTAACAAGCAAGAGAAGTGAGAAAACAAAGGAAAAAGCAAACCAAAAGCACCTTCCCCCCCATCCACCCTCTTCCACCTCCTCCCCCCGAGCGGCGCAGGGGAGCGGGGGAATGGGGGTTATGGTCAGTCTACAGCACTTCTTCTCTGCCGCTCCTTCTCGGTCACTCTCGTCCCCTGTGCTGTGGGGTCCCACCCACGGGATGCAGTCCTTGATGAACTGATCCAGCGTGGGCTTCCCACAGGCTGCAGCTCTTCCAGAACTGCTCCAGATATGGGTACGTACCACGGGGTCCATCCCTCAGGAGAAAACTGCTCCAACCTGGCTCCCCTACGGGCAGCAGCTCCTGCCAGGTCACCTGCTCCTGCGTGGTCTCCTCTCCATGGGCTACAGGTCTGGCCCGGAATCTGCTCCAGCAGGGGTCTTCCACAGGCGGCAGCCTCCGTCGGTGCAGGGCCACCTGCTCCACAGTGGTCTCCTCCACGGGCTGCAGCATGGAACCCTGCTCCACCGTGGTACTCCATGGGCTGCAGGGGGACATCCTGCTTCACCATGGTCCTCACCACAGGCCGCAGGGGACTTCTGCTCCGGCGCCTGGAGCACCTCTCCCCCTCCCTCTACACTGACCTTGGCACCTGCAAGGCTGTTCTCTCACTCCCAGCTGCTGTCTGGCACAGCGTTTTTTCCCTGTCTTAAATATGCTCTCACAGAGGCGCAAAACAACATCGCTTATTGGCTCAGCTCTGGAAAACAATGGGGCCCTTCCCAAACATGGGGCAGCTTCTAGATCTTTCTCACAGAAACCACCCCTATGGCTCCCTGCTACCAAAACCTTGCCACGTAAACCCACTACAAGTGTGCAAAGTATGTTGTTCTTTTAATAATTATTAAAATTATTAAAAATTAAAAATTAAAGAAAACAATGAAAATATATTTTCTTAAAAATATTGTTTGTCAAAGTATCTGTTGCTATTTTAAGTGTCTAAGATTTTTGATTTTTGAGCTTCCATTTTATGTTTTATAACTACCTTTTCTTTTTTGACTTATCTCAACTGAGTTGTCATGCATATGAAAACTGATAGTGTAAGTAACATTAAATAATAGTGAATCAAAAAAGTAGACTCAAAATGCCAACGTCCATGAAGCTCTCCAATTCTTAATGACATGACAGAGGAAAAAAAACAGGGGTTCAGAAAGTCTGAAATTATATTTTTGATCATTTACATTCCAGCCAAGAAGTTATAACTCATGAAATCACAATGATATAAATATATAGCCACTTTTTTCCTCCTGAGCCCAAAACAAAGTAAGAATCAGGAGTGCAGCCTTTCCATCCACTTCATAGTATAAAATTTATTCAAATAAAAGTACAGTGATATTTAATGAGGATTGCCAGTGGAATTTGCCGAATATTAATTACTGATTTCTGATTTGTTTACAATTAGTCATAGGACATGAACTTTAAATTATTCAACTTGAAAATACTAAATAAATTATAATTAAAAAGACTGTTATATAGTGTAGACTATTGTAGACTATTATCTGTTTATCTAGAGCAATTTTGAGTAACCTGATTCTTTTTCTAACGTAACTTTTAACTTACTGACAAAAATTCAAATCTCTGGGAATTTCTAGTTTAGATTTCCATGAGTATGTAGGCAAAACAAAACAGGTGGGGTAGCCGGGTAATTATGGAAGGTTTGTTTTTTTTTGACTGAGGAACATATACCGGAACTTTGGACATAAATCAGCACAATGATTAGGAGAAAAAGCTTCAGCAAATAACATGCACTCACTAGCTGAGAAGTAGCTGAGTAGCTATGGGGAGAAGAAGAATTAATGTTGTGAGAGCTGACAACATGCCAACCTTGTGGAGAATGTTTTTCTATTTAATTACTTTTAAATACTTAATTACATTTTAATACAGAAAGTAAAAACTGTGTCATTTCTCTTATTCTGCTGAATAATCCAAAATCTATACATCCCTTTAAAGAATAAGAAAAACAAACAAACAAACAAACAAAAAGATTTCAGGCCAATGTACCATCTAATACTGAAACTGTGTGATTTAAACAATAACAAACAAACCAAATTTAACACTGCATCTTTGCGTAAAGATGAAGAGAATCATACCTCTTGAGGTTACCAATTATTGGATTTGGTATACAGTCACTACTATTGGAATGGATGCATAGGCTTTATAGGTGAACAAATGTTATGTGCAAAGAAAATACCCAATGAAAATGAAATTGGCCCTGCAGTATAGCAGAGGAAGATCTCTCCTCACCTTCTCACAGTTTCCAAAATGTGTGGCACAGGCATTAGTGCTCAACTTCTAATCCACCTCAAGGCAAATTTGGCTCATTTTGGTTCAGACGAATTAACAAATTTCAAGACAAAAAACAGGAAAAAAATACACAGCTTTACCCATTTAAAAGTAATAGTTCTGGCAGCTAGCACATTCTACAGAGGAGAGACTTGGGTTTAGCCAAGGATTTTGTATGCAGAAGGCACCTATGATTTTGCAACCAGTTCAATGAAGGTGTGAGCTCTGCACAAGTGGCAGCTTGTGTGGGTGTACTACCCTGAGCATGAACATACTAGAGTGGAGGAAGAAAGCTCAGGCTGCTGTGAGTCATGCTGAATCTAGTGTTGGCACCTGAACCAGTAGCAGGTAAAAGGAGACAAACTGTTCTGTGTTGTCAGTAGGAGCCTTCTATCTTGAATAATGGGCAGAGTTATACAAACAATACACCTGTATTATCACTTAGCATACGTAATATCAATGACATCAGATGTATTAGTTATTGACTCTATTAATGATGAATTATTATTGATTGAAGTCCTATGCATCTCCTGTTTTATCTGCTTATCATAACACATCCATATTTTTGCTGCATGGTCTCCCTGTTTTCCAAAACAAACCAACCCCATTTCTGTTTGCTTACTGTGAAGCTACGTGAACCTTGTTTTCCATCAGGGAGGTTCCTGTCTCTTTCCTTCAGCCAGTTATCCTTCTCTCTGAGGTGTGGCTGGGAGGGGAGGTCTGTTGGTCCCAGGGGAGAGGCCATGCAGAACAGCCCAACCTGAACCATCCCGAGGTGGTGTGAGGAAACGGACAACATCTACAGGGATTGAAACAATCAGAAGTTGATCTCAGCCCTTTTGATAAAAGGCAAGTTGGAACAGGGAGGCATGAGAGGTGTCTTTGAAATCCCACTGGAAGGCTGAGCAGCGGAAAATTTGAGCAAGAGGAGGAACAGAAAGGAAGAAGGCATTCAAGAGGATGGGTTTGTAGGGAACTCCAAGTGTACAAAGGACAGAGGCACTGAGACTGATGTTAGCAGGAGGGCATGGGTAGGGTAGTCATGGGCAGGAGTGCGTGCAGTTCTTGGAGCCAGTTTTTGGAAAGCAAACCCAGGAATGGGGCATCAGGGCAAGTGAACACGGATCAAGGCATTCTGGACAGTCATATTTTCAAGCATGGTATCTCACTATGTAATTTGTTAGATGGTAATGTGTTACCATTATCGATTACTCTGGTTCAGAAATCTATGAATCATTTATATATTTAGCCATGATGAATTTGGATTGAAATTCAGTAGCTTATTGTTATTATAAATAAATATATGCAATGTACTAAAAAAAATACATTTAATAATTTTAATTAATATTATTGAAGAAATATCAAAAGTCATTGGGAAGCTCACAAGTTCAGTTCTGACCCTTTTGAATATTTATTATGAATCATTCCTGAAAACGCTAAGTCTGTATAGATCTAAGTGTTCAGTATGTACTGCTATGAGGGTAGTGAAGCACTGGCACAGGTTGCCCAGAGAAGTGGTGGATGCCCCATCCCTGTAGGTGTTCAAGGCCAGGTTGGATGGGGCTTTGAGTAACCTGGTCTAGTTGGAGGTCTCCCTGTGGGGTTGGAACTGCTTGGAACTGTTGGAAGGAATCTTTAAGGTCCCTTCCAACCCAAATCATTCTATGATTCTGTGACTAATTTGGGCTGAACTTAGATGGAGGAACAAGAATAAAGCCATATGGAGGAGGTATTTTGTAAGCACATGATTTGTATGATTGTTGAAGTAGGAGCATGTCAATAAGAACTTCTTAAAATAAAGACCCTATCTTCATTTAGAAGACTGTGGAGACAGCTGCAGAGTCTATGGGTCTGTATTGGTGATCCTTGCTCAAAAATAAAACAAACAAATAAAAACTACAACAGAGGTGATGGTTAAAAAAAAAAAAAAAAAAAAAAAAAAAAAAAAAAAAATAAATCATATATTGCCCTGGAGATCTAGATTTAGCTTGTTTATACTTTAGACTACCTATGTGAGTAGGCTCTTAGAAGAGCTTTTAGCTTTTTATTTATTTATTTATTTATTAGTGAATAATTCCTTATTTTCAAGGTCTGAACTTCAGATTCAGACTCAGATTAGCAACCAGTAGGAACATACCTAATTATAACTAACATTATGAAGTGCCTGTTGTAAATTTGAACACCTGCAATTAGAAATTACTTCTAATTTTTCTTCTGTGCTTCTACTTCTCTTCTGTATAATGAGGTAATAGTAAACTCTGGTCTCATAGCAGTGTAGAATTTTTTTGATTGCTATGAAAAGTCAAAGAATCTGGTAAGATGTCATAGTCTGTTTTCAGACTAGTTTGAAGTAATTACTAGTTTAAGTAATTCTCATTAAACAAACACTGCCCATGTGATCAAATGCAACGAGGATTCTAAGGAAAAAAATACCATATTAACATGTCAGTAAAAACCCATATGCAGAGGGATTTGAGGCCTGAATTAGTTCTGCAATATTGTGAGTGTTCTTTTTGAATAGTTGTTTTATATATAGTAAATAAAACTTGTTTTGTGTATGTATGTTCAGAAGAAGAAAAAAGTATTTCTTCTTTACAATGCAACTAAACAAATACATATGTGGCAGAAGGAACTTCTAATACCTCACTTACAAATCCTCGTTTCACTGAAGTCCACATGAAACTTGTGTTATGTTACTACCATTAGGATTTCCTCCCAAGAGAGGATTTTCTTATTGCTCTTAGATTGTGAATACACCGAGACAGGGATAACATTTTATATTTTAAATAAATTAGATTGTATCTTGGGTGCTATTGAGATAAAAATTGTTGTGTTTTTGGACTGATGGGCTTATTGTTTCCATTGTTAATAATTTCTAATTCCATTAGGAAACTTAGCTATTGTCATATTTATTTCTGTATCTTTAAAATATAGACAGAGTTATTTTATTTTCCAGGATAACCTATGTTTTAACACATGCAGAATGTCACTGGGACATATTATGAATTTTCAAGAGTTTGACTTCAGTGTGTTTTTTTTTTTTTTTTAATAAATGTTAAAATATATACATTTCAGGACTGATTCAGAAACTCTACATTCCTTTCTACTTCTTTTATAACACTCATTTCACTTTTAACTGACTTCATATAGACCTGATTTAGCTACATGCTCTCCAGTATCCTCATCTGACATGACTTTTGGTCATTTTATTAAATTGTCAGTCTGGTCAGCATCTGGCTCACACTTTAAATTCCATGTTTCACCTGACTGTTTTCATCCCTAACTGCCTTTGAGGGCTTAAAACTACAAAGTGAATGCAAAGATGAAATTGAAGCTGTTTGAATCGATGCCTTCACCTTTTGGAGATCTTTCATAAGAGATTATTGGTAACTTATCTTCTTTCAGTTGTGGACTGTTAGCCTGACTCTTGTACTTAATGCTCATCTGTCTTGTGCCTTCTCTCCATTACTTTTGTCTTTAGTATTTCAATTTCTCTTGGTACTCTTTTCTTGCAAAGTAAACATGTCCAGTTTCCCTGGGTGAAAAGGAAGTACACTTGACTTGACATTTCTCAATGATCCCTTTTATCAATTTCATTTTGAAGTAGCTCATGGAACACTGTTTTTAATGGTTGTCTGGAGCTACTCTCCCAGTCCCTTTCCAGGCTCTCTTCTGTACTTAGCCTTCCCCTTCCCCTTCAAATGACCTCTTCCTTGTCATGTAGGAGAATATTCAGTCTTACCATTCCTCAGCATATTTGACCATTCTTCTTTTCTTGAAACTTGTTCCTTCATAGCCTCTATAGCTCTGTTCCCTTCATGTTTCTCCCCTTTTCTAATTATTTCTCCATTATGTCCTCATCCTGGTACATTGGTGGTAAATAAATAAAATCTTGTGGATAACAATCAAAGACTTTTTTCTTACCTTAAAAGACTTGTTGTTCCTTTTACTTTCTTTTTAATAAGATTTTCATCTGCTCTTTGTACAGAAAAAATATTACAGGAAATATTTTTTCTTACAGAATTCTTTATTACTGTATATTTCACATGCTAAATCAAAATCAATACATTCCACTCTCCCCAGAGACCTTGACACCTAATGAAATTATGAAATTTATCATCTGCAGCATGTCTCCAAATCTTAAAGTCTTTTTCCAGTTCTAGGAAGACTTGCGGTCTTGATGTCAAAGTAGGATGGAGATCTTAAGACTGAGAAAACAACCAAGAGAAATCTTTTTTTTTTTTTTTTTTTTTTTCTGCTTTAATACTTTTCATTAACAAAAGATTCTAATTTAATGAAAAGTGATATACCCATTAATTCACATTATTTTAATCCATATGTAGCAGACGAAAACCAGAGAAATTTATAAGGGTATAACATTAAGTCATGATCTGCTTTAACATGGAAGATAGATAGTATGTAGATATAATAGTGAACAGAACTTCAAATTCAAAGAACTTTATTATTATTATTATTATTTCCAATTGATATGAGTGAAGGAAAAACAAAACAAAACACAAATAAGCAACTCATCCATTACACAAGCAAAATACAGTATCATTGCTCTCTTGTTCAGCAAATCAGTTCAGCACATGGTCAAAATTGTTCAATAGAGAAGTTATGAACTAAAATAACTGGACAATTCTTTTTCCAAATTTGCATCTAGCTATCTGCTACCCAAGAGTCTTTTATTATAATCTGAAGTGGATATATTTTCAGAGGAGGCTTTTTGATTATATAGAATAGTTGAAAAAATAATCTTCTTGCTACATAAACTTCAATCTTTTTTTCTTTAGAATACTGGTAAAAGCAAGTAAAACTAGCAGTTTTGCATTGTATTAAGTTAAAATTAAAAGATAACAAGATGGCAGTAACATTTCACTTTTTATTAAAAAAAATAAAATCACAATAGTGCTGTTTTTTTCCCCTACTCAAATATTTTCATTTATTGAATTGGGAGAAAAAAAATATCTGTATTATAATAACATAAATGTATAGGGAAAAAAATTTCTTCCATTGTTTATAACACACACAGTTGAATTGAAAAAAAAAAAAAAAAAAAACAAACAAACAAAAAAAAAAAACATACTGATTCCTGGCATTGTACTTACTGAATATTTCAACATCCTCATTAATTATTCAAGAGCTATAAGAAAAAAATAATAATAAAATATAAATAATACTAATAAAACAAAAACAAAACAAAAATATTTATTTCCATTCCATTTTTGTAATTAAAAATATTAGTCTAAAAATATAAATTTCTCCTTGCAAAATATGCAATTTGATTTACTCTTATTCTTTTCCTCAACTCAGCCATTCCTTTTCTTTCACCTAGAAACCAAAGAGCTGAACTAAACCTCAGTCAAGTCAGTAAGAATCCTTTTAATTACATCATCAACCTTCATGTAATTGGCCTTCAACGGGCTTGGTGGATGAGGCGAGAGCAATGCATATTATTTATCTCAACTTTTATAGGGTTTATGATACTATGTTTCATAACATCCTCATCTGGTGAGGCTGCACCTGGAGTACTGTGTTTAGTTTTGGGCCCCTCATTACAAGAAGGACATTGAGGCCATAGAACATGTCCAAAGAAGGGTTACAAAGCTGCTGAAGGGCCTGAAACACATGTCCTATGAGGAGCGGCTGAGGGAACTGGGGTTGTTTAATCTGGAGAAGAGGAGGCTCAGGGGAGACATTGCTCTCTACACTACCTGAAAGGAAGGTGTAGGGAGATGGGGGGTCAGCCTCTTCTCACAGATAGTGATAAGACCAGAGGGAATAGCTTCAAGTTGCACCAAGGGAGGTTTAGGTTAGAAATTAGAAGACATTTATTCTCAGAAAAAATAGTCAGGCATTGGAACAAGTTGCCCAGGGAAGTGGTGGAGACACCATCCCTGGGGGTATTTAAGGAACAGTTGGATGTGGTGCTTAAGGCTATAGTTCAGTGGATGCCATTGGTAGTAGGGTGATGGTTGGACCAGAAGATCTTTTAGGTCTTTTCCAACCTTAATGATTCTATGATTCTATGAATCTATAAATTAATGATTCTATGATTCTGTGATTCCATGATTATATGAAATAGGCTGATGAAGTATGGCTTAAATAAGTGGATGTTGAGGTGTATTGAAAATTGACTGAACATCTGGGCACAGGGGATTGTAAACAGTGGTACAAAGATCAACAAAAGGAAGTATTAAGTCCTGCCCTTGGGATGGAACAATTCTAACCACAAGTACAGGCTTGGGGTGACTGGAAAGCAGCTCTGCAGAGGACTGTGGCATTCCCTCAGTTCAACTGTGCTCCTCAGTTCAAGAACAGAGAACTGCTGGAGAGAGTTCAGCGCAGAACCACAAGGATGATTAAGGGAGTGGAGCATCTCCCTTAAAAGGAAAGGCTGTGGGAGCTGGGTCCCTTTAGCTTATAGAAGAGAAGATTTAGGGGTGACCTTGTTAATGTTTATAAATATGTAAAGGGTGAGTTTCAGGAGGACAGAGCCAGGCTCTTCTCATTGACATCTAATGACAGGACAAGGGGAAATGGGTGCAAGCTGGAACATAGGAGGTTCCTCTTAAATATGAGAAGAAACTTTTTCACTGGGAGGGTGACAGAGCACTGGCACAGGTTGCCCAGGGGGGTTGTGGAGTCTTCTTCTCAGGAGATATTCAAAACCCACTAGGACACGTTCCTGTGTGACCTGATCTGGGTGTTCCTGCTCCAGCAGAGGGATTGGACTCGATGATCTTTCAAGGTCCCCTCTAATCCCTAACATTCCGTGATTCTGTGATTCCGTGATTCTGTGATTCCATGATTCTGTGATTCCATGATTTGGTGGACACTAAACTGGACATGAGGTTGCGATGTGTCCTTGCATCACTGTACATGTTGCCAACAAAAATGTTAAACAACACTGGACCCAATACTGACCCCTCAGAGACACTACTCATCACCAGTCTCCACTTGGACATCACACCGTTGACCAAAACACTTTGAGTGTGACCATTTAGCTAATTTCTTATCCACTGTGTGGTTCATCTGTCAAAATCCATGTCTCTCCAATTTAGAGACAAGGATGTCATGCAGGACAGTGTCAAATGCTTTGCACACCATCATGGGTTGCACTAGGCGGTGCTGATAGCAGGTCAGAGGATGTGATCCTTTCTCTCTGCTCAGCACTGGTGGGGTCTGTGGTAGTTTTACTCAGCTGGGCAGCTGAGCTCTACCACAACCACTCTCATTCTCTGTCCTCAAAGATAAAGTTCTCTTTGAGAACTGTTCCAAACAGGAGTCCATACCATGGGGTCTATCCTTCAGGAGCAAACTGCTCCAACACAGGCCCCCATAGGCAGCAGCTCCCCCCAGATCCCCTGCACCTGCTTGGACTCCGCTACAAGGGCTGTAGCCTCCTTCAGGTTAGATCCACCTGATCCACCGTGAGCTCCTCCAAAGGCTACAGCATTGAAATCTGCTCCACCATGATGTGTCTCTAGTGTGAGAGACATACTGGAATTAGTCCAGTCCAGAGCACTAGAGCATCTGACGTATAAGGAGAGGCTGAGATAATGGGGATTGCTCATCCTAAGGAAGAAATGGCTCAGTGATCTTATTGTTGTGTGTAAACACTTGATGGGGGAGATAAAGAGGGAGCTGGACTTTTCTCAGTTATGTCCAAGAACAGGACAGGAGGCAATGGGCACAAAATGAAACACACAATATTTCATCTGAACATTTTTATTTTTTTTTAAATCTGAGTGCAGTCAGATAGTGGTACCAGCTGCCCAGCAAGGTTGTGGATTATCCATCTTTGGAGATACTCAAAACCCATCTGGATATGGCCCTGAGCAACCTGCTGTCACTGATCCTGGTCTGGGCAGGGGTTGGACCAGACAATTTCCAGCGGTGTCTTCCAGCCTCAGCCAAACTATGAGTCTGTGACAGGGAACTTAGATAAAGCTTATAGCACACTCTGAAAGACTGACCAAAACTGAGACAAATTTTTGTTTTTATTAAAAGTTTATTTCTAATTTTCCACACTACTTTCCTTTCTGTACATTTTTCCATCCTAAATTATCTGCAAGATTATACCTATGTGTTTTTTGTTTGCTTGTTTTTCTTGCAATATTTTTGTTGCTATATATTCTCACTGAAAAAAAAATGGTCACAGATTTTCAAATGTTCATAGAACCTAACCAAATAATTATGTTTGGATGTAACTTAATTACCAGTCAGTTCTTCACTAAATTGTCCCTGAAAGAAAATGGATTTACTTTTTATTTACCTTTGTTTTGATATACGGACCACGTAAGTAAAGCTTTCTTAGAAAGGGGAGTAAGGTATGCTATTAGTTTTCATTATTTTTATTATCATGTCAGAAGCTCAAGGCATGCAAAAATACTGAAGGGAGGAAGAAAAAGTAATTCTTACTCTGTGCATTCACAGTCTTGCATTGAGTGTGTATTCATGCAAACATTAGGAGAGAAGTTGAATATGCCAAAGGCAAATCTGACATTAGTTTTTTCTTAATTTTTCAGTAGGATTGGTTTTTTTGTTTTGTTTTGTTTTGTTTTGCTTTGTTTTTTTTTTTTTTTTTTTTTTTTTCTTCTGAGAAGTTCCCCAAGGGTCTAAGGAATATTTATTTATTTGTTTGTTTGTTTTTGAGACTGAACAGTCAAGAGTTTTTCAGACCAGCTACTGAACAGTTAATGGAATCTATTAATTAACTATTATTTCAGGAAAAACAAATTTAAGGAAAGTTTTGCCCCATCAAGTTGTCAAGCAATTACTGTATTAGACTGCTGTAAAAAAATAATGTTTAATCTTATTCTGCATTCTTCCTTGTAAGAGTATGAAAATATTCTAGCCTTAGACTTTTGGAAGTCATTGTACTGTATTATTATTGTTATTATTATTATTCTATTTTCTTTACTTTTTTTCTTTACTTTTAGAGCACAGGAAAAGCATTACATTTACTCAAATGTCATAGGAATGTCATTTATATCTAGGGTGCAGAAGGAATAACTCATCCATTCTGGCAATAATCTTACCTTTTTTTGTAGCTGCTATGAAAATGCCAACATTTGCTATCAATTACCCCTGCATGGTATTTGCAGTATTTCTTAATAGCTAGAATAAGAAATAGCAGTAGTATTTCAGATACTCTAGTGCGGAAATGGTTAGAATATGTTTGCCTAGCATTGTTTACCTATCATTGTTTATACATACAGGATTCTTGATAGAGAGTAGTTATATAAGAAAAATTAGACGAAATACATGTATGATTAGAACTCATGTTAGAGACATATTTTTTAGTTTCTTGTTTCAAAAATCAGTAACAAGTTTAGATTAGAAAAAAAAATATGAGAAGTTCGGAAGTTTCATTTATGGTGAAACCTAAATGGTGAAATCTAAGGTTTTGAATTTCAGGACACTATGAGTTCTGCAAAGTTCCATATTAGTCTTCTGTGCAAGTATCAATATTTTCTTCAAAACTCTTCTTTTGAAATTGTTCAAAAAGTCTCTAGAAAAATTTTCCTGAAACTCCCAAGGACATTAAGGGGAAATGATAGATAAAAACATATCCAGGACTATTTGAAATCAATCATTATTATTCCTATATTTTAGTTATGACCATAATTTCTTTGTCATTTATTTGGTGTATGTTTAATTTAAACTATTACATAAGTAGAATCAAATCTGAGGAATGGTTTAGGAATAGGAAGCACTAAAGCTATGCTAATACACTAATATCCTAAGACACCCCAAGAATTTTTTATTGTATTTTTTTCTCTGAGTGCTGTTTATATTAATGTCAGAGAAATTATTGTCATCTGATTTCAGTGAAAACAAAATTCAGAACTCATTTTGAAAGGCCTAAAATATCTGGCTCTTTCAACTTATATATAACAGGTCCTCCTGGACCTGTTTTCTGATATCTTGGTGATAACTTCTTGGTACAAGTGCTAAGGGAGCTGACTAGAAAAGGTGCCCTCATACATTTCTTGCATATAAATTAAGAGGGTTTTGTGTCTTTGGTAATAGCAGGAAAATGATGATCAGAGTGCTGGAGCACCTTTCCTGTGAAGAAAGGTTGAGGAAACTGGGCTTGTTTAGCTTGGAGAAGAGAAGCCTCCATGGAGACCTCATTGCAGCCTTCTAATACTTGAAGGGAGCATACAAACAGGAGGGAGAATATCCATTTACATGTGTTGATAGTGATAGGACAAGGGGAGTTGGTTTTAAACTAAGACAGGGGAGATTTAGGATAGATATTAGGAGGGAGTTTTTCACTCAGAGGGTGGTGAGGCACTGGAACAGGTTGCCCAGAGAGGTTGTGGATGCCCCATCACTGGAGGCATTCAAGGCCAGGCTGGATATGGCTCTGGGCAGCCTGCTCTAGTGGTTGGCAACCCTGCCCAGAGCAGGGAGGTTGAAACTAGGTGATCTTTAAGGTCCTTTTCAACCTAGGCCATTCTATGATTATATGATTCTATGGAAACTACCACCAAAACTTCAGCTCCAGATATAGGTAGAGCAGACTTCAGGCTCCTCTGGGAACTAATTGGTAAGGTCCCCTAGGAGACATTCAAAAAATTGAAGACATTCAAAAGTCCATCAGCTCTTGTCAAATTTTAAGTACCACCTCTTAAAATCATAGAAGCTGACAATTCTAAAATGTTGGAGTCAAGCAGGTGGGGCTGAAGGTCATCTTGGCTGAGCAGGGATCTTCTTCTAGATTAGACAAAAAAAATAAAGTACATGGCCACTGGAAGGGAGGTCACACAACACACAACATGGGAGGACTACAGGGATGTTGTTCACCGTTATAGGGAGGAAATTTGTGTGGTCAAAGTACAAAGAGCTGCAGATGGCCAATATGTCGGGGACAATAGAAAGTTTTGTTGTTGTTGTTTTTGTTTTGTTTTGTCTTGTTTTAATATGTTAACACCAAAAGGAGGACATTGGTTTGTTACTTGTTGAGGGTGGTTACCTCACAAACAGGGACGTACACAAAAAAGAGACTTTTAATACCATCTTTGCCTCTGTTTTTGACACTGATGATGGGCTCTAGGACCCCCAGGATCCCTGAGTTGGCAGACCATGACTGTGCTAATGAACTTGTGTGGGATTTGCTGCTCTGGTTGGATAAAAATAAGTTTATCCTAATGGGATTTTTCCCAGGGTACTTAAAGAACTTTCTGATATTATTGTGAGTCTTCCTTTCAATTCTTTTTCAATGGTCTTTGTAATCTGGGGAGGTCCCAGTCAAATGGAAGCAGGAAATGTTTTTTTCAATTTTCAGAAGGGCAAGAAAGAAGACCCAGGTAACTGCAAGCTTCCTCAGTCCTCAGGTCAAGTGACTGGTAAAATTATGGAGACAATTATTCTGGGAGTTACTGGAAAACACCTGAAGGACATTGATCACAGCCAACACAAGTTCACAAAGGAAAAGCGCTGTTTAATTAACTTAAGTTCCTTTTATGACAAGGTCACACATCTAGTTGACCAAGGGAAACCAGCTGATGTAATCTTTTGGGTTTCAACAAAGTTTTTTATAAGGTTTCTCACAGTATATTTCTGGACAGAATATCCAGCATAGAGCTAGATAAATACATAATATGATGGGCAAACAGCTTTATGTAACGTTTTCATAAATGACTTGGATCCAGGACTTAAAGGCATACTAAGTTCTGTAGTAATACTACATTGGGAGTACCCAGTTACTCTGTCAAGGGTAAAGAGGCCTTGCAGAGACATCTTGACTAACTGGAGGGCTGGACAATCAACAACAATATGAGGTTAACAACACTAGGTGCCAGATTCTCCATCTGGGATGGGGCAACCCTGGAGATATATATAGGCTTGGGGACAAGAGATTAAAGAGCAGTCCCATAGAAAGGAATTGGTGTGTTTGATCAACATTAAGTTGAATATGAGTCAACAGGGCACCTGGAAGCCAGGAGAGGCAACTGTATCCTGGGGTGTATGAAGCCATAGCATTGCTAGCCTAGTCAAGGGAAGTGATTGTCCCACTCCGCTCTGCGTTGATGTGACCTTTCTTTGAGTACTGTGTACAGGTTTGGGTGCCACAGTATAAGAAGGACATGACATTATTAGAGAGTACAAAAGAAGGCAACAAAGATGGTGAAGGGTCTAGAAAGCAAGACATATGAGGAATGGTTGAGTTCACTTGAACTGATCAGCCTAGAGAAAAGGAGACTGAGGGGGATACCTGTAGTCTGAGGGGTCAGCTGTAGTCTGAGGGGAAGCCTACAGCTTCTACAACAGGGGGAGTGGAAGGGCAGGCACTGATCTCTTCTCTATGGTGATGGAAAAAATAGGATCTGAAGAAATAGAATGACACTGCATACAGCGAACTTTCAGGATGATGTTCGGAAAAGGCTCTTCGTCAAGATAGTAGGCTGGGTGCTGGAACAGGCTCTCTAGGGAAGTGATAATGGCAAGAAGACTACTGGAGTTCAGAAGTATTTGGACAATGCTTTCAGACATATACAATGATTTTAAAGTGGTCCTGTGTGGAGTCAGCAGTTGGATGAACATTCTGGGTTCCTCCCCACTCAGGATTTTTTAAGATTCTATAACTGGGCAGTATATAGTAGTTCAGAGGAGAAAGGAAAGGAAAGGAAAGGAGAAAGGAAAGGAAAGGAAAGAAAAGGAAAGGAAAGGAAAGGAAAGGAAAAGGAAAGGAAAGGAAAGGAAAGGAAAGGAAAGGAAAGGAAAGGAAAGGAAAGGAAAGGAAAGGAAAGGAAAGGAAAGGAAAGGAAAGGAAAGGAAAGGAAAGGAAAGGAAAGGAAAGGAAAGGAAAGGAAAGGAAAGGAAAGGAAAGGAAAGGAAAGGAAAGGAAAGGAAAGGAAAGGAAGGAAGGAAAGGAAGTGTTCCTACACTGGCACCTTAATATTACAGTGAGCTTTGTTTCCTTGTGTTCAAGCTAATAATAAGCATCAGAGTGATCAGTATATGATACTGATGATACAAATGATAAAATTCTATCATTTCCTATGTGATACAAACATTTTATACGCTCCTGCCTGTACGTATGTCTAGCTCTGCAAAAATAACGTGAACATAACTTTGCTATAATTAAGCCCTTTCCATTGACTGACATAGTTTTCTATCATTCAGTATAGAAATACTTTCTTTCCTCCATGTTGATTTATGTTCTTTATGTAATGAGTTTTCCTGTCCATGACACTTTCTGAAGAAAACCAGATGTGTTGCAACTGTTCTGCACGGCAAAACGAGGAAGGTATGTTTTGTAAACAAATGCCTTCTTCCTTTGATCATTACTTTTGTTGTTTTTGTGATATCTGGGTAACAAGGTAATCACATAACATTTTGAAGTCCTTTGATGAGGACAGGATTTCATCTCAGGAACACATACATGTGTTTATAGAGCTCCCCAACAGGTAGCCACATCAAAATATATTGCCCTCTTCAACTTCTTCGTACAGGACTAAAGTGTTTGCCAGATGAACAAGACTTTTGGATAAAACAGCTAAAGATTTCGGTGTAAGTTACAAGAAGTAAACTCTTTTGAATAAAGCTCCTGTGTATACTTGAAAATAAAATGATATGTTTCATTTGTTCTGTCATTTAAACTTTTGAAATCTCTCTCACACACATACACACAAAACAAAACACACCTCAGGAAAGTAGATTTTAGGTTCTGTTCATTTTAGTCTTGGAGACATCTTTTGTAGATCCAGATGCAATTCTTAAATGTCTGCTAAAATCAAAATGATGATTTCCCACATCTCTCCTCAGAACAAGCTTTTGCTCTAGCATAGTCTCCCTCTCTCCCTCTGTGGTGGTTTTACCATGCTAGGGGGCTAAACACCAAAACTGCTCTCTCACTCCCCCTCCATAGATGAGGAGGGGAAGAAGTAAAGCAAAGAACAACTCACAGGTTGAGATAAAGATAATTTAATTAAAGGGAAATAATAATAATAATAATAATAATTAAAGGAAGATTATTATGAACTAAACAATTTAACTAAAGGGAAAAAAAAAAAAAAGGGGAAAGGGGAAAAGGGAGGGGGAAAGGGAAAAGGGAGGAAAACAAACAAACAAAACAAATAAAGGCTATGTGGAAGTGCAGAGGAAAGAAATTACTCTCTACTTCCCACGTCCTTGAAGCAGGAAGGTTGAGGCCTTGAAGCCTCAACACACGTAGCCAGTGTTTGGGAGGAGGATTGACTTTTTTTATGAGAGCCCACCCCTCCCCTCTTCTTCCTGTTTCCACCTTCTATTGCTGAGTCAGACCATCATATGGTATGGAATATGCCTTTGGTTGGTTTAGGTCAGCTGCCCTGGTGATGTTTCTCTTCTCACTTTTTGCCCACCCCCTAGGAGGGTTAGAGAGAGTCCTAGAGAGAATCTTCTGAGCAGTAGACACAGCACTGGTGTGATAAGCTACAAGTGCAGAGCACAGCACTGTATGGGCTGCTGCAGGGAAAATTAACATTCCAGCCAGACCCAATACACCCTCTCTCTCTGTGTACTGACATATACACCCATACATGTATAGAATACATGTATATACATGTATATACATTTATATACATGTATAGAATACATGTATATAAATATACAGTCTCAAATATCTCCATTGTCATTTCAACTTTTGTTTATTAACTGTACTTCAGCTTAACTCATGGATGTTGTTTTATAAGAAATATTTTGGTCTAGGTAAAAACACTTGGAAATGTTTGTTTAAAATGATTTAAACTTTCCATGTGATTTTATAAGTAGAGTGACTTTAAGAAAAAGTTGTTTTCACAGCTTTGTGGCTTTCCCTTGCAGAATAATTGCCTATAGGTAATGTGTTCTGGTATGAAGATGTGCATTAAATACTTGTGAAACAGAGTCTGTTAATAAAATTTCTGACTGCAGGTAATCAGTGTGTGCATCTGTGTGTTAATCTTTCCCTTCTTGAAGTTTCTTACGACTATAACAATGATATTCTGCTTGATTGGCAAGAAGTGTGGTGATGTTTAGCTGCATCATGATGTCAATAACTACTTTTCAAAAAAATAATTGGGACTAGGCTACATCAGATACTCTCGGGACCCAAAGTAGACATGCTAAAAAATAGACATTCTATTTCAGAACTTGTCTCTAATGGTAGAAATGTAGAATATTTTCCAACTAAGACGGAACACTTAGTTCATTTTTTTTTCTTAGTTAATTTTATTTTATTCCCTTCTTTCCCTTCCCTTTATATTTACTTTGCATCTAACTTGTTTTCTGGGCCTTTAGGGTTTTGCAGAGATAAGACAAGAATGAAATTGTCAACTTTCATTCACACTATTCTCTTTCACTTTATAGTATTTTTCTCTAAATAATTGGAAGTTTCAAGGTTCATTAGATAATGAAACAATTCAGAACACAGACAAACGATGCTGTCACAATCAAACAATTAGTGAATCAGAAATCTCACATAGAGACATGTCAAAAAGTGAACTTTTAGAGTTTCTTAGGTGAACCTAGGACATGATGATTCCTCTGACAATCAGAAATGTTCTGCAATATATGTTCATCAACAAATATTCTGTTTCTTATTAATGCAAAAGAAAAAGTCCAGAAAATGTTTATCATGCATGCAGAATCCTTATTTTTTTTATTAATAGAACAATAGCAGCAAATGCACAATAGAACAATAGCAATACACATGTTCTGTAGTGTCACATATTAAGTCTCTTGTCGTGTCTCAGTTGTAATTCGTGTTTGTTAATAAAAGTTAATTTTGAAGTTACTCTGTTAAACGTTGGGAAACAGATCAAGTCTCTAGATATAAAGGAGGACTACCAGAACCCCTAAACTTCCATCTAAGTTTGTCCATCTCAACACTTCCAGGTTCTCACATTGGAGACCACAGTCCTAGGTCTTGACATCCCCATGCTTTACAACACTTGGATTCATATTTTAGGGTTCTGGAAAAACTTTACCTTCTCTTGTTGGGGCTTTCTGGTGCTGGGACCACAAATAGAGTCTGAATGGAAAGTGGCTTGAAAGTTGGCTCTGAGAAACTTGATAGGAAAGTTCTGGAAATACCAGAACAGGGGAATTCTGCAGGGATCTTTTATAAAGTGTGTAACTAGAGTTATTTCCACATAGCATTTCTTGTCCACTAAATTGACTGTGGTAAAATTGTTATGAAATTACTGGAGAGTTTGAGGGATCTTAGGTCAATAGGGCCTCAAGGTACCATTTCTATCAAACAGTAGCAGATGGAGGCTAACTGTGTTGGAAGCCTGTCAAAATGATAATGATGGTGAGGGGAAGGGACCTATTGTAAAAAAAAATCCTGGTAGTTGCCTAAATTTCACAAAAATGCTTATTATTATTATTATTATTAAAAATACTGCTTTAGTGGAAAAAAAAAAAAAAGAGAGAGAGAATTCAGTATTTTGATGTTAAAAGAAAACCTACTAAATCCATTCACAATGAAAAAATGGTAATTTGTACTTGTGGAAAAAAAAAAAAAAAAAAAAAAAATTGAAGCGTTATTATTAGTAAAGGCATCTAATTTTTACCTGAATGATTCCTAAACATGTTGAATAATTCCCTCATGCTTCTAGAAATAGACCCAAAAAAATCTAGTAATTTTCAGACCATTTTTGAAAACAAAGCAAAACAAAAAAAAAAATTAAACAGTTACTAAATAATTACAGTCTGTATGAAACCTCTTGGGGAGGCAAATATTACTTCTACTTTCTTTATCCATTGTGTGACCTTGACCTGTCTATTGAACTCTATAACATAGTATTTATCTTAATGTGTGGATTTTTATAATAAAAAAGTTGATAATAGTGGCAAGGAGACATGAGATGAAATATGGAAAAAATGAGCTGCATTAAGCTTAATGAAGCTTATATATTTTGATAAACAATGGTGGGTTTTATGTTATAAGTTTGGATTAATATCAGTGAAGCAGAGACACAGGCATAAATTTTCATATCATTGATATTGCTTTTAAAGGGAAATTCTTGTAAACAACGCAGTAAATTAAGAGTTTGGAATACGCTAATTTTTTCTATGCTTCATCAGTCCTTTGAACAATAAACACTCCACCCCAATTAAGACACCACCCTGGGGATATGGCTGACCCTTGTACATGTAACAAAGCAAAGATGCCATGCATATCAGCAGTGAACATGATAGGGACAGTATTTCAAGTGTTCTTTTCCTTTTTTATATATATAACAATTGAACTGCAGAAAATAAGTTTCATTGCTTTTACCCCCCCAAAAAAAAATTTGTCAGCTAATATTTCAAATGATTTTCTGTATAATTCACATGATTCTTTGAAACATATCCTCTATAAATTTGTAGATTAAGTAATCAGTAAAAGTTTATTAACTATTATTATTTTTATTTTCTAATCTATCTGTTTATTGATTTATTTTTCTGGTGTTGTTTTTGTCTAATTGAATGTTTATTCAAAACAAATACTTTGCTTAGGAAAACAGACATTCTAAGAAATAAATAATAGTAAGTACAATATAGGCTTGTGTTTTATTGATTAATAGTACAGAATATTATTTACAAGAGGCTGGGTAAAGCCACATGATAAAAAATATTATATATATGTTTACTGTGCTTTTGTTCATAAGAAAAAGTCCATTAATGTAATCTTTTTCTCCAAATACTTCTGTGTTTTGGTACCCTCTGCCTAGAATTTGCACATTACAAAGTGTGAGAATTGTTATTGAATCAAGCACTAGAACCTTTTACTTCTATATGCACAGCAAACTCTTAGTCTTACTGAAAGACACTAAAGCATGAATTTACTGTCCTTCTTTTATCTTCCCCACTTCCATTTTTCTCATCTTTTCAGTTAGTAAGAAGAAACTCTTAGGTCTCCTATAATTCAGTCTAAGTGTTGTGTTTTGTGGTAATTTACTTACTACTGTTGTTTCTTTTGAAATTCAATGGAGTTTTCTTTAGGATTTTTTGAACAATGATGTTCAATCATTAAATAAGGTATTTAAATAAGGAGTTTTTTCTTATTTATAGCCTGAACACAGACTCCTTGAATGCAAATTTTGTCTACTGATTTTGTCTATTTTTCTCATCCTTCTGTTCCAACATTATTGGAATTAAATTAATCAATGAGTATCAGTACTCTTCTTTGTCATACAAACAGTAAGGATACTTAGTAGCCTACTAATGTTTCTCTTGAATTAGGACCTAAAATACCTTACTGTCACTTATACATAGTCATCATAGTCATTGCCTTTTTTATCTACTATTATTCCTTTCTTACAATGCTTTAGGTATAAGAGATTGGTTTTCTGGACAGCTATTATAACAAGCCTTCCCTCCCTCCTTTTCTTCTAGACTTATTTTGTGAATAGGAAGGAGAAAACAGTAAACAACAGTAAACTATGTCCTAAAGGCATTGCTACTGTGTCAAAACCCAGCTTGCTCTTTAACTTATTTACTTCTCACTGTTACTCAGAAAATAAATAAAAAGGAATATTTATGTCAGCAGTCTGTGGTCATGCTTCACAGGAAAGCAGGAAAGACTGAAGATACAGATTTATATAGGGGATGATCTAACTGCATAGGCTAGACAGAGGTCCTAGTATCATTTCCATGAAAAAGTAAAAAGGAGTCTAAAAATTCTTCAACTTGTATGCATTATTCTAGAGGCCACAGAAACCCCATTTCATTGGATACATTTTGATGAGGAACAGTTTAGAGAAACAAAACAAGATTATCTTTAGAGATAATCTTCACAATTATTACTACTGAATTATTCTTACTTCATAATTCTTTTCCAAAAAATCTATGCTGTGTACAAAAGATGAGATTCTCAGTGAAAAGAGGTGATGACAGCCTGTATTTTTCACATTTAACTATTTTACAAAAAACTATTAATTGCCTCTGTCAGCTATTAAAATGAGTAAGCAAGATGCCCTCTGTAGGGCCCTTAGGACGGCTGGCCTAATCTGTCCCAGTAAATTCAATGAGTATTTTGCTAAATGTAATTAAAATTCAGTACTGCATTTGAGTAAGCCGCAGTGGTTTGGCAGACCTTCAAAGGTCTATACTGCAGCACAATAGTAAAAGTGATAAAGTGACACAATAAAAATAAATATAATGCAAATGTTCCCATTATTCACAAATCTGGTGGGAAGTTGCTTCTTTTCTGCTTCCTGTGGTGATAAAATTCAAATTTGTGGATTTTTTATTTTCAATCTTAGCTTACATTATTCTTATCAACCTACCATTTTATGTTTCTAATGAATTGAAGACATTCTAACAATTCAGAGCAATACTGTATTTTTTTCCAAATAAGTCATTATTTCCAAATACCAAGAAAATTGCACATGGTTTCATTTGTTAATCCTGGATTCCAAAGTGCAAAATATGACTTTTGCTTTGCAGTGACAATATCCTCAGAACCTTAGTGTGTAATGCATCAGCTTGACCATTTACTCCTTCAGGTATCCTCTTCATCTGTTATTCTTGACTGTATGACCCTAATTCTAAGTTTCTCCTAGCATTATGTAAATTACAGTTCTTAAATTGTAATACTTAAGAAAAATAAGTAAGCATCCAAGCTGCTAAAAGATTTTGCGAATATTGCTTACCAATGTTTTAAAATTTACTCTACAAGTAATTTAAACATGTCTTGTAAATCTTTGGTTAAAAACTAATATTCTTTTCAACTATTTTTTTTTCTGAATTGCCTGTTGACAACATGTAAAATTAATCATTATCAGTAAAAGTATCTTTTTTGTTACAAGATTTTTCTCCACAGAAGTGAAGATTCAGAAAGAGTCAGACTTTTAAACATAAGGCTTAGATCAGTTCTTTTTATGCCTTCAGAATAACACAAAATAAACTGTGGCTAAGTTGTTACGTGTTTTAAATTGTTTATGGAAAACTAGAATATTTTCATAGATTCATTTAACTACTTTTACCAAGCTTACTTCAGAAAAAAAATTATTGTAACTAGAATAGTTCTAAAGTACCCTGCAATTTTGTGTTTCTCTGAGCATTGAAATAATATTAGGTTGGATGTTCCTGCTTATTCAGTAACAAAAGAACTTTTTATAAACTTGCATTCAATACTTGAATGAAAATATATGAATGCAATACTTGAACAAAAAATATTTCAATGAAAAAATTTGAAATAATATATTTCAAATAGGTCCAAATAATTTTCGATATAGGTCCAAATAACCTAGCCAAGATCAAAAGTCCAATAACCCAGCCAAAAATCAAGCCTTTAGTATGCCTGAATAGTCTAGGATTTAGTATTCCGGGGTAAAGAGTCCTCATTCATATGAGTGGATGCCTTCCATATAAATGGATGCAATTCTGGCATCTATCTTGAAACAATGTTCTTGTTTGTTTGTTTCTTTGTTTTTCCAAAGTAATTACATACAGCATTGTAATTGTGCTGTATGCCCTATGTTCTACAAGTCAACAAGCAGAAGTTAGTGGAATTGAGGAACAGAGTTATATGTACCCTTCTAATTTTCTCTTCATTTATTTTAAATTAAACATGGTTACTCTTTAATTTACATTAAAGAGTAAAATATTATAATATTATAATTATAATATTATAAATTATAATTATAAATCTATAATTATAAATATTATTCTTAAACATCAAATTTGCCTTTCCATACCAACCTAGATATCTGATATTAATACCTCCATTTATTTAATATAAAATCTGATATTAAGTCCCTCACCTGCTGCCATTTGTACAAAACACTTCTTGGAAATCCCATACAAAGAAACCAGAAAAACTTTTTTCTTTTTTTTTCTCCTTTCTTCCTAATGTTTTCATATCACGACTGAATAAATAAATAAATAAATAAAATCATTGCTAACACTTTTTACACATGAAAAAAACTTTCCTGCTGTGGGAATCTCTCTATTAAATTGTTCTTGACAGTTGCATTTTGCCTTGATCTTTCCAAAAGTGGTGCTATAAATAACTGCAGTGCAATATGTTCTGAATCAGTGTTTAATAATTAGTCTGTGAAGAATCTTCTGTAAGTTTTAATCTTTATCCGCTTACGATATGATGCATATAAAAATAATACATTCTGAAAAAAAAAAAAATAAAGTCAATTCAAAATAGAAACAATCATTGACTGTGCTATACACCTTTTTTTCTTTTTCTTTTTTCTTCTTGAATGTTAGGTTAATCACATATACTCAAAAAAAGTGGGATGGATGGGAGGTTTTTGCTACCATTAACATTTATCAAAAATACTGTACTGTACTGTACACCACAGAAACACCTATTTTGTTTTCAGTTCCAGTGCTCTAGCTCCTTGGGGTACAATTTTAGTTTGGGTTCAATACATAAAGCATACAGTAAACTATGAAAGAAAAACAGTATAAGGCTTATAGCTCAGTCTATTTTTTATTTTATTTTTTTATTATTATTTTTTATTTCATTTTTTTTATTATTATTTTTTATTTTATTTTTTATTCTTAGGCAGCGTTTTTAACTTTAATTAAATAGACCATAAATTGGAAACTAAAGAAGAAATGGAAAGCATAAAAATCAGTTGTTATTTTGTCAAATTTCTAATATGTCTCAGCAGGCTGGTTTGCAAGTGTCTGTGCCAGAATAAGAAAAGTCAGATTCTACATTTCTGACAGTGCTGTTGGTGTAGAGCACCTTAAAACAATAGGGAAGCCACTGTGAAGAAGTTCTTACAGCTGACTGGCTGCAAACAAAACATCACTCTTTTTATACTATTTTTAAGTATATATACTATTATATAATAGTATATACTAATATACTATTTTTATACTACATATACTATTTATACTATGGACATAGTATAAATCACAAGCATAGCATAACCAGAAGATGGGATTTTGAATGACAGCTGTAATTCTTGGCACATTTTAATTTCCAGTTTAATTCACAAGAAGTAATAGGTAAACATTTCAGTCTCTGTGACATTTCTTGGGGAAACTTACTAGAAAACTGTTACTACAGTAGTTTAATAAAAGTTTATAGGACTTTTATAACTCATAATTCTGGAAAAAATAAGTCACAATTAAAACAAACCTAAATTGTTCTTATGGCATTCACACACAATATAAAAAAGTCAGGAACAGATAATACTTGGTGAGAAGCTTGGGTATTCAGGGCTATGGATGTCTATTCTTTATAGTGGTGCAATCATTATTATTTTAATATTTTATAACAAAGAGTTGTGGTGTTTTACTTTTTATTACTATTTTATTTTCCTAATAAAAAATATATGTTATAGGTAAAACAGAAAAAAAAAAAAAAAAAAAAAAAAGCCACCTGAAAGTACAGCAATGGGAAAAAAAAAAAAAACAAAAAAAAACAAAAAAAAACAAAAACAAAAACAGTCAATCATCAACAACAACAAAAACAGGTAATGATCATGGGTAAAACAGCAAATAAGTACTTCAAGTACTTTGGGTGTTTAAAGATCTACAGTTTTATAATGTCTGCAACAGTGCCTGGAAATTTTATATGGACTCTAGTAAACTAGAGTAATCCAGTCCTTAAATTCTGCTGTGTATGCTATTCTCTATAATTACAAAAAAATTGTGTATTCACTGTTTTCATGTAGCTCCAACCTTATGCTACATACACACCTCTGAATCAGTTTAGCAGTACTTATGAGCAATTTACAAGTCAACTGTACAGGCCGAGTGAGCTAAACTTAAGTATCATACACTTATTACATGTTTATAGGATATATGTGCATACGCACATGTACATATCTATCACACATGTACATGTGTCATACTTGTATAATGTGCATGTCATATTGCATGTCTCTGTAAGTGTGCACATAGGACTTTAGTCCACCTTCACATACATTACAATTTCTTATCATATATTAAATTAGTTATTTCATTCACCTGCATTATTTCATAAGGTGGCATTTGACTGAAGTATATTTCAACATGTATTTTATTTTTAATTTTAATTGCTGTAAACCTAAAAATCAATATATTGTTTTAGGGAAAATGGTAGCTTATTTTTCCCCAATATGTATTGCTTGAATCACTTGATAATGACATAATTAATATTGGTAATTTTCATTCCAGTTCAAATGATCTTCACGTTTAAGATGCTGGGGGATTGAGAAAGGTGTTATATTACCTGTATTGATTCTATTTAATATTAGCATCTCATATTTGTACAATTAAAGAGAAATGTCTGTGAAATAATTTCTTGGTGCAGGATCTTTGATTATTTTCAAAAATAGTTGAACTGTTAGGCTCTAATACTATTAATTTTTCTTGGTTTATGCATTTGGGTAAAATGCTTTGCTATGAGATTCTATGTGACATTAGGTCTGTAGCTGTGTATGATAGACAGCAAGAGAGATACAACAAAAAATAAAATTAAAAAATCTTACTTTGTTGATCATGTAATTTATGATGAATTACCATTTTGAAAGATCATCTGGCTGATTGAAGTAGAGTTTGATACACGAGATAAAAAGAATACTGACTGTGCAAATTCCAAATAGAAAAGTATCTGAAAACAGTGTTTGAATATTTATTTCTCAGCAGTTTCATGCACAGGTGTTTTGGCATGTGTCTTTATACTACTTTGTTTGTGAAGTGTTTTATTTTTGTAGAATCTCCTTCAACTTTCAGTTTAAGTAAATAAGTAAATAAGTCCTTCTGTGTTATAGTCATGAGGAAAATACACAAATAGTGTTGCCATTTTCATGACTTACCCAGTAGAAAATCCATATGACAATAAGATTGTCATATGATGTCATATCACAAACTGATATTTTTCAGGAGTATTAATATTACTATATAGTGCAAATCCTGCATATCTTCTCAGATATTACATCATTACAAGCTTTTACCCATGGTCACACTGCAAGTTTTTACCTGGGCTCAGTCATGTATGAATGTGTCTTGTACAAGTAAATGTGAAGTTATCTGCAACCTAGTGGATCTCATTGTCTTAGACTAACTCTTGCACATGGGTGTGATGTGCTGATCCTTACAATGAGTAATCCTTATTACTCTATCCTTACAATCTGATCTAAATATGCTTCTTGTTTTGGAGATGCTAAATACATCTTGTTGTGGGAGATCTAGTTAAGTTCTTAGTGATTTGCACAAAGCTACATGGTAAAAAAGACAAACCTACAGCTCTTGAATTCATCCCTTGGTAGACTTAAAATTATAAACAATTATTAAATCATAATACATTAATTAAATTATTAATATAATTAGGTATAGTTATGTTTATAAAATTACAAAACAGTTACCTAAACTTTCACTTATACCAGTCCTTCAGTTATAGCCTCCTGTTTAACTGACAACAAATATAAATAAATAAATAAATAACAGGCACAAAAAACGTTTGATGTTTAACTAAATCAATTAAACAGCCTTCAGAAATGGATTACCAGGAATTCATTTAATGTTATAACTTTGTTTTAGATTCAAAAATCATATAAACAAACATTGGTTGATTTATATGTTGAACTTGAGGGAAGTTTGGGGTAAAACTCTTTCATCCCCTTTGCCTTCAAAGTTTCTCTAAGCATTCTGTTCATACTCAATTTTAATTGCTACTTTATTTTTTGTAAAAAAGCTATGCAGCTGTAAAATACAGCTTTATACTTTATTTCAACAAGAGGTATAGTTATCTGAACAGATGCATTACTGTTACTGTAAAGAAAGGACCAACTTTACCAGCAACTAAAGGGAAGGTTAATGACTGTGATGTATCTTTTACGTTGTGTGTGAAACATGAGGAGTTCTGCACTGTAAAGATTTACAGAGTAGAAGTCAAAGCTTGCACTATTCCAAGTACTCTTTTAACAACAGTCTGTAGATTTGGGAATTATCTTCAATGCACCTAAACAGGTTAAAAGAACATTAAGACCAGAAAATAAATTTACAGCCTTCTCATGAATTCATGGTTTTACACTTATGTGTATGGGGAATGTCTTATGAAATTTTTTAATACACTAAGCAAGTAAATAATTAAAGTAACCTGTATATTTTCAACATTTATTGTATTTCTACCTACAATGCATCAAGAATCAGGAACACAATCATACAAAAATAAAGGTTTTTTTTGTGGTGTTGTTGGTGGTGTTTTCTGTTTGTTTGTTTTGTTTTGTTTTGTTTTTGAGAAAGAATCAGTACCTTCAGAAGGGACATCATCACCCTTTAGCAAACCAACGTGAAATCCAAACCGTTCAGCAAGAAGGGCCAGATCCCAGCCTAGAGCTTCATGAGTACAGTGATAAATATTGGGCACAATGAGAGATATTCAGCTGTTGGATTTCCAATCCTTTCTGTCCTCTAGTGAAACAATAATACAATGGATGGCCTCTTTTCCCTTTGGGCTGAGGAACCTGGTGGCTGTTAACTGAACCATTGTTGGACCACTGCTATTTTGGTAAGACAGCATCTGATGCCATTTGGTACAGGAAAAATTAGGGATGCATCCATTAAAGATGGATTCCGCGTCCTTGAATGATAGTGATATTATATTTACCATCCAATCATTAGAACAAAATTCAGAGCTCTGTTTTACAGAACTGTGCCACACATTGCAAATGAATGGTTGAATATGTTGAAGCAAGATCCTAAAGGGGTGAACAAAATGCTAACCAAGATCTGTCCAAAATTAATGTGCTTATTAGAACTGTTAATTAAGACACAAACATGATAGGTGTTTCTGTAATTTATTTATTTATGTTTTTTCTCCATTTATATTTCCTCCATTAAGCTCAGATTACATCTAAACTGTTCTGGAAATATTTCATCTCATACATGCCCCAAATGGGGCACTTTGCACCTCCTCTGTGTTGCTGTCCTAACCTGGAAAAGAAGGAAAGGTTCATTAGGCTTGGAAGAAAATATTAAAGACAGCCATTTTCCCAGTAGTGTAATGGTTAGATCATTCAGGTGATTAGAGGAGTTATCAGTTCTACTCCTTGCTCCCAAGGACATTGGTATATTTATACAAATTTATAGTCATTTAATTTGAAACTATTCCAATAGGCCAGGAATCAGCTCCCATGTCTCCCTTTTCCGAGATAAAATGACTTACCATTAGGTAGCAAAGTCAAATTCCTCCTTCACCACTATTTGTAACTCTGAAACTTGAGTTACTTTTGGCAAGGTGATCTGCCTTTAATTTAGAGGAGTGATATAGATTTCATCTACAGGACAATCCTAATAGTTGCAAGCATTTCTCATAGCCTTACTTAAACTCCAGCCATAGCTGATACTACAGTTTTTAATAATACCTGCAGTATCATATCATATTCCCTAAGATATCCTAAGATATTGTACTGGGTCTGGCTGGAATGTTAACTTTCCCGGCAGCAGCCCATACGGTGCCATACTCTGTACTTGTAGCTGAAACAGCAGTGTTATCACACCAGTGTTGTGTCTACTGCCGAGCAGCAGTGGCACATGATTGGGCCTTTCTCTAACCCTCCTAGGGGGTGGGCAAAAAGTGAGGAGAGAAACATCACTAGGGCAGCTGACCTAAACCAATCAAAGGGATATTCCATACCATGTGATGTCACACTCAGCAATAAAAGGTGGAAACAGGAAGAAGAGGGGAGGGGTGGGGTCTTGTTGGGAAAACATCGGTCCTCCTCTCAAACAACGACTGCGTGCGTTGAGGCCTTGCTTCAAGGACGTGGTCAATCATCGCTCATTTGTGGGAAGTAGAGAGTAATTTCTTTCCTCTGCACTTCCATATAGCCTTCATTTATTTTGTTTGTTTGTTTGTTTTCCTCCCTTCTTTTTATTTTTCCTTTTCCCCTCCCTTTTCCCCTTTCCCTTTTTATTTCCCCTTAGTTAAATTGTTTAGTTCATGGTAGTCTTTATTTGATTATTATAATTATTTCCCTTTAATTAAATTATCCTTATCTCAACCTGTGAGTTGTTCTTTGCTTTACTTCTCCCCCTCCTCATCTAAAGGAGGGGGAGTGAGAGAGCGGTTTTGGGGCTTAGCTGCCCAGCACGGTAAAACCACCACAGATATTCCCTAAGATATGATATGATATCATATTGCATAAGATAAAAATAAAATAAAGTAAAATAAAATAAAATAAAATAAAATAAAATAAAATAAAATAAAATAAATGAAATAGAGCACTGTTTTTTTTTTTCTTTTTCTTACATGATGTTGAAATTCTTTTCCTCTTCTTGGACCAAAGTATTTCTGAACAAGATCAAAAGTAGAAGGACTATCAAAATGGAGAAACTGCTACAAAGATTCTGAGGTTATAGTAACAATACTAAAAATGCTGTGAAGTAATTTGGGATTACACATAAGATAAGCAGAAGTTCTAAAAATCATACTTTTTGTTTTAAGGCGTGGCTTACAAAAGGTACCACAGATTATTCTCATGATATGGTTATCAGAACATGACTTTCTTTTCCCAGATCTTTAAGTGCCATAGACCGGACTACATGCTTCACCTTCAGTGGCACATCTGTTCATGAACTTTTAGCTATGTTAGTAGTACAGTTCTTGTGTGCTGTGTACAGAGGAGAGAGTTGGAATCATCATAATACCTCAGTATACGATTTGATAGATTTTCATGTTTCAAAATGAAAAAATTCTTACACCTATATTCTTACTCCTATTTTTCAGGGATCATGCTGTCATGACATTTGCTTGAGAACAAAGTTATTTTCTAGAAACTCTAATAATAATTATTATACTCTGATTAATAATTAGAGTATTAATTATTAATTTATTAATATAATTAATAATTGTTAGGCATTATAATTAATAATTAAACTAATAATAATAATAATTAGTGTTATTTAATGCTAAATTGATTCTCTGATTGTTGAAGTACTCTCTGATTTTGCTAGATTTAATATTTGTATAGCTTAAACTGATAGTAGGTTCCCAAAGAAGTGTAACATCTAAACACTTGTGTAAGTTGTGTTCACCCAACATATTCCAAGGAGTTCATATATTTCTGTCTCTATATTTCTTAAGTTCCTGGAGCCAAACATCTCCTTCCAAGTAAATGTGACACAAGTAAATCATTCCTGCAGCAAGGCCAATGTTGAAAAACAAAACAAAACAAAACCAACCACAACAACAAAAACTAACAAATAAATAATAATAATAATTAAAAAATCCTGTTATGGCAGCCATAATATCCTGGATTCATAAGTCATCTGGTTCTGTTTCTTTTACACCAACCCCTAAGGAAAGAAGCTGTTGCAGAGCAGAACATTAAGCTAATACCTTAAATTCTTCCTGTTCCTGTAACCATTCCACCTCATAGAAGCTATCTGCAAGCCTGCAGGTGAAAAAAAAACAAGATGCTTAAAGAGAAGACATTTCTGTACTGCCACCATAATGAAAAGATCTGATTTTTGTAACATTTTAGAAGTAAATTTCTAAATGTGACTATATGTATTGTATTGACTTCAATTTAAATAATGATTTCTAAATTTTTAAAGAATGAGATTTAGATAATGAAAGTTCACACCAAAATAGCTCCAGAAGTATGCTTGCTGATGGATGCTGAATAACTTCCTCCAAATCACATATATCATAAACAGGTAGAAGTGGAGTAAAATATTAATATTGAGACCACTTTTGGCAATACTGAACAACTCAGTTCTCAGAAATTTGGATTCCAAGAATAATTCCAAGAATGATTCCAAGTTTTGCAATCAGATTAAAAGAATCATTCCATCATTTAAGTTAGATCTAAGCTTTCCCTCACACATATATGGTATTAAAATATGGATGCAGTAATACATGTTTATTCCTAATATTATTTTTAATTTTTGATGACCTCATTGTATTTGAAGGCCTCATTGTATTTAGATAGTTTCTTCCTTCTTACAATACCTCTCTCAGTCCAGTACTATCAATGGGAAAAATCAACACAAAAAGCATGGGATAAGTAATGAATGTATTAATTTCAAAGTCCTAGGTCATGTTTACAGTTTTTCTTCTGATAATTTCCTCAGCTCTAACACACATTCTACAAAAGAAGTCATATCCACTAACCTCTAGCTGCTGCATGTAAATAAGGTATATCAGTGGTTCTTCTTGGTCACAGCTATATGTATATTTTATTGTGGTACTTTTATTTTTATTATATTTATTTATAATTATTTTTGTCAGGCTTGAAAAAAATGATCTTGTTTCATGATGTTAAATATTTGTTGCATGCAGTCTCATTGTGCATTGTCATAGCCTGCTGCATGGGGACTTTTGACTATGAAAATTGTCCAAGAAAACAGATTTTATTTTATTTTTTTAGGAGTGTTTATCGTGCTTGTTTGCTAAACTGACATACAAGATGTGTGAAGTGAAGATTTTTAAAGCAGCATAGTAAATATTAACTTAAAAAGAGAGGCCCTAGGCAGTGTCTAATGTCTGAGCAGATGACCTAGGCTTTCCCATAAGAATTCTAGTGTCTTTTTTCAGAAAAATGCAGGTCTCTCATGTCTGCAAATGTCTTGCAAATCCTGGGACACACTCAATACCAGCTTCAATAGAATTAGGCCCCCTCAGAATGCCTCAAAATCCATACCATAGGCTTTACACAGAGTTCATAACTGATGTTAGTTAACAGAATTTTGTTTTTTCTTCACAATTTACTTTAAATCTAAAACATTATTTCTGTATTGATTTCTGTCCTGATTTCTGTCCTCACTGGGATAGTTTGGAAATATAAGCTGAATAATTTCGTCTGTCTCAGAATCCCATATTCTGTCAACTGAACAGATTTCTATTATTCTATTATTTCTATTACAAACATAAAAGTACTTGCTCAGTGACATACAGAAGTCAAAACTAAGAACAAAAACACGTAGTCTTGATTCTTAACATCTCCACAAATACAGTTTTTATGTTGCTGCCATGAGCACCACAAGTACAATTTCATGTACAATTTCTCCTTGAATATTTAAATAAATGACTTCCAGAAATGCAGGCTAAGAACTAAATAGGTATTTCAATATGTCACCATTTGAGGTCAAGACCTGCTTGTCTTGCAGGAGAAACAAATAAAACAAAACAAAACAAAACAAAACAAAACAAAACAAAACAAAACAAAACAAAATAAAATAAAATAAAATAAAATAAAATAAAATAAAATAAAATAATGAAGTTATGCATTCTATTTCTTTCTTCAAAAGCAAGAGGCTTTGATCAGTGTTTTTAAAGAGCACAGTGTTTTTGAGAGCTCTGTCTTTTGGTGAATATCCCACTGTGAACTTATAAAGAATAGGCTTTTATTTAATTAACTTTGCCACAAAAATAATACACTTTTTCTAAACCTACTTATTTTCTTCTAACTTTAACTTCTAAAGGATCATACAGTATTTGTTACTGTCTGTATGTTATGAATGCAGACATTAATAATGAAGTTACAGATTTTATTTATTTATTTCTAAAAGTGAAAAAAATGTTTCATGTTGCATTCTATTTGCCAGTCCAATTATGGCACAAATGCTTATATATTACGAACCAAAACTACTGTAAAAAGTACTGAGACCTAAACAAGACTATTCTGACTTAGGTATTTAAATTTAAACACATTATTTTGTTAATTCTTTTATGTTTAGTAAGCTATTAAGAGACTGAATGAGTCATAGAATCATAAACTCTTAGAATCACAGAATCATACAATGGCTTGTGTTGAAAGGGACCTTAAAGATCTTCCAGTTCCATCCCCCCTGCCATGGGCATGCGATGCAACCCACTAGATTAGGTTGTCTAGAACTCCATCTAACCTGACCTTGAATACCACCAGGGATGGGGCATCCACAACTTCTCTGAGCAAGATGTTCAAGTACCTTACCACCTTCTGAGTAAAGAATTTCCTCCTAACATCTAACCTAAATCTCTCCTTATTCAGTTTAAAACAGTTCCCATTTGTCCTATCATTATCTGGCCATGTAAAAAGTAGTTCTCCATAAACCCCTTTTTAGGTCCTGGAAAACCTAAAGGTTAGCCTTAGGAGACCTAAGGCTAAGGTCTCCCCTTAGCCTTCTCCAGGCTGAATAAGCCCAGCTCTCTCAGCCTTTTGTCATAGGAGAAATCGTCCAGTCCCCTGATCATCTTCATGGACCTCCTCTGGACTTGCTTCTAACAGGTCTACATCTTTCTTGTGCTGGGGGCTCCAGATCTGCATGCAGAACTCCAAATGGGGCCTCACAAGGACAGAGTAGAGGGCAATCACTTCCCTCAACCTACTGACCAGATCTCTGTTGATGCAACCCAATTGGTCTTCTGGGCTGCAAGACCAGAAGAATCATCCACCATCTCATCCACCAGAATTCTGAAGTCTTTGTTCACAAGTCCACTGTCACTGAGTTCTTCACCAAATCTGTACTCCTCTCTGGGATTGCTCTGACCCAGGTGCAATACCTTGCAATTGGACTTGTTGAACCTCATTAAGTTCTCACAGGCCCACTTCTCTAGTTTGTCCAGGTCCCCTTGGAAGGCATACCTTCTATTGTATCAACTGCACCACTCAGCTTGGTGTCATCTGCCAACTTGCTGAGAGTGCTCTTGATCATATTGTCTATGATAAAGATATTAAACACCGGTACCTAGATACCTGATGGACACCACTTGTCACTAGCCTCCGCCTGGACATAGAACTCTTGACCACAACTCTCTGTCTGTGGCCATCCAATTCCTTCTCTACCGAATAGTCCACCAATCAAATCCATCTGTCTCCAATTTAGAGGTAAGGATGTAGTGCAGGACTATACCAAAAGTCTTACAAAATTCCAGCCAGAGGGCATCAGTTGGTCTTCCCTTGCTAACTGATGCATACATCACAGAAGGCCACCAGATTGGTCAGGCGTGATGAAGCCATGCTTTAGGTCATACATGACCTAAATCAATTTTACAGTAAGTTTTGGTTATCCGCTATTAATAATTTATTTGACTGTTTGGAGATTGCCTGGTGGTCATCATCAGTTATACCCAGGAAACTGGAGACACAAGTGATTATGGAACAGAAAAGTTTCTCCCTAAACAGTTTAGTGTTTTAATATAATTATAAATTGAGAGGAAGGGTAATCTTTGCAGACTGCAGTTCTTAAATCAATGGTGTCGCTTCAGTATTTCTTCTAGATTTATAAATCAGTAAATTTATCTCACAAAATACCACAGATGTGGTAAATGCCCAGATAATAACATGTTGGTGACTGTTATTTGCAGAAATATTCCTAGATTTACTACATTGTAAAGTGTGCTGACCAAAACCATGCTTTTCTTTTCTTTACTGCTATACAGTCTTCTTAATAATTTTACCAATCTAATTATTTGAGCTGAGATTATAATCAGTTCTGAAACTTAGTTTTATAACTCAGTACTTCAGATTCAAAAGATATTTAATCTAATTCAGGTAAATAAGGTAACACCTCTTCTGAATAAAAATAGCATTTCATGTCTTGTCTGCTATTGGATATATTTACTCTTCTTAAAATTTAGTTTCAACTATGAATTTAAATAAGGTAGTATGAAAAGAAATAATGCATAGACAGCATGGAAACAATTCCCAGTGCACAACACAAATGACTATATCAGTAACTAGGCCAAGAGAAAAAAAAAAAACAAAAAAAAAAAAACAAAAACAAACAAACAAACAAAAAAAAAAAAACAAGGCATAATACATTGGTAGGCAGACCCTAACAAAACATTGACTAGAGGTATAATTATATTTGAAGATAGGTTATTGAGATAAGGAGATATTTTCCATCTCTTAAAGCTTTTTCTTCTTCCAATCTTCTTGCTTCTCTTTCTTCCTTTTCTTCTTTCTAATTCATATTTAGTAGATAAGAAAAAAACAAAAAAACAAAACAAAAAAAAAAACACTAATAAGGTACCTAATAAGTTGTCAGGCAGTTTAGATACCTCAAAATATTCACTCTAACTTTTTAAGCTGAAAATTTATCTGTAACAGGATGTCTTACTACATTTGTGGAAATGAAACATTCCCTAACAATTATTAGTATTTTCAAGGGACTGGAATGTGATGTAACAACACTGTACATGGCTCTTTTTTTTTTTTTTTTTTCATTTTTAAGAAGAAAGTAATTTGTAATATTATTCAATTCTGTCTTGGTACAATCTCACCAGATTATCCATCTAAGTGGTGTAAAATGTCAAATGTCAAATGATTTCCTGAATTATTTGTTTGAGACATTTTTATTTTAGAAGCTATTCATGATGCTATTCATTTAGCTAAAATTGCTAAAGTTCATCCTTCCTGACTATGACAAGGGTGAGACTGTCTTCCTGTATCAGTTAAATTCAAAACCCGTCTTTTTAAAAGTGGTAGAACTTACCTGTCTCTAAACCTCTAACCCCGACAACAATTGTGCTTCTCTTAAAAAATAAAAATATATAAATGTTGGGAGACCATATCTCTTCTTATGTTTATATAAAGCATAGCAGAATTCAGACATCAATTTTGTTTATCTCTGTGTCAGAGGCAAGGTAATAGAAAGTATACTATGCATTCCTCATAATAGACAAATTATAAAAGGAAATGATAAACGTAGCTGAAAATTCAATATGTTTGCTTATTTTTCTTTCATTTGCTTTATTTTTTCTTTCATTTATTTGCTCATTTTTAAGCCATAAGGCTGTTGTACAAACTAGAAAAATTATATGTTCTCAAAAATCTAATGAAACAAAATTTAATTAGGTCTTGCTTAGAAGAAATATAAAATTTTAAGGGTTTAAATGTAAATTTTCCAGTGTGCTTGGTATGTCTCTTGATATCACTAATAACTCTACTATTTTTCCTTTCCTTTTCCCTTTCCCTTTCCCTTTTCATTTTCCCTTTCCCTTTCCCTTTCCCTTTCCCTTTCCCTTTCCTCTTTCCCTTTCCCTTTTCCTTTTCTTCCTTTTTTTTCTTTTTCCTTTTCCCTTTTCCTTTTCCTTTTCCTTTTCCTTTTCCTTTTCCTTTTCCTTTTCCTTTTCCTTTTCCTTTTCCTTTTCCTTTTCCTTTTCCTTTTCCTTTTCCTTTTCCTTTTCCTTTTCCTTTTCCTTTTCCTTTCCTTTCCCTTTCCCTTTCCTTTCCCTTTCCCTTTCCCTTTCCCTTTCCCTTTCCCTTTCCCTTTCCCTTTCCCTTTCCCTTTCCCTTTCCCTTTCCCTTTCCCTTCCCTTTCCCTTTCCCTTTCCCTTTCCCTTTCCCTTTCCCTTTCCCTTTCCCTTTCCCTTTCCCTTTCCCTTTCCCTTTCCCTTTCCCTTTCCCTTTCTCTTTCTCTTTCTCTTTCTCTTTCTCTTTCTCTTTCTCTTTCTCTTTTCCTTCTTTTTATTTTTCTTTTTTCTTTTCTTTTTTTTTTTTTTCTTTTTCATTTCTTATTTTCTTTCTTAATAGTATTTTTAAATCTGTTAAGGAGAGAGACATAAGGACAAGTGTAAGGACTGTTATGTATCCTCTTCCAAATGAGTCATCGTGCTCAGTTTTCTGGAACTATATACATTTTTCACTAAGTTTATCACAATCCACTGAAAATCAAGTAATATATATATATTTGTCAATACTTCATATATGCATAGTAGACTACCATTTTTCATGCATTTTTCCCGTGCTTAAATAATTGTGATTATGTAAGAGCAAAGACCTAATTTAACATGTTATATTTAACAGCATCTGTTAAATACTGTATTTTTAATCTAGCATTGTCTGATTCGTACAAATTTTAAAACATATATTTATATTTTCTCCTCCTAATATACAAGTTAGGAGGAGAAAAAAAAAGCATAAATGTTCATAAATTGTTTGTGGTTACTGTGGATAGTCGCCAACATTAGAAGATTGTTTGGTTTTTTTCTTTAATCATGACCATAATTCAACTTAGTTATTACAGCAAAAAGGTCCATAGAAAGGAATGGAAAAAATTATACAAAATAATCATAATTATAAAACTTTGAGTGTTGAGAGTTTGTTTCTCAGAGCTTCTAGTGTTGCTAAAGAAGGTGTGTTGCTGGGGAGGTGGAGATATTTTATTTTATTTTATTTATTTTATTTTTTCCCAAGAAGGATATGTGGTACTGCTTTTGTTTTCAAACTTCCTGAGACCAATGAAATTCTTCATAAAACATAAACTACAAAAAAATACAAAAGTGAAATAAGATCTTTATCTTTTGAAACTGTCTGTAACCCTTCAATGACAACTTCTGTTAAAAAGGCTAATTCTCTGATCTCTAAAATGCTGTAGTATTTATTTCAACCCATCTCACAAAAACAGTTAAACAGACAAGTTCAAAACATAAATCCAAACACATTCTTGCTGTATGAGATTGCTACTAATACTCTATTTTAAATATTAGAATATTCTTGTTCCCAGTTAGGCATTCCTTCCATAAGTTTACAAAAATGTATCGTGTTCTTAGTAGGTAGGTTAGATATAGAAATCTGGAGAGGATTGGGAAAGCATGTCTGAGAATGTTTTTGGTTATAAGGCTGAAATTCTATAGGTTAGAAAAGTGGGTTTTGCTTCCAATAAAAAAAAAAAAAAAAAAAAAAAAAGAGAGAGAGAGAGAGAGCAAAATCAGGTGAGTCTCTTGATGATAAAGGTAGCTTGCTTAACTTTATCACTTGCCTAAAACTCTATGGTTATATTCTAGACCAGCAATCTTACAAAATACGAGTATAAAGAAGAGGGTGCATTTCATTGTCTGGGTCCTCTAAGATAAAAATTCACCATTTCACTTTCTAGTTTAAGTAATATCTTTTTCTTTATTCCTTTGCTATTGTTTTTATAGCTGAGATTAATTCATATAAACAGACTTAATTTTCTTCTTTACATGTGTGTGTATAATCAAAAATATACATGTGTATATACATACACAATTACAAAGTAAATAATTAAGTTAAAATACATTTTCTGATTCATGTAAGTGAATCAGCAGAACTGTATGTTATTAATGCTGAAATGAATAATCTGTTCACACACTGAGGGTCAAATTTTCCTCTGATTTAAATTTTAATTAGTAATGAGATCTGCACCTCATCAAACCTGCTGTCATCATCAGATCTTAAAGTTTTATTCATGGAGGAAGATTCCAATAACGTTCAGAGTGCTTGGGCCTTAAAAAAGGAAATATAATTTTAGCTAGGGCTCCAGTCCAGGATACTCATAATGACTTATTATATGACAAAAGGATTTGCAGCAATGTGAGTCCTTAGTTGTACAGCCTGAAACACACATTCAAAAAACTTTGAAGTTCAAGCCAATTGCATACTTAACATTTGCGGATCTTTTTATCTCCATGCAACAGTATTCTAAGGTAATTTGTGCTAATATCTGACTTTGATCCAACCTGTGACATTATTTTGAAATATTGTTACTGGCTGATGAGTTTATTAGAACGTGCATTGTAGAAAGGTGAGTGTTCAAATATGTAAAAATTAACTAAAATACAAAGGTTTTTCAGAGGTGTTCAGTACCTACCAAAGAAAACCACTTAGACTGTAAGCTTTCTTGATATTCTGAAGCTGAAAGAAAAACTGTTTTCCAGATTAACCAGTGCCATCTAGCATACAGATAGTTAAATCAACTCATAAAGATAAATTCCCAGACTTGCAATCTAGAACTGCAAAAGGAGTTTCCAAGTATTACAACTGATGCTAACTTGCAGTTTATTGTATATGAGAACAAGAGATTAATAACAGTATATTTATAATGTCCTTGTTAATATAAAAAGGCAAGCTTATCACCAGTTTGCTATAAAATAAGCAATTATGTGTCCAGGTGCTGAACTACTAAGTTAAAAGATGCTCTATAATTTTATTTTTTTTATTTATAGTACTTCTATTATGCAAATATTATATCATTATGATTGTATAAAATGTACTAACACTTAAGCGAAAGATTTTCCTTCTCTTACTTAGTGATTACAAAATTTGTTAGGGTGCAAAATATGTTTGGGAGTAGTGTTAGTAGGCACTGTAAATGCAAAATGTTATGCTGACCCAGCAGAGATTAGACTAAATGAGAACACACTAGCTATAAATTGAACAGGGTTCATTTTCTAAAGTGACTGCTTTATGCATCTGCAGATGAAAAGAACTAGAACATCAAGCTCTTAATTCTTTCTACACAAATAAAAACTGAAGTACTGAATGTCTTCATTTAACATCTTCAAAGCGGTATGATTTTTATTAGGTACTTAGAGCAGAGTAAAATCTGTAAAAAAAAAGGGGATATCATGTAGGATATTTGTATTATGCATCTATGCATCTTAAGAAAAAAAAAAAGATTTTTTTTTTTTTTAATTATCCATATCAGTTTTTAAAATGTGGCACAAATCACTGGATTCTAATGTTCTGTAAACTTCTGTATTAATGACTGTGTGGGAGGAGAGCATTATATAAATTTCAGTGGTGCATATAAAATCTCTTTCTATGGCATGTTTATTTGTGATTCAATCCATTTCCAATTCAAGTCACTAATGATAATTCTACTGACTAGAATGGAACAGTATCATTAGAATTCATATTAGTTGCTGTCATCACATAAGGTGATTGAGTTTAAAGGCAAGAATAAGCTTTATGGCAATTGCCTATTTCAAAACAAAATACCAAAGGTAGCCAGGTACTATAAAGACAAGTACCATCCCACAAAAAAAAAAAAAAAAAAAAAAGAGTTCCTTTCCTACACATTTCCTACTTATAAGTTGTTTTTTGGTGGTATGTAACAAAGTATTGCAAAATGTGATCGTTAATACTTATTACTTATTACTTATATACTTAATACTTGACTCTTCAGAATTCATAGAGTCAAAAAGTGTTATTAACTATGAGTTTGGGGCTTTTAGATCATATCATACAAATTCAAAGAAACTTAAATTATAATGGAAAGAAAAGAAGGAAAGGAAAGAAAAAGAAAGGGAAAGAAAAGGAAAAGGTAGTCGTAGAGAGCAATATCCTGAGCCTCCCCTTTTTCAGACTAAACAACCCCAGTTCCCTCAACCACTCCTCAAAGGACTTGTGTTCCAGGTCTTTCATCAGTTTCATAGCCCTTCTCTGCACATACTCCAGGGCCTTGATATCTTTCTTGTACTGAAGGGTCCAAAACTGAACATTATACTCAAGATGCAGCTTCACCAGAGTAGAGTACAGGAGAACGATCACCTCCCTGGTCCTGCTGGCTACACTATTCCTGATACAAGCCAGGATGCCATTGGCTGTCCTGGCCACCTGGGCACACTGCCAGCTCATGTTCAGGCAAGCAACACTCAGCACCCCCAGGTTCTTTTCCTCTGCACAGCTTTCCAGCCTTTCTACCCTCTGGCAGATCAACAGTTGCCCCCAACTTGATGTCATCTGCAGACTTACAGAGGATACACTCAATTCCCTCATCCAAATCATCAATAAAGATATTAAAATGGATTGGTCCCAACACCAACCCCTGGGAACACCACTGGTGACTGGTCACCAGCTGGATTTCACTCTGTCCACCACCACTCTCTGGCCCTGGCCATCCAGCCAGTTTTTAATCCAGCAAAGAGTGTACCTGTCCAAGCCATGGGATGCCAGCTTCTCCAGCAGATTACTGTGGGAGACCATGTCAAAGGCCTTGCTGAAGTCTAGGGAGACTACGTCAACAGGCTTTCCCTCATCTACCAGGTGGGTCACCCAGTCATAGAAGGAGATGAGGTTGGCCAGGCATGACTTGGCTTTCGTGAACCCATGCTGACCGGGCCTGATCCCCCGATTGTCCAGCATATGCTGCATGATTGCATTCAAGATTGTTCCATCACCTTTCCTAGCACTGAGGTCAGGATGACAGGCCTGTAGTTCCCTGGGTCCTCCTTACGACCTTTCTTATAGAAGGGCATCTCATTTACAAGTCTTCAGTCATTTGGGACCTCTCTGGATGACCATGATTACTAATAGATGATGCAAAGCAGCCCAGGACTCACATCCGACAACTCCCTCAGCACCCTCAGGTGGATCCCATCTGGCCCCATGGACTAGTGAAAGCCCAGGTAGAGTAGCAAGTCTCTAACTGGATCCCCATCTGGCCCCCATGGACTAGTTCTGCTTCCCATCCCAGACTTCCTGGTCTTGAGTCTGAGTACTCTGAGGATAAGTGGTCTGGCTAGTAAAGACAGATGAAAAGAAGGCATTAAGAACCTCAGCATCTTCCTTATCCTCAGTAGTCATGTTCTCCCCTGCATCCAGTAAAGGATGGAGATTGTCCTTGGCCCTCCTCTTGCCATTAATATTTTTATAAAAACATTTTTTATTATCCTTAACCACAGTGGTGAGGTTGAGCTCATTCTGGGCTTTGGACTTCCTAATTTTTTCTCTGCATATGCTGGCAACTTCCTTGTACTCTCTCTGAGCTGCCTGCCCCTTCTTCCACTGGACATAAACTCTTTTTCTCCCAGACACTCAGCAAAAGTTTTCTGTTCAGCCATGCCAGTCTTCTTCCCCACCAGCTCATTTCACAGCACACAGGGACAGTCTGCTCCTGTGCCTTTAAGACTTCCTTCTTGAGGAGTGTCCAGCCGTCCTGGACCCCTCTGCCCTTCACAACTGACTCCCAAGGGACCCTCCATACCAGTGTCCTGAACAATTCAAATTGAGTCACAAATATAAGTGTACTACTGCCAGGAAAGTTGTTTGAATAAATAGATGTCAACATTATTAAAATGTGTGTGTGTTTGTTAATAGTGTACTAATATTCCCAGAAGAAACTGTTGTTTTGGATTTAGATTTATATTGTACTATGAACTGGAACATCTAACTTTGAAGGAAAATATAACTACTAGTTATTTATGTATGCTTTACAGCATGTGCACTACTTTATGCTCTTATGGTTATTTATTACATTTTATCTTGGTAGTATAATACTACTAGTACTTCCATCAGGAAAATAATAATTATATATATTTTAAAAAGCAACAAAAACAGATGCTTCATATCATAATATATTGTACTGTAAAGCTGCAGACAGAAAAAAAAATGCAATCTATACTAATTTAGGAGAAACAACAAACAGGCAATCTTTTAGTTAGTTGTTCAAAACTAGTTTTAAGCAACCTTTTCTACTTTGTTTGAACGTTCTGGTCATCAGCTTCATGTCCATCTCTGGAAAGGTGATGGAATCACTCATCCTGGAGGTCATCTCCAAGAAAGTGGAGGAAAACAAGGTGCTCAGGAGTAGTCAGCATGGGTTCACCAAGGGGAAATCATGCTTGAACAACCTGATAGCGTTCTATGATGGAATGAGTAGCTGTGTGGATGAGGGGAGAGCAGTGAATGTTGTCTATCTTGATTTCAGTATGGCTTTTGACACTGTCTCCCATAACATCCTCATAGGCAACTCAGGAATTGTGGGATGGATGAGTGGACAGTGAGGTATTTTGAGAACTGAATGGATGGCACAGCTCAGAGTGTTATGATCAGCAGCACTGAGTCTAGCTGGATCCTTGTAGGTAGCAGTGTCCTCCAGGTGTCCATACTGGATCCATTGTTCAACTTACTCGTCAGTGACCTGGATGATGGAATAGAGTGCACCCTCAGCAAGTTTGTGGATGACACAAAACTGGGAGGAGTGACTGATATGCCAGAGGGCTGTGCTGCCATTCAGAGGAACCTGGACAGGGTAAAGCATTGGGTGGTGAGGAAACTCATGAAGTTAAGCAAATGAAGGGTCCTGTACCTAGGGTGGAGTGACCTCATGCACCAGTACAGGTTTGGAGCTGACCTTCTGGAAAGCAGCCCCGTGGAGAAGAACTCAGGAGTCCTGGTGCACAGAAGGTTAACATTACCAAGAATTGTGCTCTTGTGGCCAAGAAGACTGACAGTATCTTGGGGTGCATTAGGAAGTGTTGCCAGCAAGTCAAGAGAGGTTATGTTCCCACTCTGCTCAGCCCTGGTGAGGCCTCACCTGGAGTACTGTGTCCAGTTCTGGGCTCCCCAGTACAATAGGGACATGGAGCTACTGGAGGGAGTTCAGTGGAGGGCTACTAAGATGATTAGGGGACTGGAATACCTGTGGTATGAAGACAGACTGAGAGAACTGGGCCTGTTTAGCTTGGAGAAGAGAAGACTGAGAGAGAATTTTATCAATGTGTACAAATATCTGAAGGGAGGGTGTTAAGAGGATGGGGCTGGATCCTTTTCAGTAGTGCCCAGCCACAGGACAAGAGGCAGCAGGCACAAACTGAAAGTTCTGACTGAATATGAGAAAACATTTCTTTATGTAAAGGTGACAGAGCACCAAAACAGGTTGCCCAGCGATGTTGTGGATCCTTCTTCTTTGGAGATATTCAAAATGCACCTAGATGTAATCCTGTGCAACGTGTGTTAGGTGGCCCCGATTGGCAGAGGGATTGGACCAGATGATCTTCAGAGGTCCCTTCCAACCTCAACCATTCTGTGATTCTGTGATTCTGACTGTCCTTATGCTGGAATGAGAAATTGGTAATGAAAATATCCATTGTATTTTTATTTATTTATTTATTTATTTTGCTGCAGCAGAAGTGGAGAAAGAAAGGATAGAACAAGCCATCACCTGTCCTATAAGTCTAAAATTCCAAGAGATCAGGCATGGCAAGGCATCCCAAGAGCTGTGGAAAATATATTTAAGCCTTTTGGAATATTGGCTTTAATGTCTTAGATTCTCTAAGGAAAAAAAAAATATATATATATATATTATATATTATATTATATCTAATATATAATATATTAGATATTAGATAGTTATATATTAGATATATGTATATATGTGCTTATATACATATATATATTGCTTATGGTATAGTTTGGAAGGCCACAATGGCTGCACATCAGGGTGTGTTGGAATAACATGTAAAATATTAAAATTCTAGAGGCTTGGCTGAGCACCTGGCTCCATGGTAGATACCCTAAAAATACTGTGTCAAGGCTTCTGTTTCACTGGGGATTCTGTAGCTCCCAGCCTCTGGGTTTAGTGAGATCTGTTTTCATCAGAAAGTCCCCTATCACTCTAAGATGTACACTTTTACAGCACCATGAAAATTACTATTATAAAAAACTTTTCCTTTTTCTCTGAATCAGTTATTCTAAATTATATGCTGACTTTAATTCAATTAATTAAAATGTTTCAAGGTCAAATAAAAATAGCTGATATCAGTTCTCCATTCCTCTCAATCTCCATTTAGCTACATGCCACTAAGAGTCTCCTGGAACCACCATTTAACTACGCACTACTAAGAGTCTCCTGGTCATGGAGAAAAATCATGACCCTACCACATTATCAGTATGTCAGAGGACTGTTAGCCACATAGGAAAGAAGTTCGGTTTTTGATCCCATGCCCAAACTCACACACATTTGGTTATATTAGATTGTGCTAAAATTGTACTTATATGACCATATCCTAACCTTTGTAGAAAACAGATAATGAAATGAAAGTATACATGTAAATGATTTATTCAGTCTTTGACATGAGCTAACATGCAGCGAAGACAATGGTGACATTTCACTGAAATTTTGGACATAAATTTATTTTTTTCCCCCTTTTGAACAGGACATTTATATGATCTCATTTAGCCTGAGTAGACCTTTTGCTTAGTAAAAGTATATGTCTTTTATTGTCTTTGCTTGTTTGCTTGGATTTTGAGTATTTTTATTTATTTATTTATTTTGGCAATGGAACATCTGATTATTCTTCCAGTTGTAAAGACATACGTTTACATGCACAATTGACTGCACCCTGACTGGGTGTACCTTGGGGAAAGGTGCATCATGCTCCAGGTCTTGGGATGTATGTTTAACTAGAAGAGACTGTTCCAGAAAATTCATTGATATTTTAAAAAATTCATTGATATTGATATTGACATATATACACATATGAAAATAGATAATCAGTTTCCTAGCTTGTTTTCAGAAATTCATTTAAGAAATTAAAAATTTCCTTTACTTAAATCGTGAGCCAAAAATTAATCATTTTATTTACTGTTTTTATTTATTGTCATGTTTAGATGATTGGTGTCATGTTTACATGATTCAGGCAAAAGTCTGAATTACAAGTAAAACTCAACTTTTTTTTTTTTTTTTTTTTTTTTTTTTTTGTATGGAATTAAACTGAAATCTCCAGTTACAATTGTGTGTTCAGGCTGTGGAGCTAGACTAGAACCAGTATAAACTAAAACCTTCAAAAACATGTATAGCATAGATGTCAGGTGCTCAACACCATCTTTTTTACTGTATGCATCAATTTCTGTTACAAATACTGGGTATTTGTTGTAGTGTTAAGAAGCCAAGGTTTTGTGATTTCAAGGGTGTTTGGCCTAAATTTTATTTTATTTTATTTTTATTTAATGAGTGAAACTAGCAATTTGCTAAGAACTATATCTTTTGTGATTTTACAGTTAAATCTGTTCCTGCCCACACAAACAATAAAGGAATAAATGAAATTATTCCATTAGGTAGATAGCATTAACAAGACTCTCTGATATATTATTAACAGTCTACAAGGTATTTGTTACTTATGAATTTTTAAATTAGTTTTAGTTATTAGACAAAGTGATGAAACAAACCTTCTATAATATCAGAACAGTCTCTCTGAAAACAGATTTCACATGAAATCTTGGATTAGATACATTGAAGTGACTGTTCCATTGGATTTTTTCTTTCTTTTTTTTTTTTTTTTTTTTTAGGTGTGTCTGAACATAAGTATCACATGGATTTTTTAAGTATTTTTTAAGTTTTTACTTTTATGTCACATCTACTATCTAACATAGTGTCGCGTTAAGAGGTGTAGCTGATTAACCATTACGGGCCCGGTCGGATTCAGAGTACTGAACCAGTTGGACATTCACCAAAAACACGTTAACCGTCTGGGGGTCCATTCAGACATTCACCAAAAACGCATTAACCGTCTGGGGGTCTGGTTAGATTCAGAACACTGAACTATCACGGATAACCACCCTCACCCTCATTGCACTTAATGAGAGTTATCAAAATGCAATCAAGTATGGTTTATTACAGCAACAGATAATCAGGTTCTTTTGGATTGCCGGTGATAGGGACTGTCTGCAAAAGCAAGCTAGTATGCATGAAATACACAGGTGTTATAGGTGTTACAGATGTTACAGGTGTTATAGGTGTTGTTGTAGTTGTAGGTACAGGTGTCACAGGTGCGCAGCCTAGAAATAAATGCGCTAAAAGGATCAAAGACTCTATAGAGATTTATAAGCAAGTATTCAGATCTCACCCAAAGGCGTCCCAATGGGGGGGGAAGAGAGGCTCAGCCCGTCGACTGATCCCAGGAGTCAGGAGGTCCTAAGGATGTTGTCCTCGGGACGGTATCTCCCCTGACAGTGGTATCTTCCCTAACATCCCCTTTCTCTTGGGCCAATTTATATTATTTTCTATCTTTTAGGTGGAGCTTGAGTGGCTCTAGTCAAGCATATCTTAGTCATGATTGGTGTAAAGTTTTCCTGTCTCCGTTTAAAGTAATAGGCTTCGAGAAATTCAGGGCGCATGCTCAGTGAGGGGTGGTCGCACCTTGGAGGCGGGTAGCTTTTGGGATGGAGGTGTGTTTTGGTATTATAATGATATTATAATGAGCAAAAAGTACACTAGGGTACATCATTTGTCAAAACATGACAGGTCTTTGACTCAGGGTGGCAAAAAGTGCAGCTTTGTGCACAAGAACAATCGAGGCCCCACCTGATTACAGAGCCTAGCTGTGGTGTCTCCACTCCACTCTACGCTCCGTGCTGTTCCTTAGAGCTAGCACACCAAGTTTCCCCAGCGCGATAGCATCTAAGGTTGGGAGCCTAGGGAACGCTCAGATAATGCAGTTATGCCCTACCCTGAAAGCCTCTTCAATGCTGTACCTTTTCCTTAAAAATGGGAATGTTAGTTTCATTTTCCTAGTTACTTCAGGCATTTACACCACACATAGAATTACAGTTTGCATGCACCATATAAATAGAGTCATGCTTTCCAGTTTAGAATGCTGCAGAAACTAAAGCTCTCCTTCCTGTTTTTGCTTTTCTTTTTGTTTTATGGCTGTAACCCTCTATAAACATGTATTATGTACAACTGAACAATGTTACTGGGTGCTTAGAAACATTAATGGAACCTAAAATGCAAGGAACTTTACAGGATCTATTCAGTATCATCATGGTTATTTAAGCATTTTTGTGTGGGTCAAATATTTACAGCATCCAACTCCTGGTAACTGAATTATGATCTAATGTCCCTTCAATCTTTCTATGGAAAATGAAAAAAGAATCACATCCAGTGGATGATTCAGACTACTTAGTTAGGCTGTTCATTCACACGCCTAGTTTAGGGTGATGATAAGCTGTCTTCTTCCTTCCCCCTCCCCACCTCCTCAAATGCTACAAATGTGAAATATTCATATAACACCTGGAAGTCTAGAGAATATACACAGAGAGACAGTAATGGTTAGAGATATCCTGGAGGAGGTAGTTTCATTATCAATTCCACTTTTTTTACTGTTCAAAGATTATTGCCATTTTAAATTTTTAAACTATATTGCTGAGAAAATAGAGGTGCACATCAAGATAAATTTTTGCTGCTAATAGTGTTCACTTTGAACAAAGAGACAAGGTCATATAGAAGCTTCTGCAGATTTTTCTGTACAAAATACAGGTCCCAATGTCCCTATCATTGATCTTGTTTTCATAACAGCAAGAAGAAGAAAAAAGGGTAGGACTATGAGGAGAATCAAGAGCTAAGGATCTTACGATCTGAAAAATCCTTGAATATAATATAACACAAAATATTTATGTGGTAAGGATTTCAGAAAATAGCTTTCTGCTATGATAATACAGCATAATAATAATAATAGATAGATAATAATAGATAATACAGCATAGGATTAGATTTGTAATCTAGTATTCACTGAAATACCAGCCTAATTAACTGCCTAAACAAATACCGCTAAGTTCAGTGGATTGATTTAAGCCCATTCTAAAGTAGTATGGAGTATGGGATTGCATTAAAAGTTCACCTAAATAAACACTCGGCACTCTGAAAGCCACAGTTAGCCCTGCCACCAGCTCAAGCTTTCTCCTACCTTTGATGCTGCAAGTCTCCACAAGACTTTTACAAGATCAGCGAAAGCCTCTAGGCACAATCCCAACATTCATAATCAAGAGGCAGCTTTTATACTCCCTACTTTCCTTCCCCTTTACAATGCTCTTATCATCTGGTGGTGTTCAGTTCCAGCTTGGTGTTAGTTAAAGGAGGCCAAAAATGCTTTGTGACAGCGAATACTTCAGAGACTCACCTTGGACATTCATTCACTTCTCATGAAATCTGAACCGAAGGTTTCTTTGCAGAAGGGCAGAGCTGAGGGGCTAGAAGAATGTTGGCACACACCATGCCTTTCTCTTATTTAGACTTCTACTACTGGCCACTGTGGAAAGAAAATGGGCTCAATGGGCTCAATGGACTTTTAATATGACTCAGCACAACCATTCCTATGTTCTTATATACCTTCAGAAAATGTGTTAAGTACAGTATGAGCAGATCTTTCGTCATTATCATTCATGAGACTTAAGAGAATCCTGAAATAACAGCATTTTTGATTCAAAAAAAAAAAGGGGGGGAAAAATAATAATAATAAAAAATGTTCCTAATAAAGTTCTGCAGCAAAAATACAAAAATATCAATAATATTCCACCAGTTTCTGCTTCTTTGTGAACTTTGACCCTATTCAAGATGTATTATACCTGACCATTCTGGAGCTTAACAATGTGTGCAGCACACTGACTTATACTGGAAATACCTGGAAATTGTATTTCTCATTTAGTTGTATGGTAAAACCATCTAAAATGATCTAGAATTAAGTAGTCTGTGTCTCAAGGGCCCATTTAGGCAGTATTGCTGAAAAGTGAAAAAAGTTAAATCTCCACAAACTGGACTATAATGTTTATTGTATATTTAATTAAAACAATTTATAATTTATCATCAAGAAATGGTACCTGTTTCTTCTTCTTTGAGAATCACTGCAAATCTTCACAATTTTTAGTTTTATATTTTCACCGCAGAGATATTAAAAGATATTAAGTTGATTTTTCCAACACAAAGATATACTTTTAAATATAGATTTTAATCACTCTAAGTCAATAGCTGTTTGGGCCACCTAACTTCTAGAAAATTTTAATCTTTAAAACAACATACCTTTCATAATACTTACCTCCTAATAGAAAATCCTGTATTTGTGGTGAAGCAAAATTTTTCTTGATTTGTTAGGCTTTACAAATCCCACATAGAGTCTGATAGGATCGTAGCAATGCCAAGTTGGCAGTGGCTGCAGTAGTAGCTACAAGGGGGCTTAAGAGAGACACTGTCAACATTTCCTCCTACATCCCCTAAATAGCTATGGGACATGAACAGAGCTTTGTACAAAAATGTGCTCTTGTTCAGAAAGTAAAGAAAGTAAATTCTGAATTCATGCTGTAGTATCATGACTGTGCCTCTCCTCTTCTTCACTAGTTTTTTTTTACATTGTAAAGATTCAGCAGAATACAGTCTTACTCTGCCTTTCTTGAATTTTCATAATTTCTAATTATGAAAAATATTTCTATGGTTTCAGATAGAAAGGAAAAGATTAACTCTTGTAAAGATAATTATATTCTCTCCTCTCTTCCACTCTCCTCTCTCAAAAATAAAAATACAAATAACAGCAGAGCAATTCCTGAAAAAATGCAGATTTTGGGGGGAACGGTGAAGTACATCAGGCTTACAGAGCAGTGGATCATGATTCCACATCATTGTTTCATTTTAGGAATAGGTCAAATTCAAAGCCTGTGACTGGAGCAAAACTGCTGCTTCTTTTTGGACCAGTGGACATAAATCTATGTATCAGTGTGGCGTTTCTTTTACCTCTGTAAGCATTAGATCTCTTTGTGATGGATGCATTTGTTTTGCTCCACCTGTTCAGTAGAGTGGCTGTTATATATTGCCAGGGAACATCATCTCATTTTAAATAAAATTCAAGATATTCATCTTTGAAAATACCCCAGTATAATGCCAATGTACAGGATCTCATGTTCAATCTTTTTCTATGACAGCTCCCAGTAAAATGCTAAATATTACACACAGTGGCAAAACTTATGTAGAAAGTAGGGTACTCCACAGTCAATCTTTGTCATAGCGACTGTGTTTTCAGTTTTTCTGAACTGAGAGTGAAATTTAAGACGGCATAAGAATATTAGTGACTATGCCAAATGTGATCTAATAGAGATTCACAAGGCATTAATTAGTTAATTTATTATATTTTGTGAAATACAACCACTATCTGAGAGTAAACAGATTTTGGCCTCGTGGTTTACTGAATAATCATAAATACTGGCAGAGCTTTTGTTGTTGTTGTTGTTTTTTGTTTTTCCATGCATAATGACATATTTTGTATAATGTCAGACTCTTTCTACTGGATCCTTTCAACCACTGGATAAGCACAAATACAAAATTTCTAGCAGAAAGCATTTCATAATATTTTTATTTTTCTTAGCACTATGGGAGAGCTCTTACAAACTATATCTCAATATAGAGATTCCTGTTTTAGGTGTTGGTATGTCCTCTTCAAATGACTTGTAGTTGTGTAAAAAATGAAGTTTATCTAAAAATCCAACATTCAGATTTGTATCAAATTATCTTTATGTGCTTCTACTTATTGGAAAAAAGATTTCTTCCTTCCAGGATTTCCTGACTCCTAACACAATACTTAATTCACTAGTTAATATTGATACCTAACAATATCTTTTTAATGGTATATGACTGTTTTGTGCTAGAAGCTTCTACCATTTCAGTTAAACAAAATAATTCCTCTCCAAGAGAAAGAGGTTTGTGATTTTAGTATGAGTTGAGATCTTATGAGAAACATGTACTGCATCCATAAACGTTGATTTCTTAATTTGCATGGTTTTATATCCCCAACTTCATGTTAAAACCAAGAGACTGACTTTACAACATATCTGTGTTTTCTTCTTTGACACTGAGTCATTTTACTAGCTTTAGAAGATTTTATACTTTGATTTTGCTTTCTGTTTCAAAATGTAAGATGATGAATTGCTAATGAAGCCAAGTAAATAAAACAGATGGAAACTTTTTCTAATGGATACAGAAGGAAACGTCTGATTCTATTACTGTAACCATTCAGTCAGAATATATTAACTGGGTTTATGTACAAATAATAAGAACTACAGAAAATTTTACTTTAAAAAAAATAGGATTTTCAATGTCATCAGCTAAAGTCACTTATTTCTAGGATATACATCATCTTGAGTTACTGAATTAACAGTTTATATATTTGTTGTCAGAAACTTCCAAAATGTTATTCTATGAGCAGAGATTGTTTGTTTCAGATGCATTTGCTTTCAGTTAATAAGGCCATATTATGTGTGGGTTTGTGTCTGTGTGGGTTTGTCCCTGTATGGGATTGTAAATGACAGAGGAAAAAAGCCCTTCATTTACATCATTTAAAACCAAAATAAATCTGTTAGATGAATGACAATAACATATCACATAACAGCCAGTGTTACTAATTAATAGGCTTTATAAGTTTTGAAATATTGAGCAGTATGACTTTTGTTTGTGGCTAAAAATGAATGCTAATCTGTGTAGTGTTACAATACAGATAACACATTGTCAAAAATTGTTATGAATGTAAAATCTCACTTATGCAAAATCTGTAAGGACGAATAAATACAGCTGTGATTCTCACATAAGTGATTATCCTCTCACTTTTATGTGCAGAAGCATGGTTCCAAACATGTTTGGCTATTTTCATATGTAAGACACTCAACCTCAATGCTCTTTTAGAACCCTCTATACAGTCTTATCTTGTATTTACTATTTCATCAAATTTAGGTCCACCTCTACTCCTGCTAAAATTAATATTGACTTCCTTGTTTAATTTGCTGGATATAGGTTTCACTTCAGTTAATGATAACTTTGAAAATTAACTAGTAATAGCTTCTGTTTTCTACAGGAGTATAAGCAAGAGATAATTACAATATATATATATTATACAGTGAACTCAAAGGTTTTTGTATATAAAAAGGTTTTTATATATAAAAAGTTTTTTTTTTTTTTATAACTGTGCATAATAATCATACATAAACAACATACATAAAACTGTGTATGATGGAAAAGGGCTCTTTATTCAGGTAGATAATGATAATAAATGGGTTGGGTCTTAAAATAAAAGTGGATAATTTTGACTAGATATTAGGAGGAAATTCTTCACTGTAAGGGTAGTGAGGCACTGGAACAGGTTGCCAAGAGAAGTTGTGGATGCTTCATCCTTGGAGGTGTTCAAGGCCAGGCTGGATGGGGACTTGGCCAACCTGATCTAGTAGACAGCATCCCTGACTATGGCAGGGGGATTGGAGTTAGATGATCTTTAAGGTCCCTTCCAACCTGAGACATTCTACGATTTTGTGATTCTGAGAACACATTATTAGCTAGAGACACTTTACCTTAGCTAGAGATAATACAGTTCACTACTTTGTGTAATTCATCAGCTTTCTATTTTTCTGGAACCCAAATGAGTCCTGGGAGAAAACATATGTTAACTTGAAGGTGCAATCATGTTTGACATATTTGAAATATGTTTGACACTATTCACATAGCAAAACCCTATTTAACATATATGTGTGTGTGTAAGTATAAATATGTAAGTATTAAGCTGAAAGTGATTGAATGAGAGGCTGCTGAAATATATAAAATATATAGAGGAAAAAAAGACTCTAACTCCATGTTCAGAATTTTCTGTTAATTTACATCTCTCATAAACAAACAATAAAGGAGAATCAAAGATTTACAAGTATCAGCCATATTCAGCCATCACTCAACGAGTCCTAGCACATTTTAATACATTGGTGCTAAAAATATAGCAGTATTTTTAGCTCCAAAATATTGTCAAGCTTTGAGATATTAACACACACCTGTAAACTATATTTAACATATGCCAGTAAAAGTATTTTTTAAATACTTGGTTTTAGCTGAAATCAGTACTTCAGTAAGTCTGAGTTTAGCTATCATTAAGCTTCATAAAACCTTGTAGGACAATGATCCGAAGAACAGTCATGACAGAGAGAAGAAGACCGTGCAGGGAAGAAAATCTCTTATTTTTTAAACTGTTTTGATTTGGGAGATTAAATAATATCTGACAGAGGTAGGTAAAATCTGAAGGAAATGAAAATCTGACTGAAGATAGGAACCTTCCTATGGCACTTAAGGAGTTTAGAAAGGTCGAGATGGTAAAAATCCAGGAATTTTGGGGGGAGGGTGGGAGGGTGGAGGTGTGGGGGGAGTGCTGCAAGACTGGGAAACCTTGGACCTAAGAAATCAATCCAACGCAAGCTACAGGAGTATAGTATATAAGTATATATATATATAAGTATAAATATAAGTATCTGAAAGATAGAGAGGAAGAAGAGAAGGAACTGACTGAAGGAACTGACTGAAGGAAGGGATAAGGCTTTAGATAGAGTTATCAGTGTAATCTCTGACTTCCAGTGAATTTGATTCGGCTCTTTAAAAATTAATTCGTCTTTTACATCCTATTGCAGACATATTATTCAAAAGCAATAAGTACTTCTAAATGTTAAGTTAGATATCTGAGGGTGAGACTGTCTTTCCTTCCTGTTGTTGCAGAAGGCCTTGGCTAATTCATACATTTGACTAAATCTAAAATACAGTACTTCTCTTGTATTTGCTGGAATTAAACAAAATATATATTGAAAAACAAACAAAACCATAAATGAACTAAACAAACAAACAAAAACAAACAAAACAAACAAACAAAAAAAACACCCTTTGTTAAACATTCAATACTATTAGACAGCATATTAGGGGACTTTTAGGTGTTAAATAATATTATATTCAGATACTGAAAATAAGACAGTTCTGAGAAATTGAGATTAGTAACCACTACTACTTATATAAAAAAGACAAAAAATAACTTTATTTGGAAAGAAATATTAAAGAAGATTTTATTACCCTGTGAGTACTATGAATATTTATCTTTTATACAATGAATACCAATCACCAGTTATCCTTTCTGTTAATACTAGAACTCCTACTATTTGCATTTAGTTCATACACATGCCGTCTCCAAAATCTAAATTCTATAAATAAAAAACTGTCTTTTCTTTGAGCAACATCTTGTTGAAACATTCTCTCTTAGGGTGATGCTATTTCTTTTCCTTTGACAACCAAGTATACATTTATCATTTCAAAATCATGTCCAGCACCTGCATAGTTATCAGTTTACAAATTCACATGATTCTTGTCATAAGTATTCATTCGGAATAAAATGAAGAATCTTGCTCCTTCTGTCACTTGATAGTATGTTTCATGAACTGAAACATACTTGATAGTATGTTTCATGAACATGAAATTACATAAAAGTTTTCAGATGTGTCTCAGTATTCTATTTTTTTTTTTACTGTAAACCTAATTAATGTTCTTAGGGACTATCAAGCTAGATCAAGCTGTGAATATTATACTTTGTTTAATTAGTAGTGGCTGCTTTTCTTTTCTTTCTTTTAGATTGATTCAGACCCAGTGCATGGAAGTTTTGGGGATCACTTTTTCATTTTTTTTTTTATCTTTTTCTTTTTTTTTTTTTCCTAAAAAAATTGAGAAAAACATTTATGTGTTAAATATTGGTGAAGAAAGTGGCCAGTTTTAGGTGAAATGAAAACAAATATTTTAATTCCTCAGAATCTACCTCCTGGAATTCATGTCACTTCTTTAATTCTGTCCATTTATTCTAAAACTGTTGCACTTATAACAGTTTATAAAAATATCTGATGATCTTAGCAGATATGCTGTGCCTTTATTGATCCCAGTAGGTATTCATTCAGAATATCATTTTGTTCATGAGGTTATTGTGATTTCTGATGCATTCTTTGTCCTTAGAGGTTCAGCAGTTGAAAAACTTTTTTTTTTTTAATATAAAGAACCTGGGATCCAGTGATCCAAAAGGCAACTCCACTCCCATGGCACGAGACTATACTGCAGTCAGTATTGCAAGAGCCTTGAATATATCTAAAGTCTAGTCTTTTCTATACTAGAATTAGTATATGGAAGACATAGTATTCATCAGTAAGAATCTCTTCACAGTGTTTGGAAGTGAGAGGTTACATGCAAGAGAGGATAAATCACTGGAAAAACTACCCTTCAGTTGATTTTTATTTATTTATCTACCTATTTATTTATTTATTTATTTATTTTTAATAGTACTTCAAAAATTAGATACGATTTGCTAGTTCATTTTTGCCTTTTTGTTTGTTAAAAGACACCATCAAGAAGCTCTCATAGTACTGAGTCAGTTGCAGAACTTAGGCTCTCTTTGCTGCTAGAATTGTCAAGGGAAGAGTTGTGTGGAAGCTATTCTCTGAGAAGAGAGAGTGCGCAGGCAGGGCATGATTAGAAATTGCAGATCCCTAAGTAAATAATTCCTTCTCTGTAAGGGGATGGTGGAGGAAAATTATAATATACACCTTTTTGTAGTCTCATCCCTCAATATATGGTTAGCCAAATACAGGATTGTAGGCACTGTCATGGATATTTTCCATCAGATTTTAAAGGTTCCAAAGGTAGGCAAGATATTGATTTTCTTTTCAGAATGTAATATGAGTTAAATTGTATATAATTGCTTGAAGCACATAGTAACAGTATAGCAAGGGACAACTGAAGCCTTTGCTTTTTGCCAAAAAAAACCCTTGCTGCTCCAGAATATGAAGATGTCTTTATATCTGTATGTTTGCCATGTGATTAGAATAATTATGAAAGTATTATTATTATTATTATTATTATTATTAAAGTTAAAGCTTATTTAAAAGAGAAAAGAGTTAACTAAATAGTAATTATGGAGCCCTATATTTACTGGCCCTAATCATACTGATCTTGAGAATTATATCAACAAGATATAAGTGCACTCAGGATTACTAAGAACACATTCTTTAAAATTTCCATAATTACCAGTATTTTTTGTATTTATCTGCTTGTTGTATTTTGTGGCTCAGAGCATATTCATGATCTAGAACATATGAATAAAGCTTAAGGAGATTTTTTTGAGGAAAAAGCAAAAACAAAAACAAAACAAAACAAAACAACCAACCAAACAAACAAACAACAACAAAAAAAGTTTATTTCCATACCTTATTGCACTAAAACAAGGATCAGAAGTTAGATAAAGAAAATAGAGTAACAGAACAGTTTTGTTTTTATCACAGAGGGAAGTCTTGCCATGAAACTTTAATACTGATTAATTAACTTTTACTGGTAGTCATGTTATTTTTTCCTGGCTGGAATATAAAAAAAAAATTCCAGCCCAATTTAATGCAACACTTCTCTGGATTTTGTGGCATACTCTTATACGTATAGACACATTCCCTGCAATGCTTAGCCAGTTTCACAGTAGTTTCTAAATACCTTTTCTTTACCTATTGCCTGCTATTGTTAGCAGATCAACAATCTCAAAAACTCAAAATCTCACTTTCTGGAATATGAAGATGCCCAGAACACTATCTCCACAAATCCAGACCTATCTATTGGCCTCTACACTACGAGAACTGAAGATACGGTATTATACTTTCAGTGCACTTGGGAGTTTATTTAATCATTTACCTCAACTGACATAATTTTCTTTATAGTTAGATTAAGGTTTAGTGGTCTATTATTATTTTAAATAATACTGATAATCATGTAAAAGCATTGGCTGAATTTGAATTTTCCAAATATTGTTTTAAATAGCATCCTTTCCAGTTGAACAAACCTCTAACAAGGGTTAATTATCATTTTTATTACACATTATAATGAAGAAAAGATGTAAGGCAAAAAAAAAAAAAAAGCAGGGAAAAAGTCAGAACTGTTTTAGAATACAAGAACAGGCATTACCAGAACCAAAACCAAACAATCAAACAATAGCAACAACAAAATAAGTTATCATTACCATTTATTTATTTATTCCCTTTATAATAGTTCATGTATGTTTGGAGTAGTTTATCAATCCTTCATGAAAATAAGATATCCTTAATACCTTTCTCAGCTCTTCTTTTAGTCTCTAAGGAACTTCTGAAGGCATAAATACAGTTTCTCAACCTACTGTATATTTAAGGAAGAAGAAAAGTATAGTGGTTGTTCATACACATGTATAGTTCATTCATGGGGAACAACTCTTGCCTTCTCTCTTCAGATTCCACCTCTAGTTACTAAAAAAGTTGGTTCCCACAATGTCTTTAGCAAAAGTCCTATGGATTTAACACATTTATTCTTTGATGGCATTATTCAATGTTAGCAAGCTTACAGAAATCTAGCCTTTAACATCAAATTCACTGAGAGTTTTTGTGACTTATTGAAAGCAAATTACTGTATTACACCTTTTTCCAATGCGTAAGTAATATAACAATTTCAACTATCACAAAATAATAAAATAATAGCTTAACAGATATGCACAGTAGGAAGATAGAATGGTAGTTGTGATCAGAGATTCATTTTTACTTTGTATTTTCTATATTTTGTGTTCAGTTTTATTGACTCATTACCAATATAACTCTAAGTGATTTTAACATTTATTTCAGGGGTATTACATGTGTTTCAGCCTGTCCCATTTATTAGAGCATTTTGTATTTCTCTCTAGAGATCTTCCTGAAAAAGGGATATCTGATGCATTTCTGTATCATATCCAGCATCAATCACTTTATTTAAGGTCTCACTCTACAAATCGAACAGCTTTTCTTCCATGACAGCTCCATATGTTTGCTGCAGCTGTTACACTTTCCAGGCAGAATCTGACTGTGCTCTGTTCATAGCTTGTGTCCCTGTCAAAGAGGCAGTAAATTATTTCTCTCTGCTTTGATTTGCCTCAAAATTAATTGGTTTGAAATCTGTCCTACAGTTAGTCTCCAGTTGCCTCCAAAACATACATGAAATTGCATCTGCATTTTCTTTTCTAACTCTGAATCTGGGGAGTGCATACTATGAAGGTTTGTTCACATGTAACTGTTTGAATACCAGCTCAAAGTCTGTTAATAGCTGTGGATGTGAAGTATACTGTATTATTATTATTATTATTATCATCATTATTATTATTACTATTACTATTATTATTTGTTTTGTTTTGTTATGTTTTTCTTTTTCTTTTTCTTTCTTTTTTTTTTATTTTTTTTTCATGATTTTATGGTTTCTGGCTTAGGAAAATAATTCTCTTTTGTTGATTAACTTTACCTTATCTTGTTCCGAGGCAGTATGTAGATATAACACTACAGTGCACTCTACTACAGTACTATTAATAACTACTGCAGCATTGAACAATGCAAAGAATATAGCATCCTGGATATTCATCTCTATTTGCAGAAGTATTAAAAATTTTCATGAAGTACACCTGGAAAATCATCTGTTCACAGTGGTTTTGTTGAAGAAGTTCATACATCTAAGAAATGCATGACAGCTTAAGTTATTCAAAACTGGTTGGACTCAATGATCATTGTGGCTCCCTTCCAACTCAGGATATTGTGTGAATATAATTTATTAAAATAAAAAATAAATTAAATTAAAATAAATAAATAATTAAATAGGGCTACAAAGATGGCGAAGGGCCTAGAGGGGAAGATGTATGAGGAGCGGCTGAGGTCACTTGGCCTGCTCAGCCTGGAAAAGAGGAGGCTGAGGGGAGACCTCATTGTGGTCTACAGCTTCCTCACGAGGCAGAGTGGAGGGGTAGGCATCAATCTATTCTCTTCAGTGATCAGTAATAGGACCTGACGGAATGGTGTAAAGCTGCGACAGGGGAGGTTCAGGCGGGATATCAGGAAGAGGTTTTTCACTTGTCACGCACTGGAACTGGTTCCCAGGGGCATAGTCATGGCATAGTCATGCCTGTCGGAGTTTAAGAAATGTTTGGACTGTTCTCTTAGTCATATAGTCTGAATTTTGGGTAGACCTTTGTGGTGCCAGGAGTTGTATTTGATGATCTTAGTGGGTCCCTTCTAACTCGGGATATTCTATGATTCTATTAAATAAAATTTAACTTGATTTAATTAAATTAATTAAATCAATAAAAAGTAAAACAATATTTTAAAATAACATTTATTCCCATATGTGAATAAAAATCCACAGCATTAAGAAGGTCTGAATTTTGGTGGGATCACTGGTTAATGCTGACAGTAGTCAGTATTATGTGAACCTTATTAATCCTAAAAAAAAAAATCATACCTTTGTCTACCTAGTAAGCATTGCTGTATCATTTTTCATTGCATTTGATTACCTGGCTGCCCAGATAAATATGCAATGGACAAATACATTTTATTGACCAAGAACCCAATATGGCATGTCTTAAATTATGCTTTTAATGAAACTTGCAGTGGTGCACATGTTCAAGTGAGAAGCATTTTTAAAAGCCCCGTGAGCACACAAACACAATTTGACAATTAAGATCTGCCACCTATGAAGGAATGGAATGTATTTACCATTCTAGCAGTATAAAAAATGACTTTATGTCAAAATATCTTTTACCAATCCTCTACCTCTATGATTCCACATTACTGCTCTGGTTTTAGCAACTCAACAGTTACTAGAGAAGCATGTTGTTCTTGACATTGCTAAGTGCACTGTTTCTCTGTGTGTGATTACAGGATGACTGTAAATAGTTGAGCTGTCATAGCACAGAAGCTTCAGTTCTCCCACCAAGAAAGAAAAGCAGAAAGCATGTGCAGGTACTCATACACATGCACCATAATATAAATAAAATGACTCTCAGGAGCTAAGGCTGTTGACGTAACAAAACCAATGGTATGAAAAATCCTCCAGAAACCTTCTAAGACAGATTTCTTTCTCAAAGCACAAAACCACTGTCACCAATTTCTAATTCATTAAAGTAGATCTCTACAGATGATTTTGTTACTTTTTTAGCATGAAAGGAAAATTTTGGCTGTATATAAAACAAACAAGTAAACAAACAAACAAACAAACAAAAAACACACAGAAAACACAACATATTTCTTTAATGTGTGAGAAACAGGCACCTAATGACATTATTTTGTGTTTGGTGGTCAATTTTATGATGAAATGCTTAACTTTTTAACTGAAAACAGAAACCCAAGCTTTATGTCATTTTTTTTTTAATTGTTTTAGTTAAAAGGTTTTCAAAAAAAGGAAAAAAAAAAAAAAAAAAAAAAAGATGGAAATTTGCTGAGCTGCTGCATGGGAACGGGAAAAGTAATTTATTTATTTTTTTATATAATAAGACACTTATCCAACAAAACATTTAGCTTTGAAGTGTGAACACCACAGATTTCAGGGAGACACCTTGAATATTTAAGTACTTTTCTGAACAAGGCTACTGGGGGAAAGTTTTTGAATAGGTAAGTTAGAACTTATCTAATAGTTAAGTTAGACTTATCTAATTTCATTAGAGCTATAAAAATTATCAGTTATGTGTTTCACTTCTCACCTGCCCCTTAGCCCTTAGCCCTTAGTTTTTAAGGGCTAAAGCAAATGCTCTCATTGTGTAGGTGTAGAGGAGGAGATGGAAGGAGAGAACGTGTTGGAAAGATGGGCAGAATGACTGGGCAGAATCCCATCTGGGGAGTGGCGGAGCCCTGGGGCAAGGGACTCAGAGCATCTGCTGAGGTTTTCTGTGGCAACTGCAGTCTGACAGCATTGGACATGATGTAAAAAGCTAGTATGATTTCTGGTCCCTCTGGAAGATTAAATGCCTACAGGTATGTGCCAACTATAAGCCAGTTTGTGTTCCAGATTCAAGCACCTAAATTCTAACTAAAATTATATTTCCTCTGTAACAATGACATAAGTGATATTAGCAAATCATATTTTGTAAGTCATTCCTGGTTATTAGCTGGGACCTCAAAATTCCAGGAGCAGACTTCTTAACTAACTCAGACTGACTGATATTTTTGAAGGAGTAGACCCTGTGTATCACTTGTTAAGGGAGAATATCAATAGCTGTATGATAAACATTCTTAGAATGTAATTAATGCTAGAAATAGTCAACTGTGAGAAACATACTGCAGCATGTACAAATAATTCTAGACATCACTGTACAATCTAAATACACGTTATTGTCCAGTCATTTTTGACAATTATAAACCAAATTACCTCAGTTCTATTCTAGGTGATGTTATTCAGGTAGGTTTTCTGTGCAGTGAATCAAAATCTAGTCACAAAGACATGAAATAAAGAGAAGGCATTTTCTGCAAGAAAATCTAAATTACGGATAGTCTATAGATGTGCATTGAAATCTTATATTTGTCTTTTCTTAAATACAAAAGTTAACTTAAATTCATCTTATCTATGCACAAAGACAACCAATCACTCAGACTTTTTCCAACAAACTGCTTTAGTTTTATTTATTTATTTATTATTATTAGTAGTAGTAGTTTTTGTTTGTTTGTTTGTTTTCCAGACCAGGAATATATCACAGTGTATTGGGTTTATGTGGCAAGGGTTTTGTAGGAGGGGGATGCAGGGATGACTTCTGTGAGAGTAGTCCAGCTCCTTCCTCATGTTAGATGAGGGCTAGTTTCCTCCAGCTCCAAAGGGACCAACATTGTCCTAAAGAAAGGGGAGAAAAACTGCTGTGCAACAGCAGCTGGGAGAGAGGGAAATGAGGAACAGCCCTGCAGGCACAAGGTCAGTGCAGAAGGAGGACAGAGGTTCTCTGTCAGAGCAGAAGATAAACTGCAGCCTGTGGAGAGGCCCCTGGTGGAGCAGGCTGTCCCCCTGCAGCCCATGGGTCCCACATGGAGCAGATCTCCATGCTGCAGCTTGTGGAGGAGCCCACGCGGAGCAGGTGGATGTGGCCTGGAGGAGGCTGCAGCCCATGGAGAGCCCCCGCAGGAGCAGGCCCCGGGCCAGAGCTGCAGCCTGTGGAGAGGAGCCTACACAGGAGCAGGGGGTCTGGGGGGAGCTGCCACCCATGGGGGACCCGTGCTGGAGCAGTTTTCTCCTGAAACCCCATGGTACAGAGCCATGTGAAAGTAGTTCTGGAAGAACTGCTGCCTGTGGAAAGACCACATAGGATCAGTTTGGGAAGGATGGCATCCCATGGGAGGGACCTCATGTGGAGCAGGGGCAGAGAGTGACCATGAAGGAGCAGCAGAGATGAAGTCTTAAGGACTGACAACAATATCCATTTCCATTCCCCTGCACCACTCAGGGAGAGGATGAAGAAGAGGGTGGAAGGTGTTTTTATTTTTATTTTTTTCACACTTCTCTAGCTTGTTAGTAGTAGGTAATAAATTTTATTATTAATCTCCCTATGCTTAGTCTGTTTGCCCATGACAATAATTGTTCAGTGGTCTCCTTGTCCTTATCTCAACCCTTGAGCCCTTTTCCTCATATTTTCTTCCCCTTTCTTTGAGGAGCAGGAGTGAGAGAGTGGTTGTGATGGAGTTCAGCTGCTCAGCTGAATAAAATCACTGCACAAAGTACTCCCCTAAGGACAGCAATTGTCTGAAGTAGTTCTTCATTAGGATATGATATGTAATATATTGATCTATTGGATTGTACATGTAAAGCTTGCCTGTACTTTGTAACATAATATCTGAATATAACAAACCAAAATCTAATTTAAGAAATACAGGATCAATGAGGTAGACTGCTTCCAGATTAAAGAGGATGTGGCCTGGACTTGAGGGTAGGTGTTACGATGAGAACTCCTAAGATCTCAGGCACTTGGATCCTCTACCACTTGATACAGTGTCTTGACAATTTTTATTTTCAGATATTGAAATAAATTCTCAATAGCTGTAATGAATTCTATCCTATCTGGCAGAGTAAAATATGATTCTCCAATATTGATTCAGTTCCCTTGAATATTCCCTGCAAAACCATTGGGGATTTGTTATTAGAAGAATTAACATGCACCAAAGAGGAAGTGCATCATGGAGATTATATTTGCAAAAAGATTTCTTTTTTCTGCTATGCTAAATTATGTTCTTTCTCTATAAATCTTTATTAACACTGCCAATTCAGCATCTTTAACCTGATTGTTTCATTTGCATGCTTTGCCTTTGTGATTGGATTAGAGTTTGTTTTACTTCACTCTTTATTATTAGCTCTCTGGATATGTAATTAAGGTTTATTACTTGACATTCAATTTACTTTGATCAGTGTTTGAATATAAAGTCTTACGCAAAGGCAACAATGCATAAAAATATTTTTCTGCTCCTGCAAGCCCTTGTGCAACTCCTCAGCTCAGTCTCTGTAACTTTGGAAAAAACAAAACAAAAAAAAAAAAACTTGCAAATGTCATAGGCTACTGCAATAATTATAGTCAGTGGAAGAGCTGAAAACTAGGCTTCAGTTCCTATTGGTCATATTATCTCATGTCCAATTAATCATGTCATTTATGAGCTATTTAAAAACCTCCAAAAGTAACTTTTGTATTTCCTTTTTATATAGTATAATAAATGTATTCTAATTCTATATTCTATATACAAATATAATGTCTCTAGTAGAGTTTATGGCCTAAGACATAGTTGATGGAAATAAAGAAATATATATATATATATATATTATATATATATATATATAATATATATATATATATATATATAAATATATATATATAGATAAAGAATTGGCTAAGAAGACAGCAAAGAAGTAATATTAAGTGTTCTCCAGATAGTCATCTACCTGGACTTGTGCAAAGCATTTGACAGTGTCCCACTGATATTCTTGTCTCTAAATTGGAGATGTGGATTTGACGTATGGACCACTTGGTGGTAAAGAATTGGCTAGATGATCACACTTAAAGAGTTGCAGTCAATGACTTGATGTCCAAGAGGCAATCAGTAATGAGTGGTGTTTCTCAGGGGTTGGTATTGGGACTGTCACTGTTTAACATCTTTGTCAGTGACATTGACAGTGGGATCAAATGCACTCACAGCAGGTTTTCTGATGAAACCAAACTGACACAGTTGACATGATGGAGGGAAAAGGACCTGGACAGTCTTGAGAGGTGGGCCTGTGTGAACCTCATTAAGTTAAACAAGGCCTAGAACAAGGTCCTGCATCTGGGCTGGAGCAATCCTAAGCACCAATACAGGCAAATACAGGAGAATGGTTTGTGAGAAGCTCTGGGGAGGACTTGGGGGTGTTGGTTGGTGAGAAGTTCAACATGACCTGGTGTGGTGGTTTTATTGGTTTCATGTTGCTGGGCAGCTGAACTCCACCACAACTGCTCTGTTACTTGCCCTCCTTAGAAGAAGGGGAGAAGAAAGTATATTTAATTATAGGGAAAATAAGAGAAAAGAAAAAAAAAAAAAAAAAAAAAAGAAGCAAAATCTTCACAGAAGCAGAGAGATTGAAAATAAATTACTTTCTACTTCCCATCTATGTGTAGCCACATCCCAGGAAGCAGAGAGTGATGCTGTTATAATGACAGCATCACTCTCCCCCTCTCCCACCCCCCACCCCTCACCCCCACTTTTCCCCTTTTCCTACCTTTTTTTGCTGAATGTGACATCATATGGTATGGAATATCCCTTTGGCTGGTTTAAGTCAGCTTCCCTGGTGATGTCACCTCCCCACCTCTTGCTCACCCCCCGAACTGCTGGCCCCTGGGGAGAGGAGGAAAAGGGGAGGGAGGGGGTGGATGTGTTGGAGGGAGTCTTGATGCTCAACCAGTATTGCTCAGTAGTAGACAAAACACTATGGTGATAACAATGCTGTTCTAATTACAGGTGCAAAGCACAGAACTGTATGGGCTGCTGCAGGGAAAGTTAACTCCATCTCAGCCAGACATAGTACACCTGGTAATGTGTGCTTGCAGCCCAGAAAGCCAACCATATCCCAATCTGCATCAAAAGAAGCATGGCCAACAGCTTGAGGGAGGTGATTCTCCTGTTCTGCTCTGCTCTCACAAGACCCCACATAGAGTACTGCATTCAGCTCTGGGGCCTCCAGCACAACAACAAGGACATATTAGAGTGTGTACAGAGAAGGGCCACAAGGATGATCAAAGGGCTGGAGCACCTCTCCTATGAAGGCTGAGAGAGTTGGGGCTGTTCAGCCTGGAGAAGCTCTTGAGAGACCATTTAGCAGTCTTACACTATTTAAAGGGGGCTTAGAGGACAGCTGGATGGGGGTTCTTTGTCAGGGTGTGTAGTGATAGGACAAGGAGTGAAGGTGAACTACAAGAAAGTGAACTACAAGACAATAGATTTAGATTAGATATAAGGAAGAAATTCTTTACTCAGAGGGTGATGAGACACTGGAAAAATTTGCCCACAGAAGTTGTGGATGCACCATCCCTGGAAGTGTTTAAGGTCAGGTTGGATGGGGCTTTGAGCAAACTGGTCTAGTGGGAGGTGTTCCTGCCCATGGCAGGGGTGTTGGAACTAGGTGATCTTTAAGGTCCCTTCCAACCCAAACCATTCTATGATTCTATAATACTCATTAACACTTTTCTCTGTGCTTGCAAAGAACAAGATGCTCTGTATACTTATATTTATTAATATTATGAAGACTCATATTAATTCAGCATAATAACTTTAGGAATCTGTTTACATTACAGTTTCAAATTCTGTTTTATACTGCGAAAGCTATATGCACATCCTTTATAATATAAACTGCTTTCCACATACAGTGCCAATTGCCTTATATTAAATCACGTGCTTTCCAGTCAAGATGAAACCCACACATAATGACAATAGAATGCGCTCTGCTGCTAGAGCATTCTCTAGGTCTTGGTCTTCCTGTATTCCCTGGAAAGTTTTTTGGTTAAAGAACTGTCCATTGACCAGTATGTTTACACAAACTGAAAGGATGCACCAGACTGTTTATTCAATCTCAAACAATTTTCTGAACCTAATTGAGTCATAGGGCATTAGATGGATGTTATGTTTTGTTTGTTTGTTTGTTTTTAAAAAGATTGTTCTTCAGCAACTGTTTTAAGATTGTGCACTCATGGTCACAAAAGAAAATAAACACAAAACAACAAAAAACATTTGTTACAAGCCAGGTGAAGATGAAGGACCTGGAAATCCTTTGCAGACTTAAGACTTTTCAGGTCTAGATTTAGGGAACTAATCTTTAATGTCTGCTATCTTCAGACCTGTTTACAATCACGTAAACATTTATCAGTTTGATATAAAACCTATGAAATTAAGCAGCAGCATTATGTCTAGCCCTCTGTATTGATTGAGAATGAGTGAAATGCTAAGTAAAGGTAAAGTTAAATACAGATGCTGACTAGGCAAAGACATTTTGCAAAATAAACAAATAAATAATATTTTAATCTGAGGCTACTCAAACACTAACCTTTTAAGTTGCTTGTATTTTGAAATTTCAAAGTTTTTTAAAAGCAAGTATTGTGTGGGTATATCACAGATATCACAGAATGTATATTTTGTACCTATTATTATTATTATTATTATTACTATTATTATTACTATTATTATTGTTACTATTTTGAAGAGGAAAGAAAATAATGAATAAGTAAAATCCAAGTCCTCATCTTTGTACTTCAAAAATAGTTTTAAAGCTTGAAAATGAAAAACAAATAAACAAGTAAATATTAAAAAAAAAAAAAAACTGAATTATTTAAGAAAAAAAAATCCCTTTTTATGTTATCGAAGATAATTTTTTACTTAGGAAAATTATGTTTAAACCTTATGTAAACTAAGGCTTTTTATGTATTTATTTGTTTGTGTATTTGTTTTTCCATTAATCACCTCTCTTATAAAATAAATGTAAATACCACACAGATTTCAACACAGGATATATATGTATAGATATAGCAATATTACTATTGCTAAGCAACCTGTTCATCCTGCCTTCTGCTCTGATAAAGCGTGCATTTACTAGAGCTACATGGAATTAAATTTCCCCTGAGAAGTCCTTGTGGTCAGTCTAGGAGGGCTTTATTCATAGCCTTTTTAAAGAATAATTCATGGCACTGTGTTAAAATTAGCACTTTAACAATTCCATTGAGATATCTGAAATAATGATTCAACAAACTCACTTCATTCTGCCTCTTGGTAATTTTGATGCACATAAAAATAAAATTGAGTGTCCTTAATTTTATCTTCAGAATTAGTTTTGCTGTTTCAAGATCGGAAATGCGTTGCTTGACTACTGTACATACATATATGTGAATTTACAGTACATTCTCAATGCATTATCTGGAGAGCCACTACAAAGATGTGATTGTTATAGAAGTGTATTTCCCTATTCTTGCAGTTTAAGATACTTTCACCTCACAAACATTTCCAGCTCTTCATGGACTTTCTCCAAAAAGCACCAAGCAAACAAAAAATAAGCATTCTGGCTATTGTATAGGGCAAGCGATTTATTTTTTTTCCATATCCTGGAAGTAATAATTTTGATTTTCACACTATTCCTTATTTTAAAATTGTTTTGTATATGAATATTTTGAAGATCTGTTCTGCCTTGAAGAACAATTTCTAAAATAGGTGGACAAAAGGACGAATATAAGCTTTCCTGACAATATAAATCGGGGCATCATGCCAGATAGTTCTTATTTTTCTCTCTCTCTTTGTTTGCTTTTGTGTGTCTTAATCATTAATCAATAGCACAGCAGGAAAAAAAAATAAGTCTATTTGTGAAAATTAAAATAATTAAAAAAAAGTTTTTTAATACAGTGGCATAATCATTAATTTTATTTTCTTGTATGTTAATTACTTGCCTGCCAAATATGCATAGATGTCTCAGAGATACAATACTTGTAAAGAAATATGTGAATATGTATTTAGCTACAGTAGGTTTATATCATTAATATTTGGAAGTAAAAACAACCAACCAAGCAAATAAACAAACAACAAAAACAGCAAGGAATTTATTTCAATGTCAGTGTGTTTACTTCCTTATCTTTTACTTTGATTACTTGCAGTAGTTATGGCTGCTTAGGTGAATAATTAATACAGAAGCATCCAAAGGTTCTATAGTCTTGATACCTCATTCTTGTTGATTATTATACCAAGAGGAGAAAAAATAGTCTCTGTCCTCAGGATATAATAGACCTGCTATGATCAAGGTCCTACACTGTTGCAATTAAAATAAATTAATAAATTAAAATTATTTCAAATAAGTCCCATATATCTTAAAATCTATGAAGTATAGATGTAGCCCTTCTTGGGCTTGGATTCAGAAAAATCCTACCTACCACTCCTAAGAAGCCCTGTTCACTGCCTAATAGTTACAGCTATACTTCATGGGATTTTATCTTCCTCTGAACATTTGGATCAGACAACTAATCAAACACCAGACAGTTTCCAAAAGATATTGCAGAACTCAGAAACTCGAGACTGACAAAAAAAAAAAAAAAAAAAAAAAAAAGTGTTCAAAATAAATTTTGTAAACCGTTCAAATGTTACTGAAAATGGTAAATAAGTGGTAAGTAGGCAAGACTGGGGAAGAGAGGGCTCTTGCTATTTTTAAAAATACTACCTATCTGGGGAATTTAGACCCCAAAAATCAGATCTTAAATTTAGTTATGTCTCACTGGCTTCTTCAGTGAGATGTGCACATAGACCCTAGATCTAAAGCAATATTTTTGAAAGTCCATAATACTTCACAGAGATCCATTTACAAATCCTCAGTTATCTCTGCACTATGTTCATGGACATATCTCTCACCTCGATCTCTCACAAGGGATATATTTAGTTGTTTTGCACCAGATTTGACATTTCTTATAGTGTGTATTTAATTAAATTAATTGATACTTATATAGTTAAATTTTATTCAATACTAAATTAATTAATCTAATTTTAATAGTGACTTCCTTAATGACTATTAAGACATCTTTTCATATCTAGATCAATAGTTGATACACCTTAAAATAAGAAACCCTGTCAAATCTTTCTGCTACTGGAGCTCCAACATGTAGTGCTCCTCAGTTCAGGAAACATAACAAATGCAATAAAATAATGTATTTGTTTATAAATAATCATATGTGGTTTTTTTGTTTGTTTGTTTGTTTTTTATTTCATCTCTCATTCAAAAATGTTTCTGAGGTTGCTAACTATATTTCAATTATTATAAAGATCACTCTATGCACCACTGAAATACAAAGTGTCATCTGCTCAGGAGTGCATAGTGGTAGTTCCTTTCTTGTACTTCTGAGCAGAGTACTGCATCCAATTCAGATTACAAGGGGATCTAAGAGGATAGACGGTAATTTTTCAGGATATCTCAAAAATGACACTCTTAATCCTGTCAAAAATACTTTGATATTTAGTGACACAAATATTTAAAGTGTCCATCACACCTAGCTTCCAGATAGAACCATTTATCTCCACGTAGTTTTTTTGAACTATTTTGGTGTGGACTTGAGAGAAATGCTATGCCTTCTCTGAATTTAGACTGCATGCCATCCATTCTGACTGCACATGCCTGTGAAGTTCATCCAGGAAGCCACAAAACTTGTCTAGATTTGGATGTACAATGATAATATGTAAATGGGATGTAAGGTAATATTGCTTTAGGTAAGAAATTGCATTAGGACTTGTCTACATAAAGACAATCAGGAAAGTTAACCTGAATTGACTGAAATTGAGAATTCAGACCATCATAATTATAGTACATTAGGGGATTCACATCCTGAATAAGTTAAATTAAGCAAATGCAAGCCTTTTTAATTCTACATGAGAGTGTCCAGGCAGGACAGTGTCCAGATCATTCCAAATGATCTTCATGGGTGTCCATGAAAGCAAGTGTGTTAAGATATATATACATATGTGTAGGTGAATACATAAAGAATCTCAAATAACATCAATAAAATAAAATTAATGAAAAGCAACTTTTTTTACATTTTCTATTTCATGGAGTATACGGATTACATATTAAAAATCATAGAAATGGTCAAAATAAAAGAGTTCCAAGTTTCCAGAGATACTAGGTTTCTAAGAATAATGGACCTTTCAGGTCAAACTCTAGTAGGAAAGCATTATTCACTTTTGTGTGTGGATCAATCTCATTTAGCTCCCTGTTATCTTTAATAGGATTATTCATCTAGAAAGGCATCAAGAAAATGGTCTACACAGAAAATCTTAAATGATAAGGTCTGTACACAATAAATAAAATAAATACCTAAATAAAATAAAACTTGGACAGTATTTCACAGACATACTATTTCTTAAACAGAGGATAATCTGTTCTCAGTGCTGCACCTATGTCTTCAAATGGAGAAAATGATCCTGAAAAGAATCAGAAGTTGAAGCCTAAGGACAAAATAGATTACAGGGATGTTTGTGTAGTCTCCTTCTCTGGAGATATTCAAGGCCCATCTGGATGCCTACCAAGGCAACCTGCTCTAGGGAACCTGCTTTGGCAGAGGGATTGGACCCAATGATCTCTTGAGGTCCCTTCCAACCTCTACAATTCTGTGATTCTGTGATATTTTTTTTCAGTATATATTCTCTATACAGCTGAAAAATTTACTTCAAATTGTTAGGTATACTGTTAGGTATTTACTTACAAATTGTGTAAATTGTAAGGCTAGTTTTCAGCACAATTAGAAGTGTGCAACACTTGTATTTCCTCTTGTAGTTCCTGAAGGACTATAAATGGTCCTTCATACTTCTGTAGTGACTTACACAAAATTTGTTATTGCAATGTCTACTTTTTGTATAATATCAATTGTAATTCAGAATAATAATTGCCTATTTGTACAGAGCACTTTTTCAGGTGCTAATAAATTATCCAAGGAAGTAAACTTTGTATGCTGCATAACTAAACTAATTAAAACGTGGAGCATTTGTAGTGAATGATTACTGTTTTATAATATTTTCCACTGATCACAAATTCTTATTCTCAGATGTAGCAATCTGAAGCAATAACATAATGAAAACAAGAAATGTATTCTGAATTATTGCAATTTGAGCCAAAAATGAGGGACATTCCATGTAAAAAGGGAATGCTTTCATATTTAAATTGACACCAAAGGAAAAAAAAAAAAAAAGCAAAAGTAACATTTGCCTTCTCCAGCAGAAGGTTAACATGCTGTACATCTGGATGACCTAATCATCAGCATGACTGGTCCTACTCCTCTCTCTCTGCTTCTCATTATGTATTAGATAACACAGATTTCTTAGGAGAACTCTAATTTCATAATCTGGGGCTAAAATGTAGGGTAAAAGGTTGAAATTTATTTATATATATATATATATATTTATATATATATATTTAACAGATAGCATAAGATAGCATATGAACCAATTTCTAGCTTTTAATCTGCAATATATTTGTTTTAGAATTATTTTAAACCGAATAAGAAGAATTTTCAAGCAAACTGAAATTCTGAAGTTTTACCTGGTAATTCTCATTGCTGAAATGTTATTATCATATTCTGTTAATAAAGCCATATTATTATTATTATCATAATAATTATTATTATATATTAATTATTTAAATCTGATGCTCTAAGGTTACGTTTCAGTTATGTGTATTAGAGCTGTTAATAGGAAGCTTTCAGGTCATAGCAGAGGGACACACACACACACACACACACACCTTGTAACAGTGTCCAAGTGTCATTCCATCCCCATGAAACTGAGACTGGATTGTGTGCATTCTTTTTGCCCTTGTTTTTAGGGAAAGGAAGCAGAGATATATGGGCCCGACATGTCCACAGTTTGTGGGATAGTTAGCAGACCTGCACTTGCCCTGCAAATTCAATAACCCCTCCTGACTCAAAAAGACAGCTTCTGGGAATGTTTGGACTGTCTGTTTCCAGATCACAAAAAGATGGGAATGCACATCCATGGACTAGGCTAATTAGGCTCTTTCTTGTGTTGAGTCTAGAAAATACCATTTCAGAAAATAAGATGCAACAGCTTGTATACTAATTTTTCAGCATAATAAATAGCAAATACCATATACAGAGCTACATCTTAATACTTTTTACTCTTTGAGGATCTTTGGCATAGAATTTGTGAGTGTAGAAATACCATGTGCTGTTAGGATTTGCAGTTTAAATATTTGTCTCTATGTAGACAGCTAAATTACTTCTTTAAAAAATGGAATAGAGATTGTTTTCCTTCTAAACCACATTGGAGGTTTAATATTATTTTTTTTTTCTTTAATCCTCTTTCCCTCTGTTATCACCTGAAAGCTTCTTGGTGCGTTACTTTAACTCACAACATGGGAAATGTGGACTCTGCCATCTGCAGTACAAAATGAGTGAATTTTTAAGACAAGAATGCACATGTAATATGTTAAAGAGAAGAGGCGCAAGGAAGGCCAATCTAGGCCAAGATTTAGAGCTGTCATATTAGAAGTGAGTTTTGATCCAGGGATATATGCAGTTCTTGGAACTGCATATAGATCTTATACAGCAGGCTTAGTACACATATTGGTGATATCACTACTTTCTGCATTGTACTTAAAATGAAAGTTGTCATTTTTTGTGTTTCGCTCAGAGGGTTCAGGATCCCTTGAGAAGACAAGGGACTACAGAGTTTGAAGATCAGAGCTTTAGCAGTCAGCCTTATCTATAGCTTCTTCAGTGGGACTTAGTTCAGGACTGAGATACCATAATTTGTCTATCTGTATACAGGATCTGTATATAAAGTCTTTGTGTAAAAAATGCAATTATTTGTTTTTGTTGTCTAAGCATAAGTACAGTGGTATTTGAGACATATTGGCATGGTCAAGGCAGTTTGGTAAACACAATGTGAGACCTACACTCTTCCTGAAGTAAGGCTGAACTGAAGTGAGATACAAGAGTCCATCAGAAATGTCTCTGCATTACCTATATTTGGATATCAAGACAACTGTATCAATCCATAGCTGTCCCTTTAATACATCAAAGAATCACAGAATTATCTAAGTTGGAATTGACCTCCAAGATCATCTAGTCCAACCTAACACTGACCAGTCCTCCACTAAACCGTATCACTAAGCTCTATATCTAAATGTCTTTTAAAGGCAGTCAGGGATGGTGACTCCACCACTTCCCTGGGCAGCCTGTTCCAGTGCCTAACAACTCTTTCGGTAAAGAAGTTTTTCCTAATATCCAACCTAACCTCCCCTGGCGCAGCTTTAGGACATTGCCCCTCATCCTGTCACCAGGCACGTGGGAGAATAGACCAATCCCCACCTCGCTACAGCCTCCTTTAATGTACCTAAAGAGAGCAATATGGTCGCCCCTGAGCCTCCTCTTTTCCAGGCTGAACAATTCCAGCTCCCTCAGCCACTCCTTGTAAGACTTGTTCTCCAGACCCCTCACCAGCTTTGTCGCCCTTCTCTGGATTCTCTTGAGCACCTCCATGTCCTTCTTGAAGGGAGGGGCCCAAAACCCAAAAAAGGTGTGGCCTCACCAGAGCTGAGTACAGGGGGACAATCACTTCCCTAGCCCTGCTGGCCACACTGCTTCTTATACAAGCCAGGATGCTGTTGGCCTTCTTGGCCACCTGAGCACACTGCTGGCTCATATTCAGCCGACTATCCACCAATACTCCCAGGTCCTTCTCCGCCAGCCAGCTTTCCAACCACTCATCTCCTAGCCTATAGCTCTGCTTGGGGTTGTTGTGCCCCAGGTGCGTGACATGTCACTTGGCCTTGTTGAACTTCATACAGTTGGCCTCAGCCCATCGGTGCAGCCTTTCCAGATCCTCCTGCAGAGCCTTCCTACCCTCAAGCAGATCAACACATGCACCTAACTTGGTGTCATCTGCGAACTTACTGAGGGTGCACTCAATCCCCTCATCCAGGTCATCAATAAAGATATTAAAGAGAACTGGCCCCAGTACTGAGCCCTGGGGAACATCACTAGTGACTGGCCTCCAGCTGGATTTGACTCCATTTACCACAACTCTTTGGGCTTGGCTATCCAGCCAGTTTCTTGAGGAGAATGTTGTGGGGAACAGTATCAAAGGCCTTACTGAAGTCACGGTAGACCACATCCACAGCCTTTTCCTCATCCACCAAGATGACACTCAGGAAAATCTGCTCCCTGAGCTTCTCTGGCATTGAGGTCAAACTGACAGGCCTATAGTTCCCCGGGTCTACCCTCTGGCCCTTCTTGCAGATGGGCATCATGTTTGCCAGCCGTCAGTCAACTGGGATCTCCCCTGATAGCCAGGACTGCTGATAAATGATGGTAAGCAGCTTGGCCAGCTCCTCCACCTGTTCTCTCAGTACCCTCAGGTGGATCCCATCTGGCCCCATCGACTTGCATACATCCAAGTGCCGTAGCAGGTCATCAACCATTTCCTGGTGGATTATGAGGGCCACGTTCTGCTCCCCATCCCCTTCCACCAGTTCAAGGTGCTTGGTATCCAGAGAACAACTGGTATTGCTGCTAAAGACTGAGGCAAAGAAGGCATTAAGCACCTCAGCCTTTTCCTCATCTCTTGTAACTAAGTTCCTGCCCACATCCAGTAAAGGATGGAGATTCTCCTTAGTCCTCTGTTTTGCATTAATGTATTTGTAAAAACATTTTTGTTGTGTTTGATGGCAGTAGCCAGACTGAGCTCCAGATGAGCTTTGGCCTTTCTAATTTTGTCCCTGCACAGCCTTGCAACATCCTTATAGTCCTCCTGAGTGGTCCACCCTCTTTTACAAAGATTATAAACCCTCTTTTTTTCTCCTAAGCTCAAGCCACAACTCTGTTCAGCCAGGCCGGTCTTCTTCCGCGCCGGCTCATCTTTGGGCAGGTGAAGACAGATCACTCCTGAGTCATTAAGATTTCCATCTTGAAGAGTGCCCAGCCTTCCTGGACTCCTCTGCCCTTCAGAACCACCTCCCAAGGGACTCTACCAAGCAGTGTCCTGAACAGCTCAAAGTCAGCCTTACAGAAGTCCAAGATTGTGGTTTTACTGATCCGCCTCCTGACTTTGCCAAGAATAGAGAACTCTACCATTTCGTGGTCACTCTGCCCAAGATAGCTCCTGACCACATCTCCCACTAGTCCTTCTCTGTTTGTGAACAGAAGATCTAGTGGGTCACCTCCCTGGGTAGGCTCACTAACCAGCTGCATCAGGAAGTTATCTTCTGCACTCTCCAGAAACCTCCTAGACTGCTTTCTCTGGGCTGTTTTGTGCTTCCAGGATATGTCTGGGAAGTTGAAGTCCCCCATGAGAACAAGCGCTGATGATTTTGCAACTTCTGCCAGCAGCCTGTAGAATTCCTCATCCATCTCCTCATCCAGGTTTGGCAGTCTATAACAGACCCCCACCAAGATGCTTGCCTTTTTGGTCTTCCTGCTGATCCTAACTCAAAGGGACTCAACTTTATCATTCCCAGCCTCAAGTTCCATGACATCAAAACACTCTGACATAGAGAGCCACACCACCACCCCTTCTGTGCTGCCTATCCCTTCTGAAGAGTCTATAGCCAGATGTTGCAGCACTCCAGTCATGAGAGTGGTCCCAGCACATTTCCATGATGGCAACCAAGTCATAGCCTGCCTGCTGCACGATGGCTTCCAGCTCCTCTTGTTTGTTACCCATGGTGCGTACATTAGTGTAGATGCACTTCAGTTAGGCCATTACCTTCTCCTCTAGCCTAGCCGTTATTCCCCCTGGCACACCTCCAAGAAGCCTTATTTCAGCCCCGTCCCCCTTCTTACCTAGTTTAAAGCCCTCTCAATGAGTCCTGCCAGCTCCTGGGCTAGGATCCTTTTTCCCCTTAGAGATAGGTGGGACCCATCTGCAGCCATCAGGCCGGGTGCTGAGTAAAGAGCCCCATGGTCAAAAAAAAAAAAAACAAAAACAAAAAAAAAAAAAAAAAAAAAAAAAAAAAACACAAAATTTCTGTGCTGGCACCAGCCTCTGAGCCACATGTTTATAAGGTGGGCTTTCCGTGTCCTCTCTATACCCCTCCCTGCCACCGTAGGGATGGATGAAAACACCACCTGTACTCCCGCTCCATCCACTACCCGTCCCAGTCCCCTTAAGTCCCGTTTGATAGTTCAGGCTTCTCTCTTCAATATTATCACTGGCAGCCTGGACTATCAAAAGAGGATAGTAATCAGAGGGGCAAACCAGGTTGGGAAGCTTTCTGGCAATGTCCCTGACCCTGGCCCCAGGGAGGCAGCAGACTTCCCTACAGGTAGGGTCAGGCTGACAAATATGGCCCTCTGTTCCCCTGAAATGGGAGTCACCTAGAACAATTACCCTTCCATCTTTCTTCGTGGAGGTGGTCTTGAGGCGTGGAGTCAACTTCCTCGCCCTAGGCATCCTCCTGGGTACACTTTCTACCTCAACCTCACCCACCGGTCTCTCAAGATCCAGGGCCTCAAATCTGTTATGTAAGGGCCACAGGAAGGTGGGGCTGGTGGGGGGGCGTTGCTTGTGAGCTTGAGCAGGGAACTGCCTCCATTCCTCCTCAACTCCCATGTCCCCTCTCTGCCTGACTGTGACAGTGACAGGGCAAGGGGTACACCCCATTTGGGGTGTCTCACCTTGGTACCTCTCTTTCAGGCCTGGCAGGGAGTTGCTCCACCAGTCTATCTCCCGCTCACACCCCCTGATGGCCCTCAACCTCTCCACCTCCTCCTTGAGCTCTGCCACCAGGCTTACCAGGTCATCCACCTGCTTGCACCTCACACACATGTGTGTCTCCGCTGCCCTCAGAAGCTCAGGCACTCCCTGCATCTGGAGACCTGAACTGCCGCACTTTTGAGTTAGCAGTCAGCCTGGGTGGATACAGACTTCCCAGGGAGAGCTCTCTGCCTGGTGTAGACCATTTTTGGCCTAGCTAGTGGAAGACAGCCGTTAGAGGATTTGTTCTTATGGGTGGGGGGCCCTCCCTGCTCGCCCTGCCTGCTCGCCCTGACTGCACGAACTGCCACAGAAACTGCCATGCCACGCCCTGTTTGCCCATCCTGGTTGCTTGCGCTCCCTAGGGGCTGCTTTTGAATGTCAGCCTAGGGGGCGCTGATGTCTCGGCCTACGCCAGTAGTCAGCCTCCCTCCTGAGGGCTGCCAGGCCCTGACAGCTCCTTTGGCTGCCTCGAGTGGCCTCGACACCAAAAAAAAAAAAGCCTGACCTGTCCCGACTGTCCTGATCCCCTGCTCCACTGCAGAACGCACCTGCCCCGGAGCACCTGCCCATATATACATATATATATGTACACACTTACAGCCCACTCTCAGCCCTGTAGCTCAAACAGAGAATCTTTCTTAAGAACTTGAACTGAGTCTCACAAATAATGTGTAACTACCTAGGTGTACCTTACTATGAAACACACTCTGGAACTTGGCTAAGAATCATTTCTCTAAATACGCTCTATAATTGCCTGTGGGCTAAATTAATCCAGGCTTAAAATAACTGCATGCACTGGATGCTTTTCCTAAGTATGTATTGAACTTTTTGACAAATACTTCCTTTTAAGTAAAAATAAATATAGTTTTAAAATATCTACAATCAAAGTAATTTAATTTGACGTAATCTCATTGAAAATTTGGTGTTGTATACAACATGCTTTCTACTGAAAGATCAGATAAAACAAGGATGTTTTTAAGTATATTAGGAAAGGTTACGTTCTAAAGGATACTGCTCAGTGTGAAACAGAAGAATTAGTGTTTTTGTTTTTGTTTTTACCCTATATTTTTTCCTTTACCCTATTTTCATTTTCTCAAGTAGAAATTAAATTAAAAATTAAAAGAGAAATTACGGTACATTGACCAAAATTATATAAAACTTTAATGGCACATCAAGACTCTTCCTAAATAGGAAGACTAAAAATTTCTTAAAAGTCACACAGTAGTGGGGAGCAGGATGCGGCCCTCATTATCCATGAAGAACTGGTTGGTGACCTGCTACGGCACTTAGATGTGCACAAGTCGATGGGGCCGGATGGGATCCACCCAAGGGTACTGAGGGAACTGGCAGAGGAGCTGGCCAAGCCACTATCCATCATTTATCAACAGTCCTGGCTATCGGGGGAGGTCCCAATCGACTGGCGGCTAGCAAACGTGACGCCCATCTACAAGAAGGGCCGGAGGGCAGACCCGGGAAACTACAGGCCTGTCAGTTTGACCTCAGTGCCAGGAAAGCTCATGGAGCAGATCCTCCTGAGAGTCATCACGCAGCACTTGCAGGAGAAGCAAGCGATCAGGCCCAGTCAGCATGGCTTTATGAAAGGCAGGTCATGCCTGACGAACCTGATCTCCTTCTATGACAGAGTGACGCGCTGGGTGGATGAGGGAAAGGCTGTGGATGTGGTCTACCTTGACTTCAGCAAGGCTTTTGACACCGTCTCCCACAGCATTCTCCTCGAGAAACTGGCTGCTCTTGGCTTGGACTGGCGCACGCTTCATTGGGTTAGAAACTGGCTGGATAGCCGGGCCCAAAGAGTCGTAGTGAATGGAGCCAAGTCCGATTGGAGGCCAGTCACTAGTGGCGTCCCCCAGGGCTCGGTGCTGGGGCCGGTCCTCTTTAATATCTTCATCGATGATCTGGACGAGGGCATCGAGTGCACCCTCAGTAAGTTCGCAGATGACACCAAGTTAGGTGCGTGTGTCGATCTGCTTGAGGGTAGGAAGGCTCTGCAGGAGGATCTGGATAGGCTGGACCGATGGGCTGAGGTCAACTGCATGAAGTTTAACAAGGCCAAGTGCCGGGTCCTGCACCTGGGGCGCAGTAACCCCAAGCAGAGCTACAGGCTGGGAGAGGAATGGTTGGAAAGCTGCCAGGCAGAGAAGGACCTGGGAGTGATGGTGGATAGTCAGCTGAATATGAGCCAGCAGTGTGCTCAGGTGGCCAAGAAGGCCAACGGCATCCTGGCTTGTATCAGGAACAGCGTGACCAGCAGGGCTAGGGAGGTGATCGTCCCCCTGTACTCAGCTCTGGTGAGGCTGCACCTCGAGTACTGTGTTCAGTTTTGGGCCCCTCGCTACAAGAAGGACATCGAGGTGCTTGAGCGGGTGCAGAGAAGGGCGACGAAGCTGGTGAGGGGCCTGGAGAACAAGTCCTACGAGGAGCGGCTGAGGGAGCTGGGCTTGTTCAGCCTGGAGAAGAGGAGGCTCAGGGGTGACCTTATCGCTCTTTTTAGGTACCTCAAGGGAGGCTGTAGCGAGGTGGGGGTTGGCCTGTTCTCCCACGTGCCTGGTGACAGGACGAGGGGGAATGGGCTTAAGTTGAGCCAGGGGAGTTTTAGGTTAGATGTTAGGAAGAACTTCTTCACTGAAAGGGTTGTGAGGCACTGGAACAGGCTGCCCAGGGAAGTGGTGGAGTCACCATCCCTGGAAGTCTTCAAAAGACGTTTAGATGTAGAGCTTAGGGATATGGTTTAGTGGGGACTGTTAGCGTTAGGTTGGAGGTTGGACTCGATGACCTTGAGGTCTCTTCCAACCTAGAAATTCTGTGATTCTGTGATTCTGTAATGCTATAATTAAAACATTACACCTGATCTTCTACATTATTTGGTAGATGAGGGCAATGTAAGCCCTCATGAGACAATTACTAGGAAACAATCTGGAGGAGTTTTGTGGTTATTCTGCGTTAAAAAACATTGGAGCTGCCCAAGGAATCTGGGAAATACAGTGTTTCTCTATATCTGTATATATATATATATTTACTATTTAACAAAAAGAACAGCTTATTGGATATAACATATAGCTAACCTTTTTGTTTGTTTGTTTGTTTTCAGATTTAAGAATTTTGGGTAGGTGAGCAAGTTATTTAATTATATATGAAAATGTAAATGCTTTATTTTAAAGTTTAATCGTCTTATTAATCACTATTTTCTACACTTTATTGAAGGGTGTACTATGCCTCAATATAAAGATAGCAATATATACTGAAATGCATAAAAATATAATTTTTGGATACTGTAGGATGTGATAACCTTTTTTCTTGGAATTTCCTCATTTCAGTTATTACTGGCTCAATGGAATGAGCACATCCTGCAGACATGTCTTACAGCCCACAGCCAACATTAACCTCATTCAATGCTTTTTTTTTAAATTCTATTTTGATTGTCTTTTACTTTATCTAAATCAGACATATTGATTGCCCCATTTCTTCAGTTAATAAAACACACATGATATAAATTATACACAATACATAGGAAAGGATCTTATTTAACATACAAGTGAGCTGGTAATGCACAAGCAAACACACACATTCTCTACTGGATATTTGAAAATTATTCCTTCTTCAGTGAGGTAAGGTCTAATGCTGTACTGTGACACTGCTAGTTTTCCTTGTGGGTTCAGTAAGAACAGAAATCAGACTGTAAGGTACTGATTAAAATACTGTGTATTGGAGCCGTCATGAGAAAGATAATTCCAGATACTGGGAACACTGAACTGGGCAAAATTGCATAAACCTAAGGTCAGGACATGTCACACTGCACATATACGATCAAGGAAGACATTCAGCAGCACTGTGGACTTCAGAGCTTTTATAGTATTTTCTTTCATATCTGAGATAAAAAAAAAAAAAAAAAAAAAAAAAGTATATAATGGTGGCATCATTGCAGGTGCCATCAGGCAACATGTACAGGCATCTCCTTTACAGTTAGTCAGCTAAGTTTGTCCTGTGGTCAATGCCTGCTCTGGTCAATTGCTATTTGGATCACTAACTCCATAATGTCCTCCAGGTAGGATCACCATGCATATCTATCATGAAAGTCTGTTTTAGTAATTCACTGTTCCAGAAGAGACTTTATACTAGTAGTTCTTGTAAAATTTGTTGGAGGGTGGTTTGTTGTTTTTGTTTGTTTGTTAGTTTGTTTTTACTATACAGTATTGTACTATATTTTAAACTGCATTATTAATATATAATGAATTACGTAAGCAAGCCAAAATACGATTACTAATGTACTTGAATATCAGTTGGAATGTTTTGGGGTGGGAGACTTTTTCCATTTTGTATTTAAAACTATAAATAAATTGAGAAAAAAAAAAAAAGTTAAAAAAAAAAAAAAGAGCGAGAGAGAGAGAGGATGAAGAGAGAGGATGATTACCTACTGAATTCTCAACCAACAAGATTAGATAAGACTCTAAATTAATATAATATTTATCACCTAACCCTACAGTTCATGTGTTTCTGACCTGACTCCTTCCTCAACTTTGTTAGTATCTACTTAGCTTCAACCAATTATGGAGATAAATATTGGGGGTTATTCCCTCAATTGATACACATACATCTCAACTGGCACATATGTATGCACAGGAATGCACATGTGAACACACACACAATCATATTTCAACTGGAGTTGAAATGTGAGAAGGACTTTCAAATCTTGAATTGTCACCTTCAACAGAGAAAGGACATAAAAGAACAAACATGACAAGTAATGCTTGCGTCTCTGGAGATTTAGGGAAAGGAAGATTGAAGAGAAGGTGCTGATTTATCTACCACACTATTGGTTTTCCACTGAAATTCTTATTTAGATAAAAGCACAGGATGTAAAATTCATATGCTTTGAAAATGCAAATATAGAATTCATGTGGATACAATACAAACAAATTTTTAAAGCAGTAACAATTGCAAAAATAACTGGAAGAACTGCAGGTTAGAATTTAGTTTATAAAGTTGAAGATCTTGTGCTCTGGAAGGACAACACAGAATCACGGAACTGTAGGGGTTGGAAGGGACCTCCAGAGACCATCATGTCCAACTAGAGCAGGTTACTCAGGTAGGTGTTCAGACAGGTATTTAATCTATCCTGTGAAGGAGACTCCACAACCTCCCTGGGCAGCCTGTTTCAGCGCTCCGTCACCCTCACCCTGAAGAAGTTATTTTGCATATTGGTGTTTCCACCAATATTTATGCTCCATTTTATGGCCATTCCCCTTGTCCTGTCCCCACAGACCACTGAAAAGAGGTTGGCCATATCCCTTTGTCTCCCACCTTATTTATAATTCCTTATTTATAAATATTAATACCTTATAATAATACTATATAATATATATACATAATATAATATATATAATACCTTATATAATACCTTATTTATAAACATAAACATATAATACTTTATTTATAAACATTGATAAGATCTCCTCTCAATCTTCTTTTCTCAAGGCTGAATAGACCCACATCTCTCAGCCTTTCCTCATAGGGGAGATGCTCCAGGCCCCATATCATCTTTGTGGCCCTCTGCTGGACTCTTTCCAGGAGATCCCTGTCTTTTTTGTACCAGTGAACCCAGAACTGGACACAGTACTCCAGGTGAGGCCTGATCAGGGCAGAGTAGGGGGGGAGAATCACCTCCCTTGACCTGCTGGCCACGCCCCTTTAAGTCACCATCCTTGGAGGTCTTTAAAAGATGTTTAGATTTAGAGCGTAGTGATATGGTTTAGTGGAGGACTTGTTAGTGTTAGGTCAGAGGTTGGACTAGATGATCTTGGAGGTCTCTTCCAACCTAGATGATTATGTGATTCTGTAATGCACGCCAGGATCCCATTGACCTTCTTGGCCACCAGAGCACACTGCTGGCTCATGGTCAACCTGTTGTCCACCAGGACCTCCAGGTCCTTCTCCTCAGAGCTCCTCTCCAGTAGGTTACCCTCCAGCCTGTACTGATACATGCAGTTGTTCCTTCCCAGGTGCAGGACTCTACACTTGCTTTTGTCAAAGCTCATCTGGTTTCTTCCTGCCCAGCTCTCTAGCCTGTCCAGGTCTTGCTGAATGGCAGCACAGCCTTCTGTCATGTTGGCCACTCCTCCCAGTTTGTATCATTGGCATACTTGCTGACAGTGGACACTATTTCCTCATAAAGGTTGTCGATGACGATGTTAAACAAGACCAGACCCAGCACTGACCCCTGGGGAACACCGCTAGTCACAGGTCTCCAGCTAGATTCTGCACTGCTGATCAGCATCCTCTGAGCTCGGCCAGTCAGCTAGTTCTCAACCCACCTTACTGTCCGCTCCTCTATCCCACATTTTCTCAGCTTTGCTATCAGGACATCATGGGAGACAGTATCAAAAGCCTTGCTAAAATCAAGGTAGATGACATCCACTTCTCTCCCCCCATCTATCCCCCATGGTGATGCCATCACAGAAGGCAATAATATTGGTCAAGCATGACTTCTCCTTGGTGAATCCTTGCACACTACTCGTCATAACCTTCTCTTCCAATTGCTTGGAGATGGCATCCAGAACAAGCTGTTCCAACACCTTTCCAGGGACAGAGGTGAGACTGACTGGCCTGTAGTTTCCCAGATCCTCCTCCTTGTCCTTCTTGAAGACCAGAATGACACTGGTTATCCTCCAATCTTCAGGCACCTCTCCTGTTCTCCAAGCCCTATCAACGACGATAGTGTGGTTCAGCAATCCTCTGCTAGCTCTCTCAGCACATGTGGATGCATCCCATCAGTGACTATAAATTTGTGTGCGTTGATCCCACTCAGACATTCCTGGACCACTCCCTCCTCAACCAGAGGAGGAGCTCTCCTCCCTCCAGGGTCCAGGAGTCTAAAGGGGGTCTTTGAAGCAAAAACTGAAGCAAAGATGGCATTCAGTATCTCTGCCTTCTCAGTGCCCTCAGTTACCAGGACACCCTCCTCATTCAGCAAGGGACCCACATTATCCCTAGTCTTCCTTTTACTGTTTACATACTTAGTTATTAAACAAACAAACAAATAAATAAATAAATAAATAAAATAATAAAGAATACACTTATTATCCTTTATCCACCTTGCCAGCTTCATCACCAGGTGGGCTTTAGCCTCTGTCATCGCATCCCTGCTGGTCCTGACAACACTCCTATACTCCTCCCAAGAGGACAGGCCCTTTTTCCATATTTCATAGATCTTCTTCTTCCTTTTGATGTTTTTGATGAGCTCCTCGCTCATCCACTCAGATCTCCTGCCTGCCTTTCCCGATTTCCTACTTTTAGGGATGCACTGATCCTGAGCTTGGAAGAAGTGCTGTTTAAACGTTACCCAGCTCTCTCAAGCACCTTTACCTTCTACAAATCTAGCCCATGAAATACCCCCAATTAAGTCCCAGAAGAGGTCAAAGTTGGCGCTCCGAAAGTCCAGGGTAGCAATCCTACTTTTTGCCTTACTTCTTCCACTCCAGATCTTGAACTCCACCATCTCATGATTGCTGCATTCCAATCTTCCCCCAGCTTTCACAACCTAACAAGCCCATCCCTGTTGGCAAGAACAAGGTCCAGAAGCACCCCCCACCTCATGGGCTCCTCCACTACCTGCATCAGAATATTATCTTCAACACATTGTAGGACCTGTTTGGACTGCGTGTGCCTGGCTGAGTTGCTTACCCAACAGATGTCCGGATGATAATTTGTGTAAAGCATGTACTATTTCTGATAAGAAAAAAGTCTGACAGCCATTAACAATTTAATTGTTAGCTGTGAGAAAAATGTTGATAAAGTTTGCAAGTTATTTATTTCTAGCTGTGTTGAAAAAGCGGTGGACATGTTTTCTGAGTTCTGTGATATCTGTGGCGTAAACAAAGCTGTAGCTTTGCCCTTTTGAAAAGGTCAGATGCAACATTTCCTAAACTGCTAGCTAAACTCACAGACCAAGAAAGGGTAAAAGAAATATTCAGAGGGACTATGGGTTACACAACCAGAAACAACATGTCAGCATGTCTGTGAGTTGAGGTTAAAACTGGGCAAAGAGGCATGAACACAACAATCTGATGATGAACAGCTGTGGCACTCCAGGTCCCAAGCTCCCCTCCCCTCCCCTCCCCTCCCCTCCCCTCCCCTCCCCTCCTTTCTTTCTCTTTCTCTTTCTCTTTCTCTTTCTCTTTCTCTTTCTCTTTCTCTTTCTCTTTCTCTTTCTCTTTCTCTTTCTCTTTCTCTTTCTCTTTCTCGTTCTCGTTCTCGTTCTCGTTCTCTCTCTCGTTCTCTCTCTCGTTCTCGTTCTTTCTCTCTTTCTCTTTCTCTCTCTCTCTTTCTCTTTCTCTCTCTCTTTCTCTCCCTCTTTCTCTCTCTCTTTCTCTCTCTCTCTCTCTTTCTCTCTCTCTCTCTTTCTCTCTCTTTCTCTCTCTCTCTTTTTTTCCCTTTCCCTTTCCCTTTCCCTTTCCCTTTCCCTTTCCCTTTCCCTTTCCCTTTCCCTTTCCCTTTCCCTTTCCCTTTCCCTTTCCCTTTCCCTTTCCCTTTCCCTTTCCCTTTCCCTTCTCTTTTCTCTAACCGGAACCCCCCATTTTGCAGGGCTGCTCTGAATGAGTTCTTCACCCAACCTGTACTCGTATCTGGGAATATCTTGACACAGGTACAGCACCTTGCACTTAGACTTGTTGAACCTCATTAGGTTCACTATTCTATCTTTTCCAGGTTCCTCTGGATATCATCCCTTCCTTCTATTGTATTGACTGCACCACTTGTCTTGGTGTCAATTTCAAACTTGCTGAGGATGCACTCGATCCCACTGTCTATGTCGTTCATAAAGATATTAAACAGTACTTGCGCTCTAAGAAAAGCATCCTTAAAGAGTTGCCAGCTCTGTTCAGCTCCTTTGTCCCTAAGGACAGTGTTCCAGGGGATCTAGTCCATTAGGTCTTTAAATAGCTTGAAGTGCACTTTTTGGAAGTTCAGGGTCCTAACCTTGCTGTTCTCCAGACCCATATTCCTCAAGATCACAAACTCAACCAGGGCATGGCCACTGCAGTCCAGACTGTCTCCGATCTTAACTTCTTTAATGAGTTCATCTGCACTGGTGAGCACCAGGTCCAGTAATGCTTCTCCTCTGGTTGTTTTGTCAAATATCTGGACCAGAAAGTTGTCCTCAATACATTCTAGAAGCCTCCTTGTTTGCTTGCATCCTGCTGTATTGCTTCTGCAGCAGAGATCCAGGTCGTTGAAGTCCCCCATCAGGATGTGTGTGCAAGTGCAACATTTCTTGTAGTTGAAGCAAGAAGGCCCCATCTACAGGCTCCCCTTGATCAGGTGGCCTGTAGTAGACCCCAACCACAAAGTGTCCTTTACTGATCTGGTCCTTAACCTTTACCCACTCTCAATCTGTCAGTGGCTGTTTCTCACAGGTGTCTCTTCATAATCAATCCATTCCCTGACATGAAGCAACACTCCTTCCCCTTCTTCACTGCCTCTCTTCTGAAAAGCTCGTAACCCTCTATTCCAGTGATCCATCCCACCACATTTCTGTGATAACAATCAGGTCACATGTTTCTAATTACAACATTGTTTCCAAATCATCCTGCTTGTATATTATATACATGTATTTTTTTTTTTCCAGAAGAAACAGTTAAGAAACAGAATGACCACTCACAGGTTCTGTGCAGTTTGCTGCAGTGGGTGGTGTTGGGATTTATATGTATAGATGTAGTTCTGTCTCCATTGAAACAATTTCAGGAATCAGTCTTTCTCTGATAAAATGGTTTCTCTGGACTCTTGCACTTTGCAAATTCTTTGTTGAATGAGCAGTTCGTACATTTTAGAAATATGTAGTAACATTATGGCTATTGTTTTCCCAGTGAGGCAACAGGGCCTGGGTGCTTTCAGAAACCAATGGTAGCAAATGAAATGAATAATTTGCTGGCTACAAGAAAATCAAATCCTCTTCATTAAGGATTTTGTTAAAATTGTTTTTAAAATATTATTATTGTATTAAATACAGAAATTCTTCACTCTAAGACGATTTTTTTTTTTCTTGGTATGGTTTGAATTAATAATTATTGGCTTGAATTGTTAATTAACATTAACATGGGTTGAATTGTTAATTAACATTATTTTTCATTTTATTTTAGTTTTGGATATTCTCTAAAGCTTAAATGAAATATTCAGTTTCAAATGTGTAGGTTTAAACAATTCATGATTATTAATAAAAATAATAATTTTAGATAAACTGATCAACAACAACATTTGACCTCATTCTTCAATGTAGTAAGCATTAATTTTTCAAGGCCACATTTTTGTAAGCAGTGCATGTTTCTTCTTGGGAAACTTTCCTTTTAACATTTTGTTACAAGCAAACATTTCCAGCCCGAAGTAGACTAAAGGCCAGACAGTGTTGATATAAATAAAGCCTCTGACATATAAGACTTTTTTTTTAAGAGATATTTTTTCATGAAGATTAAATTTAAAATGAATATAATTTATTTATTTAAGGCAAAGTAAAATCATCTGAAATACAATACAAAAGGGCATAACTGAAAAAAAATATCAGTGTTTCTCTGATTTAAAGAATGCAATGTAAAGATCACCATTTAGAAGAAATGTCATATTGCTTTTATAGGGAAAACAAACAAACAAACAAACATAAAAGCAAACAAGTAAACAAAAAAACAGGTAGCTTATATAATTAAAAAAAATATATATTTCCTTAGAGAATAATTAAGAAAATAATTAAGAATAATTTAAAAAAATCTGAATCAGAATAGAGATAATTAAGCAATCCAAATGTCTTCTTTAGTTTGTTGGAGTTTTCTTTTGCTGTTTTATAATAGCAAAGACATTAGCTACAATTTATTTATTAAGTTGATAAAATTTTGTTCAGATATATCTTCCCTGTTGATAGCAGAAGCTGAATTTTCCTGAGACAACTTTATCTATTATATGTTCATTGAACAGAGAAAGCATTTTAAAAATTTGCATTGTTGCCATGAGATGTTTTAGCTGAGAATAATAGCATGTGAATTTTTTTTTTTTTTTTCCACAAAGTTGTTGACTTCATATTCGGAAATGACTCCATCATTGTTTACATACCTGAATCAGAGCAATATGCACATACATATATCAATTACGTGTGTAAAGAGTGTGCACTCTCTGTAACAGCTAGGGTTTTTTTACTATTATTATTTTTTCTTCTATTTTTCTTTTATTTTTTTCTTCTCTCTCTTTTTATTTATTTATTTATTTTTTTCCCCTTACCATTAATGGTCCTAGTAAGTTGAAATGATGATAAACAATTAATCTGCAGTATATTCCAGTGGAGTCAACCACAGCAAACAGTTCAAGACAGGGACAAAAAAAAAAAAACAAAAAAACAAAAAAAACAAAAAAAAAAAAAAAAAAAAAAACATATTCAAGTTTGAATTCATTTACACCTAGGCTTACTGTGTTTGATATTTTGTTTCTGCCTCAATATAGGTTTCCAAGAACCTACTCAGTGAAGTCAAAGGTCTGATGATACAACTAAGTTTGGTCCTTAGCCATATTTATGTCTTCCATGTAGCATGGAAGGTATTGGTAAGTTTCATTTGGCCAAACTTAATCATATGATGTAGCTAACTGATGCTGTCTGCATAGTCGATGGTGAAGGCAGCACTTCAAAACACCTCAAGTGGATGGAAAGCTACAGGAGGTTAGCTGAGTTGCTGACTGTTTTTCTCCACCTCTTTAATTACTGTAAAAAGCTCAGACCTGGAAGGCTTACATGAAGTCCCCCTTCAAGTAATAAACCTCACCCAGTATCTCTGTGTGCTTTGAGAATAGTATGTAACATTTAATTGTATGTGATATTCTGTTCTATGTAGTGTACGCACACAAATGTGTGATGTAAATTTTAATAGGTATGCAAAGTAGATATATACTATGTTCTGTGTTAATACATGTTGAAAAAAAAATATGTTTTGTTTCCAAACTGTACTACAGAACAAATCATCCACTGCTGTTCATATGCTACAAGCCCATGAGGCAGTGAAGGAATTGTTAATGAAAAAACACTCTGTTGTATCTTTGAACTCAGAAAAGATGGCACTTGATATATTCACAACTGGATGAGCCCACAGTAATTGAATTTAGTGATTTTTTTTTTCTGTTATAAAAATGAAGTATATGATAAAATTGACACAATTAAATGTAATAATTCCATGGAGCGATTGTGGACTGTTATGTAACGCTGTGTAATCACAGGAATTTTGAAATAAATGTAGTCTTTAGTAGGCCATCTAAAATCAATCACTTATAAAACCATCTGAGTTATACAAGGTGGCCTATAGGGGGGATTAATAGGTGGAACATCTAATGTTGATTGGAGGGTCATTGAGTAACTTTCTAGAGTCTCATTATTTTCTGTTTAATATATATTTTATCAATACAATGATATAAACTCGTGATAATTATTTTCTAGTGGTATCATGTTATTTATTTATTTAATTATTGTAGTGAACATGCACAGATGATATCAGAAGCCAGATGTTTTTTCCATGGTTTAAATAAAGTAGTTCTGAAGTCACAGACAAGGTCTGTCAACTAATGTTTCACTAATTTTACACAAGAGTTAATGAGTTATTCTTTCATAAGCACTACTGATAAGCTGTTATTTTGCCTTAACTTAAGCATTTATAATTGTATTAGACACTCAGCAGTACTTTTTCTGGTCTCCATTTTCCTGTCCAGAAGGTGAGGTACTCCTACCACAGTGTTTTGTTTGCCAGGTTGTGGTGGTTTTACCCTACTATGCAGCTGAACTCCACCACAACCACTATCTCACTCCCCCTCCTCAAAGGCAAAATGGGAAGAAAATACAATGGAAATGGTTCATGGGTTGAGATAAGGAAAGGGATATCACCAGTTATCATCATGGTCAAATCAGACTCAGTGTTTGGAGACCCCCCCTCCCCCCCCAGTCCTCCATCCTCCACCCCCCATCCCTTTCTACCTCCTCTCCCTGAGCAGCACAGGGTAATGAGGATTGGGGGTTGTGGTCAGTCCATAATACTTTGTCTCCACTGCTCCTTCACAGTCACTTTCTGCCCCTGCTCCAAGACAGGGTTCCTCCCACAGGATGCCATTGTTCCTGAACTGATCCTTTGTGGGCTGCCCACAGCAAGTAGCTCTTCAAGAACTGCTCCAAATATGGGTTCATACCCCAGGGAAAATCCATCAGGAGCAAACAGTTCCAACATGGGTCCCCCACAGGTGGCAGTTACTCACAGATTACATGAAGATTATAGGCTCCTGCATGGGCTCCTCTCCATGGACTGCAGGTCCAGCCCGTGGCCTGCTCCTGTGGGGGCTCTCTATGGGCCACAGCCTCCTTCAGGCCACATCCACCTGCTGCATGTGGGCTCCTCCATGGGCTGCAGGGGGGCAGCCTGTTCCACCATGGGCCTCTCCATGGACTGCAAGGGAACTTCTGCTCCAGCACCTGCAGCACCTCCTACTAACCTTCTGTATTGACCTTGGTGCCTGCAGGGTTGTTTCTCACTCCTCTCTCCCAGCTGCTGTGGTGCAGCAGTTGTCTTATTTATTTATTTACTTACTTACTTACTTACTTATTTATCCTTTCTTAAATACACTGTCACAGAGGTGCAATCAACATCACCTATTGGCCCTGCTCTGGCCAGCAGCAGTTCCCTTTTGGAGCTAGCTCTAATCTGGTATGGGGCAGCAGCCGGGCACTGCTCACAGAGGCCATCCCTGAAGGCCCCCTTCTCCCAGGCCTTCTCAACAGAAGCCCAGGTACCTTAGCAAATCTAATCAATATTAGACATACTTAATCTGTGAGTAAGCGGCTGAACCCCACCCTTCAGATTCATCCTTGTTTCTTGTGATAACAAGATATACACAAGACAGTGCTAAAGAAATTTGCTGTTTTAGAAAATTCTATTACCTGTCTAGTATAAGACAATAAAATAATGATAAATAATGGCCCTTGGCAACTTGTATTTCAGGAAAATTTTAAATGATAAGGCTAAGAATTTCTTTTTTTTTTTTTTTTTTTAAGTAAGTAGCAGTTGTTTTTGCTGTTGTTGTTCATAAAACAGTGATTATAAGAAAGAATAAAGGCTTTTTTTTATTATTATTTCTTTAGCCTTTCTTTTTGAAGGGCTTCTTTTTTCTAAAATTCTAAATTCTAAAATTCTTTTTGAATTTTACCTCAGCAGATTTTTTGTTTTTAATTAGATCTTTTTAAAAGTATTTTAGGTTGAGTAATAAAAAAGTTTAAACCCTTAATTCAAACACTAGTTACTCTCAGGCTAATACAAAATATATATACTTACATTAAAATGAAGCTAAAGTATATAGCTGTATTTTTCAGGAGAGCTGAAATAGGGTGAGCAATCCTATTAAATTTTAGTAATTAGACACTTTGGAAAACTGCCCAGTATCTAACTTTGTTACAATCATCCAAGTCTCTGCAAAAATATGACCTTCAGATCTCAGGGAATTTTACAACTTATTTTAAATCTTTATGACAAACATAATACTACGTAAGTACCTACCATATTTCTGTTATTTTATTTCCTTTTTGAAGGTTTCAGGTTTTGTTGTTGTTGTTTTCATGGACTCAGAGTTATAGAATCACATAATCATAGAAGAATGGCTTGGCTTGGAAGGAACCCCAAAGATCCTCTAGTTCCAACCCCCTTGCCATAGACTGGGACACCACCCAATAGATCCCATTGCTCAGGGCCTCATCTAACCTGGTCTTGAACACCTCCAGGGATGGGGCATCTACAACCCCTCTGGGCAACCTCTTTGAGTGAATCACCACGCTCTGAGTGAAGAATTTCCTCCTAACCTCCAATCTAAATCTCCCCTCTTTTATTTTAAAACCATTCCTCCTTGTCCTGTCAATATCTGACTGAGCAATGAGTTGATCTTTTTTATAAGTCCCCTTCAAGTACTGAAAAGTTGTAAAAAGGCCACCCCAGAGCCTCCTCTTCTATAGGCTGAACAGCTCCAGCTCTCTCAGCCTTTCTTCATAGGAAAGGTTCTCCAGCTCCTTGATCATCTTTGTGAACCTCCTCTGGATCCACTCTGACAAAGCAACATCCTTCTTGTGCTGAGGGCTCCAGACACAATACTCCAAGTGGGGCCTCACAATGCTTTAAAAACATGGGTATACACTTTATGAGTTAGAAAGCCATGTGCACATAGACAAGTAATTGTCTGGTCCACAGAGATGGTTTTACATTTTTTATGGTTTTAAGGTCCATTTTTCATACTGAATTTACTGGTGAAAGTGAAGCTGGAATAAAAACAGTAGGAAAATGGAACAAGAATTTACAAATGCAGAATGAAAAAAAGTGTGAAAATATGTAAAAGATTTATTTCTTGCAGTCCAGCCTTACCATAGCTCATCTCTGATGCCACATTGACCTACTAACTGCTTGCCACATAGGCATAAGAATCATGATTTGAACATCTTACTTTATTGACTGTTTTTAGGATTACTCAGATCAGAAGAAACCTCAGGAATCTCTAGCCCAACCCCCTGTTCAAAACAATGACAGCACAGAATTCAGACCATCTCAGTCAGAGCTTTGTCATGGAAACCTCCAAGGAGGTTTATTCCACAGCAATAAATCATGATATGATTTATTCTCCAATGTACTTAGATGACATTTTGTCTACTAAAGCATAGCATTCAGTGGCAAGGTGAATTCTAACCAAATTCAAACCAAAAAATACTGAAAGCCACATGATTACAGTTTTGATAGTGGAATGTCATCTGGATCCGTGTGCATTTGAAATATCTATATAGTGCATAAGTAAGAATAATAACATTGATCCTGTGTGGCTTAGGAAAGTCACTGGATTGTACTTCTGTGAAGGAAATGTGTTTCTTTTTTCTATGAAAACAAACAATACATGCAGAAGGAAATGACTTTGAAAATCATATATAATGTGTATTTACAGAGTGTGATTATCAGAGGAAGGTGTGGCTTTATGTGAAGGTGCAAGTCAGAGTTGGAAGGAAACTTTCCTGGGTGCAGACTGAGTGAAGAATAATGCCATTTCATTTGCAAACCTATTCCTTCACATGCTCAGGAGACACCGCTTATATTATTAAGCTTTATTCTGACAATGTTTATTGATGTGAAGTGTACTGCAGATGAAACTCTGCAGTTGTTAAGCACTGCAGAATTAAAATTCCTGGTGGGCAAAGCAGAAAGGAATAATTAATTAATGTTTCATTCTGTAGCATTTATGACAACTACTAAAATAAAATACTAGCAAAAAGCACAGGCTGTGTACCTCATCTAAGGATATAATTATGGTTTCCCTAATATGTAGGGAAAGATGCAAAAAACATAGTCCTCAAAATCTCACTAAACTCCATAGTGCATTATTTTCTATCCAACAGATAGACATAGAAATATGTAACAAAACAACTACTTGGCAAAGTACCAAGAGAGTCTTGTTCAAAGAAACAGAAGCATCACTAAGATAATCCGTGATTTAGTCTTTGACAAGTTGGCATCCTAGAATTCTCCACTGTATGAGCTGTTGTGTGCTGACTTCAGCACGGGAACTGTAAAACTGTAGCATTACCATCTCTGCCTTTGCAACCTCTTATAAGAATAGCTGTTTATATATATTTGATCTATATGTAATAAAAAGGCTAACAAAGAACAGTTATACCTTAAGTAAACATGTCATAATGCTAGAGCAAAAAGAGAATGTAGAATATTTTACAGAGTTTTGTTCCAGAAACACTTGATTCCCCTGTACTGACAGAATAATGTAATTCAAAACATCCATAACATTATTTTCCAATACAGTCAACAATTCTTCATGCATTAACATAGACCAGGTTGTCAAAAAAAATGATTAAAAACATTTTAATACTTGATGGCACAGAGTGCAATGGTAAGTATCTCTTGTTAGGAGAAAGATGAACGTTTTTTGGCTGTTGCTTCTAATCTGAGACCAAGAGGTAAGGGCAGAGGTTTTATCAGTCGAGTATTCAGAACAAAGTAGCAGTTTCTGAATGTAATAATAATGAAATATATCTCTGTGATTAAGAAAAACTGGTTCTTTGCATCTTTTTGGCTGTTTGAAATTGTTTAGCTTTGTGCATTTGATAAACGATTGTCTCAACCACCTTTGCCAATGTTAGGCTGGGTGACGTTTTTTGCTCCTTCTATCTCTTTTGCCTGATAATTCACAAATGACTTCGTGAGCTTATGAGTGGGAAGGTACTGGTTGTAAAGAAAGCTTTAACATTAACTGCAAACCAAGAAATAACAAACATGTAAAAAGAAGATAAACAAATCCAGAGCACACAAAATAATGAAGGAATGAGAAAATCAGGAAGAGGGGAAATTCAAAGAGCACAGAGAACACAAGGAGAGGGACAGAGTATGTAAAAGTGTTTTGAATCTAGAAAAGATGGCAGGTGAAACAGGAAGTTTTTGTTGTTGTATGTTTGTTTGTTTGCTTTTTCTGCATAGCCTTTTTTCTTTATGTCCTCTAACTCTGAAATTGCTGAGCTCTCAAGTCAACAGAAGTGTAATAGTAATAGCCCTTCAAAAAAGAAAAAAAAAAAAAAAAGAAAAAAAGAAAAAAAATGATAACACTTCAGCAGTATGTTGTTTAAAAGAAAGCAAGTTAAGCTGGGATGCTGGTGTAGGTCTCAGAAGATGGTCTTCTGAAAGAAAATATAATACATTTTTAGGTGTATGTGATATTACGCAATGCAGTTAGAATATGGCTGTTGTATGTGCAATACTATTCTTGGAGAATGGCATTGGGCAGAAATGCTGTATCCCTGGAGTCAGGGAATCATCAGGGAATCTTTTATGAAGGAAGTAATTCTTGTGCGGTTGATCCAAAATGCTGAAAAGTAAGAAAGCAAAAGGGGAATCTTTTCTCCTCTCTTGGTTCCTTCAAACATGGCTCCAGCTGTAACATGGTGTCCCTCAGAGGACTGTGGCAGTTTTGCCTCCACAATGCCACCATATTGGCAGCAGGCAGGAGAAAGTGAGAAGAAAAGAAAACCCTGGTACTATCCTCAGCTCTGAAGGGAAACAAGAATATGCAGCTCAGAAGTTCTGGAAAGAAGAGTTAGGATAATCTAAGATGAATGCATTTCCTGTCTTTGCTACAGTGATAAAAATATGAAGCTAAAAGAGTAAACAAGTCTTTTTCAACTGTAAGGACAGACAAAGACTTTATAGAAAAAAAAAATGCACACAAGAAAAATGTTAATTAAAAAAAAAAAAAAAAAGTCTATCCTTTCACAATGGTGAATTTGGTATAAATAATGCCTGTTTTACACCAAAATATCATAACCTTAAGTCTATGAAATTTATCTGTAACTGCTTGACTATCACAAGTCACTGAAGAAGTGTGATACACTTGTTACTGAAATGAACATCCTCTAAAATCTTTAAAACCTAGAAAGAATTACAGATTTATTTTTTTTAAGAATACGTTAACTCTTAAATATACTGTGACCTCTCTCTCCCTGAAAGGTTGCATTGCTTGTGCTCACTGTAATATAACTGAAGTTAATCAATACAAGTAGATATGGCAATATTTTCCCATGAGTCATGATTAAGCCATTAGTAGTGAAAGAAAAGTATTTTAAGATAAAGCTTTATTGTTTATAGGATAATATAACCAATTTATTTGGAAAAAAAAAAAAAAAAAAGAAAAAAAAAAAAGTTTATCTTCCTCTTAAGATATTCAATAGAATTTCAATGATTTGTTAATGTATACAAATAATGCATTTTTGCTTCCATACAACCCTTTTAATATCATTCTTCAAAATCCTATAGATACTTCTAGAAGGTTAAGTAATCCATGATTATGGATGCCCATTCCCAAAGGGCTGTCAGAGGTACAGTTGCATGAACTGAAGGACAAAATATAACAGTCCTTTTCTTTTGGGGGTTGGCGGGGAGGGGGGCAACAGGCATTGCTGTGATAAAGAAACAGGAGTTTGTATTTTTAACGTGTGCATTTCTGTTTGTTGGAGATGTTTTTTTTAATATATTAAATAACACCTCAAGAACCAGACTGCAAACAATAGTGGGCAACTTTCATTGTGGAAATCTTATCTTGCTCTTTGGGTGTTTTTGTTTCCAATGGCAACATTTGCAGATTAAGTTATGAAAATAAGGATTATAACTCTTTGATGTGAGTTTATACTAATTTCCCAGAAGTCATTTGCCATAAGTACATATTTAAGCAATTATATATATGTGGGATTTTTTGGATACGTCATCTTCCCAGCTGTTTCAAAAATGTACCATTACTTCCTATTGCCAAACTACCTACCTCTGTGCACCCCTTCCACTGCCACTAATAATAATAATAAAGATAAAGAAATACTTTAGTGCATATTGAGGTTTAAAATGCTAAATTACAGCATGGCAGGCTACCAATTCCTGTCAAATAGACAGTAGATAGACATGCATTCATCACAGTTCTCATTCTGATCAACAAGTTGAATTTTAGAGAGGAAAATAGTAATCTGAATGTTGAAGTTATTTGAGAAGCAAGGAATCAAGGAAATGGTGTTCAATACTTTTCTTCACAATGTGCTGATCAGTGACTTTCCTTAGACATTTAACAGCAGAAGCTTACAAGTATTAAATACCAAACTTTCCTATACTTGAAATTGTAGTGCTGACAGAACTGAACTTCAAATTCGCATATCATTAGTACATTTCTGTTTTTTTGTTTGTTTGTTTTTTGTTTGTTTGTTTTTTGTTTTTTGTTTTTGTTTTTTGTTTTTTTAAGGTGTAGCCTTTGTGATGATTAAAAACATATTCTGTTTTCATGACAGTTCTAGAAATAGAGCTTGCAATCAGAAAATCTTATGTCACTCAACGTCAGTGGCATGCAGGCAATTAGACCACCATGCAGTAGCCCACAGCCATAGTGTCAGCTGCTTTTCTGTTGACCAAGGCTTTTGGAGTGAAAGCTTGCTTTGCAATGGGAATGCAACTCCTATGGCAACTACCCGGCTATAAGAACTACATAAAAACTGGAGGAATCCCTACATGTTTACAAATATTTGTTTAGAGTAAAATAATAAGCACTCTGGAGGAAAAGAGAGCAAAGGAAAACTGTGATTCTCTCCATGTTTCTCCAAGTCCCAGACAATAAAGTTAAAACTTGTTGACTTGGTGCTGCTGATTTAAGCTTAAGAATTTCTAAAAAGTTTTTTATTGGAATTAATTAGTATACTCTGAGGATGTAAATGAGAGAGATAGAAAGGTGATGATAAGGGAGGAATTCTTACATGGAAGTGTAGACACAGATTGGTAAGGTTTTTATCAGCTTTTTTACTTTGTTACCAATACAGTAAGGGTGGTATGATGGAAATGAGCTTAGAATAGCTACCTAAACATGTAATAAATCTCTTCCATGACTGCATTATTGGACTGAAATTTTGCTTTGTTCTATGTAGAAATTCAAGGTTTAAGTTTCAAATATAAATTTTGCAAAAGCTGATTATGTTACCATGTATCATTACATATCAGTATGAAAAAAAAAATGGTATTCAAGTAATAGTCTTACTTTTCATTCATTTTTTCAATATTTTATTTTCCGTGTCATTTGGGTTGTAATTAAAGTCTCAACAGAAAATACTGTTTGTTTTTTGCCTTTTTTGTTGTTGTTGTTTTGTCTTGTTTTGTTTGTTTTGTTTTGTTTTGTTTTTCTCACTTAGGAATGTGCATCTGTTTACTTGCCTAGTACTATAGCTAGTACTTTAGTATGTTTGAGGATTGTGTCTTCTTGGTAATGTCAAGTGGTTTGTTTCCATAAAACTTTAAGTGAATTCAGATTGTCAGGTATTATTCTTTGACAGTGACTAAGATGTATTAATGTGCTTGTTTAAAATTTAAACACAAAAGAAACAATATTACACCTATATATATAATAAACATTTAAATAGAGAAGACTTTCAGAAAATATAAGTTTATCTAAAGATTGCAATTTCACAATATATAATAAAATCATTGTATGGATGGCTTTTTAAATTATTATGTATTGCGACTTCTTCAAATTGTTAAACAATTTGAACACTATGTCTTAGATTGCCACAAATAGGACAAAAGACATTTACGTCTTACCTTCAAATATGGTCTCCAGAGCAATGCATCAGGCAACATATGCATGTGTACCACATACATATTCAAACATAAAAAAGAGAAATAACAAGTAAAATAAGATGTTTATATTACTTGATTAAAGCTGTGTATTGTTTATGATTACAAAAAAAATAACAACAAAAAAAAAAGTGGTGGGTGTGGTTCTTTCATTCTACCTGCAGATTATTTTATATATATATATATATATATTTGTTCCAGAAAAAAAAAAAAATGTATCTTTTAAAAAGTGCATCTTTTAAAATATTGCCCTAGACTATCAATAGTTGACATGACTAAGTCATAAAACAAGAAAGTCATAAGCCTGCTACATGCCTTTTTGAAATTAAGGGCCAATTCAGTCCCTAAAGGAAGCAAGAAGAATCTCCTTGATATTCATGGGTGTTATTTTGGAGCAGCGACTTGCCTGAAGATAAAATGTTTTGCTTCAAATCAGACCCAAATTTTAACACTGAATCCAAAATGAAGGAATCTTAGATTTTTTTTTATCTTTTTTTTTTTTTTTTTCCTTTCATAGGTATTTTCCTGAAATGTGGGATTTCATTAACTGGTATAACATGGATATGAATTCTCCATTAAAATTCAGAAATGAATTCTTAAAATATAATACGTATTAACATTAAAGTGTGCAGTGATTCCTAATGATAGGAAAATGTCCCTGAAACCAAGCAGAAAATTACTAACAATGACAAATTTTATACAAATATGTATAAAATAATTTATCACTCAGTTGTGTATATGCACTATATACATTATATACGTTATGTAATGAATGTGAATGTATATATAAAACATACATATATGTGTTACTGTATAGGAACCTTTGAAAATGAGAACACCCTAAAGATTGAATAAAATACAGGATCTTTAGAAAATACAAAGGAAATAAAGTAAGAATTAAGATGTTTATGTTAGTAGAGAATGAGATACAGAAAACAATCCTGGAAACAGAGATTAGGAAATGGTATTGTAATAGTTTAAATTTACTCTTATATGAGAGTAGCCACACTGTATCAGCAAACAAAGTATATCTTTGAAAACAAAGATATACTTCAAAGTATATATACTTCAAAGATATATTTAAAGTATATCAAAGTATATCTTGTTCAGCATCTTAATTTTGATACCATTCTGTGGCAGACAGGGAAGGCACAAGAACAAGGGCATGCATGTATAGATATATAATATAGATATACTCATACTCATATAGATATACTCTCCATTAGCCACTTGGTATTGTCTGAAATAATTATTTTTGTATTTATTTATTTATTTATTTATTTATTTTTGTTTGGTTCGTTGGTTTGGTTTGTTTTTTCCTTCCACGAATGAAGATAAATATTTTTTGGCCCTATGTAAACTGAGTCTGCATTTACGGGCAGACATAGAATTTCAGTAAGAGCAAATTGATAGTTTACCTCCTGTTTTGAACTTCCAGTCTGATTATTTTAGTCTTTAGATTCCATTTTCATTTTACAACAAACATTCATTCCTTATTCTTGGCATCCATGATTTCAGAGACTTCTGTTACATGCCTGAGGTTTAAAAGACAGCTGTCATACAGAACTGTTTATATGTCTTTGAGAATCCTTGCTGCCTCTCTTTGTTTCTTTTCTGGTGTTATCATTCTTTTGGTACTATGAGGATCGGAACTATTTTGTTCTCTTTTCCTTTCCTCATCATTCTGAAAATATAGTTTTTCTCTTTTTCTCTTTTTCTTTCTTTTTCTTTCTTTTCTTCCTGTCTTTCTTCTTTCCTTCTTTCTTTCTTCTTGTCTTCCTGTTTAGCTAATATTCTCAGAGAGCTTTTCAGTTTAATTGAAACATCTTAATCGAAACACCAAGTACTACCATATTACTCTACTGCACTCTCTGACAATTTTTTTAACACTCTAACTATTCTCTCTCTCTCTCTCTCTCATATATATATATAGATAGATAGATAGATATAGATATAGATATATACACACACACAGACACACAGATATATAATTTAGGGTATGAATATGTGCTTCAGAAATCCAATATAAATATAAACATATTTATCAAAAGCATATTTTAGCCCAGTTCCTGGAAGATAGCTCTCTACAAAATATGAATCCCTCTCATCACTGGCTACATTTATGAGTTTAAAACACTATTGTGCAGTGACTGAAGGATAGTATGTAATTCTCTGTATTTCAAAGGAAATAGAAAACTGCTAGTCCATCTAGTCTAGTCTTCCCTTTGCTATTGTCAAAGATAATATGTTTCAAAAAGTACTGTAGCAGGCATATTCACAACAACCCATTTGCAGAGTATATTTCTTTTCACATTTGTTACACTTTACAGCTTGAAACAAGAAGCTTCAATTCTTCATCCTTCAAGTCATAGCCATCACTCTTCAGTGCACAAAGTAATCTTTAACTGACAGGAGCAAAAAGATATGTTTTGAGGAGATAGATTACTGCATCATTTTCCACCGTGGGTATGTTACATCTTCCTCTGAAGTATGTGGCCCTGGCCAGTGTTAAAGGCAGAGTGCTGAATTAATCACAGGTCTGCTCCAGTAGAGCAATTCTTATAAGAGTGTGGATGATTCAGTGAGCATATACCATCTATACTACATAAGAATTTAATTCTAGCTGAAAATGTATAGCAGTGCCTATCAAAAAGCCAATTGATTGTACTTGTAATTCATTTAATGACGTATATGCTTATATAATATTGGATTTCATACGTGTGGTGCAAGCTTTGCAAGTATTCATTGTTTTTTGTTGTGGGTGGTTTGGTTTGATTTATCTGTTTGTTTGTTTGTTTGTTTCCTAGAATTCAAATTTGTTTTTTCTTTTATTTTTGCACATGGCTGCTATAAGAAAAACTTTACAGTTATTATTATAAATATTTTCCTTGCCTATGTATTAAATGGAGAAGACTGCAGCCTGGAACTGCAGAATGCTCTATCATAATCTTTTCTTATCATGTATTTGTGTGTGTGCTATCTGTCAGTGTTTCTTTAATTTAAAAGAGCCAGTTATAACTGAAGATAGTCATTCTTTATCAACAAAATATTTTCAACAAGTTAGTTGGGACAGGTCAAATTCCTGTTCTGCCTTGAATAAATCACTGTTCTGCATTCAGTAAATCAGTTAGCACCTACTAGCCAACTAAAAATGGGGATAATGACATCTTTCTAACTCACAGAGGTGGTGTGATAGATACACTAAAGTCACTAAACACACTAGTGATCATCTGATCAAAGATTTAAGATCAGTGATCATTCTTTTCTATGCAGCGTATGAAGCACTAGCACAGGTTGCCCAGAGTTTCCATCGTTGGAGATGTTTACAAGTCATGGCACGTAGTCCTGGGGTGGCCCTGCTTGAACAAAGAGACTGGACCAGATGACCTCCAGAGGTCCCTTCCAACTGCAACCATTCTCTGATTCTATGATTCTGTGATTCTGTGATCAGTTTTCTAAGTCAAAATCCTCAACTGTTCTTTATTTAAGCTGCTTCAGAAGAAAGACATTGATCAACCAGAAAAGTTAACTATATACTGACAGTCTGTGTGTACTATAAATCATATTCAAAATGTTTATATTGATCTTGACCCTTCTGTTCACTTCTAAAATCGTTTTGTTGTATTCATACTCTTCTGAAGTTCAGTCTAGAAAAGACTGTTATGTCATTTAGGTCTACATGAAATTAGGTCAGCATGAAATTATAGAGTATTTAGATACATGTTTTCACACCACTTTATGTGGAACGTGAAAATTTTTTTATTCTTATTATTTATTCTTATTTTATAGTTCTCTGTACTTTCAGAAGTTCAGTCTTTAAGACCAGTTTCCTGCACAGATGACCTATTGTTGTGCAAAAAATCTTCTCTCCCACTTCCTAAATTAATATTTTCTCAGATATATGTTATTCAGTTTGCATTGCAGAAATTAATCTTAGTCTATGAGGTTTTTAAAATGGATAAAAGTAGTTTTGATACAGAATAAACAAAAGAACCTAGAGTATCTCTGAACTTGGACATCTGGAATGATGCAGATAAAAGAGCCTTGATTGATTGTGTCTGGTAAACTACAGGGAAATGTTTATTGAATCAAATTACTAAGAAAACCATCATATACATAACTTCCAAAGTTGAAAACTTCCTTCTTTAAGAATTAGAAAATTCATGTAACATATATATGAATTAGGTTTATTTTTCCTAATAAATGCATTCAAATATTCAACTGTTTATTCTTTTCATGTATTTTTCAAAACATGTTGTTCCAGAGGTCTGTAAAGTACCTTTCTAGTTCTTGTACATTAATCCACATTTAATTAAATTTGCTGTCATTAACAATTATGGGAACTGAAAATAAATTAGAAGAGTATAAGGTAGGGTGAAGTAGTCCAGTTCTGTGTTTAATTCCTTAAGACTATTGACCCTTTTTTAAAACTATGTGGATTCACAGAAATCATTTTCTTTTGCATATATTTTCACCGATTTGACACATCACAGATTTATAATCTGCAAATTATCTTGAGAATTGGATAAAATGGGATTTTGATCAAATGCCATTTCTACATGTTGTTGAAATACAGAATTATGTATACTTCTGAAGGAAAACAGTGGACTCCCGTAAGTAAGGTAGTTCTTTTTTGATCATCTGTATGATGTCACTTACAACATTAGCGCTCACATAATTCTAAACAGACATTGTTTCCTGCTAGATCTTTTATGCTCAGGGGTGACTGTCTTTACTTTTAATTACACAATGGGTTATTTATTTGAAGGGTTCATTCTTGTATAACATAATTAGCCTTATCTCTATGTTTTCTAGTTTTCAAGGTTACCTGTGATTCCATGAAAGACACAAATCACTGGATTTAACTCTTCTATGTAGACTGCAGAGACATAAGCATATCCAACTTGAATAAATGTTCAAAAATTTGCACTGAAAGGTAGCCTACCTAACAAAAACTGACTCTAAGTCTTGTTAACCAACATACTGTGCACAGAAAACCAAAAATGGTATAAATTCCCTTGCCTGTAAATAAATACATGTCTTCTTGTGCACAAATTCTGTTCCTACTCTCATGTAAGCAAGGACAGAATGAATGTCTGTATGTTTTGTTTGTTGTTTGTTTGTTTGTTTGTTTTGTTTTTTCAAAATAATGTTCTCTGCAGTGATTTTGCTTCAATGTGTAGAGTAGAATTAACAGCACAGCTCAAGTAAGACACACCTGTCAGGTGAAGTAAAAAGACATTGGTAGATGTGCTACTGGTTAAAATAAAACTTTAGTATGCTGTTTAAATCCTAAGATATTTTTTAGAAGACCTCACTGGAATACTGATAGCTCTGTTTCATCCCACCTGCGGGGAGAGGGGGAGTAACTCAGATTCATAAATCCCATTGGTGTGGACTAAGGTGAGGTAACACTCAAGATCCATGCATAAACATCAGCTTGACTAGGAACAGAGAGCACAAATTCTCTGTTAACGTTGGCACTCTCACTGTTATATATATGTATCTATCTAAGCTATGTGGCTTTATGGAAGACCAAGGTAGGCCTAGCACCACTTGACAGCTTTGAGGGAAAGGGAAAGGAAAAAGAGAGAGGGAGGGAGAGATCACCAGTCCTGAATCAAACCTGCCAGCTGGGGTAGTTGGCATAGAGTGAGTCTCCCTACAGATTTGTACATGCCCTTGTGTGCCCCAGCTCTGTAAGTGGTTGAAACGCCAGTACTTTTCCATATCTCTTAAGGCAAATCAGGAGGAGTGACACCAGTCCCCTCCCCATGCCTTCCTGTTTCTCTGTCTCTCGGGGCTTTGTCTGAGTTCACAGTATAGTCACTTGGGACTTGTAACTTACAGGGCTCTTAACACTTCTCATATTAGAGTTTATAATAGGAACTTCTGGGATGCTATCTTATGACAATATGGTACTAAAGACATGGACCTGTAATCCATTGTTTTGTAAAATATTAGATTTTTTAACAAGTATACTTCTCCATTTTAATTCCCAGTGAAACATTTTCAACATTCGTGGTTCAAATTCTTATTTGGTTTAAAGGTGGTGCTCCTGTGATATAGATTTATTAATCAGCATTGTCTACAGTTTTAAAGAACTCATTCAGTGGACCTGTGAAAACAAATACCGAAACACTTTCTCTCTTCTAATTGCCATTGATTTAATGATTTAAGGAATGACAGCTTTGTTGTTTGTTTGTTTGTTGTTTGTTTCATTGTTTTTGTTTGTTGTTGTTTGGTTGGTTTGGTTTATTTTGTTTTAAGAATTTGGTGATTTGTTCTGGAGAAATTTATCTGAATAGCTTTCACAGGATGGTTTGTAGGTTTATTAGTTTTTCATTTGCTTTGTGGTTTGAGAGACCTACACAGAATGCACACTTCCTTTGCATTCTTTCTTTCTTTATCAGAGCATAACCATTTTATTTTTTTCAAGGACTGGTGTTATTTTTCTCATTTATCATTGGAACTTCTAATTCACTTGGAGACTCTGCAAAGCTTCACATATTTGTATTCATCTATTTTGTTTTTTTTTGTTGTTGTTCTTCATATGTTTTACTTTTTTGTTTTGTTTTGTTTTGTTTTTCCAAGCATTTTCTTGGAAGTATGAACTCTTTTATAACGATTTTTCTTGATCTTTCATTGTGACTCCAGCTTGCCCTCTTGCCCTCTTAGATGGATATATACTGAGACTACATAAGTCTGTGAATGTACAAATGTTTGTGTGTATATGCACACATATATAACCGCATGCATATGTATGGATGTATACAGTTGTGTATATAAGCATAATATATTTAGAAAAAGCTATCATGGATACACAGAATATCCATATTTAGGTATATAAGGACACACAGACCTTATGCCAGAGTGGCTAGCTTTATAAAACTATCATGGAGCATAGTCTTCTTTCTATGCTCTTTTCAAGGACTTCACCTTTTCATGACACTTTCACAAGTCAAGTGTGTAGTAATATCTGTTCATCACTGTGACAAAGCATTTTTGTCTTCTGCAATCTGAAGGTCATTACGTTAGTGCTGATGTTCTCTCAGCAGGTGGTCGATGTCAATTATTTTTTGCTTCTGTATAATGAAAGCTGCTACATATTCATTTCAATTCTGTTGCAGAGCTCTGAAGTTCTGACAAGCTGTGAACAGTTCTTCAATCAGGTAAACTTATGACCAGCTTTATACTAGTTGGAATCATCGTGTCCTGACTAACCTGGATTTCTCACTACCTGTTTCTATGTTTGCCTCATGCCCAGTGGCTAGGTTGTCTTTTTCCTTTCTTTTTCAGAGCTTGTGTCAGTAGACAGGCATCCAGACCTGACTTGTTCACTTTCTCCGAGTATTTCCAAATATTGGACAAGCTGAATTTGTTGTAACAGATGCATGCACAAGATAATTCACATATATAGTACTTGGACCATGTCCAGATGTACAACCTGCCTTTCCCTTGTCCAAGTCAGCATAGTGTCTCTAGTCAGATCAGGCTGAATTCTGCTTCTATGGCATTAAAATCCAGGCTCTCAAGACTAGTGTCATGACTACCTATATCAGTCAGGTGGACATGAAACAACATGACCTTAAATCTTGAATAAAATGCTTCTTAATCATGTTGCATTCAGATGAAAAATCCCCAGCATATGACCATGTGATGTTAGATTAATCAATCAATAAAACAAACAAACAACAAAACAATTTCATCAACTCTTCCATCTGCTGCAGTGATCAAATTCCCAATTTCATGCTGAGGATGATGTAAAACATATTGCCATATATTTTACACATGATTGTATTTATGTATCTACATATGACTTATCTCTATCATCTATTGAAAAGAAAAAAAAACCTGTTTTTTGTTTGGGTATTCTTTTTTTTTTTTTAAAAAAAAAAAAACTATAAAGATTTTCTTTTTCCAAAGTATTCGATTATCTTATGATCCATAAGAAGGTCGATGTGCATTCTTACTACATGAACAACTAAATCTGTTGAAGAACAGGATGACTGGATACCCTGTCCATATATGTGTCTAATACCTCTCATCAGAACATTCTCTCTAGTATATTCCAATACATTGCCAGTGACAAGTCAGGATGTAGCAACGAATTAATGAAACACCTAGTATAAATAAAAAAAAAGGTTGAAAGTATTCAATTCATGTACCTGCAGAATTAGTTTTTACAGTGGAAAGCAGAAAGAGTATAGCAGCTGTGGACCTGCCTCTGTTTGGTAGAATTGTTTATCTTGGCTTACATAGTACTGTGTACATCAGGTAGGTACAAAATTATAAGCATTATAATGTCATCTGTCATACTGACAAGTTTAATCAGAGGGAAACATGGAAGAAGAGATTGCAATATAGAGATAATCTTGGAAAAGAAGAGTAAGATTTTCACAACTTCTTTGTTAAAACAGAATCATAGACTCTGGTTGAGGCACAAAGACACCTCTGGAGATCATCTGGTCCAACTCTTTGCTCAGAGCAGGGTCACTGAGGATAGATTGCTTGGGGCCATGACCAGTTGGGCTTTGAATATCTCCAAGATGGATATTTCACAGCCTTTTTGTACAACCTGCTGTTGGACCACCTTGAGAGTAAAGAAGTTTTTTCTTATGTTCATGAGGAATTTCCTGTATTTCAGTTCATTAACTCTCATCCTGTCACTAGTTGCCACAGAGAAGAGTCCGGCTCTGTCGTCTTTACTCTGTCTATCAGGGACTAATACATACAGATAAGATCCTCCTCAGCCATCTCCAGGCTGAGCAGTCCCAAATTTCTCAGTTTCTGTTCTAATCGCTTAATCATCTTTCTGGTTCCTCCAGTGTGTCCATGTCTCTCTTGTAATTGGAAACCCAGAACAGGAACCAGCATTCCAAACGTGTCTGACCAGGTCTGATCAACCCTCAACCTTCTGGCAATGTTCTAACTAAGGCAGCCCAGGGTGCTGTTGGCCTACTTTGCTGCAAGATCACAGTGCTGACTCATGATTACCATGGTGTCCACTGGAACCTCCAGGGCCTTCTTTGCTAAACTGCTTTCCAGATGCAGAATATACAGGGACATGAGTATATACATCTTATGGTCAGGACATGGCATTTCCCTTTGTTGAACTTCATGAAGCCCATGTTGGCCCATTTCTCCATCCTGCTTAGAAGCATGCTGTGAATGGCAGCACATCTGGTTCATCAGCCACTCCTTGCAGTTGTGTCTATCTGCAAACTCACTGAGGGAATTCTTCGTCCCATCATCCAGATCTTTTATGACAATACGGAATGGTAGTGGTGCCAATATATTTTCCCAAGACAAGACCTATGTGATGTTGTAGAAACCACATTCATTGCTTATGGAAAAACAAGCAAACAAACAAAAAACACCACACACACACACACAAAGCAAGCAAAAAAAAAAAAAAAAAAAAAAAACTTAAAATCATTATATTACAAGAAGTTTGCCTATCATCTTCTTTATCAGATCTAAATGTTTTCATGATTTTTGTTGAACCTTTTGTTGAACATTTCTGCTATTTTGAGAAAGTTTTCATATAGTAGCAGATTTTCCCTTCCCTTCCCTTCCCTTCCCTTCCCTTCCCTTCCCTTCCCTTCCCTTCCCTTCCCTTCCCTTCCCTTCCCTTCCCTTCCCTTCCCTTCCCTTCCCTTCCCTTCCCTTCCCTTCCCTTCCCTTCCCTTCCCTTCCCTTCCCTTCCCTTCCCTTCCCTTCCCTTCCCTTCCCTTCCCTTCCCTTCCCTTCCCTTCCCTTCCCTTCCCTTCCCTTCCCTCTCTTTCCCCTGTCCCCCGTCCCCTTTCCTTTTTTTTTTTTTCCCTTCTTTTTTTTTTCCCTCCCTGGAAAATAAGGGGTGATCATTCAGCATTTGCCTGTAAAGTTTTAAATAAATTGTCACAAGATGTCAAGGAAAATATATGCCTCCATTTCCTTTTAAATCTCAGCCTTATCCCTGCATGCATCTAATCCCTAGATCAGCTGCCTTTCCTAACCTTCCGCATACTAATTCTCTCAGAAGATTGGTCTCTGTCACAGTTCCATGCAATGAGAAAGACCTGCAGGGCTTTAATAATAATTATATTTCCAACTAGTTGGGTAAGGCTACATTTTGTGTTAAACCACGTTCAGCTATGACATGAAGCTATGACAATTGAAAGATCTATTATGAAGGATGTGTATAAATACTACAGAGTGCTGACTTCATAGTTGTGTAGAGCAATTAGAGCAATGTGTCTCAGGTTGTGATTTCTATATCAGAAAAATGCTTTTTTTTTTTTTTTTTTTCAATTGAATGAGATGCATTTTTGAATATAAGCAGTATAAACAGAGGTAATATGACAGAAATAAAGATTTTTTTTCTATATTTAGAGCAGAAATTGCAAGTTTTTGTAGCATTATTTCACATTATGGGAAATAACTGAGTGTGCACTCATAGCATATATCTGTGTATATGTTCATGTACTTAAATCAGGTAGGCCTTGATTTTGAAGAGTGAAAATCAAGCTAAGTGTTCCTAATTATTTGTCCATCTCTATCACAATGTGCCAGTGCTTTAATGAGGAAACTCAGGAACTAACTGTACATGCTGACAGCAATATAATTGCTCAGGAATTCATAAAGGTTGCATCAGTCCTCATCACTTCTATTCAACAGGCCAAAAACTGGTTCAAAAGAAACAATTCCCTTGAACAGCAGTAAATGTAAGAAGATGCCTTTCCAAGCACTGCTCATTCTTTACTTTTTATTTTTATAAATTTATAATAAAGTATATTCCTACATTACCAAATGGCATCTTTTGCGACCAGGTTATAAACACACTGAGAGTCTTTATGAACAATGATTTCTGCTCTCCCTCCTTGTTTAGAGGTCACAAATAACTGATATACTTTTTCCATGAAGCTGGTCTTTTTCCACCTTTAAGAATGGAATCTGTGTGAAATGTTTGTCATTTTTAGTAAAAAAATAAATAAATAAAATAATGTTTTGTGTTTCTACTTAGATCATAAATTTAGAGAAAGAAATGTCACAGGTATATATGTTTATGAGACTTCATTTAGCCCTCAAGACATGAAAAAGCATTATAACTTTCTTTTTCCCATCATACTACCCTTTAATTGAAATGATCAAAAATAATTCTAATTGGACATTTTCTTTACTGATTTATGACTTTCCAGAATATTCCATTGAGTATTAAAATTACATGGAGAAAATTTGTTTAAAATTTTAGGGGAAAAAGCCACAAAATAATTATAGCAGTCTCTGTTATTTCCTTATATATATATATATATATATATATATATATATATTACTTTATTTTGTAATATGTATCTCTGTACATTGTAATGTTGGTTATAGACAATGTGCATTGTGGGTGTTATATTGTGGGTGTTTCCTTATTATTATTTTTTAATGATATTCCTGCATTCCTGAAATTTGTAAAATAAATTGAGTAAATAAGGAGACAGAATTGAATCTCTACTTACTTTGGCTTACAATGTAAATATGTGACTACATACTTGTTACTGTTGTGAAACATCTTTTGTAGATAAATATGAAACACTTCTTTTTTAAATATAAAGCACTTGTTTATTTTTTTTTTTTAATCAAACCAGCACATTTCAGGTGCAGTAGATTGTTTTGAAAAAAGGTTACTCATTTTTATCACATACAGTGTTTTACATCATGTCTATGAGACTAGCAATACTCATCTTGATATTGAACAGCTTTATGAATAATGCTGTGAAAATTGTAATAGAAATAAAAGTTAAAACTGTCCTTTAAAAAAAAGTTTCCTGATGACAGAAGTCCTTTTTTTTTTTTTAAAAAAAAAAAAGCCATTAGTAAAACAATTAAGAAAATAGAACAAAACTGTAGTGTTTGACTATAATGATTCTCATATACTAGTGTCATCATCATTATATAGGCATTACAGATGGAAAGAAGAAAGTATTAAAAAAAAAAAAAAAAAAAGTTTGACTTGATCATTTTCTACCTACAAATATATAGCATATACTTTGTATGGAGATTGTCCGATTGTCCTTGGCCCTCCTCTTGCCATTAATATGTTTATAAAAACATTTTTTATTATCCTTAACCACAGTGGTGAGGTTGAGCTCATTCTGGGCTTTGGCCTTCCTAATTTTTTCTCTGCATATGCTGGCAACTTCCTTGTACTCTCCCCGAGCTGCCTGCCCCTTCTTCCACTGGACATAAACTCTTTTTCTCCCAGACACTCAGCAAAAGTTTTCTGTTCAGCCATGCCGGTCTTCTTCCCCACCAGCTCATTTTACAGCACATGGGGACAGTCTGCTCTTGTGCCTTTAAGACTTCCTTCTTGAGGAGTGTCCAGTCGTCCTGAACCCCTCTGCCCTTCACAACTGACTCCCAAGGGACCCTCCCTACCAGTGTCCTGAACAATTCAAAGTCCACCCTCTGGAATTCCAGGATAGGAGATTTAATGGCCCCACTCCTGACTTCACCAAGAATAGAGAACCCTACCATGTCATGGTCACTCTGCCCAAGACAATTCCCTATCACCACATCTCCCACCAGTCCCTCTCTGTTTGCGAACAGCAGGTCTAGCAGGGCACCCCCTCTGGTAGGCTCGCTAACAAGCTGAGTCAGGAAGCTGTCTTCCGTGCACTCCAGGAACCTCCTAGACTTCTTCCTCAGGGCTGTATTGTGTTTCCAGACATATCGTATTTCCAGCATATGTCTCGGAAGTTAAAGTCTCCTATGAGAACAAGCCCTGGCGATTGAGAAACTTTTGCCAGCTGCTTATAGAATGCCTCATCCATCTCTTCATCCTGGTTTGGCAGTCCATAACAGACCCTCAACAGGATGTCTGCGTTGTTGGCCAACCCCCTTTTACACAGGGACTCTATCTTATCATTCCCAAGCCTGAGCTCAACAACATCAAAACACTCTAATACAGAGAGCAATGCCACCTCCTTAGTTGCTTGTCCCTTCTGAAGAGCTTGTAGCCATCCATTGCAGCATTCCAGTCATGGGAGTGGTCCCATGCTTGTATGATGACAACTAGGTCATAATATGCCTGCCACACAATGGCTTCCAGCTCTTCTGTTTGTTGTGCATGCTGTGTGCATTGATGTAGATTCACTTGAGTCATGCCATTGCCCTCACCCTCAGCCCTGGGACTGCTCCCCTAGGCTCATCTCTACCGAGCTCATTTAATCTCCATCCTCCTTCATACCTAGTTTAAAGCCCTTTTGATGAGTCCTGCCAGCTCCCAGGCTAGAGTCCATTTCCCCCCTGAGACAGGTGGGACCCACTGACAGCCATCAGGTCAGGTGCCAAGTAAAAAGGGAAATATTGATTCTAAGTTTATCTCTGTTTCTTGACTCTTGTCAAATGTAGGGTTTGTTCATGATTTATATGAAGTTGTTTCTGTATTAAAGAGAAAAGTAGGTAGTCTACTCTTTTTCCTAAAGTATTTTTTTCATTTTGCTTTTTTAATCTTGACAGAAAAATTGAGTGAAGGTAGGAAAATCATCTCTGAGCTTTACATTTAGTTTTCCATTTCAGTGTAGATTCTGTGAAGTTGTCTTATTATCTTGCCTGAAATAGAAACTTTTTTTGGTCAACAGCTTTTTAGCTTAGTTCATCTGACTAGCAATTTTTCATGGGCCACTGAAATAAGACTTTTTTTTTTTTCATATTTACTTTATTTTCCATTGTAGAAGATACACACTGTCAGCTGAATGTTTTCCTAAATATTCAGTTAAAGCAATCTTGTTATCTTTTACATGACTTTTCAAAATAATTAAATCTTTTATATTTCTTTTTAAATGGTCATTTAAATTTCTTGAGGTTAAACTTTTGTATATGTGTTTGTGTGCATCTGGGAATATTCCAACATAAAGGCCTTTTTTTTCTTATTCTGCATACTTTTTTTTTTATTTATTTATTTTATTTTTCCTTTTTCTACTTAGTCCTAATAAATTCATGACTTTTGAATTTACACAACAAAGTAGTATTTATTGTAATTAAATTATTTTGCAGTTAATCTTTTCAGGACTTCAACTTACCATGAGAGCTCCTTACAAAGTATTAAGTTTAATCAAATTTAGTGGGTTTTGTTTTTGTGTGTGTGTATATATATATATAAAACCTTTCACATTTTATTATTTCCATACTTCTTCATTTTTTTATGGATGTGGATATAGCAAAAATCAGAGTATATTTTACCTATTTTTTGGTTAGTTCAAGACAAGGAGCCAAAAATATTTGAGCTTTTGGATTGCTCAGCAAGCAGCAAAATGGGTTGAGAGAAACTTCATGAAGTTTGAGAAGAGGAATTTTTGTCACCTCCTGTACTCATGGACGAATAACCTTAGGCATCCTGGGGGACAACCATCTCAGAAGCAGTTTTAGCTTTGAATCCTGGGGGTCAAAAAGTTCATGAACCAGCAACATGTTATTAGGGCAAAGAAAGCCAACAGCATTCTGGCATGCAGCCAGCAGCCTGAGGGAAATATCACTTCCCTGCTGTTGGTCACTGGTAAGAATCATCTGGAGTGCTGTGTCCGGTTCTGATCTCCCAATATAGCAAAGACATTGATAACATGAACAAAGTCTATCAAGGGCTGGAGCATACAACATACAAGGAGACACTGAGTGAAACAGGTTTGCTCAGTAGGAAGAAGGCTCAGGGGAGATCTTACTACTGTCTTACTATCTACTCTTCTTTCAAGTGCATAACAAGAAGACAAGAATCAGAGGATACAAGTTGGAAGAAGTGAATTTCCAGACAGATATCAAGAAAAAAAATAAATTAATTAAAAATTGCACTGAGTGGTAAAACACTTCTACAGATTCCCAGAGAGCTTATGAAATTTCCATTCTTGGAGTTACTCAAGGCTTAATAGGACAAAGCCCCAAGCAACCTGCTCTGCAATGAAATTAGCTCTGCCATGATTTAGGGTTGAGCCAGATAATCTGACAACTGGTTGATTTTCCCAAACAAATTATTTTATGTTGTGATATGAAGTCTAATATCTTCACTGCTAATGAAGTATAAGGAATGTAGAGCTTTAGTGAAAAACTGGAATAGGGATCAGAGGTAATTCTTTTGAAGAAATATAAAGCCTCTCATATCCACTTATTATAGTGGATAATTCTGCTGTGCTTCCATAGGAGAGACTTCCTCTTAGCCATATTCATCCAGGCAATATTTTCAGTGGCAAATAAGTGAGTTAGTTGACTGTTTCCTGTTATAAACAGTACTGTAGCACTTGGCTGTTTATCTGAAATTTAGACTCTGAAAAATGAAGTTAATAAAGTTATTTAAGTATTTTAATGATGAGCACAAGACCTTCAAAAAGTCAGAACTTTTAAAGGATTAAGCTAGTTTGAAAAGTTCTTCATGTACATCAACAATGAATATTGTTCCTCTGGCTTGCAAACAAATATAATAAACAAAAATTCCCAGTCTTCTGCAGCCAAACTAAAATACAGTCTCTTCAAAAGCACTTATGATTTTTAAGCAAAGAGTGGAAAGGAATCAACAAAGAACAGAGTGAAAAGGAACATTATTAAGTGAAATCTTAAATCCTTATTTTGTGAAAAAAAAATCTAAATAGGTTTTCAGTTTGCTGTTTGTAATCCTTTGAGGGAAAAAAATATAGTGTAAAAAGTGAAACTTACACTATCAGGGCAAGCATCGTCTTAGAGATGAGGAAAAAAACAGTGGGAAGAATAAACTTTCATACCTCTGAGATGTCTTTTAAAAGAGTTCAGGCAAGTCAAAATAAGGCTCATGTAATGATGTCAAAATCAGGAAAACATACTATATATATATAGTGATTTACAGATGTTATTTTGGATAAATTATGCACGAAGAAATTCAGAGTTTTTATGGTATTTTAAGACAATGATTTACAAAACTCAGAGGTATAACAATTCAGACTACTCATTGATCCGTGGCTTGGATATTTAACTAATAATCTCCAAATTTACCAGGTGAATGAAACAATTAAACTTTTCAAGACTAGCCTAAAAATGTTAAGAGGATTAATTCAGGTGATTTAAAGTGTTTCCTCCTTACAGTCAAGTATGAAACTCTGTGCATTTTTGCAGCAATACAGCACTTTTGACTCCTGCCAGAACTGGAAATTGTATAAAGTCTAAAAAGAAAAAAATATGTATTTGAAGAGAATTAAGTAAATTTCCTGGAACTTCCGGTTCCCTCTCATGTCTTCAGAAGTTTATTTTATTATTATATTGCCCTCCAGATATCATTTAATTTGAAATAGTTTTGCTGTAAATTCAACCTTTTTACCTGTATATCTCTTTGGTTGTATACATTTCTGTGAGCTTCAGATATAAAATTTTTATATATACAGTTATAAAAATCTTTGGAGGCTCAATATATTTAAAGAAAGAGACATAACTACTTTTTCATTTCAAATGAAAGAATAAAACATATTTTTGACATAATAAGGAGGACTACATAGCAAAGAGTGCTTTGCTACATAATATAGAAAATAAATAGAAAACTACAAGATTTATTTATTTATTTATTACATTTCTGAGCATTCAGCTTCATTCAGATTTTTGTTGTTTTTGTTTTATATATTCTAGAGTTCTATATCTTTTACAAATATATTCTTAGCTGTTATTGACATCATCATTTACATTCTGCTATACAGCTATTTTGAAAATTCCTTTGTCAAAAAGAACCTTTAAAACAAAAAGCTACTTTGTATTTCATCCTAAATCTTACTTGTATTTTATCCTAAAATTACATTTGTTTTGTTTTGTTTTGTTTTGTTTTGTTTTGTTTTGTTTTGTTTTTTCTTAAAACAAATAGCAATAAACTCTTTTGCTTTAAAACAAATAGCAATAAATTCTTTTGCTTTGTCCACCCTTGCCTGACAAGCATACTGCCAAAAGGTATGAAAAATAAAAGTTGAAGAATTAAATAATTGTATATTTGTTTTCCTTTTTAATTAATGAGAAAAAAAAAGGGGGGGGGGGGGGGAGGGAAGGAGGATAATAAACGTGATTTGTCTTTCTTGTTTTGTTCTGTATATGAACAACTACAGATAAATTTTTGATGCTGTTGTCCAGAAACTCTAAGGACCTTGTAATGTGTTTTTCTGTCTCTAATCCTTTATTTAACATTGTAGTGAGATCTGTTAAACAAAGCAATTCAGTGTAAATTTCTGATGTTGATTTTTTTTACTCAAAGCAACTTCTTTCTTGTATTTTGATTGAGATTGTTCCATGCAAAACAGAGAAATATTACCTGCTTATCTTCCTGTTGAAACAAATCAATGAATAAATATATATTGTATTCTAGATGCAAAAACATGGTATAGGACTTGTTTAGTGAAGTTAAAGAATAATAATAACAAAAAAAAAAAAAACCACACACTTTTAAATAGCAACTGGCAATTTTTGTTTGTCTTGGAATAGTACATAAGAAAATGAATTTATGGAAGGGAAGTTTAGGTATTGTGATGAAATGTAGGTATTTTTATGTTGTATTTTTATGTTGCTCCCATAGAAGCAGGAGCTTCTGGATATGCAGTTTGTTTTCACATCTCGAATGCAGAAACAACATGGTACAATGTATTTCTGTTCCTTCTGCCTAGAGCTTTCTAACATCCATCTCCAAAAGCAACAGCTGTTATTTCTCTTTATCCTTCAATACCTGTCATTTAAGGCTATACTACAAAATACTCAAGAAGCTTATCTTCATTCAAGAAGCTTATATCTTCATTCACACTTCACTTATATGTACTCACATGTAGATGACACCTGGGTCTCTAAAAGCAGCTTAGTCTGGAGAGATTGTTCATATATCTCAACATTGCTGTTCAAGTCAATTTCCCTAACAAGATAAATATATGTGTTGACATGTCTAAGTGTTTTGCTACCAAGTAGAATGCCAGCCTGATTATCCTCTACTGTTAACAGAATATCAGCTCTCTTCAGAGCACAAGTTTTCAAAACAAAACAAAACAAAACAAAACAAAAGTCTTTTTATTTGCATTCTTTGCTCTAAATAGTATACCAAAAAAAAAAAAATCAGTCATTTACTGTGAATATTTTCTGATGTATACTTTTGCTTTTGGGGACAGTCTTACCCTGTCAGGATCAGAGGAAAAGTACATTTTGACACTGAACAACTCAACTTGATATATTTGTGTTCAATTTATTTATTTATTTATTTATTTAATAAAAGAGAATATAATATAGTAATCATGGAGCTTCAGATTCTTAGAAATCCATATGAAAATCTTTTGGAGAGGAGGAGATTACAGTAGTATCTATATATATTTAATATTTTTTATACTGTCTAAATATATGCTATTGTGAGTTTATTATGGTCAGTGCTTCAAAATGTCAGAAGGAAATAAGAAACCACATTTTGGCTTTGAAAGTATTTGTTCTAAAACCTAGGGAAAGGCATGGCAAGTTCAAAACAAAACAAAACAAACAGACTATGGAGCTTTACTTTTTCTATCTCATAGTTATCTGTTGCTGCATAAGTGGACAAGTTAATATTAAGCAGATTTTCAGAAGCAACATACTGATTTTCTTTTGGGTTGCAAACTTATCTTCCATTTTTCAAAATTCTGCTTTCCTGCTCTGCTAAAATATTGATTTTTCTCTATCATTATGTACTTTTAGTGTTTTCTACAACAGTACGCATTCCCACCAGCCTGATGGAGTAGGCTATAGGCAATAGAGGAGTAATATCCGTTTTTTGTCAGAGTAGTGAAACTCAGAATAAATTATTTGTTTATAAAGTGGCATGCCAATAGAGAGCTGTATAGCTCCCAAATTCAGAGCTTACATACATGTCCCAAATATTGGTGCTAATAGCTGTTCTAGTAAGTTATGCATGTCTAGTATCTTCTTTTTCTTGCTGAGTAGCTGTCTACAGCTGGTGTCAGATTAGTTTTTTGTTTGTTTGTTTGTTTGTTTTCCCAAGAATAAACAGGATGTGTTGTACTCAAATAAGAGATGTAGGTGGCCAAAACAGGAAATAGAAATCTAGCAATCAGATATGCAAATTAAAAAAATAGACTCTGCTATTTTATGGATGCAATGCCTTGAAGGACTGTACCAACATTGGTAGATATGGTAGATGGGGAACTCTATAAAACATAAGTTTTTGTTTGTTTGTTCGTTTTGTTTTTCTATTTGTCTGTCAGTGGTCAAGTTGCAAACTATTTAAGTGTATTTGTGTGTGTGTAACCATGTCTGAAAGCACAGAAGAAACAGAGATAAAGCAAACCATTACTGAGTATATAATGAACTGCCCTATCCTTGGGCCATGCACTGCATCAACTCAGTGAGGTATTGCCATAGAGATGACAATTCCATAATAACAAGGAGAACTTGTCTTGCATATTCTTTTTAGCTCCCTCACCACTGCCATCCCCTAAGCTAAATTACAATAAAATGTAAATATAGGCTGTACATTAACATGTGACTTTTTTTATCAGTTTCTGTGAGTGGATGAACTTTTCAGATGAAATTTGAAAAGTTAAGAATTCTGACATACAGGAGGAATTCTGACATGGGAGGAAAACACAAAACCCTAAAAGAGGGGTACAAAATAGTTTGCTTTTCATAGTAGCTAGCAGAAAACTTTAGAGTAGAGGAAAAATTGTAATTTATTTTTTTTTTTCAGTGTCAGTTAAATTTAAGGAAGAGAATGTAAAAAATATATATATTTTTTTTTAACAAAGAAATATGACTTGAAATTATTGTAATGTGAAGGAGATGAACTTTTTGCTTATTTTATTCTTGCACAGAAAAAAAAAAAAAAAAAGTTTGTACCAAGCAAAACCAAGCGTTTTGGTGAACTATTTCTATGAGAAAAAAACAATGTTTTTTGATTGTAAGTTATTTTGAGATGTTTATCTTTTTGATCATCTGAGTTTCTAATACCTGTTTTGTCAATATACAACTAAATATGCATTTATAATTGTATTGAGTATGAATGACAAAATGGCTTTGTTTCATATTTGGAACGTTTTAAATTCATGGAAACCTGAATCTAACCTGACTGAACATGTGTTTAAATAATTTATAAAGAAATTCTGAAACTATTTGTTTTAAAGTATACTGCTTTTTCTGTATAATTATACATTTAAACTTTGGGGGAAATTTATAGTTCCTACAGTGCATCCTTTTTTCTGATACTCACATTGAATATTTCTTATATGGAATGTAATTGTACTGAGCCAGAAAGATTATTCACTAGATAAGTAGGTACTCTTCCACAAGGATGACCAAATCTGTTCCAATCAATTTTTAGTCTGAACAATAAATTCCTTTTGTTAAATAAGAAATATATAAGGTTCCAGAATGCTGTTACTTTTTGAAAGTAAATAATAATACAGTTTCCATCCCTATTTGGAAACAGTCTTCTCTCAGATATATACACATATAACTACAATCATCAGTACATCAGTAGCAGCTGTGCATATATAACTAAGGGCAAAGCTTGACCCTTAATAAAAATAATTTTCTGATACAGAAATTGCTAGTTATAATTATTCAGTTAATACTGTAGATGAGCCATTCACTTATCCTTCTTTCTTCAGTAGCATATCATAAAGTGTAAACCATCAGAAATTATTTGTTGTGCATTATTCTGTTGCATTTTCAAGTCAATTAATATGTATTTATATTAATCTACAAAAATCATATGCTCTAGACAAGTCTTACTATTCTTAGGGTATATGAAACAATTCAAAAATGAAGTCCTGTAGCCCCCCTAAATGAAGTATTGACCTCACTAATAACAGGTTTCAAGCCTCATAGTAGCTCTGTAAAGCCTCTGGACTTTTCAGGTTTTGTTGGGACTTCTCTTGGACAGATCAGAGCTTTGTTTCAGATTGTTTAGCTGTAACAGCAATATTCTAAAGAACAGATGGCCATTTCCTAATTTGTTTTACTTTTGCTGAGCTTTGTGTAATAGTGCAAAATAATCATAATTTTTATATAGATAGTACTAAAAAGTAATTATTCTGTGTAGAATGAACTATTTATGACCCTAGCATAATGAAGCAGTGTAGTAGAATAAAAGCATGGGAGCAAAGCAGAGTCTTTAAAAATGAGGAAACAGTGTACAGTTTAGAAAGTGCATGAATAGAATGCTAGTAGAAGTGGCCCAGAGTGATGTTAGAGGTCTTGGGACTACAAAACAAACAAACAAACAAACAAAAAAAGAACAGTGGTCAATCAATAAATAAAGAAATTAAGCTTTTAGAGCTAGGTAAAATAAGTTTTTAGAGGTAATAAGGACAACAAAGAACAACTATCCAACATATGTAAGACAGAATCATAGGACCTAGGTTAGAAAAGACCCTTAAGATAATCAGGTCCTACAGTCAACTTAACGCTACCAAATCAACCACTAAACCATGTCCTTAAGTGCCATGTCTACACATTCCTTAAATATATCCAGGGATAATGACTTTATAATTTCTGTGAGAAGTCCATGATAGTCCATGATAGTCATGAAGTTCCAATGCCTAGCTGTCCTTCCCATGAATAAATTCTTCCTAAAGTCCAATCTAAACTTCTTCCAGTACAATCTGAGGGCATTTCCTTATGTTCCAGCACTTGCCACCTGAGAAAAAAGATCAACACCCTCCTTACTACAACCTACTTTCAGGTAGTTGAAGAGATCTATAAGGTCTCCCCTCAACATCCTTTTCTCCGGAGATGTTCAACATGTAGTAAATTCTGATGTAATTGGAAATTACAGACCAAAAAGAAAGTGCAAGGTAGAAAAAAAAATACAGACAGTGGGACCTTTAGAAACAGTGGAAGGGTGAGAATAACCCCACAGAAAAAGGTGCATACCAATAAGTTTCTGTATAACCATTAGAATTTTATTATTATTGAAATTTTTCCCTCTATCTTTTTTTGTTTGTGTGTTTGTTTGTTTGCTTTTGTAATAAACATATCAACATAAACAAGACTAGTAGTAATTATCTGAAAATTATCTGAATAGGAGTTTGAGTTGTACTATCAGCAAATACTTAACTTTGCATAAAAGTGTTTTGTCAATAAAAAGGGGTTGAACATTAAATTTAAGTACACATTAAATTTCCTTTGTAGAGAATGCAGCCCTTATATTGAAGTGTAGATCATGTGCTCTGCTCCCACACTTGAGGAGTCTCTGTGTCTCAGGGACACTCTTCATGCAGAACAATTCTTCAACCTATTCAAGTGTGAATTGTCAACACGACTAATTATGTAGCAAATTATGGCATGGCTTTTTCAATGTCTTGAATAGATACTTTTTTTTTTTTTCTAAGGGATAGAGACAACATTCATGCATCCTCCCAAAGAGCATATGTTAGACAACTGTAGAGTTTGACGTCTTTCTCTACTTTCTTTATGTCTTTCTATAAAATAAATAAAGCCTGGAAATAATATTTGTCAACTCCAACAACTCTTGTGTGTAAAGACCATACATGGGTTTCTATTTTTCCTAGACCATAAGCTAATAAGCATAATCCTACCTTTAACTTTTGCTCCATTTTTTTTTTTTTTCTGGGAAATAGGTATTTACAAGAGGTTACACAGCCTAGTGTGAAAGTTTTCCACTACTTTGTTTATTAAGAATCTGGTTCTTGCTGCCATAACATCTTGAGAGCAAATCCCTCTCCAGTGTCACAGAAATGAGTTCACTGTCTTTTCATGTTATTTCAACCGTAATGAATTAAGGAAATTTACTAACCATTATTAGAACCTCTTCTGATAAATGAAATTCTATGTGTCAATCAGGGCGAATCTTTCCATATTCTTATGTATATGAATGGTTCACAGAGTCTGATCTAAAACCTTTTTGTAGACAATAGATAATGTTGGACCTAGTCAAAACTGGTGAAGATAAATAAGTAAATGAAAATAGAGATTGTAGAGGGCACTAAATATTATCATCATCTATTTCTTATTTTCACTTCTGTCCATTCTCCCAGAGTGTTTTATAATGAAAGTAAACAACACATTTAATATCAAGAACTGAACAAGAACTGAAATTCATTTTTAGGATGATGAAAGTGACATGAAATTGAGTGCAACTTTTATCATCAATGTTATTCATAAGGGCCATTTGTTAATTAAACTATCTGTTGTACCTTCAGCATGTCATATCACATCAATCACATACAAATTTAAATTAAAAGTCATATTCCAAAAGATAATAATTGCCAAGATGCCTTATGTACCATCTGAATGCTAAATTTAAACTTTTGCAGTAGTTCAGCAGCTGCACGAACCTATGAATAATTCATTAACTATAAGAAATAGTAGATTAGAATTAACCAACTAGTTGCATATTTTAGGAGTATAACTACCCAATTCACCAGATACTTCTTAATCTTAATAAAATATATTTATATATTTTATGTAAATTTCTGTTTTTGGAATATCTATTTAGTCTTTAATGCCTACTGTAAACAAATAGAGAGAAATTGAGCTAAAATTCAAATTTAAAAGATGAAAAAAGAAAAAAAAAAAGTTTTCAGTTACGTAATCAAAACGTGATTTCTAACAGTTACAGGGACTTTTGTACATTTTTTTTTTTTTTGAAAGGCAACAGTAGATTTAAAAAAAAATTACTCTAGCTTCATCATTTTCACATATTATTTTCAAATCAAAGGTTTAATTAATTATTTTTTTTAACTATCTTATATATACATTAGTATTTTTTTAAATCTATATTCTAAATAAGTAGCCTAAAATTCCTCACTCTTAAATTGCCAAAGATAGATTGACACTGGACTTGCATGGTTTCTTTAGTGATAAGTAAGCAACAACAATATTCTGGATGGCTTCAAGACACTGAAAAAATCTTTCAGTGCACATTCCTGCTCCCAGAAAAAGTGCCAACACCTAACCAGCTCATTTTGTATCTACGGATCCAAAAGAAATGTATTTTTAGAGCCAAGAAAAAGGGTGTCATGTTTCACCAGGTGTGTTATTGAAATCGCAGGATTTTTTTGACTGGTCTTGGAGTCTAGACTAATGAAATGTGCGTACTTGAACCAAAGCACGTTTTCTACCAAGAAAACTGCCTTTCTCCAGAAGAGTCCAAAAGTAGAGGGACGAGTGAAGGGGTCAAATCAAAGCATTTAGATTTCTTTTTTTTTTCTCTCATACAAAGGTTCAGTATGTAGTTATTGTCCACTTTGAAGCTTTATCCCTTATCCCTATATCCCTTATAGTAGATATTTTTCCAACGTACTTACAGTATGGTGCAGAAAAATACTGCTTAGACTTCTCCTCTGTTTACTGTCATAATTTCAAAGCTGAGTCCTTTATTTCAAGTTTCTTGTTTCCTTCCAGATGAACTGGAAGAAACATGCCAATTTTGTGATGTGAACAAACAAGGACAAGGAAAGCCTGTCTGACATAATTTTACTTGACGCCTAAATAATAGTCATGCTTGCACTGAAGAAATAAAGAGCAGAGCAGAAATTGACTGAGTAATTTTTCCTTTAGGGCCAGTGCATTCACTATTGTGATTTTCTGTATACCAAAAATAGAAGGGTTTAGTTCTTTACCCACTGACCTAATCAAAACTAACTAAACTAACTAAAAATTTAGTTTAAATATTTTTCTGTAGACCTGCTTTAAACTCATAATTGTGGGAAATTAAAATGTTTAAAAAATTAAAATTCTAACCTGCTAGCCCTAATGTATTATGTTATGAGAGCTGAACCTGCTCTCATTTATTTTTGTATAGTAGATGGAAAGTTCATCCAATTTTAATTATGTATAAATAAACATTCAGTAACAACAATAAAAACAAATTAATACATTTTAATTATATTAATACATTAAATAAATGGTTTATTAAAATTAAATTAATGGAAATTTTAAATAAATCCGATGAAAAATTGGGTTTAAGGCTTTATGTAACTTTTACATATTGTCAACTTTTGAAAAAAAAATATATTAATCACCTATCATTTTCTGTCATTATCTTACAGTCATTATCTTTGATATACCAAAATGTACATTATCATTTTAATTATAATCTTAATACTTAGCTATATAACTAACTTGGCATAAGATGACCATGTATATTGAAAATAAATAAATAAATAAAAATAAAAATAAAATAAGGAAGATTTTCATTACTTTCAGAACTACTGTATGTGGCAACTGGACACAATTTCTGGAGCTATTAATTTTTCCAACTGCTTCAAGGAGAATTTACCTTGTTCTCCTGAATGTGTTGGCTAAGACTGACTACAGTTGGCACACAGACAGATTAGGGACACCAGTTATTGCTAATTATATGCTTGAAGACTAAGGCATTGCTTCAAGGACCTCAAAGAACAGAAACATCCCGTTTTATCTGCCTCACTATATTTCTGGATATCAGCATTTTATGGACTTGCTAACAACAGCTTACTCTTCTTTGCTTTTCTGATACTCCTCTGAACTCTCCCCATTTAATCAATTTTCCTGGCCTGAAGGTGCTAGTTGAAAGGTCCTGTTTCTGGTTGTCAAATAAACAAAAATATGTCACTTCAGTTTCTTTTTCAGGGTATACATGGAACATCATTTATCTTTTAGCATGCTGCAGTGTTGCTTGGTGGCACATCTGGCATCTTTGCTAACTGAGGAAGAGAAGGCACAACGGAACATGATTGTGACTGTCCTTCTCTACCCTCCTAATAGCGTGCTTGAAAACAGGGAACAGTATGAAGACTGTGGGACACAGAAACATAGCTGTTTGTATACTCTGTGCCCCTATGTCCCATTTTGCAATCTGAGTTGAATTCTGTTTGCCTGGAGAATTGTCGTGCCCCATGATTGCATGAGATACTGTCTCAGGATAATTCAATTTTGAAAACCCACCATTGACAGAGAGACCCATATCCTGTGTCATTTGTTACATGGCCCATCCATGTGAAAAGCTTGGTTTTCCTAAAACCTTTCTGTGGTTTCACAATTCAGTGACTATAACACAAGCTTACTTTTATTGTTACAGATATACATTTTCATACTGAAGCCCAGGTGTTTTTTGAGATTTCTTTGGTTTCTCCCAAATGAATAGAATTGGTCACATTAATGATTAGTTACTGTCACATAAAACTTAAAATAGATTTCCATACAGTAATTATATTACACTAAACAGATACATCTTGAGAAGTGGTTTGCTGAAATGATGAGGAAAAGGTTTCTGTGTGTGTTTGTATTTCTGTTTCTAGACTCTCAGTTATATTTCTAATGAGATATTTATGGCTTAATGTGAGTAAAGTTTTATATACAGCAGAAATAGTTAATTTGATTATATGATTCATGCATTAAAACCAAATTCACTGAATTTTTCTCCTGCTTCCATTTCCTGGGAAATATAACTTGTTTAAAAAGTTCTGATACTACACTGGAATCTTACTGATGCATGCGACATAATTCTCACTATGTTATTCTTTTCATTGCCTTTTTGAGGAAGCACATTTGAAAAATTAAGATATAGTAAAGTAAACTCTGCTCTGATCTTAAACATCAAAATTAAATATTTCAAGAAACAAAATCAGTTAAATGCTGGAGGAAACAAGGGACAGAAATGTATTTCAATTATTTATGACTCCTTTGTATGTACTAGGCCACATTGGGATTCTATTTGCACAACTATACAGAAGAAATATTGCATGTGTTATTTTTAAGCAAAGACAGAAAAATTCCTTTATCCTATTGCCTTATCTTTGGACTTTATATTGATTTTTCTAAACAGCTACTTCACATGAGAAATTAAGGAAACTGAAATGGATAAAGCCTGGGGTCAGACTAGAAGTAACTGTGTGAGAACTTTGCTGTTAAGAGAACTTCTGAGAGAAGACACCACAGGCAGAGTGGCTGTACATGAACCAGGATGCTCACAGGCACCAGAGGGGATCATCTGAGATATGCCTGATAGAAAAAATTTTGCTGGGCAATACCTAATATCTGGTTTTGATGAGATAAATATTTTAAGGTTCTGTCAGATTCAAGAGCATTTTTCAGTGAGACTGAAGCATTTGGGAATAGCCCTGTAGTACAGCCTGTAGGTGACACTCAGAAGAATCAGGCCGATGGAGGAAAAACAGTTCTGAGGACATCTCCTTCCAGCTGTACCTTTTTACTTTGACCCGTTAATGTCAACTGAATGTCTGTTACTCCTGAGAAAGACTAGAAAGTATGAATTAATATGAATTAACACTGTTAAATACCTGTTACTAATATTATGTGGGATTTTGTCACCAGTAAGCATGATTCAGAGAAAATATTAAAAATATTTAATATTTTTAAATATTAAATATTAAAACTGTCAAAAATATTAATTCTGCAGAAAATTTTGTCTGAAACTCGAGACTTGAATTCTGTTTCTGTAGTTCAGGCACATACTGCAATAATTGGAAAGTGAAATCTGAATCCTACATTCCTGTCACTTATTATTATTATTATGAATTCATCACATTCATACTTCAGTTTGGTAAATGTATTATCACATATTAGAATATGTTTATATTGCAGGCAATAAAGCCTGTAAAGAATTTTCCATATTATATGATGATTTTCCCTTTCCTTTTCTTAGTTATTTGATAGGCCCCAAATAACAGCTTTTTAATTTTTATTTTTTTTATTTTTCCCTAAGCTTAAACTTAATCTAGGCTTAAACTAAACTTAAACTTAAACCTTTGATTTTGGAGTTTTATGTACTAGAGTTTTTGGAGGCAACGTTCAGAAGCATTACATGAAGGACGTATTTTTTAGTGGACCAAAGGTCAAAATGTTCATGATTCAGAATGTCATAGGTCTCTACATGTTGAAATGACTGCATCTTTCAAAAATGATGCTAGTTCTGAAATATATTTTAGAAACTGACAACACTTATTTAGCTTGGGAAAACACAAAGACTTCACAAATGCTTTGACTCATGATTTATAGGATTTAGGCACAATATATTTCTTTTGCTGTGATGGGAAACTGGATTTTCAGATTTTGTATCACTGTTCAACATTATTTTTACATATAATATGGTCCATAAGGAATTTTGCAACTTTTGTGGCCATATTTTTTTTACTTACTTTGCAGTTCTTAATGACATTTTGATAGCTCCATAACGAATCAGATTTATTTTTTTTTTTATGCATTACATCTTTTTCCCTTCCAAATATAGTTGTCTGTTTGTTCTAGTGTGATATATCTTAGAAATCAACAGTCATAGTACCAGTGTGAGTTACAGTCTTGTCCCTTCCCTTTTTTAATCAACACAAAATATCACAAAGTGTTTTGTTGTTGTTGCTTCTTTGTTTTCTTTCTTGCGTTTTTTCAGTATGGCTAATCATACTAGTCTGGTGGTTCAAGGCTTCATTGTAAATTCTTTTAGGCCTATTTAGACTATTGTTTTTGGAAAGATTTTGATGTGTTATTATGGAAAGTCTCATATCTAGTGCTCTTTCTTTTCCCATTTGTTTGGTTGGGGTTATATTTTTTCAGAATTCTACATGAATGAAGGCATGTTCCTGACAGAAAAGGTTTAACATAAGATTTTATTTATGTATTTATTTATTTTCTACACACACGCACGCAGAAAAGAATCACAGAATCATGGAATATTAAGGTTTGAAAGGGACCTTGAAAGATCATCTAGTTCAAACCCTCTGCTGTCTAGTCCCCTTTTAGTCCCTGTCTAGTCCAGTGTAAATGTCATCATGAATAGCTGTTTGATATTAATTTTCACCTGTCTTACATATCTTGAAAGACTAAAAAGCCAGTTATTAATTCATCTAAAGATATTCCCGGAAAAATATACTTATGAAAAATTCTCTCAACGTTGCTGATTTATACTTTTAGGAACACTGTCAATACTGTACCTTTGCATTTAGGTCTGTATAAAAAGAGTATGCATTCTATTTCAGCGCATATTAATAGGTTAGTTGATGCAGCAATTATTATTATTATTATTATTATTAATCATCATCATCATCTCCATTATAAGCCAGTTATGCAGATATGAACAATATTAGTTTTCTAGTTGTCCAGGAGATATATTTACTCAAGACTGACAAAGATAGGTTGCTCTACATGTCCCTTGCCACCCGGGGCTAACTACGAATTTTTCCACTAACCGTGCAAAACTGCTGTGTTTTCAGAAGTTATTTTCCATTACAGTCCATTACCAGTCCCACCAGGGACTCTAATTAATGAATTGAGTAAGCATTGTTGCTTCTTTCCTGTGCATATGCAAGAGATTCATTTAAATAGCAGCTGATCTTTAGCTAGGAGCAATCTGAGCTGGTATTGTGTAGAAATGGCAATATCTGTCCAGAAGCAGTGAATTCTGGGGGGTCTTTTTCAATATTGTGTGTGTTCAGAACCCATTTCCAGGTTCAGAGCAGTTCAAGAAGAGCTAGCTTTAAGGATCTGCATCTCAGTTCCAGCTTTCATGAATATCTCACACAGAGTTAGCTTGTGTACGCACTTGGTGTAGATTACCTTCAATCACTAAGAGCTTAAATGTCACTGATTTACAGTGGAGTTCCTTTCAAGACCTCAATGGTCTCTCAGAATGCCTGCTTTGCAGGATTTTTTTTGAGTTTTGAGTTTTTCATTTCATAGACTCATTTCATGACTTTATGTCTCAACTCTGGCAAGAGTAAAAAACACAATGGAGCAACAGCTCTGATAAAGAAGATCATAAAAATTTTGTGAGTTCATGTGATTGCTTCTTAGTGTGATTGTTTCTTAGGGTTGAAATATGAGATATGACTGTTCCAAGTTTATTTTATTTAAATATTTAAATATAAATATTTTCCTTATCTTTGCTGATTAATCTTTCTAAGATTTGATGAACATAGTGAAAAATTCTCAGGGTTACTGATCACAAGTCCTCTCAAACATCTTTGAGGACACAATAAATGGGAATATATAATTATTCTGAAATATATAATAAATATTCTGAAAATATATAATGATTCTGAAAAAGTTACTATTTCAACATTGTCTGAAAATGAACTATTTTTTTTTTCCTAAGAATCATATAATAGTCATATAGTGATACTAGAAAAAAATCATATATTTATATATATTTATATATAAAAGACGTCTAGATGATGTGCTTCTTTTTCAAATCTAGTAAAAGTAACCCTGAAACATTGTTAAGTACTAAGCATTGTATATTGCTTTCTAATGAATATTTTATGCCACCCAAGGACATTGTGCAAATATTTAAACTAATTAACCAATTGAATAGTAGTCTCCTGCAACACGAACAAAGTAAATTGTTAAAGAAAATCAAATATGAAATACTTTCTTTAGTATAGTGAGTCATATTAAGACAAAAATATTATCCTTTGCTACAAATTAGTTTATGTCCCCAACTTTCATAGATTGTCTGTCAAAGATTTCACAGAAAGTCTGTGTTCTTTTGACAATCCAAACTGTATTTTTTTACCAAACTTCTATTATTCATGTTGTTTTAATGGCTAGAGATAGGGTAATATTTCAACCCACATATGATTAAAAAAAAAAAAAAAATCATTTTACATGTATAAACCTGTTTGCATTATTAGAAGCTTGCTAGGTGACATTTGTACACATTTACATGTGAATATAAAGAAGTGTATATATATATACGTAATACATATATTTATATATTTCTATTCTTCGATGCATGCATTCATATATAGATTTAAATATGAATGAACAGCTGTGTACATAATATCTAACAACATTCTTAGTATGTCTCATTTGCCTTTCTGTACGAAAGAAAAAAAATATGCAAGAGCACTTAAAGTTGCAATAAGTTTGTTTTTGTTTTTTTTTTTTTAAATTATTTTGAGGAAAGCGTAATAATTTTCACTATAGAAGTTGTATCAGTCATTGTTATAATACATTCCCATATGTGGGAAAGCTTTTCCTGTCGATCATGTTCAAAGTTGATGTTGTTTAATCTTGTCAAGTTTAGGCTATGTAAGTTGACAAGACGCTGTATGAGAACTCTACATTAAAAAAAAAAAAAAAAAAAAAAAAAAAAAAAAAAAAAAAAAAAAAAAAAAAAACAGTGAAAGAGCCAAGAAGAAGTGTACCTGTATGGAGGATCACAGTGTCAAAGACTCCATGTCCTCTTCTCTGATAAGATGAGAAAGATTGTCAAAGATAAGGCTTCTAGCTGTGTCAGAGGTGATTAATGAGAGAGATAAGAGGACATCCTCCTTTTGACATTAAGGGGCAATGAGAGGAGAATGAAAGAATGAAGGAAAGCAAAGCACTTTTTTATGAAGTAATGAGGGTGAGCAGAACTCTGCCCTCAAATTAGTGCTGTGTCCATTTGTCATTGGAAATTGACCCCTTCTATCTAAAAAGTAACTTTTAAGAAAAAGTTGAAAAAAAAAGAAGGAAAAAGAAAACATGTCCCCTAAAAAGAATGATATATGAAAATCTTTGATAGAAACAAATACATAAGGATGAAAACATAAAGTGAGAAAACAATCAATTAAACAACAAAAACAATAGAAACAGGTGTTTCTCAGAATAATATATGGTATTCAGCTCTGAGGCAGGTTTTCTGGAGATATGTGTAAATTAAGACAGGTATCTTCTCTAAAGTTTGTTGAGAAAATTTGAGGAAAGAATAATAAAATAAAATAAAATAAAATAAAATAAAATAAAATAAAATAAAATAAAATAAAATAAAATAAAATAAAATAAAATAAAATAAAATAAAATAAAATAATAAAATAAAAAATGTAGTGCTGCAGATGGTTTTGAAATACAGTGCTGCAGCAACACAGGGAAGTTCATGACCTACCATTTCAGTTTCCTGAAGTGGGTGAGCCAAGAGAATGTGGTCAAAGAAAGTGTCTGGAAACATGAAGGATCTTCCTGTTTCATGCTGTACAAGATCATGTTGTACATCATTCCTCATTCACTGAAGTTATTGAGAAGAGTAATTTTTTTCGAAGCAGACAATTTGTAGGTAGAACATTATGCTGAGTTTGTTATAATCAGAACCACAATGTAATTTGCCATCTGAGTAAAACGAATCAAGCCTCATGAGAAACTTGAATGGCAGACTAAATTATGATAATCTCTGTAATCTCTGGTTTGAGTAGTATGCTGCAATAAAGTTATTTCTTGAAAAAAAAATCAGCTCTGGTAATTCTGGAATATTTATACTACAGTGTGGGGAGAACTTTATTATTTTTTATAAGGAATTGCTTATAAAAAGGTCAGGAAGAGCATTCATAGGGCTACCTGCATGGATGTAAAATTCAAACGTTGCAAATGTTGCGTCTTATTCATTTTAGTAATTTACTTATTTTTAAGCTATTATTGATGAACTATTAGCTATTATTTTAATAGTTTGTTAGTAATTAAGCATTTTAAGTAATGTTAGCTTTTCTGCAATCCTATGTCATTAAGATAGCAGGTTATTTCTTTAAAAAATACTCCTGTTTTGAAGTTTGTCTGAAAGTAAGATGATGTAGTAAGATTATGTCAATGCTGTGATTATTAAAGGCTCTCAGAAAAGATTAGGATGAATCTAGAAAAGATGTTTTCATTTATGAGAAAGGGGAAAAAACAAATAGAGCAGGCAATTAATTTGTGGGAAAATACAAAATGGAACACTTACTGTCTGAGTTGGCTAAAACCTGAATTTATCTGTAGCATATTTCATTTCAGAATTTCAGCTGGGAATGTGCAATAGTCAAAACATCTTAAAATGAAGATTCTTCCAGGATAGTTTCTTCTTAACATAGTGATAGTATTGAGCAGTCATATTTGACTAAAAACTTTTTGTATATATGTATATATATGCTATAATAAAAACTTTCTTCATCAAAGAGCAGTGTTAAAAAAAAAATGCTGGGACAGCTAAGAAACTCATATGAAATACTTACAAATAAAAGACTAATGTGTTTTAAAATTACGTGGTGATCTCCAAACTAGAGATGTCATTGTCAAGATATATGCTCTGGACATACTGTTTTCACAGTTATAATAACACAGCTTAAATAATGTTTCCCCCCTTCTTTCTCTCTGTTATCTACCTATTTACCTGTGCATGGGGCCAGTGCAAACTAGTTTATATAAATATAAACTATAAGAAGTTTTCAACTCTGTTTGGCATGTTTATCATACGTCTCATTATGAAAATGATCTTTGTTATAGCCACAAATAGCAAAAAAAAAAAAAAAAAAAAAATGTTATGTAGTCCAGGAGAAAAGAAATAAAACGGGTCTGCTAATTGCAGCTATTTGCTCCAATCCGTCACAGGATACAGTGAGTTAAAATAAAGATTTCTTCAGCCAGCTGCCTTCCCACTCACCTCACAAATCACCCTTCAAAATCAAGGGAGGAATAGTTACTTTTGCTTGAAACATAAGAGACACAAAAATAGACATGATTTTACCTTATCCATGTCTGGGAAAAGAAGGTATTTGGGAGTTCAAATACATCCATAGTTGAGCTGAAAACCTTACTGCACAAAAAGAAAAAGTCAGCAGCACCACAATATCATTAGAAGTTTTATCTTGTATAGGAAGCTGTAACATTCATGTTACCCAAGATTACTCAAAGGTCTTTAAAGAGCATGTAGCAGTATTAGAGAACTTTGGAGAAAGAGGTCCCTGCTCGACATCGCAGGCGATCCCCTCCCCTTCCGGCCCCACCTTCCCAGGTGCCCTTACACAACAGGTTTGAGGCCCTAGAGATTGAGAGGCCGGTGTGTGAGGAAGAGGTAGCAAATGTTCCCAGGAGGACGCCTGGGGCGAGGAGGTCAAGTCCGCGCCTCAGGACTGCCTCCACCAAGAAAGACAGGAGGGTTATTGTTGTTGGTGACTCGATTCTTAGGGGAACAGAGGGCCCTATTTGTCGGCCTGACCCTACCCGTAGGGAAGTCTGCTGCCTCCCTGGGGCCAGGGTCAGGGATGTTGCCAGCAAGCTTCCTAACCTGGTACGCCCCTCTGACTATTACCCCCTTTTGATAGTCCAGGCGGGCAGTGATAACATCGAAGAGAGAAGCCTCAAGGCTATCAAAAAGGACTTTAGGGGACTGGGTCGGTTAGTGGATGGAGTGGGAGTGCAGGTGGTGTTTTCGTCCATCCCTATGGTGGCAGGGAGGGGTTCAGAGAGGACACGGAAAGCCCACCTGTTAAACACGTGGCTCCGGGACTGGTGCCAACGCAGAAATCTTGGGTTTTTTGATCATGGGGCACTTTACTCAGCACCTGGCCTGATGGCCGCAGACGGGTCCCTATCTTTTAGGGGAAAAAGGATCCTGGGCCAGGAACTGGCAGGGCTCATTGAGAGGGCTTTAAACTAGGTAGGAAGGGGGATGGGGCTGAGGCTAGGATTGTTGGGGCTGTGCCAGGGGGAACAATGGTAAGGCCGGAGGATAAGGCAATGGCCCAGCTGAAGTGCATCTACACCAATGCACGCAGCATGGGTAACAAACAGGAGGAGCTGGAAGCCATCATGCAGCAGGCAGGCTACGACTTGGTTGCCATCACGGAGACGTGGTGGGACCAGTCTCATGACTGGAGTGCTGCAATGCCTGGCTATAAGCTCTATAGAAGGGACAGGCAGCATAGAAGGGATGGTGGTGTGGCTCTCTATATTAGAGAGTCTTTCGAGGTTGTAGAACTCGAGGTTGGGAATGACAAGGTCGAGTCCCTTTGGGTTAGGATCGGCAGGGACAACAAGGCTAGTGTCCTGGTCGGGGTCTGCTATAGACCGCCGAACCGGGATGAGGAGACGGATGAGGAATTCTACAGGCAGCTGACAGAAGTTGCAAAATCATCAGCTCTTGTACTCGTGGGGGACTTCAACTTCCCTGACATATCCTGGAAGCACAACACAGCCCTGAGAAAGCAGTCTAGGAGGTTTCTGGAGAGCGTGGAAGATAGCTTCCTGACGCAGCTGGTTAGTGAACCTACCAGGGGTGGTGCCCCGCTAGACCTTCTCTTCACAAACAGAGAAGGACTGGTGGAGGACGTGATCGTCGGGAGCTGTCTTGGGCAGAGTGACCACGTAATGGTGGAGTTCACTATTCTTGGCAAGGCCAGGAAGGGGACCAGTAAAACCGCTGTATTGGACTTTCAGAGGGCTGACTTTGAGCTGCTCAGGACACTAGTTGGTGGAGTCCCTTGGGAGGTGGTTCTGAAGGGCAGAGGGGTCCAGGAAGGCTGGGCGCTCTTCAAGAGGGAAGTCTTAATGGTGCAGGAACGGTCTGTCCCCACGTGCCCAAAGACAAGCTGGCGGGGAAGAAGACCGGCCTGGCTCAACAGAGAATTGTGGCTTGATCTTAGGAGGAAAAAGAGGGTTTATAAGCTTTGGAAAAGTGGGCAGGCCACTAAGGAGGACTTTAAAGAAGTAGCGAGGCTGTGCAGGGACAAAATTAGGAAGGCCAAAGCTCATCTGGAGCTCAATCTGGCTACTGCCGTTAAAGATAACAAAAAACGTTTCTATAAATACATCAACACAAAAAGGACTAAGGAGAATCTCCATCCTTTACTGGATGCGGGGGGAAACTTAGTTACAAGAGATGAGGAAAAGGCGGAGGTGCTCAATGCCTTCTTTGCCTCAGTCTTTAGCGGCAATACTGGTTGTTCTCTGGATACCCAGTACCCTGAGCTGGTGGAAGGGGATGGGGAGCAGGATGCGGCCCTCATTATCCATGAAGAACTGGTTGGTGACCTGCTACGGCACTTAGATGTGCACAAGTCGATGGGGCCAGATGGGATCCACCCAAGGGTACTGAGGGAACTGGCAGAGGAGCTGGCCAAGCCGCTTTCCATCATTTATCAACAGTCCTGGCTATCAGGGGAGGTCCCAATCGACTGGCGGCTAGCAAACGTGACGCCCATCTACAAGAAGGGCCGGAGGGCAGACCCGGGAAACTACAGGCCTGTCAGTTTGACCTCAGTGCCAGGAAAGCTCATGGAGCAGATCCTCCTGAGAGTCATCATGCAGCACTTGCAGGGGAAGCAAGCGATCAGGCCCAGTCAGCATGGCTTTATGAAAGGCAGGTCATGCCTGACGAACCTGATCTCCTTCTATGACAGAGTGACGCGCTGGGTGGATGAGGGAAAGGCTGTGGATGTGGTCTACCTTGACTTCAGCAAGGCTTTTGACACCGTCTCCCACAGCATTCTCCTCAAGAAACTGGCTGCTCTTGGCTTGGACTGGCGCACGCTTCAGTGGGTTAGAAACTGGCTGGATAGCCGGGCCCAAAGAGTCGTGGTGAATGGAGCCAAGTCCAGTTGGAGGCCAGTCACTAGTGGCGTCCCCCAGGGCTCGGTGCTGGGGCCGGTCCTCTTTAATATCTTCATCGATGATCTGGACGAGGGCATCGAGTGCACCCTCAGTAAGTTCGCAGATGACACCAAGTTAGGTGCGTGTGTCGATCTGCTTGAGGGTAGGAAGGCTCTGCAGGAGGATCTGGATAGGCTGCACCAATGGGCTGAGGTCAACTGCATGAAGTTTAACAAGGCCAAGTGCCGGGTCCTGCACCTGGGGCGCAATAACCCCAAGCAGAGCTACAGGCTGGGAGAGGAATGGTTGGAGAGCTGCCAGGCAGAGAAGGACCTGGGAGTGATGGTGGATAGTCGGCTGAATATGAGCCAGCAGTGTGCTCAGGTGGCCAAGAAGGCCAACGGCATCCTGGCTTGTATCAGGAACAGCCTGACCAGCAGGGCTAGGGAGGTGATCGTCCCCCTGTACTCAGCTCTGGTGAGGCCGCACCTCGAGTACTGTGTTCAGTTTTGGGCCCCTCGCTACAAGAAGGACATGGAGGTGCTTGAGCGGGTGCAGAGAAGGGCGACGAAGCTGGTGAGGGGCCTGGAGAACAAGTCCTACGAGGAGCGGCTGAGGGAGCTGGGCTTGTTCAGCCTGGAGAAGAGGAGGCTCAGGGGTGACCTTATCGCTCTTTTTAGGTACCTCAAGGGAGGCTGTAGCGAGGTGGGGGTTGGCCTGTTCTCCCACGTGCCTGGTGACAGGACGAGGGGGAATGGGCTTAAGTTGAGCCAGGGGAGTTTTAGGTTAGATGTTAGGAAGAACTTCTTCACTGAAAGGGTTGTGAGGCACTGGAACAGGCTGCCCAGGGAAGTGGTGGAGTCACCATCCCTGGAAGTCTTCAAAAGACGTTTAGATGTAGAGCTTAGGGATATGGTTTAGTGGGGACTGTTAGCGTTAGGTTGGAGGTTGGACTCGATGACCTTGAGGTCTCTTCCAACCTAGAAAAAAAATTCTGTAAAATTCTGTAAATTCTGTAAAGATGAAGGCTCAGCCTTAAGTGTTAATAAGTGTTTATTATGTTAATTTAGATTCTCTTTTCTTTTTTTTTCCTTTTTTTGTTTTCTTTTTTCTTTTTTTTTTTTCAGAAATTGAGTTACTATTACATAGATTACAATATCTGTACCATGGGTTCTTCCCTGTGTCAGAGGGGAAAAGGAAGTGCACCTGTTTTTATTACATTTTTCAAGAGTTTGCTGTATTCTCTTCTCTGTGAAAAGATAATTCTCCAACTCTTAGAAACATGGAAATAACTTAAGCTTTTTTTTTTTTTTTTTTTTTTTTTTCCTTTTTTTTTTTTTAGATTTTGGTGTTATTAAGGAAAAAAATCTGGAAATTTTTATGCTAATATTTCAACTTCAAACAAACAAACAAACAAACAAAGAAGTTTACTAGATTTAGAGGATAATTTTAAAGAAGGTTGAACAATAAGTGAACCTTCCTTTTCCAAAAGTCAGCATAATGCATGTTATGAAGTCTTCAAAGCTGGGCAAGAATAGGCCCCTTGAGCGATCAATACAAGTGATTGCTTAAGATAATTTATTTGGTACTTTTACAATACTCTGGGTATACTGAAATAAATTAATGCAACAGCAAACTTGCTTGCATTTTTTTTTTAATTATTTTAAGGTGGTCAGTTTTACAAAGTAGAACATAATTAACAAATAGCAGAGAATGTTAAAAAAAATAATCTCATGGTTAGGGCTTATTTTCTGATTCATACAGCGGTTCATTTCTGATAGATCTCTTTCATACAAAACACATTTACTGCATAGTAATGACAGTGCTGCAATATGAACACTATAGGTGGAAAAAGGGGTAGTTGAGATTTCTCATTAATTAATTTTATTTATTTTTTTTTTCAAGAGATAGCAATATCTAGAGCAGTCTTTCTTCTATGATATTGTCAGAATTTTACCTTCTGCTTTTAATATTATTTTAGCTTAACTGATTTAACTGCTTGGTAACGTTCATTTTATTATTATTAATATTTTAAATTTCAAAGTAAATATACATTGATGGTTTCTGTCATAATAATAGTTTATTTAATCCTGAAGTTCTGCTTTAAACATGGAGTTAGGACCAGGGCATAATATTTCAGTTTCAGAGTGACATCTTCTGAAGAATCATCTTCATTCAGAAAACCAGAGAAGGAAAGGAAGTAAGCAGAAAGTAGAACTCAAATTCTTCATTAAAGATCTTCCTTTCCACAGTGAATTCAAGGAAAGGAATTCCCCTTTATTTTGGAAAGTCTGTTAAGAAATGAAAATAGGATTTATTCATAAGAGCTTATTATGGGGAGAGGTGAAGACCAAGAAGCATTTGGAAGCAGTTCATGGAAGAGTGAAGAGACAGACTTGAAATACCAGGCATTTAGTTGCTTGAGCTGGCTGTGAAATTGTTCTGACATCTTGACCCTTTCTCCAGTGAAGGGGGAGACTGTCTAAATATACTAATTAGGAGAACAGATGTTGTCAAAAAAACTATGTTAACCTGAATTATTTTCTTGACTGTTGAAAACTACTTCTTCATTTCCTAGTCTGCTAAGAACATTTATATATTATTGAAAGATAAGTGAGATAATATTTGAACTACAAAATAAGTGGATAATCTCTAGAAGTTGCTTTACGTTTTTAAGTAAAATAATATTTTCACTATTAAACTATGTCATACAATAGAAACATAACATGATGGTCTTTTGAAATATCTGTGATTACTGGAATAATATAAAACCAACAATGATAAGTAATGTATCTAAATACATTGGTGAACAAAGTTTTAAATTATTTTCAAGTTTAGGCTGAAGACAAACTTTTAATAGAAATAAAACTTTTAAATGAACTTTCAGTTGACAGTCTCTGCAGAGCACCAGTGTGGTTCATGTTTCCACATTTATGACCACAAAGTTGTTTCAAAGGTTTAGAAAACCAGAACAGAAACAAAACCATGTAAAAGGTAAAAAAAATGTTGAAAATGCCATTGAGAAAAGCCACTTTTTTTTTCTTTGTTTGTTTGCTTGCTTGTTTTGTTTTATTTTCCTAAAAATATAATAAAAGAATGAAGTTGTCATTTTATTTCATCATATGGATAGCCTTTCACAGAGAAGAAAAAATGCAGAGACAATATAGGGGAGAAATGTACAAAAAGAGTCAGCATCTACAAACTGGCAGAAAAAAAAAAATCCACAACAAATAAGGACTGTTCTTTTAATACTGAGGACATTTACCTGTTGGAGAAAACTGTCTACAAGTTATTAGATTTACAAGATTGTTGAAATGTAATCTCTTGCCATTTGCCGAGGCGATCGGCTCCGGGGCAGACGCGTTCTGCAGCGGAGCGGGGGATCGGGCCAGGCAGGGCTAATTTTTTCCGGCATCGAGCCTACTGGAGGGAGCCGCCAGGACCCGGCAGCCCTCGTGAGGGAGGCTGACGAGGCGAAGGCGGAGCCAGCAGCGTCAGCGGCGGGCTATTTAAATCGGGACCCACCGCCATTTCACTGCCATTTGCCGAGGCGATCGGCTCCGGGGCAGACGCGTTCTGCAGCGGAGCGGGGGATCGGGCCAGGCAGGGCTAATTTTTTCCGGCATCGAGCCTACTGGAGGGAGCCGCCAGGACCCGGCAGCCCTCGTGAGGGAGGCTGACGAGGCGAAGGCGGAGCCAGCAGCGCCCCCTCCCCAGCCATTCAAAAGCTGCCCCTAGGGAGCGCGAGCGACCAGGAGCGCGGCGACCAGGAGCGGGCAAACAGGGCGTGGCGCGTCAGAAGGGAGTGGCGCGGCAGTTAGCGCGGCAGTTCGCGCAGGCAGGGCGCGCAGGAAGGGCGGAGCGCTCCCCCTACACACAAACAACACCTCGTTAACAACAGCCGTAGCTAGGTGATAATGGTCGCCACCAGGCACGGCGCGCTCTCCAAGAAGTCGGTACACACCCAGACCGACTGCCCGTTAAAAAATGCCGCAGTTCAGGTCACCGGATGCAAGGAGTGTCTGAGCCTGTTGCTGCCATCGGCGGGAGGCAGAGAAACTGCGTGCGTGAGGTGCGAACAGGTGGATGATCTGGTCCGCATGGTGGCGGAGCTCAAGGAGGAGGTGGAGAGGTTGAGGGCCATCAGGGAGTGTGAGCGGGAGATAGACTTCTGGAGTAACTCCCTGCAGGGCCTCAAGGGGAGGTGCCGAGGTGAGACTTCTCAAATGGGGGTGGACCCCCTGCCCTGTCCCTGTCGGGCAGAGGGAGGGGATCTGGGAGCTGAGGAGGAATGGAAACAGGTCCCTGCTCGACATCGCAGGCGATCCCCTCCCCTTCCGGCCCCACCCTCCCAGGTGCCCTTACACAACAGGTTTGAGGCCCTAGAGATTGAGAGGCCGGTGTGTGAGGAAGAGGTAGCAAATGTTCCCAGGAGGATGCCTGGGGCGAGGAGGTCGACTCCGCGCCTCAGGACTGCCTCCACCAAGAAAGACAGGAGGGTGATTGTTGTTGGTGATTCGACTCTTAGGGGAACAGAGGGCCCTATTTGTCGGCCTGACCCTACCCGTAGGGAAGTCTGCTGCCTCCCTGGGGCCAGGGTCAGGGACGTTGCCAGGAAGCTTCCTAACCTGGTACGCCCCTCTGACTATTACCCCCTTTTGATAGTCCAGGCGGGCAGTGATAACATCGAAGAGAGAAGCCTCAAGGCTATCAAAAGGGACTTTAGGGGACTGGGTCGGTTAGTGGATGGAGCGGGAGTGCAGGTGGTGTTTTCGTCCATCCCTATGGTGGCAGGGAGGAGTTCAGAGAGGACACGGAAAGCTCACCTGTTAAACACGTGGCTCCGGGACTGGTGCCAACGCAGAAATCTTGGGTTTTTTGATCATGGGGCACTTTACTCAGCACCTGGCCTGATGGCCGCAGACGGGTCCCTATCTTTTAGGGGAAAAAGGATCCTGGGCCAGGAACTGGCAGGGCTCATTGAGAGGGCTTTAAACTAGGTAGGAAGGGGGATGGGGCTGAGGCTAGGATTGTTGGGGCTGTGCCAGGGGGAACAATGGCTAGGCTGGAGGATAAGGCTATGGCCCAGCTGAAGTGCATCTACACCAATGCACGCAGCATGGGTAACAAACAGGAGGAGCTGGAAGCCATCGTGCGGCAGGCAGGCTACGACTTGGTTGCCATCACGGAGACGTGGTGGGACCAGTCTCATGACTGGAGTGCTGCAATGCCTGGCTATAAGCTCTATAGAAGGGACAGGCAGCATAGAAGGGGTGGTGGTGTGGCTCTCTATATTAGAGAGTCTTTCGAGGTTGTAGAACTCGAGGTTGGGAATGACAAGGTCAAGTCCCTTTGGGTTAGGATCGGCAGGGACAACAAGGCTAGTGTCCTGGTCGGGGTCTGCTATAGACCGCCGAACCAGGATGAGGAGACGGATGAGGAATTCTACAGGCAGCTGACAGAGGTTGCTAAATCATCAGCTCTTGTACTCGTGGGGGACTTCAACTTCCCTGACATATCCTGGAAGCACAACACAGCCCTGAGAAAGCAGTCTAGGAGGTTTCTGGAGAGCGTGGAAGATAGCTTCCTGACGCAGCTGGTTAGTGAACCTACCAGGGGTGGTGCCCCGCTAGACCTTCTCTTCACAAACAGAGAAGGACTGGTGGAGGACGTGATCGTCGGGAGCTGTCTTGGGCAGAGTGACCACGCAATGGTGGAGTTCACTATTCTTGGCGAGGCCAGGAAGGGGACCAGTAAAACCGCTGTATTGGACTTTCGAAGGGCTGACTTTGAGCTGCTCAGGACACTGGTTGGTGGAGTCCCTTGGGAGGTGGTTCTGAAGGGCAGAGGGGTCCAGGAAGGCTGGGCGCTCTTCAAGAGGGAAGTCTTAATGGCGCAGGAACGGTCTGTCCCCACGTGCCCAAAGACGAGCTGGCGGGGAAGAAGACCGGCCTGGCTCAACAGAGAATTGTGGCTTGATCTTAGGAGGAAAAAGAGGGTTTATAAGCTTTGGAAAAGTGGGCAGGCCACTAAGGAGGACTTTAAAGAAGTAGCGAGGCTCTGCAGGGACAAAATTAGGAAGGCCAAAGCTCATCTGGAGCTCAATCTGGCTACTGCCGTTAAAGATAACAAAAAACGTTTCTATAAATACATCAACACAAAAAGGAGGACTAAGGAGAATCTCCATCCTTTACTGGATGCGGGGGGAAACTTAGTTACAAGAGATGAGGAAAAGGCGGAGGTGCTCAATGCCTTCTTTGCCTCAGTCTTTAGCGGCAATACCGGATGTTCTCTGGATACTCAGTACCCTGAGCTGGTGGAAGGCGATGGGGAGCAGGATGTGGCCCTCATTATCCATGAAGAACTGGTTGGTGACCTGCTACGGCACTTGGATGTGCACAAGTCGATGGGGCCGGATGGGATCCACCCAAGGGTACTGAGGGAACTGGCAGAGGAGCTGGCCAAGCCGCTTTCCATCATTTATCAACAGTCCTGGCTATCAGGGGAGGTTCCAATCGACTGGCGGCTAGCAAACGTGACGCCCATCTACAAGAAGGGCCGGAGGGCAGACCCGGGAAACTACAGGCCTGTCAGTTTGACCTCAGTGCCAGGAAAGCTCATGGAGCAGATCCTCCTGAGAGTCATCATGCAGCAATTGCAGGGGAAGCAGGCGATCAGGCCCAGTCAGCATGGGTTTATGAAAGGCAGGTCATGCCTGACGAACCTGATCTCCTTCTATGACAGAGTGACGCGCTGGGTGGATGAGGGAAAGGCTGTGGATGTGGTCTACCTTGACTTCAGCAAGGCTTTTGACACCGTCTCCCACAGCATTCTCCTCAAGAAACTGGCTGCTCTTGGCTTGGACTGGCGCACGCTTCGCTGGGTTAGAAACTGGCTGGATAGCCGGGCCCAAAGAGTCGTGGTGAATGGAGCCAAGTCCAGTTGGAGGCCAGTCACTAGTGGCGTCCCCCAGGGCTCGGTGCTGGGGCCGGTCCTCTTTAATATCTTCATCGATGATCTGGACGAGGGCATCGAGTGCACCCTCAGTAAGTTCGCAGATGACACCAAGCTAGGTGCGTGTGTCGATCTGCTCGAGGGTAGGAAAGCCCTGCAGGAGGATCTGGATAGGCTGCACCGATGGGCTGAGGTCAACTGCATGAAGTTCAACAAGGCCAAGTGCCGGGTCCTGCACCTGGGGCGCAATAACCCCAAGCAGAGCTACAGACTGGGAGAGGAATGGTTGGAGAGCTGCCAGGCAGAGAAGGACCTGGGAGTGATGGTGGATAGTCAGCTGAATATGAGCCAGCAGTGTGCTCAGGTGGCCAAGAAGGCCAACGGCATCCTGGCTTGTATCAGGAACAGCGTGACCAGCAGGGCGAGGGAGGTGATCGTCCCCCTGTACTCAGCTCTGGTGAGGCCGCACCTCGAGTACTGTGTTCAGTTTTGGGCCCCTCGCTACAAGAAGGACATGGAGGTGCTTGAGCGGGTGCAGAGAAGGGCGACGAAGCTGGTGAGGGGCCTGGAGAACAAGTCCTACGAGGAGCGGCTGAGGGAGCTGGGCTTGTTCAGCCTGGAGAAGAGGAGGCTCAGGGGTGACCTTATCGCTCTTTTTAGGTACCTCAAGGGAGGCTGTAGCGAGGTGGGGGTTGGCCTGTTCTCCCACGTGCCTGGTGACAGGACGAGGGGGAATGGGCTTAAGTTGAGCCAGGGGAGTTTTAGGTTAGATGTTAGGAAGAACTTCTTCACTGAAAGGGTTGTGAGGCACTGGAACAGGCTGCCCAGGGAAGTGGTGGAGTCACCATCCCTGGAAGTCTTCAAAAGACGTTTAGATGTAGAGCTTAGGGATATGGTTTAGTGGGGACTGTTAGCGTTAGGTTGGAGGTTGGACTCGATGACCTTGAGGTCTCTTCCAACCTAGAAAAAAAATTCTGTAAAATTCTGTAAATTCTGTAAAGATGAAGGCTCAGCCTTAAGTGTTAATAAGTGTTTATTATGTTAATTTAGATTCTCTTTTCTTTTTTTTTCCTTTTTTTGTTTTCTTTTTTCTTTTTTTTTTTTCAGAAATTGAGTTACTATTACATAGATTACAATATCTGTACCATGGGTTCTTCCCTGTGTCAGAGGGGAAAAGGAAGTGCACCTGTTTTTATTACATTTTTCAAGAGTTTGCTGTATTCTCTTCTCTGTGAAAAGATAATTCTCCAACTCTTAGAAACATGGAAATAACTTAAGCTTTTTTTTTTTTTTTTTTTTTTTTCCTTTTTTTTTTTTTAGATTTTGGTGTTATTAAGGAAAAAAATCTGGAAATTTTTATGCTAATATTTCAACTTCAAACAAACAAACAAACAAACAAAGAAGTTTACTAGATTTAGAGGATAATTTTAAAGAAGGTTGAACAATAAGTGAACCTTCCTTTTCCAAAAGTCAGCATAATGCATGTTATGAAGTCTTCAAAGCTGGGCAAGAATAGGCCCCTTGAGCGATCAATACAAGTGATTGCTTAAGATAATTTATTTGGTACTTTTACAATACTCTGGGTATACTGAAATAAATTAATGCAACAGCAAACTTGCTTGCATTTTTTTTTTAATTATTTTAAGGTGGTCAGTTTTACAAAGTAGAACATAATTAACAAATAGCAGAGAATGTTAAAAAAAATAATCTCATGGTTAGGGCTTATTTTCTGATTCATACAGCGGTTCATTTCTGATAGATCTCTTTCATACAAAACACATTTACTGCATAGTAATGACAGTGCTGCAATATGAACACTATAGGTGGAAAAAGGGGTAGTTGAGATTTCTCATTAATTAATTTTATTTATTTTTTTTTTCAAGAGATAGCAATATCTAGAGCAGTCTTTCTTCTATGATATTGTCAGAATTTTACCTTCTGCTTTTAATATTATTTTAGCTTAACTGATTTAACTGCTTGGTAACGTTCATTTTATTATTATTAATATTTTAAATTTCAAAGTAAATATACATTGATGGTTTCTGTCATAATAATAGTTTATTTAATCCTGAAGTTCTGCTTTAAACATGGAGTTAGGACCAGGGCATAATATTTCAGTTTCAGAGTGACATCTTCTGAAGAATCATCTTCATTCAGAAAACCAGAGAAGGAAAGGAAGTAAGCAGAAAGTAGAACTCAAATTCTTCATTAAAGATCTTCCTTTCCACAGTGAATTCAAGGAAAGGAATTCCCCTTTATTTTGGAAAGTCTGTTAAGAAATGAAAATAGGATTTATTCATAAGAGCTTATTATGGGGAGAGGTGAAGACCAAGAAGCATTTGGAAGCAGTTCATGGAAGAGTGAAGAGACAGACTTGAAATACCAGGCATTTAGTTGCTTGAGCTGGCTGTGAAATTGTTCTGACATCTTGACCCTTTCTCCAGTGAAGGGGGAGACTGTCTAAATATACTAATTAGGAGAACAGATGTTGTCAAAAAAACTATGTTAACCTGAATTATTTTCTTGACTGTTGAAAACTACTTCTTCATTTCCTAGTCTGCTAAGAACATTTATATATTATTGAAAGATAAGTGAGATAATATTTGAACTACAAAATAAGTGGATAATCTCTAGAAGTTGCTTTACGTTTTTAAGTAAAATAATATTTTCACTATTAAACTATGTCATACAATAGAAACATAACATGATGGTCTTTTGAAATATCTGTGATTACTGGAATAATATAAAACCAACAATGATAAGTAATGTATCTAAATACATTGGTGAACAAAGTTTTAAATTATTTTCAAGTTTAGGCTGAAGACAAACTTTTAATAGAAATAAAACTTTTAAATGAACTTTCAGTTGACAGTCTCTGCAGAGCACCAGTGTGGTTCATGTTTCCACATTTATGACCACAAAGTTGTTTCAAAGGTTTAGAAAACCAGAACAGAAACAAAACCATGTAAAAGGTAAAAAAAATGTTGAAAATGCCATTGAGAAAAGCCACTTTTTTTTTCTTTGTTTGTTTGCTTGCTTGTTTTGTTTTATTTTCCTAAAAATATAATAAAAGAATGAAGTTGTCATTTTATTTCATCATATGGATAGCCTTTCACAGAGAAGAAAAAATGCAGAGACAATATAGGGGAGAAATGTACAAAAAGAGTCAGCATCTACAAACTGGCAGAAAAAAAAAAATCCACAACAAATAAGGACTGTTCTTTTAATACTGAGGACATTTACCTGTTGGAGAAAACTGTCTACAAGTTATTAGATTTACAAGATTGTTGAAATGTAATCTCTTGCCATTTGCCGAGGCGATCGGCTCCGGGGCAGACGCGTTCTGCAGCGGAGCGGGGGATCGGGCCAGGCAGGGCTAATTTTTTCCGGCATCGAGCCTACTGGAGGGAGCCGCCAGGACCCGGCAGCCCTCGTGAGGGAGGCTGACGAGGCGAAGGCGGAGCCAGCAGCGTCAGCGGCGGGCTATTTAAATCGGGACCCACCGCCATTTCACTGCCATTTGCCGAGGCGATCGGCTCCGGGGCAGACGCGTTCTGCAGCGGAGCGGGGGATCGGGCCAGGCAGGGCTAATTTTTTCCGGCATCGAGCCTACTGGAGGGAGCCGCCAGGACCCGGCAGCCCTCGTGAGGGAGGCTGACGAGGCGAAGGCGGAGCCAGCAGCGCCCCCTCCCCAGCCATTCAAAAGCTGCCCCTAGGGAGCGCGAGCGACCAGGAGCGCGGCGACCAGGAGCGGGCAAACAGGGCGTGGCGCGTCAGAAGGGAGTGGCGCGGCAGTTAGCGCGGCAGTTCGCGCAGGCAGGGCGCGCAGGAAGGGCGGAGCGCTCCCCCTACACACAAACAACACCTCGTTAACAACAGCCGTAGCTAGGTGATAATGGTCGCCACCAGGCACGGCGCGCTCTCCAAGAAGTCGGTACACACCCAGACCGACTGCCCCGTTAAAAAATGCCGCAGGTTCAGGTCACCGGATGCAAGGAGTGTCTGAGCCTGTTGCTGCCCATCGGCGGGAGGCAGAGAAACTGCGTGCGTGAGGTGCGAACAGGTGGATGATCTGGTCCGCATGGTGGCGGAGCTCAAGGAGGAGGTGGAGAGGTTGAGGGCCATCAGGGAGTGTGAGCGGGAGATAGACTTCTGGAGTAACTCCCTGCAGGGCCTCAAGGGGAGGTGCCGAGGTGAGACTTCTCTCAAATGGGGGTGGACCCCCTGCCCTGTCCCTGTCGGGCAGAGGGAGGGGATCTGGGAGCTGAGGAGGAATGGAAACAGGTCCCTGCTCGACATCGCAGGCGATCCCCTCCCCTTCCGGCCCCACCCTCCCAGGTGCCCTTACACAACAGGTTTGAGGCCCTAGAGATTGAGAGGCCGGTGTGTGAGGAAGAGGTAGCAAATGTTCCCAGGAGGATGCCTGGGGCGAGGAGGTCGACTCCGCGCCTCAGGACTGCCTCCACCAAGAAAGACAGGAGGGTGATTGTTGTTGGTGATTCGACTCTTAGGGGAACAGAGGGCCCTATTTGTCGGCCTGACCCTACCCGTAGGGAAGTCTGCTGCCTCCCTGGGGCCAGGGTCAGGGACGTTGCCAGGAAGCTTCCTAACCTGGTACGCCCCTCTGACTATTACCCCCTTTTGATAGTCCAGGCGGGCAGTGATAACATCGAAGAGAGAAGCCTCAAGGCTATCAAAAGGGACTTTAGGGGACTGGGTCGGTTAGTGGATGGAGCGGGAGTGCAGGTGGTGTTTTCGTCCATCCCTATGGTGGCAGGGAGGAGTTCAGAGAGGACACGGAAAGCTCACCTGTTAAACACGTGGCTCCGGGACTGGTGCCAACGCAGAAATCTTGGGTTTTTTGATCATGGGGCACTTTACTCAGCACCTGGCCTGATGGCCGCAGACGGGTCCCTATCTTTTAGGGGAAAAAGGATCCTGGGCCAGGAACTGGCAGGGCTCATTGAGAGGGCTTTAAACTAGGTAGGAAGGGGGATGGGGCTGAGGCTAGGATTGTTGGGGCTGTGCCAGGGGGAACAATGGCTAGGCTGGAGGATAAGGCTATGGCCCAGCTGAAGTGCATCTACACCAATGCACGCAGCATGGGTAACAAACAGGAGGAGCTGGAAGCCATCGTGCGGCAGGCAGGCTACGACTTGGTTGCCATCACGGAGACGTGGTGGGACCAGTCTCATGACTGGAGTGCTGCAATGCCTGGCTATAAGCTCTATAGAAGGGACAGGCAGCATAGAAGGGGTGGTGGTGTGGCTCTCTATATTAGAGAGTCTTTCGAGGTTGTAGAACTCGAGGTTGGGAATGACAAGGTCGAGTCCCTTTGGGTTAGGATCGGCAGGGACAACAAGGCTAGTGTCCTGGTCGGGGTCTGCTATAGACCGCCGAACCAGGATGAGGAGACGGATGAGGAATTCTACAGGCAGCTGACAGAGGTTGCTAAATCATCAGCTCTTGTACTCGTGGGGGACTTCAACTTCCCTGACATATCCTGGAAGCACAACACAGCCCTGAGAAAGCAGTCTAGGAGGTTTCTGGAGAGCGTGGAAGATAGCTTCCTGACGCAGCTGGTTAGTGAACCTACCAGGGGTGGTGCCCCGCTAGACCTTCTCTTCACAAACAGAGAAGGACTGGTGGAGGACGTGATCGTCGGGAGCTGTCTTGGGCAGAGTGACCACGCAATGGTGGAGTTCACTATTCTTGGCGAGGCCAGGAAGGGGACCAGTAAAACCGCTGTATTGGACTTTCGAAGGGCTGACTTTGAGCTGCTCAGGACACTGGTTGGTGGAGTCCCTTGGGAGGTGGTTCTGAAGGGCAGAGGGGTCCAGGAAGGCTGGGCGCTCTTCAAGAGGGAAGTCTTAATGGCGCAGGAACGGTCTGTCCCCACGTGCCCAAAGACGAGCTGGCGGGGAAGAAGACCGGCCTGGCTCAACAGAGAATTGTGGCTTGATCTTAGGAGGAAAAAGAGGGTTTATAAGCTTTGGAAAAGTGGGCAGGCCACTAAGGAGGACTTTAAAGAAGTAGCGAGGCTCTGCAGGGACAAAATTAGGAAGGCCAAAGCTCATCTGGAGCTCAATCTGGCTACTGCCGTTAAAGATAACAAAAAACGTTTCTATAAATACATCAACACAAAAAGGAGGACTAAGGAGAATCTCCATCCTTTACTGGATGCGGGGGGAAACTTAGTTACAAGAGATGAGGAAAAGGCGGAGGTGCTCAATGCCTTCTTTGCCTCAGTCTTTAGCGGCAATACCGGATGTTCTCTGGATACTCAGTACCCTGAGCTGGTGGAAGGCGATGGGGAGCAGGATGTGGCCCTCATTATCCATGAAGAACTGGTTGGTGACCTGCTACGGCACTTGGATGTGCACAAGTCGATGGGGCCGGATGGGATCCACCCAAGGGTACTGAGGGAACTGGCAGAGGAGCTGGCCAAGCCGCTTTCCATCATTTATCAACAGTCCTGGCTATCAGGGGAGGTTCCAATCGACTGGCGGCTAGCAAACGTGACGCCCATCTACAAGAAGGGCCGGAGGGCAGACCCGGGAAACTACAGGCCTGTCAGTTTGACCTCAGTGCCAGGAAAGCTCATGGAGCAGATCCTCCTGAGAGTCATCATGCAGCAATTGCAGGGGAAGCAGGCGATCAGGCCCAGTCAGCATGGGTTTATGAAAGGCAGGTCATGCCTGACGAACCTGATCTCCTTCTATGACAGAGTGACGCGCTGGGTGGATGAGGGAAAGGCTGTGGATGTGGTCTACCTTGACTTCAGCAAGGCTTTTGACACCGTCTCCCACAGCATTCTCCTCAAGAAACTGGCTGCTCTTGGCTTGGCGCACGCTTCGCTGGGTTAGAAACTGGCTGGATAGCCGGGCCCAAAGAGTCGTGGTGAATGGAGCCAAGTCCAGTTGGAGGCCAGTCACTAGTGGCGTCCCCCAGGGCTCGGTGCTGGGGCCGGTCCTCTTTAATATCTTCATCGATGATCTGGACGAGGGCATCGAGTGCACCCTCAGTAAGTTCGCAGATGACACCAAGCTAGGTGCGTGTGTCGATCTGCTCGAGGGTAGGAAAGCCCTGCAGGAGGATCTGGATAGGCTGCACCGATGGGCTGAGGTCAACTGCATGAAGTTCAACAAGGCCAAGTGCCGGGTCCTGCACCTGGGGCGCAATAACCCCAAGCAGAGCTACAGACTGGGAGAGGAATGGTTGGAGAGCTGCCAGGCAGAGAAGGACCTGGGAGTGATGGTGGATAGTCAGCTGAATATGAGCCAGCAGTGTGCTCAGGTGGCCAAGAAGGCCAACGGCATCCTGGCTTGTATCAGGAACAGCGTGACCAGCAGGGCGAGGGAGGTGATCGTCCCCCTGTACTCAGCTCTGGTGAGGCCGCACCTCGAGTACTGTGTTCAGTTTTGGGCCCCTCGCTACAAGAAGGACATCGAGGTGCTTGAGCGGGTGCAGAGAAGGGCGACGAAGCTGGTGAGGGGCCTGGAGAACAAGTCCTACGAGGAGCGGCTGAGGGAGCTGGGCTTGTTCAGCCTGGAGAAGAGGAGGCTCAGGGGTGACCTTATCGCTCTCTATAGGTACCTCAAGGGAGGCTGTAGCGAGGTGGGGGTTGGCCTGTTCTCCCACGTGCCTGGTGACAGGACGAGGGGGAATGGGCTTAAGTTGAGCCAGGGGAGTTTTAGGTTAGATGTTAGGAAGAATTTCTTCACTGAAAGGGTTGTTAGACATTGGAACAGGCTGCCCAGGGAAGTGGTGGAGTCACCATCCCTGGAAGTCTTCAAAAGACGTTTAGATGTAGAGCTTAGGGATATGGTTTAGTGGAGGGCTGTTAGCGTTAGGTTGGAGGTTGGACTCGATGACCTTGAGGTCTCTTCCAACCTAGAAATTCTGTAATATGTAAGAGATTTGACCAGATAACCAAAGTTCTTTCTTGACTTGATTTCCATTAATGTATGGTTTATATGGGGAAAAATATTGCCCCGTTGTAAAATGAAGTAATTTAAAATAAAAGTTACATTTATAGTATTTATTTTGGTAATTCACTACAGAGAACAAAGTCCAATTCTGCTCTCGCATACTTTTAATTCCAGAGAAATCCCACTTGCTTCAATTTGCTCTTCATTCATACAAAATTATGTACATGTACTTTGAAATTGCAATTGGTTACTGCACATAACCAACTTCTTTTGTCAGCTACCAGACATTTCTGGGAGGCTGTTTAGTATCTTTAAATGAATCTGTATGTACCCTCTGAGATTTCTAGTGAGGCACACACTTGTACTTCCTTTCCATTAAAACCATCATCCAGATGAGAAGTAGAGGATCTTGTGTGCCCAGGGGATCAAAATACATCTCCTAAAATCTGTAGCTCAAATGTAATCTTCATGGTTCTTACCTCATAAATTAGGAAAATCATCTCATGATTTCATGGCAAGGATAAATAGATCTTTAGCTTTGGACACAAACATATTAGAGAGATAGGTGAGATGCATTCAGTAAACTTTATTTCCCTTATAACTACTTCTTTCACTATCTTCATGGGTAGATTACTGTTCAAAGAACTTGTCTTGTTCTATTAGAATCTGTTTCCTATATGAAGTGTAAGGATATCACAGGAAAGAAAGGCAATGTAGCTTCTGTTTTAGTTCACGTAAATTGTATATTTGTTACTGAAATTAGGTGGGATTTTTTTTTGTTTTGCTTTGTTTTATTTTGTTTAACAAGAGGAAAATTGGACATGATCTGATAATACTCTTTCTTTCTTCTGTTGTCTTCACCTCTTAGAAGAGAGATGAATAAATCAGTTTGCGGCCTTGAAGAAAATCTGCTTATATTGCTCATATTATACCGATTCAGCTCTCTGATTCTTCTACAGGCTTTCTGGAGAGATTTCCTTTTTAAGTTAGGCACACACCTCATTTAATTCTAGAGATTGCAAGCTGAGAACTGTGAAATCTTGTTTAGGTTAATTGTTACAGGAAGCCATGCATTCAGATATATTCAGGGGCATTATGCTTATAACCCGTGAAAGGAAACTGCAACAACACAATATGAGAAGCTGTAAGAAATGTAAGCCTATGTCCTGCCTTACACTATCTTCTCTGTTGCTATCTGTAGTTAAAACTTTTTAAAACTTTGAAATATATGTGGTCTACTGAAACCTGTGATACCTCTGATATTCAGAGGTAAACAGTTTTTCAATTAAATACAACCTATATATTCTCAGATTTGTTGATATATATAATTGGATCAATGATTAAGTGCCAATATGTTCTCAGATACCCTCAATTAAATTTTGTGCATGAGAATACTTTTCCACTACTGGAAATTGTTTAATATTTTAAATCTCCACTACTTGGGAATTATTTTGTCCAATACTCTCTGTCCAATACAATCCAGTCTTGAAACAGCGTCAGAAATCTTTTTATGTATGCTTGTATAATATATTATATATATCAAGAATGACTCTAATGGTCTTAAAGTCTATGTACTGGAGTTATACCAGAGTGAAAACAGAATCAGGTGCTAAAACTTTTTCATGACTTTAACTTTATCAATAATAAAATTGTATTAGTTTTGGAAATGTTAGTCAGGAAACAGAATCGGACTTGAATGTATTTTAGAAGATGCATACGAGTTCATCACAGGATCCAGAAATCAAACTCACACACACGTGGGAGCTCTGGTACCAAATGATCTCATCTAAGTGTAGAATGCAAGTAGAGTGAACATGGTGAGTAATTAACCAGCTTGCAGACTGCATCTCCAGAGTCTTTTCTTCACTAAGGGCTCAAACCCTTTTCTTCAGCTCTATTTTTTTATAAAAAGAATATTCTGTACATAATAACTAGAGTTGGATTGGGCACTGATTTAAAATTACTTTGATAAAGGCCTAGAGACATTCAATTTCAGCCTTCTGAAAATGACTCACAATTTTTTTCATAGAGATTAAATTTAATGATCTTAATACCTACTGACACATTTTTTTCAGATTCCTTTCTATTTGTATAATTACATTGAAGGCTGGCACCAGAGAATCTGGTGCTCTGTTCAGTAGTATATGTTTTTTTCCTAGTCTGGAATGGGAAGACTGTACAGGCATTGAGGTATTATTCTGCTTTGCTAGATCAGGAGGAAAAGAAAGAGTGATAGCTTTTTGTACCAATGACTATCACAGTTTTCTATTCACTATTCATATTAATGTTATTAAGGTTTTCTCTCTGATTAATGTTTTCTATAAAGCATTCTATTTACATGTTTGTTTCAAACCATACACAAGATTTTTATGTAATTTCAGTTCTGAGAAGAAGGTGTGTTATTTTTTTGATGTAGTGAAACCCCTCCATTTTCCTCTCTTTGTAGCTATTGGCAGGTCTAATTTGTCATTGGTGTCACCATACACATCTTTCACTCTACCTGCATTGTAGGTATACAACAAGACTACTGGAATGGTAGAAGAGACAGACTTTTGCTTCTCTAATATTATTTGTCGATTTTAATTTGTCAGATTTTATTTTTAGTCTTTCACCATTTCCATGCATGCATGTAGACGGAGATATGATTAGGAAATTACTGTTTACAAATGTAATGACTGTACAGATATCTATTAATAAGAAAACGCTGCCAAATATTGGCAGAATAGGAAGACGCAAAGAAATTTAAACATTAATAATGGAGTTTATTTTATTGGATTGTGCTTTATTTTTGATAGAAAGTTTCACTGAAGGGAAGGAATGTTGTTAACTATCAAAAGACAGAATAACAATTTCCTGAATTATACAATGCCTGAGTGAAAGTGCTTTGCAAAAAGATAGACTAGTAGAGCTACTTGAGAATAAAATCATGGTATTTTAAGAATTCTCTGCTGTCAAAAAATTGAAAACATTGAAAAGATTAAAAAAAAAAAAAAAAAGAAGAAAAAAAAAGAGCTGTATTTAGTAAAAGATACTTCATAGACGCTTCATAGATGCCTCATGATTCATAGTCAAGTCCTCTCAGGAAAGTTATTGGTGCATATAAATCAAATCATTAAGCACGTATATGATGTTAAAAACATCAATTGTAAATAAATATCACATGTATATTTGTAAGAACATATTTGGTGTCCATAAAACTCAATTTGTAGGTTGCTTTTGAGAATTTACCATATTTACCAATTTTACCATATTTACCAATTATTTACCAATTTTCCCTTTTGCTTATAAATAATGACTGTAGAAAATGCTAACAGGTCATGTGGCACAGCAGTAAAGCCTAGCTGTACAAAATGAGAAACACCTAGAACACTTCTTTTAAAAAGTGCATGAGTTGCCTGCAGTGCCTGCCCAGTTACAAATGCAACTTTTTTTTACTCTCACAGTATATTATCGTGGATTTTAATAATATTAAAGGCTGTGACCCTTGAGAATATCTCTGTAGATAAAGGACACTAGATTAACAATAGAAGAAGTAGGTTATTCATTCTGTTCATAGAGAAACAGTTAGTGTGCTATGATAAAAGATTGTTAGGAATAGCAACAGAAATTTTAAATCATTTTCAGAAAATTGTTCCTGCTACCCATCCTTTTATGAGGTGATAGCCAACAGTATATGACTGGCATATACTATCTTCCTTTGCTGCAGTTGTGTTCACTCTTCTCTTAAAAAGGCTATGATGAGACCTTCCAAATTACTGTAGGTCTTGAAGATGACACCACACATAGTAGTGTCATGAGACTGTTACATGAGACTGTTAAAGGTGCAAAGTAAAATATACATGCATGCACACACAAATGCACAGAACTATAGGAAAAGACACATTCTGGCTGAAAATGCACATATAGTTGAGCATTTCTGATTAAATGCTAGAAATTAAAGTATGTGTCATTTTGTACATAGAAAAGGTTAAGAAAAAATCTTTACAAGGATGACTTAAGGGAAAAGCTCAGTATCTTGTGCCTCCTAGAACTGATAAGACAGCGTGACTGCTCTTAATTATACTACTCACATGTTTTTCTTCTAGATTAAAAAACAAAACAAAACAAACAAGCAAAAGCAACAACATCAACAACAAAGGATTCAGACAGAATCTCTCTCAGCAGACAGATAATCATTTCTGCTTTCCTGGAGTTAACTTGGGCTAAACCTCTACATCTAGGCAGTTGTTCAACAACCATTGCTGTTGTAGACTTCACACTGAGAATTGGCTCTGGTGTGATAAAACAAAAAACCCACACATTTCTGTTCAGTACTTTCCCTTTTTTTTTTTCCTTCTTTTTTTTTTTTTTTTTTTTTTTCTCTTTAGAGCAGTTGAGATTTCTTTTTGGCTTTCATTAAACAAGCCCTCATTAAGCTAAGTAAATAAAAATATCCCTTTTTGACTACTAGATAATCCTTTTGTGAAGCCTAAGAACATACATCTCTGGAAAGATCTGCAAATATACTTCACAAATATTTTATAAACAAGATTATTTGATTATTTTTTCTAAGCATGTAGAATTGTATTAATCTTAAATACTGTCTGAAGAGCCTATTTTTCAAGTAAAAATAAAAGGTTACTAGATTAGCTTTCTAGTAACATGGCATACATAAAACAGAAAAAGTTCAAAACCAGGAATACATAGTATCTACTCAAGGCAAACACAGTTACAACATTAGAAATCTAAAGAGATAAACAAAACAACTGGCTGCTTTAAATACCTATGGTAGTATGTAATTTTATTTAAAAGGAATTTGTGATATGAGCACTACCATTATAGTATATGCAATTTTTTTAGTAATTGGAGATTTCTGAAATGTACTCAATATTCAACTCATTTTATTATCTCCATTGCCCTTCTTAATGAATTCACAGTAAAAATAGCTTCACTGTTTAAAATCTTTATGTTACATATGCAGGCACTCTTGTTTTGTTAGAACTAAGTTCATATTTTAAGAAATTTGTCTGTTCCATTTTTATGTAATCCCATTACTATCTTATGATGAAGAGAGGAATAAATACTGGAAAATACCTAGTCATCATGTGAAAGCCTTCAGGGACAAGGGGTGGTGGTAAAATAGAGGGAAAATAAATTTGTGCCATTACTAAAAATGAACAAGAGAGGTGTCCAGAGGAGGAAGAGACTTCTGTTCCCAGCTGATTTGGTCTAGTAAGAAATTTGGAAATCTGGAAATACTGGAGAGCACCTGATGAAGGGAAGGAGACCATATATTCTCCTTCCTTGATCTGTAATAGATCCTCACATTTTTCTTCACTTCTTCACCAACAATACAGAGAGCAGCTGAAGGTATCACTAATTTCTTCTTAACTGAAGTCTTTGTTCAGGTCCCTTGGAGGTTCATACACTCTTCAGATCATTGTCAACCCTCTCAATATAAAAAAAAAAAAAAAAAAAAAAAAAAAAAGGACTTAAAAAGGGTTTTAAAGAGTTCTCCCATATATTCTATAGATTACCTGCAATTTTATTTGGTGTGTATAGGTATATATATATGGATAAATAAGATGTATTTACCTGTACTTATCCTTTTACAACTGCTTGAAGAACTCTAATGATCACAGTGTTCTTCAAAGTTGTTATAGAATGGTCACAGTCAGGGCCACTGCTGCATATACCGGCTCCAGCTGTGACTATAATGAGCACACATCCTTCCCATAAAAGTTTTTAATCTTACACTTTCCTCCATTGTGAATCATTTTATAGGTAAAGCACAGTAGAGGAGCTATAGAAGAGGTGCCACAAAAGATAAAATATCTTACTTGCTAGGAGAATGTGGTTTTTTTTGCTATACTATGGCTTCTTAAAATCAAGGGATTATGTTTCATTTGTGTTTTGGATGACTGTGTCACAGCTGATAAAGTTAAGCTATAGAACTAGCAGGACAGCAGTATAAAATACTATCCTGTAAGTTTAGGTACCTCTTATATATTTATTAGTACTTCTTCTATGCTGAGCCATCGTGGTTTTGAAGGAAATATAGATTTTTAATTTTACCTGTGTGTCTTGAAAAGAGAATTTTCTGTACTTGTTCATGAATGTCGAGTTTTTTTCACAAATAAAACTGAGAGAAAATTGCATGTCCTGTGCTCTGGAAGACCTGTCCTTTATTTTAAGATGTGTTAGTACAGAATTGTGTGTTTTACTGAGCTTATTCCTCTTTAGAAGACAAGATCTAGTGAAATATTTGAAGGTTAGAAAAGTGACAGTAGGTAGGAAGTAGTAATAATTTTGTGTTGATTGAGGTCAAGAGGTTAATGACTGATTTTAATTATTTGTTTGCCAAGTAGAACCTTTCTTTTTTAAGATTTAAAAACAAAAATAATCTTCTAAGTCTATAATAGGAAACATATTTTAAATGCAGAGAAAATGCAGTCTAATGAAAAGGAAGGACAGACTGCTGACCAGGTGCAGAGGACGACCAGACAGGTGTGATGATCAGGCCCTGTTTACCTTTTCTGCACTGGTTCCTCCCCAAACAACCCTTGGTTCCAAAGGTGTCCAAGAGCCTTTACCTGGCCCCATGGTGAAAGGTGTTTCCCTGGTAGTGGGGTTGGCTACCTCCTGTGATATACCTCAGGAAGGCCAGGACAGAGTTCCCTCAGCTGCCTGTGTGCCTCTGTTATCCTTCATTTGTGTGGAAATTAACCTTTTATGACTTAACCTAGTAAAAGGATTTGATCTTCTCATTAGGCAGAAATTGATTTATTTCTTTTGCTTAAGAAAATTGAATGCAAATTTATGTGGCTGAATTGAATACATGCACTTCCTATGCCAAAGGCAAGCAAAAACCCTAAAGAAATTGCCAATTCCCTTAAGCACTGAGTTTTCCATTTAGCTTATAAGGTGTGACCAAGTTGGGACTGGAATAATATGAAGTTCTTGGAGCTTCCTGGAGGAAGAACATTGAGGATCAAGGATGCCTGCAGTGCCAGTGAAAGAAACCTAGTGAAGTAAACTGCTTAACTGTCCTGTCTGTTGTAGAGATAAGATTTGTTTGCTATTGCTATTGCTATTGCTATTACTATTACTATCAGTGTGTTGAAAACTCGCCAAAAAGATGTATTGGTGTGTCCATTTATAAATACAAAAACAAATGTGTTAATTCCTCTGCCTCATATGCTTGTGCAGGCAGAACTGAGAACAAATTCACTTTTCTCTGTTCCAAATCATACAGTGTACAGACAAAGTGTGAAGAAATAATACTCAAATGTGCAGAAAATCCTGTAACTTTCAAACCAGGAAAAAGTTATAGCGTGGGTTAAGTGGAAAATGTATTGGAACCATGGTTTACAACCGAGTAGTCATTCGTTTACCATCTTAAAATGTAAGCTTCCATCTTTTATCCCTCAAGAAGTGCATAAACAAATTCTCAAGTAATTAATTATGGGAAACATGTACTATCCTCTAAGTATTTAGTGTTTAATAAATGCAGTAACAGTAAACATCTTCCTGACAACTGTCTAAAATAAAACTTCTTATTTATCATACATAAGAAGGTAATTTTAATTGACTGGGAAAAGAAAAGAAAAATCTGTACATTTCTTTACTAGCTGGTTTTCTGAAGTTAGTTAACCTGTAAATAGACATTTTTAGTATCAGGTAATACATAACCTTTTTTATTTATTTATTTGGTTGGTTGTTTGTGTGATGCCTTTTTGTTTGCAAAGTAAGACTATGTCAGTTAATAATTTTATTAAATTAAAGCTTAAAACTCAGGAATGAATGAGGAGAAAATTGTTCCAAACCTTCTCAATTGCAGAGGCCTAGTAGCTACTTTGCCTATAAAACTGAATAAAAACAGTTTATGACTCTAGGTAAAATGTTTCTGTTTTGGGGGAGGGCTCACAAATGACATGAAGAGAAAGAAGTGAGCAAGACGGTGAAAGTGAATAACTGAGAAAAAGAAGTGAATTTGAGAAAGTATTTTGTATTTCTTACAATTAATACTTCATAGTACACTTTTTATTAATATCTCTGCACCTTATTGTTTTGCTAGTCTGACCTACAATTTGGTCAGTGTTACCTCAGTTCCTCAGTTGTGTTATTACTTGGAAAGAGAATATACACCTCCATGAAAAGAAAGGTGTTCAGAATTATTTATTTAAAATATTTTCAGAAAGTTTTCCACATTCCTTTTAATATACTAGGATTATATATTTTTTTTCGAACACGTGTTTATATGATCTGAAATACAGACCAGAATATTCTGCCAACATATTTCTGAGATACATATAAATGAGAATTTGAAACATGAACAATATTTGATAAAACTCAACAAAGTGGGCTTTTGGGTAAGGCTATTCAAGACTTCCAGCAACAGCAATAAAAAACGCACATGGCAGGGTACTACAGTGTACATACCAAAGGGTAGTCAGAGGAAAAGTAAAGACAATATGAACTGGGCTTGGCCACTCTGGCAGCATTTGGTCTCATTTTTGTCTTAAAAAAAATGCCCCAGCATATCTTTGATTATTCTTAGCCTTGGCTCTGATTAGACAAGTCTGCTGCTAGCCATTGACATGTAACAGAAAAGGATGTAACAAAAGGAAATGTGTAAGAATCCTTCATACTATTCACTGAAGAGCTCTATAAGTGCGATGTTTGTAGGCAAGCCTAATGGCTTCATTAGACTGACAAATTTGGCGGGTAGTAGAGGTGACCAGGTCTCCTCAGTGCTGCAGTTTCAGTGAAACAGCATTGTTAGAGGTATCTTAACCTTATCTTATCTTATATGAATATCTTATATTTCAGCTACAGATGGAGCTGATGCAATCTGTGGCTTTCACTGAAATTTTTTAAATTCCTTTTTCCACCACAGGGTGGAAGGTTCTCAGTTGAGTAAGAACAGAGCAGTGGAGAAGAACAAAGAGAGAGCTCAAATTATTATTTAGTGAGCATAAGCTTAGTAGTATTCTCCAGGCATTGACAGATCTACTGTAATGTACTGTACAGATCTACAGGTGCTCCTGAGATTTATAAGAAAAATTAAGGGAAACAAAACAGAAAACAAATAAACAAACAAAACACTATCAGAAACTTTGCTTTTCAGTTTTCAACGGAGAAAAAAATGAAGACTGAAGAAATTATTTTTAGTCTTTTAATGCACAGGCATTTTGAATTATATCTTTCAGTCTTGTGGTCTCAACTTTTAACAGGTCATCTGGAAATGTTAATGATTTTGATTGTATACTGTACTTTTTTGGTTCATACAACAGCATTTCTTGCTCACAAGAGTCTCTTGTCTAAAAAGGTTTCCTAAAACAGCACTTTTGAAATTGCATATTTGCTGTATGTCATTGACTTTCAGCTCAAAGCTGTTTAAATTCACACTTGATATTATAAAGTTATCTGTTTTCCTTGCAGAGAAACCAAGACAAATAATCGTCTGTGTTGACACTTTTTTTTTTTTTTTTGTATTTCATTGTACAAACCTAAAACTGTTGTTATCATATTTACTGACTACCTAATACAGATAGCTAGATACAGACAGCAATTTTACATTCAAATTATTTTGTGGTCTTCTTCTCCGAGTGGAGCTTCATTTTTTTTTTAATTATTTTGTTTTATTTTGTTTTGTTTAGCATAACTCAAGACAAAATGTGAGGTTGCTTGTTTTACATGGAAAACTACAAGATGCTCTGGCAGAAATAGATTTCCAAACCAAACAATTTCTGCTTTTTCAACTGCAGAACACTTGTCTTTAAATTATGCTCCTGTCAATAATGGTGAACTTGCACAGTTGAAACTGAGGTCGGAGTTTTGCCTTATCATTCATAAAACATAAGAGGTTCCAGCTGGCTTTCCCATCAGCAAAGTAGCTGTACAGGGCCATAAATAGGAAAAAAAAAAAAAAAAAAAAAAAAAAAGTAAAACTATTTTAGTCAATTACATGAATAGATAAATGGTGATACTATATTTATTATACTTATATGAAAGAAAAATATCAAATGTCAATAGATACATTTTGAGAGTTGATTCTTTACCTTACAACTCATTAAACTTTTAGAGCAAATTATTCACCATTTTAAGTACTTAAACTGGTTCAAGGGTTTGGTGGAGTTTAAAAAATAAATAAATTTGAACTTCATAATGTTAAATTAAGATGACGCATAGTCATGGACCTAATTAAGAAAGTTCTATATAAACAGATTCAGATTTACCCTTTGTATATTATATCAGATTTAATCTTTGTATGTTATCTACTGAATCTCCTTTCTTTGACGAAGAAATAAAATAATATTACTTACTTGTTTAATCAACTCAGTAGATCTAGATCTAGCTCAGCTTAGGGATGGCAAGAATTTTCTTTTAGCTCGTGAATCATCAAATTCATGTTAACATAGTTAAGATAGTTCTGCATTAGTGAGTTGTTCCTGTGCAGTGCTGCTGAAGTTATTGTTCCACAGGTGTAGAGGGTATCATTCAACATCAGCTATAAAACAATATAAAAGTGAAAAACAAATGTTATGATTTTGCTCCAAAAACACAGCCTTTTGTTGCCACTGCTTTTCATTTTCCTGTGAAAGACTACATGATATATTTTGGGTTATTCTTTCTGCTTCAGATGTCCTTTTTGTATTGTATTATGTGATATCAAACTTCATCTTTTCTTCTGAAACATGGTTTTCAACCTACATTTATAGCTGTCCTCTAGATAAATGTCATATCAATACATTTTGAAGTAGGAAAAAGTAATTGAAAAATATTTAGAATGTACCATTAAATTTCTACTTCTAGACATCAACATTTCCTCAGCTTTGATGGTGAGGAAGGGAAAAATCTGTGTCTTCTATTATGAGAGGCTTGATGGCAGTAGTTTCCTTTAAGCTGCCTGGAGATAAGTAAGCAAATCCTCTGTGCCATATCCATCCCTTAACATCTAAGAAACTTAGTAAATATATTATTTTCGGAATTGCACATGGATATATATTACTAAATCCCAGTTTTCATGATATTGAGTACTCTGACAGAAGATATTACCGTAGTTCTTAAAATTTGTGGATTTTAAGAACAGTGAAGCACATTTTAAGCACAGTGAAGTTTTCATTATGTGCAATTCTTGGATCTATCACATACATATTAGTTTACAACAAAGTATATGATACCATGATTATACAGAGTTTAGTGCATACCACTTTAGCAGGCTCCCCAGTTTATCTGAAAACTGTCCCCAAGTAATATGGCAAATATTACTGGCAAATAAGCCAGTAAGGAACTCCATATTATTTCTGTTTGTTTCTTTACATGACACCTTTGCACGTTGTACGTTATAGAGATCAACTGATCTAAAAAGGTTAATATAAATTAGTAGTAAGTAATTTTCATGTTGTTTTCAAAATTGTCTTCATTGTTGGGAAATCTGAGGTTAAAACTAAGTACTTTTCCAGAAGTGTTTTGATGATCTTTGAGGTCACTTCCAATCCAAGCCACTCTATGCTTTTTTTGCATATTTTGTTGTTGTTGTTGTTATCAATCTCTTGATTTTCAATACAAACTATTATGTTGTGGTTTGGAACGTACTTGCAACTTTACATCACTTAATGTTCAGTGTGTAAAGTATCTTTCAATTTTCTAGAAAAGGGCTTCAAAATTTTTATAAATTAACAAAGAAAAATTTTCTCTAAGAAATAAGGAATAATGTGCCAAAATTTTACAGAAGAAACAGAATGTACTTCTCTTCTTATTTCTCTTCTGTTGTGTAAGGATATGCTTGCCTTGCAACACCAGAATTATTCTGGCATTTTTAATAATTAGGTGTATGAGGATGTTTAACATTGGAAATGCTATTGCAACTTCAGTAGAATTAAGATTTAATCATCATCTTCAACCTATTCTATAGCAGCAAATAACAATGTGTCTATGCTAACATTAGGAGGACAAATATGACTGGTTTCATAACCTGCATGTTTTTTTCTTTAGGCATCTTCCATAAAATGTCTGGATTTGGACAGTATCTAAGTAACTGATATTTGACTTACAAAGATGACATTTCAGAGCATGATTTATTATGGGAGTTCTCTTATTTGGTGTATGCAAGCATTATCTCACAAAAGTAACTCATCAACAGACACCCAGTGCTACTAAAATCATGAAAGACATTGCTTGGATAGTCATCCAGGTTTTAAAATGTTCATAAGTGAGTAAATTGTCTATTTCATTTGCCATGCCTTACGTTTGATAGTTAGTATCATTCCGATCTGATCAAATTACTTTCTTTAGATGACACAGAACATCTGATTGAAAAAAGGGAAAGATAAAACAGTCTTCAGGCTCTTGTAGAAATGAACCAGGATTACCTGTTTCTCTCAGATAACTGTCAGTTGACACTTTATAATTCCACATGTCTTGAAGCATAACCTAGAATCTCACAAGAAGCAAGATCTAGTATGGAAAAGAAAATAATATAACATATCCGAATACTTTAATTCTTAATACTTTAATTCTAATACTTTATTTATTTATTTATTTTAATACATGCAACTTTTTATTCCCAGTGAGAATAATACAGAATTACCAGAATATATTAATTTGAAACTTTGCAAATATACCTAACCTTTCTGGTTTTGGATAGTTAGAGATTCCCTTTTAATGATACTTGAAAAATTACTTTTAGGGATTTGGTACATAATTATATTCTGAATACCAACCTATTTTAATTAACAACTTTCACATACTCTTTACTAATGTGTATTAAGGTAGTTGTATGTATATAGACACTGCCATTTAAAAAAAACAAACCTCCCTCCCGCCCCCCCCCCCCCCCCACTGTTAGTCACAGTGTAAGAGGTGTTGGTTTAATTTGCATTAAATTATTTTAATCTGATGACATGGACTATTGTTTATATTATATTATTGTTATAATTGTTTCCATATATTATATTTCCATTATATTATTTCCATTATATTATTTCCATTATTATTTCCATATATTTCCATTATATTATTGTTATATATTGTTTCCATAAGGTTTCTTTTATTAAGCATCATAATTTTGCTTTGGGCTAGTAGTTTTTGATTGGCCTTGGGAACACTTAACTCTTGGATTGCTGTGTTTTCATGTTTGCATATCTAAAATCTGGATTTAATCTCCATGCTTCAAATGTTACTTGAAAACTAATATTTCTGAAAGAATTTTCAGCGTGAGGAAAAATTCTACTAAAGAATGTGTGACAAGCAGAATATATTCTATATAAAAACCACAATACTTTCAATAGACAAAAATGATTTAGTAATAAGCTGAGACCTTGATTATCAAGAACTAAGAAATCAAACCCGATGTTGGTTTTTGAACAATCTCATCCTCATGAGATTAACATAAATATGTGAGTAGATAGGGTTTGTACTTGTAGTGTCCTCTCCAGTGTTCTTGAAAAGTCATTGGGAAAATAAAGCCCTCTAGTCTTCTTTCCTCCACATTACTACTACTACTACTACTATTATTATTTTGTTTTAATTTTTTTATTTTATTTTATTATTGTGTGTGTATTTATTGTTGATCAACATTTTTATTTATATCATTTTTAAAGGATAATCAGAAGAAAATCAAGGAAGTCTACATTTTGCTATATTGGCAATGATGAAAAGAATGACTTGTTAGAATAGGAATAAAATTTTAGATATTTTTTTTCTCTGTCGTATCAAAGTTGTTATCAGAAGCATTGGTCTGTCATGTTTCTGGTATCATCTGGAGAAAAGTTCAGAGCCCTCGCAAAGTCAAAAAAATATAACTAACGAGCTGCTGGTAAGCATACATCTTCATTGTTGGTGCTTATAAAAGAACTAATAGCACATTTCAGAAGTATTGCTATGTGCCTTTTTTTTTTTTTTTTAAGGGAGTTGGGGGTTGCTTTTTTTTTACTCATTGGCTTTAACCTTCAATAATTCCTCTGCTCTCTTTAAAAATATTAAAAATTCCCCTCACACATTTGTTACTCTTCTGACTATTATATATTCTAAGGCAGAGTTCTGTAATTTCTGTAGCAGTGGCTGTATTCTCTGGTGCTTTGGGGATACATATTGTTTTTTACTCTATAGGTTATAGGTTATATAGGTTATATAGGTTATAGGTTGATAGGTTATATTTCACACCCTCAGAAATAAGCATGTGTTTGGTTTGAAAAACATTGTGCTTTTCTCAAAACAGTGTCTATCATCGTACTGAGTTTAGATGTTCTGTGATGTAAAGGAAAATACTATCATCCATTAGCACACATGCATCAACCACTTTTGAGAATTTGTATAGCTTTGGTCATTTTTTGTAGCATTTCTTAAGTTGCTCATTTATTCTACAGTTTAAAATACAAATTAGAGAGAAATATTGAATATATAAGTAGGTATCACTCAGGTATTGTGTTATTCTCTTTAATTTACTTTATAGAATTATACTGAAAGGAACTTTTATACATGCATGGATCTAAGAAGTTACTCATATCCACTTGCCTTGCCTTTAAGCAAAACAATGAAAGCAGGAAAACTTTTACTTCCATTTTCATTTTCATTCTTTTTCTTTTAACAACAGGGTTTGGAGTTTGGTCATTCCGCTTTATAGAAGTGTTTCATTTTTCCTTTTAAAATTACAGATGTTTGTGTTCAAGAAAAAAAAATATCAAGATAATTGTAACTTTAAAATTAATAATATATATTCTTTTTTTTTTTTTTTTTTTTTAAGATTAAATCAAGTTTGATTTACAACAAACTTACTGATTGCTGAATCATGGTGGTTTTTTGTTTGTTTGTTTGTTTTTTCTCCATGTTTGAATTTAAAGAAATGTTGCTCTTTCTATGCTGAACACTGCATCTATGGTACACCATTTGTCCACAACAAAACACAGTATTCTCTTTTCCCTCAAAAAGGGATGAAAGTGTAATCAAAATGAATTCATCCTAAGAACTCTTATGCTGTCATTAGTGACTGTGCTGAAGACCGATCATAGCAAGTCTGAAACTTAGTTGTTCAGAGAAAGTAAGTACAGTGATGTTTCTATAACACCATCATTACCAGCATCTAGGTATAAAGATACTATGGTGGATAAAATGAATACTGCGACACTAAATTTTAGTATGTCTATTTGATTACTTTCCCCTAAAGAGTAAGAGTGGTTTAAGACCAAGTCAGGCTGAGACTTTGGAAGTCATTGTGCTAACATTATGTTTTGGTATCTGAAAGCAAAAGCATTTCACTTCAGTGTATGGGCGACTGTTTCGGGCAAGCATGTTACCACCACAGAGCTGACTGAAACTTAAACCATTGCCCTTTAACCTGCTAACTGCCATGTTTTGTGAAATACTGTTTCAAGCTAAATTGATGGGATTTCTGCCAGTACTTTAAATAAGACAAGAAGATTTTTCTTGACAACTTTGAAGAATTGTACTGGCAAAACTCCGGACTTGTAGTTAACTGAGAATGGATAAAATACTGTATCCATGCTGAGCGTTTCTGAGAGTCAAGAAAGCTCTAATAAACATTTGATGAATTAGGGTGAGTGTTATTACTGTTGCTGCTTATGATGACATGCATGAGAGAAATTTCCTGTTTTAAAATTCACTGACAGAATTCAGAAGAACAGATAGAAGTCAAGGCTTCTGTATAAACACCCAGGTGCCCTAGGTATCATCGCATTCTGTGGGATGTTTTTCCTCTGATTCTCTTTGGTTATTTTCAACTCCATATTAGCATGTTTTAATGTTTTTTAATTATATTTTCTGCTTATAAAGAAACTTGGGGTGGATAAAAACAGGAAAAGATGTTTACACAATAACAGTATATAATGATTACAATCTTTTTAGCTGCAGAAGTTTGCAGTGGAATGTACTCAGGAATATAATATGAAAAGAGTACAAATTAAATTAGAGGGAAAATAATGAGATTATGAGTACCTGTGAAGTTCTCATGGAAATAAATGTATGGTAGAAAAAAGCATGTGTAAACAAGTAAGCTCCCATTTGGTAGTGGGAGACAGGAGACAGGAAGGGGGTGCCTCTCTTTTGGTGAGAGAAATAAGTACTTCTGATGTCCATCCTGTATGCAGAGAATTTTTTTTTTTTCCCCTGATGAGTTACAACAGAGAATCAAATGTAACCACACTAGCTAATTTCTGGTGGTCTACATCAGTAGAAGGTTGTTATTTGTATTTCTTGCTTATTTTAAAAACTTCAAAGCCATACCAACTCTTGTGCCCTTGACACAAAGAAGGCTAATGGTATCCTGGTCTGCACTAGGTCTGCACTAGGCCAGCAGGTCGCCTTCTCTGGAGACTTTCAAAACTCACCTGGACATGTTCCTGTGTGACGTGATTTAGGTGTTTCTGCTCAGGCAGGGGAATTGGACTAGATGATCTGTCAAGATCCCTTCCAATCCCTAATATTCTGTGATTCTTTGTTCTTCTCCGGCAGCTGGAGGACCTCTTTCCCCTCCTTCTTCACTGACCTTGGTGTCTGCAAGACTGTTTCTCGCTCCTCACTCTCCCAGCTGCTGTTGTGTAGCAGTTTTTTGTTTTGTTTTGTTTTCCCCTTTCTTAAATCTGCTGTCACACAGACATAAACATCGCTTATTGGCTTGGCTCTGGCCAGCAGTGGTCCCCTTATCTAACATGGGGCAGGTTTTGGATTCTTCTCACACAAGCCACCCCTAGGGCCCCCACTATCCAAACGTTGCTATGTAAACCCAATACAGCTCAGCACTGATGAGGTCAAGCCTGGAGCCAGTCGTGGGCTCCCCAGTACAAGAGAGACCTTGACGTACTGAGGAGAGTCCAGTGTAGGTCCATGAAGATGATGATGGGACTCAAGCACCTCTCCTATGAGGAAAGACTGAAAGATCTGGGAATTTTCAGCCTGGAGAGGAGAAGGCTCAGGAGGGAACCTTATCAATGTTTATAAATACCTGAAAGGAGGGTGCAAAGTGGATGCATCCAGGCTCAGTTGTGCTTAGTCACAAGACAAGAGGCCATTGGCACAAACTGGAAGACAGATTCCCACTGAATATCAGGAGAACTTTACAGTACAGGTAAACCTGAACTTGACTTTGCACTGTCTGTCATAGGATGCCTAGAGAGGTTGAATCTCCCTCCTTGGGGATAGTCAGATTTGATCTGGCCATAGTCCTGGGCAACTGGTTCTAGGTGTCCCTGCCTGAGCAGAGCGGTTGGACCAGATAACATCTAGAGGTGCCTTCTGACCTCAACCATTCAGTGATTCTGTGAACTCTGTGACCTACATCAAACATATTAATTTTGACTCACTCCTACATTATTCATTTACAAATCTCTAATGTTATAGAAGACAGACAGACAATGTTCCTCACTGTAATACACATGTATATGTTTCAACTTCTAGAATAAAGTATATTTACACATGACTTTATGTCTGTTCAATTGCTGTGCACTAAGCAGGGATATTTTTGCTGAAAATTTAAAAAACAAAATGCAAAACCCCTCAGAACTTAAAGAACTGTATCTGGCCATTAAATTAAGCTCTTCTGTACAAATATTACATGCAGAAAGCTTTCTATATTTTTGAAGACTTGTGTAATAAAACCACAAAATATTAAGATTTTGTATTTCCTTGTACAATATATATGCAAAGTTTTGAAGACTGTTTATTTGAGAGCAGAAAGAATATGGTTTATCTTATTTACTTAAGTAAACTTTTTAGACTGGTGAATGGATTGAGGAGAGGAAGTATTTTGTATTACAGGCTTTTCTTCTAAGTATTGATAAGAAATACAATTTTTTTTTTTTTCTGAGATTTAACAATGCAAGGAGGCTTGACTTGCAAGACGTATAAGACTTTCGGATTTCTATGATCTAGTAATCAGCACAGTAAATCATCTTATTTACTTACAAGTGAAAAATGTTGAGAGATCCCTGGAATATTTTTGATGTCTTTGGCTTGGGATTTTTAAACAACACTGAGTGATTTGAATTAGAGGTTATATTATTTATTAAAAGACATATAATTACCATGGTCTCTTCCACAATCAACTTTCTAAATCCATTATTTTTTTAATATTTTTTTCTGTATTTAAATAATAATTTTCATAAATCTAATCCAACAATATTTTTGGTGGTCCTCTTTTAGTTTTCCCTTGTGATTTATTATCACATCTTAATACTCTCCTGCTCAGCTAAAGAAATTTTTAGTGCTTTCTGCATTTTTGATCCTCTGATCCTCAGTGTGTGTGCATATATATGTCTCCCTTCCCTTCCCTTCCCTTCCCTTCCCTTCCCTTCCCTTCCCTTCCCTTCCCTTCCCTTCCCTTCCCTTCCCTTCCCTTCCCTTCCCTTCCCTTCCCTTCCCTTCCCTTCCCTTCCCTTCCCTTCCCTTCCCTTCCCTTCCCTTCCCTTCCCTTCCCTTCCCTTCCCTTCCCTTCCCTTCCCTTCCCTTCCCTTCCCTTCCCTTCCCTTCCCTTTTTTCCATTCCTTTTTTTTTCCCATAAAAAGATGAAATCTAGGTGTTTAGTAACTGTTTTCTTAGCTTTTCACACCAATGTACTTTGTCAGCACCAACTGCTGACTTGCTCAGCTGCTCTATTGACTAATTGACTAAAAGCCTTAAGTAGGGGTGATAAATAACCAAAAACCTTTTGCAACACTTTTTTTACTGCATGTTCTCTGCAAATCATTGTCTCTTCAGATTATTTTTTTCCTCCAAATTAGGTACACCTGTTTACTAACTAAGTTAGATAGATATCCACATACTGCAGTAGATACTATCCAAAAAAGAAATGCTTAACATATTTGAAAGCTTTTCCACATATTAAGAGTAATTTAGAGAAGAACTTGGTCACTTATCTAAGACTATGTTTTTACTAATGAAATTGGTATGTGCTTTTCAAGCAGCATTTATATGCATTCCCTAGCATTATACATGACAGCTAAATCAGATGCTTAGGCAGTTTTATATGAAAACATGACAGGTTCTAGATCCAGGTAAGATTCTGAAGACATTTCCAGATTGATTTCAGATATTTAAATCTTCATGTGTTTATTTTTTTTTTTTCTTGGTCACTTCTACTCTGTTTCTGAGGGAGCAAAAGAAAGGAAGATGAATGGACTGAAGTTGCAAAAGTTAGGTTGAAAGCTATCTGAAAGTTCCAGCTGAAATGTAAGATACTTACAAAATGTAATAATCATATCTTTTTGTTATTTTGCTTTTGTATAAGTTACTAATGAAGATATTTATCTAAATGTTACAGAAGAAGTGCTGAATTTAAGAGAATCTTCTGAACCTAAATTCCCTTTTCCATTTTACTCTTAGTATTGTATGTCTCTCCAAGGCGATCTGTGAGGAAAATACTCATTGCCACACTAGATATATATACATTTTTTTTTTTAGAAAGGAAGAAAATAATAAAAAAAAAGCTTTAGTTTCATTTATCATTGTGAAATTAGATCCAAACACAAATTTCAAGTCTAAAATAAAGATTAAATCACTTAAATAAATAAGTAAATGGTTGTCTGAAACTCCCTGAAATTTGTGATGACGAGCAATGCTTCATGCACTGAGTTTATCAGAAGAGGAAAAGAAGAGCTGGTAACTGATGCAGAGTAATACTATTTAAAACTAATCCCCTATGACATCAGCAATTTGCAAATTGGGAAACAAAAAATGATGGTTTGGGAATGGCAATAAGAATTGGTCAGAAGTAATGAAATAAAGATTAAAAGCAGTGTAGTAAACCAGTCTAACTGCAGAATCTAGAGGTGTCACTTAATATCTAATCTAGCAAAACTGATGCCAGTGGGAGTTTGCTGTGAAGTTTAATGAATGTAAAATAACATTTTAACTAAAGCATGTCAAAATGATGACTTCATTTTCCTTTTCCTGCCTTTCTCTTCCTTAAATATTTTCTGTTTTGAAACCTAAACTGTGGCTCCTTAAGCAGAAACAACACATTGTCCCCTAAATCACCTTTTCATTTGATTAGTTTTTAAAATTTTGTGTGAAATATTGTATTTAAGTTATATGGATGAATGCCCAGTATAGTCTTAAAATATAAAACATTCTACAAAGAGCCATGCATTCCTTTTTCATAAGGTGTTCATACTTAAGCAAACCTGGTGGTCATTTTCAATTTAAACAAAAGATGTAAATTGCATACAGCTTAGAAATGGCTCTAAAATGTTAATCAATGTAGCCCCATCTGGCAATCAACATTAGTCCATAATATTAAGATTTATTAAGCATTTTTTTCTGCTCTAATTCATGTGACTAAATATTGCAGCTTATTCCCACCTCATGTTAGCAAAAGACAAAGGGTTGAACATTTAAATGTTTATTGCTGTCCTTACAGTTGCAACTATAGCATACAGTACAAATTATATATGAATTTCTTTATTTAAATATACTCTCTTGGTAAAAGCTAGCTGTAACTGACATATAAAAATTAAATAATAATAATTTCTGGATTGAAAAAGTCTTATAGTTGAGCATGATTTAGAATACAAAACAGTAATGTTTAAGCATTAATTGTTAAGGTTAATACAAAACAGATGTTATGGTACTAGAGAGCATTATGGTTCTAATTCACTGTAATTACTCTTGAGTGCACCTTTCAATGACAGAGTTTGTTTCCTGGTACCACATTCTGAGGAGAAACTGTACCACATAAATCTTTTTAAATGCATTATTAGGCTGAAATCTTGCTATATTTAGAACCTGTTAGACAACTACACAATACGATGGGCAAACAACACTTCTGAACAATACAACTCATTGTAAATTAAGAGTTGCCCATCTAGAAAACAAGTCCTCCATCAAGTATGACTATTTTCTCAAGTGTAACACCAAGGTGCCATAGAATCATACAATGGTTTGGGTTGGAAGGGACCTTAAAGATCACCTAGTTCCAACCCTGCTGCTGTGAGCAGGGACACCTTCTGCTAGACCAGGTTGCTCAAAGCCCTATCCAACCTGAACTTAAACACTTTCAGGGATGAGGCATCCGCAGTTCTGGACAACCTGTTCCAGTGCCTGAACACCCTCAGAGTGTAGAATTTCTTCCTTATATCTAATCTAAACCTCTTTTATTTTAAAATCATTACCCCTTACCCTATCACTACATTCCCCTATAAAGAGTCTTTCCCTGTCTTTCTTGTAAGCCCCCTTTAATTACTGAAAGGCTGCTATATGGTTTCCCTAGATCCTTTTATCCAGACTGAAAAAACCCAGCTCCCTCAGCCTGTCTTCATGGGAGAGGTGCTCCAGCATTCATCCTTGTGGACCTCCTCTAGACTCACAATAATGTCAAAAAATAATTGGTCTGATTTCCCTTTTATTTATCAAAAAGAAAACTTGCTGTTGAGTAACTGAAAAGGAAATGGAACGGTCCTTTGAATTAATTAATTTAACTATGAATTTTTTTTTTTAAAAAAAGAGGAAATAGGTCGTTTAATCATTATGTTTATACTGTCTTAAGTATTTCTCAGATCTATTTCTATGGGAGCCATTCTGAATGGATTTGCAACAGAGGACTGAAATGTGAGTCCGCTGATATTACTTAAATTGTAACACATATACTAGCAGCTAATATGTTCATAGTATGTTGCAATAGTGCAGTTGTCTTTGATGAGGTGATGGCAGTCAGTTTTGCTATATCTAGGTCATGGAGTATTCCCACTATGGGAGGTAGAACAGCATCCTAGAAGACACTTTGATAGGCTGACTTGGCAAGAAACTCTACAGCCTATCCTCTCAAGGTCTGCACAAGCCCTGTAGGGCATGGAAGGGGGAAAGCCAAGATTTCCATGTACCTCCACTTGTCTCAGAGTTCAGCTTCTGAGGAAGGCTGCCTGTGTTCAAATTAACTACCCTTGGGCAACCCAGGCCTCTGGAAAATACAGAACTTAATACCCATTACCTTACCAGAATTTTTACATTCCCACACTTAGGAGTTTCTCTAAGAAGGACTTAAGAAACTGTTTTCTCACTACTGGGGAACCAATGCAATCCAGATGTTAGAGGAAAAACATACAAAGTAATGCCATCCTGTTCTCCCTGACTACTTCAACTTCTTGTGGAGGACAGAAATGTCTGTGAAATAACCTTTTAAATAACCTTTTCTTCGACCTAAGTATGTCTTTTGCTACTTAGTACAGACATATTTCAGAATGTGTTGATAATAAGTAAGGAAACCTAAGCGTAAACCTAAAACAAACAAACAAACAAACAAACAAAACAAACAAACAAACAAACAAAAAAAACACTTTAACAAAAAAGTGTTAGGAACTATGCTAGTTTACTTAAGTATGAAATCAGGGTTGTTCCTGCTCTGTATGTAGTGATTAAATGACTGTGTTTTATGGGAAAGTAGCACTTTCTATTCTACTCTATTTTTAAATGCAAAAATCCCCATATATACCCTCTAACAAGGAAGACACTGTGATGTTTCTTCTGAAGGCATGATGTTAAATCCACTTGTTTCAGGTCCAATGAGGATGAGTAGGAGAACCACTATGTCCTCAGAGGAGATCTAGCTTGACTAGAGCAAGGCTAGTTTTCCAACACTGAAGCACACTCTAATTCCTGAGGCACAAACCTTGCTATACTCAGGTACACTCAATGAATGTGCAGCTGATGTATACTGGCAGATGGAGTCTGCTTTCATTACTCTAGCCAGAGAGTATAGTATATGTCAGTGGAAAGAAATAATACTAGACTGCAGGCTTAAAATGAGAGGAGATATATAATTTAAAAGTTGAATCTTATCATCATGTCATTTTAACCTTGTTCCATTAGCAAAAGTAAAATGTCACACAAGAGCAACTGTATTTGAGAGTCTATTTTAAACTCATGTTCCAAATTGCCTGTGAATTTTAAATAAACTGCACCAGGTTTTACTGACATTTATTTGAATATTTGTTTGTTTATTACTATGCTTTCTGCACTGATATATTGTGATTTTCCCTTATATATTGAGATAAACAGCTGTACTTTACATGCCTTCAAATTTAAATATAATTTATATATATATATAATTTATTTATATATAAAATGTTAATGTAGATATACTCAACGAGTTAATGAAAATCTTATTTTGATTTTGAATTTTTCTCTCCTATTCCCAGTCTCTTCAGGCATTTAAACACTCCGCCTTGCAGACACCCTAGAGGGGGTTAAAACAATTTAATAACTTCTTGGAACAGTATGAAAGTTTTTCCTGCTTTCACACATGGCTCTTAGTAGGAGAAGGTGTACAGCTTGTTAGCAAAAGCAGAACTAGTGCTTGTTGTGGTGGGGATCAGGGAGCTAACTAGTTCTTTGAAACTGTAAATGTCAGATCTTGTTTTAATTGTGGCTGTAGACTGTCTCAAGAGTTACATAACTGTATAATATTTTTCAGAGTGGAAATTCTAGTGAATCGTGTTTGTAGACTATATTGACAGGACACTGAGTTATGTCAAATATGAGGAGAAAAATGGTATTTTATCTAACCACATCACCATCCTCCAACAGTTCTTCTCTGATGGAAACAACTGAGGGTCTGTTTTTAGAAACAAGCTAGGTATACACAGAACTTTTCTGTTAGTTCTGACATGGTCATCAGTGATGATAAATACTACAATGTACTTCCTTCTGTGGCATGTTTTAATAGTACAAATAATTTAACAAAAAATAGAGCTAATATAGATTTGAAATTTAAAGGTCAGTGGTTGTGCTCTGAACCTTGGTAGATGTGGACAGTTTGATTTTGGAGCTCACGTAAACTTGAGGGACTGTATAATAAACATTTTGTGCAACTTCTTGGAAATTCTCTTCATTTTTTAAAGATCTTGTGATGGTAAAAATAAAACTAGTCTTCCTAACAAAGAATTTCACACAGCCCCAGGAAGGGAAAAGAAAAAGTATACACCAAATGCTCATTCTGGGTCCCAAGATGACAGGGCATCAGAAGGTTCACTTCTGTCTCATTGGATTAAAACAGACAACTAGTATTTTTCAAACTTTCTAATTTTATTAAAGTTAATTATATGTTTTATATTTCTGATACAGGCAACCACTGTTACAGTAGGAAATATATTCTTTAAGCCATTGATGAAGTTTTTCTGAAGTCCTCTTAAAAAAAATAATAATAATTGCCTTTTACCTCTCTAAGACTAAGAAAGGTGGACTGTATTTGGGAGGAGGAAGGGAGTAGAAGTGTATGAGTAACTTTAATGAAAGTTACCCTCTTCCCACAGTTATTTTTCAACTGTCTTTGAAATCTGGAAAGGTCTCTGTTGACTAGAAGTTGGCAAATGTTGTCCCAAGAAAGAAGACTCCAGTGATTAAAGGCCTGTCAGTCTCATTTCAGTGACTGGTAAAATTATGAAGAAGATTTATTCATAGCTATTGAAAAAAATGCTGGAAAGATAATGCAGTCACTGGTCAGAACCAACAAGGGCTCACAAGGGGAAAGTCCTGTTTAATGAACTTTATTTCCTTTTATGACATGGTCAGCAATCTAGTTGACCAAGAGAAGCCAGTAGTTGTAATCTTTTTGGATTTCAGCAAAGCTTTCAATACTTTCTCTCACAGACAAAATGCCCATCATAGAGCTCGACAAGTACCTAATGTGATTGGTGAACAATTGGCTGATGGGTTGGAATCAAAGGGTCATAGTAAAGGAGATTACATCAGGCTGGTGGCCAGTAACTAGTGGGGTTCCCCACGGCCCTATATTAGGGGGGCCTATTCAGGTTCTCTTTAATATTTTGATAGGTGGATGCAGGAGTCAAATGCATACTAAAGTTGTGAATGATGCTAAATTAGGAGAAGCTGCTGACTTCCTTAAAGGTAGAGAGAAGAGGTCTTGTAGAGAGATGTTGACAGACTAGAATATGCTAGGCAATCACCAACTGTATAAAATTTAACAAGAGCAAGTGCCAAATTCTGTACCTGGGGTGGAGCAACCCTGGTTGTCTGTACTGACTGGGGGACCAGAGGCTGGAGAACAGCCTATGGAAAGGGATCTGGTGGTTTTGTTTGGGAGAAATTGAATAGGAGTAAACAGTGTGCTCTGGCAGCCAAAAGGCCAACTGCACCTTGGGGTGCATCAGGCACATCATTGCTAGCTGGTCAAGGAAAGGGATTGTCCCACTCTGCTAGGCACTGGTGTAACCTCACTACAGTTCTGTGAACAGTTTTGCATGCCATAAGATAAGAAGGACAAAAACTATTCAAGGGTGTTCAAAGGATGGGAACAAAGATAGTGAAAAGTCAAGGGGGAAATATGTATGAGAAGTGCTTGATTTCTCTTGGATTGGTCAGCCTAGAGGTGTGGAGACTGATGAGATCTCATGGCAACTCAGAGCTTCCTCATGAGGGGGAGAGGAGGGACTGGTGCTGATCTCTTCTCTCTGGTGACCAGCAATAGGAGTGTCATTAAACTGGGTCAGAGGAGGTTCAGGTTGGATGTTAGGAAAAGGTTCTCCACTGAGGGGGTAATTGTGCATTGGAACAGGCTCCACAGGGAAGTGGATATTCAGAATCACAGAATCATCTAGGTTGGAAGAGACCTCCAAGATCACCTAGTCCAACCTCTGACCTAACACTAAACCATATCACTGGTCCTCCACTAAACCGTATCACTAAGCTCTAAATCTAAACATCTAAATCTAAAGACCTCCAGGGATGGTGACTCAACCACTTCCCTGGGCAGTCTATTACAATGCCTAAAAACCCTTTCAGTAAAGAATTCTGTGATTCTACATTCCAATGTTTCAATGAGAATTCTCCAAAGTTATCTGAAGCATGCTGTACACACATGAATCTCCAATTATTTAGTTTGAAAATCTCCTCTCTGCTTTTCCTAAGTTTGAATTCCTAAATTTTCAAGAAATATTTTTGTAAGATCTGACTACTTGAACTTACAAAATCACAGAATCATAGAATCATAGAATATCCCAAGTTGGAAGGGACCCACAAGGACCATTAAGTCCAACTCACATGTCCCTAAAAGACCACCCAAAAAATCAGACAGTGTGTCTGAGAACATTATCTAAACACTTCTTGAACTCCAGCAGACTCAGTGCTTTGACCACTTCCCTAAGGAGTCTCTTCCAGTGTGTGATTATTTAGGTACAGTAAAATTTGCTGTTGGAAGTATTCTAACAAACAGAAAATAACAAGTTTTCCTGATTGTTGTGTTCTTTCATATTGCTTGAAATAATTACAGAGTTATTTGTCAGTTTACATCTTCAGTGGTTTGAGGAAAAATTAATTTTTTAGCAACCTCCTTATCTTAAAATACCAAAAGTCACTACATTTAATTTAAATACAAAAAATAACCATAAGCTCTTAAGCCTTGTTCATTGGTGATATTATGATTAATAACAGCTATTTAAAAATGATAATAAAAAAAAAAAAAATCAGATTAACTACTGAATTTAGATTACTTGTCTTGAAAAGGAAAAAAAAAGTTGCTTGTCACTCATTTGGTTAAAGAACAAAAAAAGCATGAACAAGACCCCACTTTCCTTCTTGGCTAGAAAGAAACATTCAACGCTGTTTAAGAATATTAAAGACAAACCAATAGCTGGATAAAATGATGTGAAATATATTTGTGGTGTCTCAACACTGCTACATTGGCTTTCTTCTTTCAGTCAACAAAAGCAGTTTTAGATATTTATGGTGCCATCAAAAGCACTGAAGTCTTTTTCTTGAGTAGAAGAAGAAAAGGAAAGTTGACCCTCAATCTAGTGTTTACAAACTTGAGCTATAAAAAGATGTTTTAACTTAAGAAATTATGTCTTGTATCTTAGTTGAGAGCATTCTGCTTGCCCTCCTTAGGTGGGTTTTCATGGATATCAAATTATCCTTCAAGCCTTAAGTATTTTACTTAAAAAATAAAATAATAAAATAAAATGTAATAAAATAAACAAAGCAAATAAACAAACAACAAGAATACAATAAATAAAATAAAATAAAATAAAATAAAATAAAATAAAATAAAATAAAATAAAATAAAATAAAATGAAATAGGTCTGCCTGTGAGATGTTTTTTCTCAAATAGATAATAATGTAATCCTGTATTTGCCTAACTACCCGAAGGTAGTTCTGCCTATCTGAAGAAGAATAATTTTGAAATGCTAATATTCACTCTGTGATATAGCTAAATAAATAAAAATAAACAAGAAAAACATAAAACTAATAGATAATAATAATAAATAGATAGTAGATAATAATAAAGGAAGGCTACAAAGATGGTGAAGGATCTAGAGGGCAAGACATATGAGGAGTCGCTGAGTTCATTTGGACTGATCAGCATAGAGAAGGGGAGACTTAGGGGAGATCTCATGGCAGCGTACAGCTTCCTCATGTGGGGGAGCAGAGGGGCAGGCGCTGATCTCTGCTGATCTCTGGTGACCAGTGATAGGACCCAAGGGAGCGGCATGAAGTTGTGTCAAAGGAGGTTCAGGTTGCATGTTCAGAAGAGCTCCTTCACTGAGAGGGTGGTTGCACACTGGAACTAGCTCCCCAGGAATGTGGTCATGTCACAGAGCCTGCAAAGAATTCAAGAAGCATTTGGAAAACACTCTCAGATATGTGGCTTGATTTTGGGGTGGTCCTGTGTGGAAACAGGAGTTGGAATTGATAATCCTTGTACGTCCCTTCTAACTCGGAATATTATATGATTTTGTGAGTTTATTAATATAAATATGAATAATGTACATATATTCTTTAAAAATATTAGTACTGGCCAAAGCAGTCAGGTTAAGTGTACACAGGTGCATACAGACTGGAAGGTTTTCTGCAAGTGTATTGAAAACACCAGGTCGTCTGCCAGTTTCTAGGCTCATGTGGGTAGAGGGAGGCAGTTGTGTTCATTTGGATATAATCTTAAAAATCAGAAGAAAATTTTATCAAATGATAATTAATTAATAATAACCAATTCTTGTAATCAATCACTAATTTATTATTGGCATTTTATTTATGAACTAATAAAATATTTATTTACATGTGATGGCCATGAATGAGAGCCTATTTATGCTCTTTTATTTGTCTGTGTAGGACAAGTTGTTCTCTAACAGTTTAGGAAGGTTCTGCAGGAGGATCTGGATAGGCTGGACTAATGGGCTGAGGTCAGTTGTATGAAGTTCAACAAGGCCAAGTGCCGGGTCCTGCACCTGGGGCGCAATAACCCCAAGCAGAGCTACAGACTGGGAGATGAGTGGTTGGAGAGCTGCCAGGCAGAGAAGGACCTGGGAGTATTGCTGGACAGTCGGCTGAATATGAGCCAGCAGTGTGCTCAGGTGGCCAAGAAGGCCAACAGCTTCCTGGTTTGTATAAGAAGCAGTGTGGCCAGCAGGGCTAGGGAAGTGATAGTCCCCCTGTACTTGGCTCTGGTGAGGCCACACCTTGAGTACTGTGTTCAGTTTTGGGCCCCTCGCTACAAGAAGGACATCGAGGTGCTTGAGCGGGTGCAGAGAAGGGCGACGAAGCTGGTGAGGGGCTTGGAGAACAAGTCCTATGAGGAGCGGCTGAGGGAGCTGGGCTTGTTCAGCCTGGAGAAGAGGAGGCTCAGGGGTGACCTTATCGCTCTTTTTAGGTACCTCAAGGGAGTCTGTAGAGAGGTGGGGGTTGGTCTCTTCTCCCACATGCCCAGTGACTGGACGAGGGGGAATGGGCTAAAGTTGTGCGAGGGGAGATTTAGTTTGGATATTATGAAGAACTTCTCTTCCAAAAGGGTTGTTAAGCATTGGAATGGGCTGCCCAGGGAAGTGGTGGAGTCACCATCCCTGGAGGTCTTTGAAAAACATTTGGATGTTGAGCTTAGCGATATGGTTTAGTGGAGGACTTGTTAGTGTTAGGTCAGAGGTTGGACTCAATGATCTTGAGGTGTCTTTCAACCTAGAAATTCTGTGATTCTGTGAGTTCTTTTCTAAGCTTCCCATTGGCTACTTTTATGTGCACAGAATGGGACAGTATTTCCTAGTCATTGTTCCCTAGAGAAAAGGAAAAAATAAGCACCTAAATCTGCAGTAGATATTTTCTCTTATATGGTGAAAGTATATTATTGTCTTAGCACTCTTTACGTAATTTAACACTTTATCCACTGCTATTTTCAATGAAGAAACCTTTTGAATACTATAGCTGATGTCTCAACAGCTAGTTAGCTGTTTTTTAGACCCATGTATGAGAAGATTTGTCTTTGAACAAAATAAGTTGTGCTTCCATTTGCAAACTGGGCTTGAAACAAAGAAATCTATTTTTAAATGTGCCCTGTATGCAAATAATATTTATTCATATTTATTTATCTGTTTATTCTTCCCTATAACATATTTACACTACTGTTTAAAAACATTTTCTGGTTATTCTAGATAATTTCTAGGTATGTATCTTATGATCCCAATTCTTGTGGAATAGAAAGCCTTGTTCTAAACACTAAAAATGTTCTTTGCTTGATTGATTTTAAAAGGTAAAATCACAGAATCACAGAATGGCCAAGGTAGAAAGAGACTTCTGAAGATCATCTATCCAACCCCTCTGCCAAGCAGGATCACCTATATATAAATATTTAGTTTATGGCTATAGTATGGAAAATTCAATCATTCTAATACAGCCTGACTGTGAGATTTTTGTGATTTTTAAACAGAAAAGCAGAATATGAAGATTTACAAAGGAAGCTGACAGGTGAGAATTTTGTCTCTATGATTTTTTTAATGTATTTTTGATGAAGTGACAGATAGGTCTAGAGTGGACTATACAGGTCCTGTATGTGAATATATTTAATTGTAAAAATATATTTTGTGTCACCAATCTCTTCTTTTCCTGCATGTTAATTTGAATGTCATAGCTAGGATGCTGAGAAAAGATATGGCAGCATGTTAAGTCATATTAGAAGTTTTTAGTGCCTTTAGAAAGGAACTTAGGGAATGGAGGAATTGTATACAGGCAAAAATAATGGTAGTAGATAAATTGCAAAGTAAACCAGATAAGAAAGAACAAATGATCAGGAAAAGAAAGCAAAATACATTAACTGAATAAAGTCATCAAACTTATTTATTTGGAAAGGATCATTTACAGGTAGGTAACAAAGTATATCTAGGGTACATCTTAAAATCTTAAATATGACATTTTTCTCTGCCTACTACATATTATTCTTATATAAAAAGAGAAATGATCATTGAATCCAGTGGGTCCTATAAAAGTTAAATAAAAAGAATATTGTAACATTACCTCTCAGTTCTGGGTAACAAGAAAAACCGGGAACCTTGGGAATTGTAGTACATCACTGTATTGTAGTATAGATATTTACTGAGCTGTGTGACTTCATGGTTTGCAGTGTTAACATTCTGGCAAAAGTACTGGATTTATAACGGGAGGCTTTGTACTTAGCTGAAGTGGAGACAGCACTATAGGCATTATGTTTCTGGAAGTCTGAGACTTAAAAAGAGAAGGCAGTTTACTTTTGACCTTTTTTTTTGTTTGTTTGTTTGTTTGTTTTTGTGCTGATAAGATGAATTTGAGACTGAAAAATGCTATGCCTTTCAAATGAGATTTGAGTGTTCAGATTTGCATCAGCAATCCTGTTACAAGTGCACTGATGAGGCACCTCCAGGCCTTTTTGAAAATAACCAATCAAATTTCCCTTTAAGTTGATGCATCTTTCAAACCATAAAAAAAAGATTTAGTGGGGGTATTTTCTTATCTTGAAGATGAGAGAATTCTTGGAGAAATATGAGGGGTGAGGGTGGGGAGATTAACTTTTTATTTTTGTCTAGGAAATTAAGATCAATTTTCTAGAAGATTACTTATGTTGAAGTATTATTATTTTATCAGTGTTTTTCTGTAATTTTGTGAGCAACAGCTGGTGATAAAGTTCATGATCTAAATGCTTAAAACCCAACTGCTTTGGATGTAGATAGACAATTTGGATCCGAATTAGGAGACAAAGACACAAGTGCTTAAAATCTACTGTTACACTTTGATACTTATATTAGTCTTTTTATTTTATATATTAATATATTATATATTTTAGTCTTTTTTCATATATATATTACTATTATATATAGTGTTACTGTCAAACCCCAGTTATGAGTAACTGCAGCATGGTACATGTACACCAAAAGATGGTTGTGGCCACATCTTTGAAAGTTCAAAGTAGGAGAGCAATGTACTAATTATAAAATACGATAGGACTACAGACAAGAAGAACCCAGACAATTTGGTTGTTATGACAGTATACAATGAAGGTAAACTTATTGCTCTATAGTTGTGAACAATGTTTGCAGACTTCACAGATGAAAGGGAAGGGGAAGGGGGAGGGGGAGGGGGAGGGGGAAGGAAGGGAAGGGAAGGGAAGAGAAGGGAAGGGAAGGGAAGGGAAGGGAAGGGAAGGGAAGGGAAGGGAAGGGAAGGGAAGGGAAGGGAAGGGAAGGGAAGGGAAGGGAAGGGAAGGGAAGGGAAGGGAAGGGAAGGGAAGGGAAGGGAAGGGAAGGGAAGGGAAGGGAAGGGAAGGGAAGGGAAGGGAAGGGAAGGGAAGGGAAGGGAAGGGAAGGGAAGGGAAGGGAAGGGAAGGGAAGGGAAGGGAAGGGAAGGGAAGGGAAGGGAAGGGAAGGGAAGGGAAGGGAAGGGACTTTTTTATATATATATAAATATATATATATATATATATATATATATTCATGTTTATGATTTGATTGAGAATGACAACAGAACAGACTGCCAGGAGCTGACTGGAAGGTATATCACAGCAGTATTTGGTTAAAGTACAGAATTGCTGCTGAAGGAAAAGGGACTATTTGGGACTAAAAGGGACTACTGAAAGTATGAAGGGATCAGAGATTACAGAGAAGCAGAAATTTTTACAACACTGATGTTCTTTTTAATATAGCAGTAAAATCTACTTGTGAAGTAAAGTGATGCTGAACCTGTATGTTTATTTCTTGTGATAGCCTTATTTTTTTTAAATGGTTCAGAATGATCCCCGTATCTTATTGTGGTGGTTTTACTTGGGTGGGCAGCTGAACTCCACCACAACTGCTCTCTCATTTCCCCTTCTTAGAAGAAGAGGGGAAGAAAGAAGTAAGCTGGAAAGTGAAGAAACAAACAAAGAACAACAAAACATATGGGTAGAGATAACAATAATTTAATTAAAGAGAAAAGGAAGAGGGAAGAGAAAAATAGCAAGCAAGGGCCATGTGGAAGCACAGAGAGAAAAAAGAGAAAGTACTTTCTACTTCCCATCAACGAGCAATGTTCAACTATGTCTCAGGAAGCCTTCCCATTTCCCACCTTTTATTGCTGAGTGACACTGTATGGTATGGAATATTCCTTTGGTTGGTTTAAGTCAGCTGCCCTGGTGACGTCCCCTCCTTGTTTCTTGTATCTCCAGCCTGCCAGTTCTAGGGAGGTTGAAGGGAGTCCTGATACTGTGTCAGTATTATGCAGCAATAGACAAAACACTGTTGTGATACCAGTACAGTTCTAGCTCCACGTGCAGAGCACAGTACTGTATGGGCTGCTGCAGGAAAAGTTAACTCCATCCCAACCAGACCTAGCATATTTATGTGGGGATAAACTAGTACAATGTTAATACTTTTCCATTCATAATTTATCCCACCTGAGGACTCAGTTGTTAACAAACAGTTGTTAAAACAGTAAATAAAAGCTCTGTTATGATCAGATCTCTTCACGTGTCATTTCACTCACAACTGACATAGCGCAGAAGGACATAGCCCTCTATTATTGTGATAGAACAAGAAAATATCTGTATCAGAACTAAAGCATCAAAAATGTTAACAAGTACAGTTAGAGTCTAACCAGGGCATAAGAGCTAACAAGAGAAGCAAAAGCTCAACAAACAGTGATTTTATTGTGATTCTGTCATGAGTTGCTACATTTGTGTAAGAAACTAAACAGGTTCGCAAAGAGAACTTAATGGAGGCCTTTGTAATAAAAACTTGTGAAGGCTGATATCTGAATGGAATAATCCATATCATTTTTAGGCTGTTTTTTCTTCCAGAAGGGAAAGAGATGTTTTTTAAAATAAATATATTTTCAAGCAGTTGCATCTACTCAGAAAATTTTAAATATCAGTTCTTATGTCTGCGGAATCATTGCCTTTTGCATTTGCATTACGATCACAGTAATAGGTAATAACTGATGCAGGTTTTTCCCCTTTCTGTGAGGCAAATGCAGAGAGAAGCTGAAATAGTAATGAGTGTGGGTATCTTGATTTATTGTTGTTATTACTGCTTTTATGGGCTTATGTGGCACAATCTGAGTGGATGAATGCATGTTTTTTAGAAAACAGATTTCTGAAAGCTTTGCATTCAGAAATAGACCATCTCTGTGAGTAAGAAGAGAGTAATAAGGAGTCTCTTATCCAACTTTAAAATAAAATTGGAAACTAGTTCTAGGTCAAATTTACTAGCCCTGCTGAGTTTGTTGAAGCCTGACTAATTTTGTACATTACAGGAAATTAAGGAGTAAGATAATAAAATTTATTTTGCTTCAAAAAATCCACGTTCCACACCTTTTCTTTCAGTATTATTCTTTATAGCTGGGCTTCCTTTTCACAGAAATGCGATTTTATATTCATTCCATCCTTACTAGAGTTTTCATCTGTTTACATTAAATAAACAAACAAATAAATAAATCTCAGGTCTTATGGAAGGGGATTTAATAGGAAAGCTTTATTCCTGATAATTTGTTACTTGTGTTCTTATCACTAAACAACATTTCATTTTTGTTTTCAGGTCTTTTTTTTTTTTTTTTTAACAGTCTCAGGAGGCTGTTAGCAAGTTACAAGTGTCTTCCCATATTATTTGTCATAATAAAAAAAAAACAGTGAGTTGAAACAAAATAAAATTTTAAGTAATCTTGTAACACTGTTCAAAGATGAAAAAAGTATGATAAGTTATGGCCATATTACTGCAGTGTCTGATAAAGCCCAGAATCTGGCCATGGTCAGCACAGTGCACTTGCTCATAAAGGCACTGTTGCAGGTCACAGGCTTAGATAGCTTTCAAATCACATAGAACAAAACAAAACAAGGCTATGAGAAAATGATTGTCAACATTAAAAAATATATAAATAAATAAAAAATGATGAAGGGCAGAATTTGTTAGAGAATGCAATGTAAACTTGTAGTAGTTGGACTCTACTAAATATCGTCCTTAATATAATAAGTCCAAAAATACCTTTGATATTCATTTTGCTTACCACCTAACTTCAAATGTTAAAAATTTTGTCTCTAACTTAATCTTGAGGTGCTTGATGTTGCATTATTTTATATAGTCTCACAGCAAGGGATTAATGGAGAATTTTCCTTATACAGAAGTAGTTTAGTAATCACAGAATTCATTACACAAATATATTCTCCCGTAGTCTTGAAAGGTTTTGTTTCACCTTTGATTTTATTTTTTCTTTTCTTTTCCTTTTTTCTTTTCCTTTTTTCTTTTCCTTTTTTCTTTTCCTTTTTTCTTTTCCTTTTTTCTTTTCTTTTCTTTTCTTTTCTTTTCTTTTCTCTTTTCTTTTCTTCTTCTCTTCTCTTCTCTTCTCTTCTCTTCTCTTCTCTTCTCTTCTCTTCTCTTCTCTTCTCTTCTCTTCTCTTCTCTTCTCTTCTCTTCTCTTCTCTTCTCTTCTCTTCTCTTCTCTTCTCTTCTCTTCTTTTTTTTTCTTTCTTTTCTTTTATTTTTTTATATGCAAGTAACTTTATGTAATCAAAATCAGAAAACTAATGTACCTACCATTAACTGACCTCTTGTCTTTGTGTTTACCTCCTGCTGTGAATGCTATTATAAAGCTTTCAGCTACTTCCTTCCTGTGGTATGAAGAAGCCTTTTCTGACTCAGCAGGATCAAGAGATCCTCTGTTTTTCTTCAGTCTTTGGACCGAGTGATGCCTGACCTAGATCTTGCAATACTGTGAATTGACTTGGGAAAAAAAAAAAAAAAAAAAAAAAAAAACATTTTCAAAGGAAAAAGCAAAATAGATTGGTGATAGAAAGCTTTGTAACAGATACAGAGAGATTGGTATTACCAAAATAAAGAAAGGGGCAGATATATTATTTATTATAATACAAATGAGAAGTTCAAAGGTACGTGAAAATCATTATTTATCTAGCTGTGGTGGTTTAACCCTGGCTGGCAGCTCAACACCACACAGATGTTTGCTCATTGCTCCACAGAGGCATGGGAGAGAGAATGAGAACTGTAGCAGTGAGAAAACTTGGGAGTTGAGATAAAGACTGTTGAATAGATAAAGCAAAAGCTGCATGCTCAAGCAAAGCAAAATAAGGAATTCATTCACTTATTCCCATCAGCAGGCAGGTGCTCAGCCACTTCCATGACAGCAGGGCTTATCATGAATAACAGTTTCTTGGGAAGACAAATGTCATCACTATGAATGCATTCCCCTCTCCCTTTGTCCTTCTTTTCCCCAGCTTTTATTGTTCATCATGACATCATACGGTACAGGATATCCCTCTGGCCAGTTTGGGTCAGTTGTCCTGGCTGTGTTCACCCCCAGATTCTTGTGCACCCTAGCCTCCTCACTGGCAGGGCAACACAAGGACCAGAAAAGTCCTTGACTTTGTGAAAGGACTGCTTAGGAAAAATTAAAACATTGGTGTGTTATCAACACTGTTTTCATCACAAAACTAAAACACAGCATATGAGATACAATGAAGAAAATCACAGCCAAAAAACAGGACACCAGCAGGTGTTTGAAGCCCATCTGTGGACTTCATATACAACAGTTCAAGCAATACAGCTGGACCTTCACTGCCTAATAATTCAGCCTTAACACTGAAAGGTGTAATTTCAGTGAAAAGGAGAAGAAAAAAAAAACCAACAAAACAAAACAGAACTGTAAAGGAGTTAAGACTATTCTTACATGTATATGCATATCAAAAAGGACTGTCTTATTTAAAATGATTTGAGGCTTTCCCATACATGTGTAGAAAATGGAATGTACATGTAAAATATTTTTTTATCCATTATTACAATGTTTTGTTTTGTTTTGTTTCCTCTTTAATAAGTATGGCTGTGAAGATGTATAATTTTCTTTAAAAATAATGTTCACATAAGAACTTTCATAGCCACATTTTTTTTTCTATTAAATGAATACCCATGCACAAGTGGTAAATTCTGTTACACAGACTACCCTTTGATTTATATTTTCAAGGAGTCACTTTTCAATGAGAGAAAGCTTTGTCAGCTGATCATACTTTTTAATGCAACTAACAATTCACTCTAGCAGTCATTTATTTTATTCCAGATTGTATGTCATAATATTATATCAATATTGTAATTGAAAATTATAGTTAAAACAATTATCACCTGAAATGATGCATACAGAACATGTACTTGTTTCTGTACAGATTGTTGCATACTTTCTTAAAGGATAATCAAAACATTATTTTGACCTTCCTTGAAGCTGTATCTTGGCAAAAGCTTTAAGCCCTATTTCATTCAATTTTTAAAAAATCTTTGAGCAATCTTACTCCCTTACAGGTTGTCTAAGGTCTCTTATCCTCATTTCTATATTCTGCTTCACTGTAGAACACATAAAGTTTATGTTTCTCTTCATTCTTCAGGAATTTATTTATGTCTGGAGGCTGACAAGTTAAGCAAGCCAGCTAAGGTTAATATCAGATCAATAGGTAGAGCTAAGGGCTATGAAGCTTCCCTAATGTGTCCTCAGCCCAAATTAGCATTTCTGATATTGAACGTTGCAATGGTTTTATTCAGGTGGGCAGCCAAGCTCCACCGCGACTGCTCTCACTTCCCCTTTCTCAAAGGGGAAGTGGGGAAGGGGGAGAAAATACAACACAAAGGTCTGACAGTTTGAGATAAGGATGATTTAATTAAAGGGAATAGGAAGAGGGGGGAAAAAAAAAAAAAAAAAAAAAAAAAAGGAAAAATAATAAAAAAAAGTCTGCGTGGAAGTACAGAGAGAGAAAAGCAGTTACTCTCTACTTCCCATCAACAAGTGATATTCGGCCACATCATGGGAAGCAGGGTCTCAATATGCATAACAGTTGTTCGAAAAAAAAAAAAAAAAAAAAAAAGTGACCAATAATCAATTTCTGCCTAAAGTGAAACTTTATTATTATTGGAAGTAATAAATGAATAACATTGGCTCCAGACTTGATTAGTTTAGTTGTAGCTGTTGTGAATCTCCTTAGAATCAGTGCAAAGCACATCATGGCAGCATGCTATAGCAGTTGTCTTGTCTGGCATATTAAAAACAAAGAAAGATTCAAGCAATTAGTGCTGAGAACAGATCTAGAAACCAACAAACAAACCATCACAATTGCTTGTAAACTCAGACTTTTACAGCTGTCTGAGAAATGCATTTCCCAGTAATAGTATCTTATGAAGATTTGCATACTTTATTGATATTAGTATAAAGTAAGTATACATGTATATGCTGTATGCATAATTTAAATGATTTTTTTAGAGAAAATGTAACCAATACTGATGTATTGAGAAACAAATATATATACATAGTAGCAAGGAAATATCTATTATAGCTACTTACCTGAAATATCTTTTCCCAATGGTCTAATTAACTTCATAGTGTGGCACTAAGACTTGATTTTCTTCCCCATCAGAAAACAAAATTTTATACTCTGAATTATGCACTGACCTTGTTTATATCATAAACTCCAAAATACGGTGACATTTCTGTCATGTATTTCATGTAAAACATTTCAAAAGAATAAATTAATATTATTAAATAAATAGATGCTATATATACAAAACAGAGGCTTTTAGATAATTTATATTGCACGTTTGGTGATTTTGAAAAAGTGACTAATAATATGTTACATTTCTTGAAAGTATTGAATGTATTCTTGAATGTATATTTGAGGAAAAATTCTTCACTGTGAAGTGGCTATAAAATCTAAATGTAAAACTAATTTGTGTAATAGGTATCTATTTTTGCAAAGCAGAGCATCCTCTCCAATCAATTCTCTCTAAATAAAATAAAATAATAAAAAGCCTGCCATCTCTATGAAATATTATACGATTTCCAGCAGAACCATTTGTTTTTTGGCAGTGTGAGTGACTGAGTGCATAAACAATAACAACAAAAATTAATATTTCAGAGCCGACCTTTTCGCTGTATGCAAAATTGTTATTTGATTATTGGAAGACAGATTGAGCTTCACTAGAGGCTCATTGGAGGGCTAACTAGCATCACTGTTGGCAATAGCTACAGCCGAAGTGGTTTGGTGTACTTTAGGGTACTGATCAAGTCAAGTACATCCTTATTTGACTTGATGTCAGGTTGCTTAAAACTAGGCTTCGTAGTTTCCTTGGGATAATGCAAAGCTTAGGCAGGACTAAGAGCAAGGAGCTAAAGTTAAAACCCCTTGGAAGCAGTGGCATGGCACGATTTCCAACTCATTTGTACACAGATAATCTCTCAGAGAAAGGGATGATCCAACTACTTCTACAGGTCAAAAATTAGTTACAAACTAAAAAAAAAAAATAAAAAAAATCTTAATCTTTGACTCTTGATGCAAAACAAAGCTGTATCTGACAATAGTCAGGTGCTTACCAGTCAGCTTCTGAAGTCTTTTTATTTGATGGCTTTGCCTTGTAGTTCTTATACAATGAACATGAAATTCACAACCTGAAATGATTCTTCTGAGTACTGACCACTATCTTTCTCTTAAAAATGCTGCATACCTGTTATCTTGCAAATATTTAGATTAGGCTATTGTGCATTCTGCTATTAATTTTGACCCTGACACACTGTAATAATATCTAATATAAATAAAGTTAATTTTATGTCAAAATAAAAATGTAAAAGTCAATGGTTATTTTTTGTTTGTTCGATTGGTTGATTGGTTTTTGTTTGGTTTTGGGCTCTAAAGTTTATATACGAGGTTCTACAAATTAGAATAAATTTGTTGCAGTCCATGCTAACAAAATAACAGTAAATTGCTATTATGAAGGCTTTATTATGTATGAATGCATAGTGCCCAGAGAGAAACTTGTTGGGGATCTGTGCAGACATGTAGCTACCTCAGAACATTCCTGATCCAGGAGAGGAATGGGTAATTGAGGAAGGCAAAATAAAATACACGAGTCTTACTAATTTTATTAAAAGCAGCCTATTTTTACCCTCTTTTCCTTAGCTTAAGGAATTTCATGAATTATGTTTTACAATAAAGAAGTTTTGGGAATATTCAAGGAATTAATAAAGGACTTCTCAGGTCTGACATGATTTTCTGCTTTTCATAACCAACCTAGAGCAAGTCTAGACTAAAAACATTAGTTAGGGCTGGCCAAGACCTGGTGCAAATTAAGGAGGTATTGTCAGGAGGTATTTACATGGCTTGAAGCTGAAAGATTCAGCATGTGGCCTTTTTTGACTTAAAAAAAAAAAAAAAAAAAGAGAGAGAGAGAGAGCGCGAGAAACAAAGTCAATAATGAGGTTTAAACACTATGGTATACTCATGAAAAATGCATACATTTGTGGTATTAAGGTGATGCCAGTACATTAAGGCTCCAAGGGAAAACATTTAATGCAGAATTATTTTCAAATTTTCATCTGTAAATTGATTAATATGTACTTATCTTTTGAAGAGTAGCTACATCATTGAGAATCTAATTTTAATCACCAAAGGATGGAATGAGAGAATTTCAATCCTGCTTTAAGTGCACATCTCAGTATAGCACTAACTATAGTGGTGCTACTGCTACTGGATGAATTGGATTAATTTGAAATTAAATATTTTTTTTCCTCTTTTTTTTTTTTTTTTTTGACCATGACTTAGACTTTATGAAAATCTACCTTTAAACTAGGTAGGAAGGGGGATGGGGCTGAGGCTAGGATTGTTGGGGCTGTGCCAGGGGGAACAATGGTAAGGCCGGAGGATAAGGCAATGGCCCAGCTGAAGTGCATCTACACCAATGCACGCAGCATGGGTAACAAACAGGAGGAGCTGGAAGCCATCATGCAGCAGGCAGGCTACGACTTGGTTGCCATCACGGAGACGTGGTGGGACCAGTCTCATGACTGGAGTGCTGCAATGCCTGGCTATAAGCTCTATAGAAGGGACAGGCAGCATAGAAGGGGTGGTGGTGTGGCTCTCTATATTAGAGAGTCTTTCGAGGTTGTAGAACTCGAGGTTGGGAATGACAAGGTCGAGTCCCTTTGGGTTAGGATCGGCAGGGACAACAAGGCTAGTGTCCTGGTCGGGGTCTGCTATAGACCGCCGAACCAGGATGAGGAGACGGATGAGGAGTTCTACAGGCAGCTGACAGAGGTTGCAAAATCATCAGCTCTTGTACTCGTGGGGGACTTCAACTTCCCTGACATATCCTGGAAGCACAACACAGCCCTGAGAAAGCAGTCTAGGAGGTTTCTGGAGAGCGTGGAAGATAGCTTCCTGACGCAGCTGGTTAGTGAACCTACCAGGGGTGGTGCCCCGCTAGACCTTCTCTTCACAAACAGAGAAGGACTGGTGGAGGACGTGATCGTCGGGAGCTGTCTTGGGCAGAGTGACCACGCAATGGTGGAGTTCACTATTCTTGGCGAGGCCAGGAAGGGGACCAGTAAAACCGCTGTATTGGACTTTCGAAGGGCTGACTTTGAGCTGCTCAGGACACTAGTTGGTGGAGTCCCTTGGGAGGTGGTTCTGAAGGGCAGAGGGGTCCAGGAAGGCTGGGCGCTCTTCAAGAGGGAAGTCTTAATGGCGCAGGAACGGTCTGTCCCCACGTGCCCAAAGACGAGCTGGCGGGGAAGAAGACCGGCCTGGCTCAACAGAGAATTGTGGCTTGATCTTAGGAGGAAAAAGAGGGTTTATAAGCTTTGGAAAAGTGGGCAGGCCACTAAGGAGGACTTTAAAGAAGTAGCGAGGCTCTGCAGGGACAAAATTAGGAAGGCCAAAGCTCATCTGGAGCTCAATCTGGCTACTGCCGTTAAAGATAACAAAAAACGTTTCTATAAATACATCAACACAAAAAGGAGGACTAAGGAGAATCTCCATCCTTTACTGGATGCGGGGGGAAACTTAGTTACAAGAGATGAGGAAAAGGCAGAGGTGCTCAATGCCTTCTTTGCCTCAGTCTTTAGCGGCAATACCGGATGTCCTCTGGATACTCAGTACCCTGAGCTGGTGGAAGGCGATGGGGAGCAGGATGTGGCCCTCATTATCCATGAAGAACTGGTTGGTGACCTGCTACGGCACTTAGATGTGCACAAGTCGATGGGGCCGGATGGGATCCACCCAAGGGTACTGAGGGAACTGGCAGAGGAGCTGGCCAAGCCACTATCCATCATTTATCAACAGTCCTGGCTATCAGGGGAGGTCCCAATCGACTGGCGGCTAGCAAACGTGACGCCCATCTACAAGAAGGGCCGGAGGGCAGACCCGGGAAACTACAGGCCTGTCAGTTTGACCTCAGTGCCAGGAAAGCTCATGGAGCAGATCCTCCTGAGAGTCATCATGCAGCAATTGCAGGGGAAGCAGGCGATCAGGCCCAGTCAGCATGGGTTTATGAAAGGCAGGTCATGCCTGACGAACCTGATCTCCTTCTATGACAGAGTGACGCGCTGGGTGGATGAGGGAAAGGCTGTGGATGTGGTCTACCTTGACTTCAGCAAGGCTTTTGACACCGTCTCCCACAGCATTCTCCTCAAGAAACTGGCTGCTCTTGGCTTGGACTGGCGCACGCTTCGCTGGGTTAGAAACTGGCTGGATAGCCGGGCCCAAAGAGTCGTGGTGAATGGAGCCAAGTCCAGTTGGAGGCCAGTCACTAGTGGCGTCCCCCAGGGCTCGGTGCTGGGGCCGGTCCTCTTTAATATCTTCATCGATGATCTGGACGAGGGCATCGAGTGCACCCTCAGTAAGTTCGCAGATGACACCAAGTTAGGTGCGTGTGTCGATCTGCTTGAGGGTAGGAAAGCTCTGCAGGAGGATCTGGATAGGCTGCACCGATGGGCTGAGGTCAACTGCATGAAGTTCAACAAGGCCAAGTGCCGGGTCCTGCACCTGGGGTGCAATAACCCCAAGCAGAGCTACAGACTGGGAGAGGAATGGTTGGAGAGCTGCCAGGCAGAGAAGGACCTGGGAGTGATGGTGGATAGTCGGCTGAATATGAGCCAGCAGTGTGCTCAGGTAGCCAAGAAGGCCAACGGCATCCTGGCTTGTATCAGGAACAGCGTGACCAGCAGGGCTAGGGAGGTGATCGTCCCCCTGTACTCAGCTCTGGTGAGGCCGCACCTCGAGTACTGTGTTCAGTTTTGGGCCCCTCGCTACAAGAAGGACATCGAGGTGCTTGAGCGGGTGCAGAGAAGGGCGACGAAGCTGGTGAGGGGCTTGGAGAACAAGTCCTATGAGGAGCGGCTGAGGGAGCTGGGCTTGTTCAGCCTGGAGAAGAGGAGGCTCAGGGGTGACCTTATCGCTCTTTTTAGGTACCTCAAGGGAGGCTGTAGCGAGGTGGGGGTTGGCCTGTTCTCCCACGTGCCTGGTGACAGGACGAGGGGGAATGGGCTTAAGTTGAGCCAGGGGAGTTTTAGGTTGGATGTTAGGAAGAACTTCTTCACTGAAAGGGTTGTTAGACATTGGAACAGGCTGCCCAGGGAAGTGGTGGAGTCACCATCCCTGGAGGTCTTCAAAAGACGTTTAGATGTAGAGCTTAGGGATATGGTTTAGTGGAGGGCTGTTAGCGTTAGGTTGGAGGTTGGACTCGATGACCTTGAGGTCTCTTCCAACCTAGAAATTCTGTGATTCTGTGATTCTGTGATTCTGTGAAAATCCTGTGGAATTTTAATGATTAAAACTAATATGAAAAACTGAGTCACAGTGTAAATATAAGAGGAGGAAGAAAAATACTGAAAGGCAAGAATGTAGTTGCCTGTAAAGCAGGTACTTATATCATTATAATCTAGGACATAAAACCAATCTAGGTGTGTGAAAGAGCATGGGGAAAAGAAAGAAGAAAGAAAAAAAAAAAGAGCTTATATACAAGCAGGTGAAAAGCTTATATACACGCAATGAAAACTTCTGTTTCCCATTTCACGATCTTTGATATTTTATTATTATTACTATTATTATTTTAATTTCTGAATTTTGGACCTGTTTTTTGTTGTTTGCTTGTTTTTAGTTTTGTTTTTCTCATTTTTCTTGCACAACTTTTTTCTTGTGATAGATACTCTTGATACTCTTTAAGCTCTGACATACATATATGCATTTACATTTATATTTGCACTTACACTTACAGTTATATAAACACAATAAATATATATGACAGAAAATTTAATGATAAAAAATTCTGACATCCACCTGCAAATTTAATGTGTTTGAAATTTTAAAGTGTATTAGTTTTTTTGTTTTTCAGAGAATTGATTTTCTTCCTAATTATAACTGTAAGAAATTTTTGAGTAAATCTCTAGTCTAAACTTTTCTGAATATTTCATTACATTAAACTTAGAGGGGAAAGAAGAGCTCTATTATGAAAGTATAGGTGACTCATGCTGATATAACAGGTTTTACTGCCAGAACAGAAAATGGTTCTAAGGTAGGGAGTAATTCCTCTGTGTGTTTTCTGATTAAAATAGTATTGATATTTAAGGCATTGAAATACTGCTGCATAATGCTGGCTAAGTCATGCCAATTCTGGCAAGAGCTTCAAAGAATGGATTCCTCATCAACAGAAGAGAAGGCATCCTGAATGGATCTATGAGTTTCAGCAACCCAAAAACACAGTAGAGGAAGACCACCTTATGCCCAACCAAATTTAAATTGCAGAGATGATTCGTGAATATATTCTCCATGTTCCTAAGCTAACAGCATCAAATCTGCTTCTCAGCTTTTCACCTACTTGAAATGGTTAAAAAAAAAGGAGGGTGGAAAATCAGGAAAGATAAAGAAGCTGAGAGAATCTGCTGGGTGATGGTTTTGAAGATATTTGACATCTGAATAACACTGAGCAAATGGAAGGTCTTTGTAACTTTAGCTGTTCAAAATAAGCTTTTTTGTAAATATTTTGAGAGCAAAGTTCTAATACCTAGAGAAGACCTGTTAAGACTTTAGCATAATGTGGCACTGACTGACCATCACTGAAGCACCCGTCTCTTCTTCCTCTTATTGTTCCTAGTCAGGTTCATGTCCTACTGGGAGCCTCAAAAAGCTCTTAAAGAAGAGGTAAAGGCATGCTGCAAGTATTAATAAAAATATAAAAAACTCAGAAAAGAACACAATAAAGGAAAATAGATATTCTAGTGAACTAAACATTTGGAGAGGAAACTAGAAATGAACACTATGGATTTGTATACGTCTCCTGAACAATAGCTACCATTATAGTAAAGTTATAGTGGGAGTAGACTTTTTTCATATATGACTATCAACATTGCACAGTGCATGATTTGATATCTAAAATGCTTTTTTAGGAAATATTGGAAAGAAGTGAAGATCAGAACTTTTTCAAGAAATAGATGTTTTAGTAATTTGCTTCATTGCATTTATAGATCAAGTCTTATGGCTTTTAAACATTAATTCATCTATTTTCTATAAATACTGTCTTAATTCGCTCTAAGAATTTGGACAGTACTTGATCTGATGCCCAGAAGATGGAAAACGGCATTATACGCTGACATGTTACACAGTCAGTGTAACGAGTGTAACAGTCAGTCTTTTTCAATAATTTATCTTTACTCTTTTTCATCAATACTAGCACTGCATTATACTTATACTCAACATGTAAGAAATTATGAACAGATCTAGATATCAAAGTGAAGATCCAGTTCAAAACAGTATAGATCTTTAAAAGACTGGAAGTTTTCCTAGTGCTCAAATCCCATTTCTGATTTTCACAATGGGTAGCAGGTAATCGTCTGTACCACTTTGCTCACAGATATCTTTGGAGCTAAAGGGGTCATTCAACCTCCAGATTATACTGTCTTCACTGGAGAAATGGAATTGTATGGATTCTGAATTCACGTGACCTGATGGCCCTTGTAAGATTGTAAGGTAGCTTGTATGTTGTATGTGATTTGTTGCTTTCATCAGCCTCCAGTTTTTCTTCTAATTTACTGTATTTCTATAATATTTTTTTCTTATTTATGAATACTAAAATTAGTAGGTAACAGCCAATTTCATTAACTAATTGTTGTGATTTAACCTTGGCAGGCAACTAAGTATCACATAGCCCACTCTCCTCAGGTAGGACAGAGAAATGTAAAGGTAAAAGTGAAAAAACTCATGGGTTGAAAGACAGTTTACTAGGTAAAGCAAAAGTCATGTATGCAAGCAAAGCAAAACAAGAAATTCATTTGTTGTTTCCCATCAGCAGGCAGGTGCTCAGCCACTTCCACAAAAGCAAGGCTCCTCATGCACAATGGTTTCTTGGGAAGACAAACATCATCACTATGAATATATTCCTTTCCCCATTTCTCCTTATTTCCACCAGATTTTTTTTTTGCTGACCATGATGCCATATGGTACAGGATATCCCTTTGGCCACTTTGGGTCAGCTGTCCTGTCTGTGTCCCTTCCCAGCTTTTTGTGCACCTCCAGTGTCCTTGCTGGCAGAGCAGCACAAGAAGCTGAAAAATTCTGCAAGCACTGCTCTGCAACAACTAAAAAATTGGTCTGTTATCACCACTATTTTAATCAAAAATACAAAACTCAGCATTGTGTGAGCCTCTATGAAGAAAATACCTCTATCTCAGCCAAAACTATGACACTAGTCATATTACATTGATCTACATACAGGCTGTGAAGCATAAACTTTTCCTACAGCTGAAAGAGGCAAAACACTCAGGCTGTATTTCAAAAACTTACAGGGTATATAGAAATCACACATTTGTTGTGTTGCAGTGTTTGCAGTCTATTGTTTTTTTATTTATATTTTTAATAAATTCAACTCTTTCATTAATTGTTTCCAAAAATAAAATAAAACATACATTATCTTTGCAAGCTTCATGACTGTATCATTATCCAAAAGGCTTAGTAAAGTGAAATAACAGATGTATTTAAAGCAGCATCTCTTGCCTTTGATTGAATGCATCTATTCAGGTAACACTGTTTAGCAGTGATAGCTTGGCTGTGGTCCAGCAGTTTAATTAGCACTTGTTTCCCTAATCTCTTATAGAAGATAATATTATTACTGAATTCAGGGATTCTGAAAATCCTGTATCTGACAAAGCAGACTTAATAATGAAAACCACTATTTTTTCACACTGTATTTGTCTTGGCAAGTACACCTGCTAGAACACATCTATTTTTCACAAGCTAGGAAACATGAAGTTCAGAGTTGCAATCCCTGAGTTGTTCACTCTTCAGCAAGAAACAGAACTGAACAGGAATTAAAATTGAATGAAAACTGGAGAGGGAGTTGAAGAGAAGGACAAAGTCTACAGCAGAGCATCATTTTCTGGACAGATGTTAATTTGTTTCTTACTGGGTGAAACAGATCTGCTGTTACATATCTGTGTGTGAATTTTGAAATGTTTTTGAGCAGAATATCTACGGAGCACTGAAAGTTGACTCCAGTGCCTGGGGTTGGTTCAGTTGCCTGATTTCTTCACACAGGCTGGCTGTCCGGCTAACTTGACTCTTGCTTGACAACTACTGAGAGATGATTTTTAGAGAATCATAATCACAAAAGAGAACTGTTTTTTTTGTTTTGTTTTGTTGTTTTTTTTTTTTATTTTTTTGTGAAAAGAGAGGAAACAATGTTCTCAGAAGCAATGCCACTAATTTTTTTTTGTTTATTATTATTTTTTTTGTCTGTCCCTATTCAATCATCCTCTGGGCAGCATGATTAGTGTAGGATGATGAAGTATATGGTTAGTGATTATGCCTTGGCCACAAAATTAAAAAAAAACAAACAAACAAATAAGCAAAAAAAACCAAAACCCTATGATATAGGATATATCATATTGGGAAACATTGTAAATTTACTTCCACAAATTTCAAAATAACTCCATTAGAGAGGTGTTAACGGACAGCCAGAGTACCAAGAGCAAACACTAGACGTAATTAAGGAAAATGTACCTTTTGCAGTCATCTTAAGCTGGTTTAAATACAAATTTAAATACAAATTTAAATACAAATTTAAATACAAAAGAAAGGGAGAGATGCCCAGAAGACACCCATGCTAAATTCCATGAACTGGGAGTGCAGCATGTGGGCATGATGGAGGTCAGGATCATTGAGAAGTTCAGGCTGGAAACTCCGGATGCAACACTTTTCACATTTGTAAAATGGAACTTGTTTACATTTTCTTTTGTTGTGTTCTTAAACAAACAAAACAAAAGAAAGTAAACAAACAAACAAACAAACAAACAAAAAAAAAAAAAAAAAAAAAAAAAAAAAACAACCACAGGGCTTAAAGAAACACATTTAGAATGTGTTCCCTTCCCTTGAAAGGGAAAAGAGAAATGGGCAATAGTTAAATGCAAAGAACAAAATTTCTCAAGGGAGCTGCATGTGTGCAAATCACTTTTCCTTCCATCTAGTAAGCTGGATGTATCAACAGCTTGCAAATATATTACATTTATAAAACACTTGAATTTTGCAATTCAATCTCAATACATTTCATTTTAAACAAATAACAATGCAGAATCTCACATGGTGTAAAATGAAAGCTGTGGATTTTCCACCAAGAAGAGAAAAACATGTTTATGTGTTCTGATATACAAGTGCTGATGCTCCTCTTAGAAACTGTAGTGGTTCTTATTCGTAACTGTGCAGCAAAACTTTCCTTTGCATTTTCCTACCCTTGTAGTGGGAACCATCACAATTCATAGTCTGGCATCACTGGATAAATTGGCAATGAGCTTGTTTTTTCTTAGTCTGTTGTGCTGCAATTTGTCTGTGTTCATTAGCTGTTTTGCAGTCAAGGTACACAAGGTAGCAAGGGCAGGTGCTTCTGTCGGCATCCTGAGGTGAGGTCTCTTCTCCCAGGATTCAGTGCTCACAGGCTCCACGTGCACACATGGATAATTTCATCACCACTTAATCTGAAGTGCTTAATTTTCACTCTCCAGGTTGCACCTTTAATAGATTCTCCATTAAGTAGATAGGAAATAAGTTTCTGTTAGGTACACAAACTAAATACCTAAAGTAGACAGTCTGAGTAGTCCTGATAGCATTCATTTTCCATATGCTTTATAATATACGAACTGAGTTATTCTTAAGAGGAATTGGAAAACAAAGGAAATATACTGCTTACAACATGTTGTTTTCTCTCTCTAATGACTGTGTCTCTTCATTCTTTCAAATTGCTGTATTGGATTCTATTGCTTTTGTGTATGTGAGTATGAGTTTGTTTGTGATGGTTCAGACACAAACAAAAGGTTTTACTTAGGTATGTCTATTGCCATTAAAGCTCAAGGCCCAGAGAAAGTGGTAATTAAACTGCTGATGCCCCATATAAGAGCTAAGTTTACTTATAGACTGCAAAGCAGTAGTGTAGAAAACATTGCTCAGCTGGAGATGAGTTTACTACCAAAGACAAGTTTCCCTTGATATTAAGAAGACTGTACTGAGAAGAAGCACAATTAATATTATTTCTTACTCTGTTTACAAATCCAAATATACAATAAGATTCAAATTTCAGATTGGAGACATGACTACTCTTACTGTTTGGCATTGCCAAAAAATTCCATGTGAACAGCCATGATGAGCTACTGGAACAAATTACTCTAAAATGACACAATTAATGGAACTATTCACAAAACCCTGAAGGATGTGTGTGAAAAAAAAAAAAAAAAAAAAGAACGAGGGGTTGATGTAACATCTTTAAGTGCTTTCAGAGACTGCATTACTCTCTAAAAGATAAGCAGAAATCGTACTTCACTTTAAGATGACTACACTGACAGTTGTGAGTTTTGCAGCTCTCCAGACTTGAAGCTGCATAGTCTCATTTGCAGGTTTTCCCCACCTGAAGAAGAAAACAGTCTGTGCCCTGCATAGTGCTAATATGGGGCTGATTTATGTTCAGTCAGTTCAGGACAGACTAAAGTGAGGCAACCTTAGCTTGCTATATAAATAAATACATGATGCTTCTTCACTCAGAATGGGTGTAAATATTTACACAGGGAAAAAAAAAAAAAAAAAAAAATTAGAAAAAATATGTATATGTGTATTTACATATATATATTTGTTTGCTTTTTCTAGCATTTTTCTAGCACCTTAGAGAGGTGGAGTTCTGGCAGAGTACAGTTTTCCTACTGTATCCCTATTTCAGACAGTTTACCTGGTTGTTAAACACTCATTGAAGCAATTGGAATGTCCCAGCTATTTTCACTAAAAGGCGTAGAAACTGAGAGAAGTCCAGACAACATAAATACTGGGGCAATACCAAGCACAAATACAGACTGGGAAGAGAATGGATTGAGAGCAGCCCTGATGAGAGGGACCTGGGGTGTCAGCAGATGAGAAGCCCAACATGAGCCAGCAATGTGCCCTTGCAGCCCAGAAAGCCAACCATATCCTGGGCTGCATCACAAGAAGTGTGGCCTGCAAGTCAAGGGAGGTGATTCTTCCCCTCTGCTCTGCTCTTGTGAGACCCCACATGGAGTACTGAGTACTCGGGGGCATCCAGCATAGGAAGGTAGGAAGGACCTATTATAATGAGTCCAGAGGAGGGCCACGAAGATGATTCAAGGGGCTGGAGCACCTCTCCTATGATGACAGGTTGAGGTAGTTGGGGTTGTTCAGCCTGGAGAAGAGAAGGCTCCAGGGAGACCTCATTGCAGCCTTCCAGTACCTAAAGGGGGCCTACAAAAAAAGCTGGGGAAGGACACTTTGTCAGGGACACTTAGTGATAGGACAAGGAATAATGTTTTTAAAATAGAAAAGATATTCAGGAAAAAAAAAATACTTAGAGGGTGGTGAGGCACTGGAACAGATTGCCAAGAGAAGTTGTGGATGCCCTATCCCTGGAAGTGTTTAAGGCCTGGCTGGATGGGGCTTTGAGCAATCTGGTCTAGTGGGAAGTGTCCCTGCCAATGGCAGGGGTGTTGGAATTAGATGATCTTTAAGGTCCCTTTCAACCCAAATCATTCCATGATTCTATGATTATCACTAAAAGTCTTACATTGAGGGGAAATTTCCTCCCCATATTTGTAATGAAGGAAATTCAGAAGTGAATGTTAACTTTTTTTTTTTTTTTTTAGCCGCCTTCTTCTCTGACTTTTAAGATTGTGCACTCTTGTTTCTTTATAATGCCTGAAATAAGCCCCTTTTTTTCCTACTGTTTCCTGCACTTCTTTCCCTTCAGTTTTGTTCCCTTTACTCTGGGAGAATAAAGAGGGAAGCGGTTTCCTTTTTCTAAAAGAAAAGGCCCCAACTCATTTTTTTTCCTCTCAATCTGGATATACAAACACACATTCATCTTTGCCTGTACAGATTATGGGGCCTATTTGTCTACTTTAGTCATGAGTCCTCTCCTCCGGCATAAATCTGAGCCTACGTTTGGATGTTTCACATGTTGTCTATGGTATTAGTAGCAGGCTGTGACACCACTGACTCTCAGGTTGCACAGCTCCAGTCTGCACTCATGTTTCAGTCTCACCAGAATTACTTACATCGTGCAGCAAAGTTTACCATTAATATTTTAAGTGTGTATGTAAGTGTGTATATATGTGCATAGGGGAACACAGAGGATGACAAGAATGTTAGTTAGTTACTAGATTGAATAATCCCAGAAGAAATTTTAAATAACCACAGATCAAAATCTATTTCAGCTCTGTGACCTTATCTTGAAAAATATACTAGCTTTTTCTTTACCTCGGTGCATTTGAGGTAGCAAAAAGGCTGTGCAGAGATCAAACAGAGTGAAGCATCACTCAATAAAAGTAACCCTCAATGGAATATTTGGGTTATAAGGCACTATTACAACTATTTCTAATTTCATTGGATTCCTTTATAAAAATGTTCATTCCTTGGTTGACTGGAATGGTATAATATGAGCCTGTGTGCCAGCTTCTTTAGTTAAAAGCACAGATATTTCCATTTACATTTTTGCATTGGTGGATTTTTGACCATGTTAGTAATTGCTCAGTTATTAAAAGTGGCATCATTTTTCAAGTAACTCAGGTGTGACCATATGATATACAATTAAAAGCACTGAGACTAAAAGACTTATGGCATTTATCCAGTGCTGTCATACTTAGTGAATTCTCTGGAGTTAACCAACAACTTCATCTTCAGGCAGGCATGTGAGTACTAGACTTGACTGAAAGTACAGTTTATTATACTTAGTCTTGCTTATTTTAGGGTATTTTGAATTTCAGAGTTAAAAGAAAATAAATACAAAAACAAAAACAAACAAACAAACAAAAAACCAACAAACAAACAAAAAAACCCTTCCTTTAAAGAAAGACTTAATTTTTTTAAAAAAAAGGGGGGGGGGGGTGAGGGAAGGGGGGTAAAGTCAAGGGGGAAGCCTCCCTTCCAGACCGTGCTGTCTGATGTTGTAATTCCTAGTCCTGTTGGTTTTGTGTACTACAGTCCTTTGGATAATATATCCTGTAAGGATCCATGTAATGACTAATGCTAATAATAATGCTAATATTTATATAAGAATAATGCTAACCTTTCCTAGAAAATATTTACAGGTTAAATAAAATATTTACAAGCTAAAGAATCTGCCTAGCCAATGGAAGACAAAGAACCAAATAATTCAATTTATTTGAATCAAAATAGTAGCATTCTCAAAATTCATTATAACTTTTCTTCTTGAAAGCAATTTGAAGATTCAGGACAAATAAAATTACTAAAATATAAGCATTTAGTTGTTGCTGTCTGATGATGAAGTTAACTGTGCTGTGTAGTCACAATGGTGACAAATACACACAAACACACACTCAAAAAAAATAAATAAATAAAATAAAATAAACACTTATTTGAAATGTATGTCTCAATGCAAGCTTCATTTATGAGTTCAGTTTTGGCACATAAATTTTGTACCTGAAGAATTTTACTACTTCAAGACATATCTGCTCTTCTTGCTCAATGTTCTTTCCATCTTCAGTTAGTAACCACTGTTTTCCTAGCTGATACTATCTTTTTTCCCAGAATAATTGTTATATGAAAAAGGAAAAACAAACAAACAAACAAAAAAACACAGCTACTCTTTGTTCTCTTGAAGATTAGCAACAAATAATAAAAGTGTAATGTAAATAATGTGATAAATACCACATAAATATAGTACAATTTAGGTTGTGTAGACATGCATGTAAAACCCTAAAGTTGGAGAATGCCATTGGGCTGACTTCCTCACTTCCTGACTTGAGAAATGTCAATAAGTATTCAATATGCACTTTGCCTATCTTATATGCACACTTATAAAGACAGTGTAAGACTTATTTATCTAACGTTGAAAGTAATTTATAAAGTTTATGTTTTCAATGTGTTTTTGCTACATTATAAAGCCTTAGACTGAAGAGAAGTAGAAACATATTTTGAAGTCAGTTTGACCCAATTTGTAGCATTTCATGTAAGACGTAAGTTAAAAGAATTCTTAAAATGAATCAATATAAAACTGCATTATATATATATTTTTTTCTACCTTGGTATTCAATGATCCAGTTGCAATTGAAGTGTCTAAAGTCCAGATCCTGTAATTTAATTTGCATCAATTATGGTTGTGCTGGGTCTGGCTGGGATGGAGTTAACTTTTCCTGAAGCAGCCCATATAGTGCTGTGCTCTGCATGTGTAGGTAGAATAGCACTGGCATCACACCAGTGTTGTGTCTATTGCTGCATAATACTGGCACCACATCAGGACTCCCTCCCCAAGAGCCAGCAGGATGGGGGTGGGCAAGTGATGGGGAGGAGACATCACTAGGGCAGCTGACCTAAACCAACTAAAGGGATATTCCATATCACATGATGTCACACAGCAATAAAAGGTGGGAAAGAGGAAGGAGAGGAGCGGGCTCTCATTGTGGAACTGCCTGCCCTGCTGAACAACTGCTACGTGTATTGAGACCCTGCTTCCCAGTGATGTGGCTTGTTGATGGAAAGTAGAGAGTAACTGCTTTTCTCTCTTTGTGCTTATGTGCAGCCTTTGCCTTTAATAAACAAAACAAACAAACAAAACAAAACAACAACAACAAAAAAAACTCTATTGGTTTTATAAAGTTAAGATGCAAAAACATATTAGAATATTAAAAAGTATTTTGTTTGCCTTTTCTAACAGGTCTTAATTTTGTTTTGGATGTATTCTGGGGAACAGCATAAGCAGAGAAATGGAAATGCTCTGATGTTGTGAATTTGCCTTTGAAATTCAATGCAGCTATGCACATCAGCATGCTTACGTGATCCATAATTATACCTGAAGAAGCTTTTTATCTGAGTCCCATGGGATTTGGCTTCCTAACTCAATTAAATCCATTCTATTTCTTTAGATTCACTTCATCCCAAACCTTCATGCTGAGCTTTAAAATAAGCTTTGGTGAAAGAAGCAAAGTTTTCTTCTCAAACTCAAATAGTAATGATTTTCATTTCTGTTACCTAATGAGATTAAAATACTGAACTACTGTATTACTCTAGTGGCCTCTTTCTCTTTGGTAAGCTGGCTTAAGTGTGGCAAGTATGTAGCATATGGGAACAGAGGAAATGTCAAACTGTGGAGCAAAGATTTACAAAACCTAATAACTTTTGTAAGCTTTAGCTTCTAGACCTAATATAGGGAAAAAAAAAAAAAAAAAAAAAAAAAAGGAAAAGGCCAGATGCTATAATAATATGAGTCCTTCTAAGTTCTTCTTAAATGAAAGTAAAAGTGTACAAACAGATTTATAATGACTTTTTGTAATCTGTGAACTGAGATTTACTGTATATTTTCTCTTTAAAGTTCAGTTAATATTGTTGTTCCTTACTAAGTCTTTAATGAATTTCCTGTTGGCTTTAAGCTACCATGTTTTGGACTTGGTAGCATCCACAGGAAAATAATTTACACCATAAAAATGTCTTTAATTAAAATTTTATTTCTGTTTCATAAGCAAATGTGTTCTTTTTTATTATTATTATTATTATTATTATTATTTTTTAGCAATTCAAAGCTAAATGGTCCCTGCATTGCACACAGATGTAAGCTCTCATTGCAGTTATGTGGGGCAGTTATGCTTTTTTTTTTTTTTTTTTTTTCTTGCAATCCTGTTATTTAATAGATAAAAGTACTTTTGCTATAAAAAGAGATTTCTGTTAATTAAAAAAATCCCAAATGACAATGACCAAGTTCCTTATTTTGGCTAAGATGTGTTTTCTAATTGTTATGGTACCGAGAGCTGTATAGTAAGCTTCAGAGTAATACAAAATATACCTTTGGCCATTGAGGTTTTCACACAGAAACTTTTCAATGATTCTTGGGATTGAAAATAAATGCAAAAGAGAAGACAAATGTGTCTCTTTCTGAGCCCTGGATACTTGTATGCTTACCCATTAAGTAGTACATCCATAATGTAGCAGTATCAACCAAGATGTGTATTTTTTACTACTGCTATGTAAAGTATGTACTGTTATGTAACACAACATTTAAAAATGACAATGATGTTTTAAAGTAAATGTAAGCCCTGCCAAAGGGACAGCTACACCAAGGATACATTTATTTTATTTTATTTTATTTTATTTTATTTTATTTTATTTTATTTTATTTTATTGTCTTTAATAATTATTTCCCCAAGTCTGTTGATAGGGCATTGATGGTCTGACCTACTCCATGGAAAAGCCCTCTGGCTTCCAATGCAGAAGTACTCATTGCCAGGCCACACGTTGATGCCACAAAAGCCACAACCAATCAGAACGCTGTAATTGCTTGCTCAGTTCTTTTGTGTGCAGATACACACACAGTCAAAATGAAGCTCTGATATGCACATATACTACAGATTATTTAAAAAAACTTGTCAGCTTTGACACAAATAAGTAACTTTTTCATACTGAGTAAAAGAAAAAAACTTCCTAGAACTGCTTTACACTGTTAAATATTGTACTGTATTTTAACCTCTACTTAGTTGTAGATACAGATACAAATGTCTTTCAATACGTCCATGCCTACAGTTTGAGCTTAGCAGCATTAATTGTAGACTATAAATAGTCATCAAAATTCATAGGAGGTGTATGCAGTTAACGTGTAATATGGCAAGGAAAATTGTCAGTCCAAGATCATGGTTTTAAAATATTAATTCTCTCCATTTATTATAAGATTGAAAGATAGTGTAGAACAGAATGAGAAACAGAAATATGCATTTTTAATATGTGTTATTGCAGGCAACCTCATGGCTTATGTACACTTAATTACATGCTTAGACTTTCTAATCTTTGAACTTTTTAAAGTAAAAAAATTCCTTTGAATCAAAGTCTGTTTGAAGTAAATGTTTCTTCGGGTCTCAGATCCTCTGAAGCACTTACTACAAATCTTTTCATTTCTGTATAGTCCCAGTCAAGCATCCATGCTACTGCAGTTTAAGAAACTTCCAGCAGCTAAGCAACAGCAGCAAGGTGTTTGCACTCTCCTATACACATGATGTAATTTGACCCATTGTAATCCTTTTGTATTACAAACAAATCTGTTGAATTTTCTCATATTTAGTGCACATGGAGAATATTCGCATGTTCAGTTATTTCATTTCAGCTGATATTCAGCAACTTGATAATGCAGCCATATTCTTTGCAGGATAAAAATTATGAAGGTCTAAAGTGCAGCTGCTGTCCCATGTGTTACTGAAATTTCAATGTGAAGAAAAACTTGGTATCCCCCATAATCTCCAAAATGAAGCTACTGGAGTACAGAATGAATTTTCAAAAGCAGTTTCAACAGTAAGAAGTGTTTATGGAGAAGCGCTTATATATAAATAACATCATTTGCCATACAACTGATGTTATGATACATTATTATGGTCCAGGGATTCTCTTTTCTTGGAAATCTTTCTAAAAGCGATCCTAATATGTGTTTGTTTAATTTTCAGAAATTAGAATAACCATTCGCCATTGTATTTTCTCTTAAGGTTGAGTTACTGTTTCAGTCATTTGTAATTCCAGAGGGAAATCTAAGACCAGTATATATCACAATTCAGGTACCTAAATCATATAGTGAACAATACAGATTGTAGGCAATTGCACCAATGAGAAGTTAACTTTCAAAATAAATCATAAAATGTTTGGAGACTAAGGAGGGAAGAGACTTGTATTCTTAATGTCTTAAAATGAACTGCTGATACTCCAGAGTAGTCAGGAAAGAAAGAAAGGCTGCGGAACTGTCCTCAAATAAAGATGTATAGTAAATAAAATAAACACACACACACACACAAAAAAACAAACATTTCAGATCATTAATGCAGTTTTATATCAGGACAACAGAAATTATACTAGTAAATCAACTGCTATGTTTTGTGGCTGTTGATTACATTATGCTTCCATCTTTATGATGTAACTGTAAATATACATGTATAGATGTCTTAGATCCTGTCTGCCCTGAAGATACATTACTGAAAGAAGGTAGCATACAGAAGCACACAAAAGATTAGGTACCTGTGTATTAGGTCTGTTTGGGATGGAGTTAATTTTCTTCTTAGCCGGCCATATGGTGCTGTGTTTTGAATTTGAGGCCAAATCAGTGTTGATAACATATCAGCATTTTGACTATTGCTGAGCAACTCTTGCACAGCACCAAGGCTTTTTCTTTCTCTCACTCAACTCCCCCAAGCAGACAAGACTTGGGGGAAGGATTGGGCAAGAGATTGGGAGCGGACACAGACTGGTCAGCCAATCCAAGTTGGCCAAAGGAATATTCCACAACAACTAACATCATGCTAAGTGATAAAAAAAAAAAAAAGAAAAAGGGAGGGGGGAGTGGGGGGTAGGAAGAGGGGAGTGTCTCATTCAAGGTAGTTCTGTGTTGCAAAATATATTTATTCTATTCTCTCTTAAACAGCTTTGATATTCTTTATATATATATATATGTAATGGTGATAATTAATGGATTTCTACTAATTCAGGCAAAAATACTATTGCCTTGTTGTAGGTAAAAGAAAGAATGACATAAGGAATTTTGACTAGATAGACATAAAAATATTTTCACTCTTATCTTAAACCTAAATAATCCAGTATATGTACTTTGTTTCATCTTAATGTAGTATTCTGAAGCCAAGAAATAAAGAATTTAAAATTATTTTAAGGCAAACTATAGGGTGCGCTCTCCATTACTCTTCTTCTAGTGGATAAGTGCATTTTCCATGGTTTCACAACTAATGAATCTGCCACTTTTAATGATTCTTTCAGGTGAGGCTGGAAAAATTTTTAGGAGTTAACATTTAATAAATGATATGAATCAAAATAACTTTTCAGTCTCAATGTTCTTCCTTTGCCTTTAATGCCTCAAATGTTCTTCCTTTTCCTTTATTGGCATCGTCTCATAACAGCCACCACACAATTCTAGTAGCCTACAAGGTAATTTTTGACAGAGTTTTATAAAGAATGTAAAATGTGATTTCAGAAGGAAAGTACTGTCTCAGACATAAGGGCTGCATAGTAGCATGCAGAGCTGTAATAGCAGCTTTAGTTAAAAAAGGAAATGTGAAAATGTATAAAATACACTTGATGAATTCATTTGAAAACATTACTACCAATGATAAATCTGTATTTTTTCATGTTTCCAATTTTATGTACTTTTTTGAAAGTACAAAATCTAAGTGATCTAAGAATAGAAGTGAACTCATTTTCTTTCTCATCTTCCCATGCATGTTACATTTTTAACTCTGTTTCTTTGTTCTTGTTATAATTCATTTTATAGCAAATGAAAGGATATGCAAACCAAAAATAGATATTTTTGCATTTCTTCATAAAAAGAACATGCAATAGAATACCACATGTTATGTTACATAGAGCTAATAGGCACAAGTACTAATGAGTGTGTTATAATGATTAGTGCTCATCTGAAATTACCGTTATTATTATTTATTTATTTTTATTTTTAATGCTGGCTAGTTTAAGCAAAAAGAAACAATCCTGGTAGGTCAAATGAGATAAACCAGAGCAGATTGATGGTTTTAATTTTGTGATTTTGAGGGTTAAATATTGTGAAAATTGTTGCTGTAGAACAACTTTATATGGAAAGTCATTTCATTTTAAGTCTTGTGCATCTCTTGATAATCTTTCAACAACTTTTTCTATGAACAGCCTATGAACAGGAGCTGGTTTTCCTGACAGATTTCCCCTCACTTCCAGTTTCCACAAAAAATCTTAGCCACACAGCTACAATACCTTTGCTCACTTCTTCTGCCCATCACATTTTCTCTCCCTAACTATTGTCATCTAATTTTTTCTTCCACTAATGCCTTCTTTTCCAAGCTCTAGGTCCAAGACCAGGTGCCTTTTCCCTTATTTCACATTTTTTTCCCATCTTTCACAATTTATGAAATCTCTTCCCTGTCCCATTTGGTTGCAAATGGCTGATGTGTTCAAAAGCCCTAATGTGGCTGGCAATTGGCAAATAGATAAAAAGTGCATGGTGACATTGCATAACTCTGTATATAGGTCATCAGGTTAAGAATGGAACAACAAACACAGATAAATAGAAAAAAAGAAAAAAAAAAAAGTAATATATATATTTATATATACATACATTAAATGTAATAGATTTGGAAGAATTTACTGTTATTGATTTAGAGTTGTGAATATTTTAGAGTAATTGTTTTCAATTAATGTGAGATGTAAATTGTTTAGATTTTTAGATTTCAGGAATGTGGATTTTGATCAATGTATTGGAAACTTGAAGACTTACATGAACTCTGAAACCTGTAAGCTGAATCAAAGCTTTTGAATGAAGCCAGGTTGTAGCAGTGAACGCAGGAGGCTGTAGCTCTATTTTCACCTTTTCAGCACTGAATTTTCTCTTGAAAATAATGTATATGATCCTGAAAAATGAAAGGGAAAACCCCTTTGAAATGTTAAATTATTTTGTGTGCTGGGTCCTATAAAAAATTACAGCCCATGAGGAGCTTGTTTATCCATCAAAACAATCTCATTATTAGGGCAGCGGTGTAGTGTGGTTTACTTCATACCTTGAAATCACTCAAAGAAATAACTGAGTGAATGATATTCACCCTCCTCTCTCTATTATGTTGTTATGTGCAGCAATAGCTGGCAGCATATTAAAATAGAGATCAGGGACTGAAACCATTCATTTCAATGCAGTTCTGAAATTTCAAAGCTGATGAATTTTCCAATTCATAAAATAATAATAATAATATAAAAAGATGATTGACTGCTTTATGATGTGACAATAGAAATAAAAACATCTGGTAAGTCTTGAGGGAATTTCTTTTCCACAGTTGTTTTTCACCAGCATAAATGTAGATGTTGATTCTAGCAGCAATAACTAAAAAGGGAAGCATTAATTTTTTTCTTCAGTAAATACTTGCCTACATGTAAAGAAAATAAAGAAAATCCTGTCAAAATAGAAATAAACCACAATTAGAACACAAAATTGAATAGAAATACCTCGATCTATTTAATATTAACATTTAGTATTAATATTTAATATTAAACTTTAAACCTTAGCTCTTTTCTGTCCCTGCTTATGAAGGTAGTAACACAGGTATTGAACACCTAACTGCATATATATGTGACATTTTTAAGGAACCAATGTCAATAGAAAAATCTAAAGATTTCTCTGAACGTAAAAGGCATCTTGAATATAATTAATCTTTGAAAATTGCATGCTTCAAGGAGTTGGAAATCAGGATTTCAATTAGGTTCCTCATACATCCAAGTTTTCCTAGACTGAAAAATGCATATGTACTCTATGCACCACATGCAGAGTGTACGTAGGAAGTGCCAGTTACAGTGCATGCATGCTACCATCTGTTGTAGTATTCACAGTAATCTCAGTTTGAAGACTATGACTAGACTATGTGTTTTTAAGACTCTTTATACTCCTCTTTTGCTGTGGGATAGGAACATTTCAAGCACAGATAGACATTTACCTCCTAAAATATCACCATTATCACAGAATGGTGTCTGTGTCTTATGATGAGAATTATGAACTTCTCTTATAGCTTTCCAAATTGCATTAACACCTAGGAGAATAGGTGAAGTTACATTGTCTGTGAAGTAGCGTGAGGTATTTCCTCTAAGAATTTTAAGGTATTAAAGCTTCTAGCTGTGATAAGGTTAATACAGTTGTGATTTGAACATCAGTGTAAGCGGAGTTTAATATGGTATGATATTTATGTAAGTATGAAGTGAAGTGCTGTCATGTTCACTCCATTTGAAAGACCATGCTGAAAAGAGGACAAATATTTTGTTAAGATCTCTGAATGTGATCACAGCCATTTTTCTGGAGAGGACATGGATTGCCTCATTTTATCTTGGATAATTAAAAATCTCAGACATTTTTTAATGTTTTAAATCATGGGTTTCTCTTTTGTAGTTGTTTGTGGTGGGTTAACCTTGGCTGGCTGCCAGGTGCCTACTGTACTGCTCCCTTATTTCTCCTTAATAAAACAGGGTTAGAAAATAGGATGAAAACAATGCATTGGTTGAGATAAAGGCAAGGAGATCACTCACCAATTATTGTCATAGACAAAACAGACTCAACTAGGGGAAGATTAATTTACTTTATTGCCAATTAAAAATTTAAGTAGGATAGTAAGAAAAAAAAAAAAGAAAAAAAAAAAGACAAAAACACCTCTCCTTTCTTCTAAGGCTTAACTACATTCTTTTTTTCCCAACTCTTTCACTACCTCCTCATCCTACCCCTCCCCAAGTGGCATAGAGAAGGTAGGTAATAGGGGTTCATAACTTTTCATTTATGCCCCTAATTCCTCATTTTCTTCCCTTGCTCCAGTGTGGGGTCCCTCCCATGGATACTTCATGGCCTGCTGCAATTGGGCTACAGTTTTTCAAGAACAGGTCGAGCTTAGTTCCTTCTTGTGGACTGTGGTTATTCAAAAACTGCTCCTGCATGGGCTCCTCTCCACAGGCTGCAGCTCCATCCTGGGGCCTGCTCCTGCGGGGGCTCTCCATGGGCTGCAGCCTCCTCCAGGCCACATCCACCTGCTCCACTGGGGCTCCTCCACAGGCTGCACCACGGAGATCTGCTCCATGTGGGACCCATGGGCTGCAGGGGGCAGCCTGCTCCATCAGGGGCCTCTCCATGACCTTCAGGGGAGCTGCTGCTCTGTGCCTAGAGCACCTCCTGTCCTTCTTCTGCACTGACCTGGGGGGCTGCATCATTGTTCCTCTCAAATTTTCTCTCTCACAGATGTTGTGCAGTGTTTTTCACCATTTTTAAAGTATGTTCTCACAGAGACACTGCCAGCATTACTGAAGGGCTTAGCTTTGGCCAGCAGCAGCTGCCTTTTGAAGCTGGATGGAACTGATTCTGTCTGAAGTGGGGAAGCTCCTGGGTTATCCTTCCAGAGGCCACCCCTGTAGCCCCTGCCCCCTGCTACCAAAAGTTCGCCACATAAGCCCAATATCACACCATGACCTGCTACTTGTCTGTTTTTGTGTATCTAAAAATGATGTCACAGATATTTAAAGTTTACAAAACATGCAAGCAAGCAAACCAAATTAGAACTTTTACTAAAGCTCAAGTTAAAAAAAAAATAATATATATATATATATATATAAAATACAAATCCATAATCTTATGAGCACACTAATATTCATATTTGCGTAACTTGCTGATCTCTTAATCCATCTGGTGAGACATACTGATATGGTTATTGCCAACAAACTACTAAGTAGTTTGGTAGATAGTTACATTAAAATCTAATGTTTGTTTTACTTTGCGATATGAAATATTAAGGTTAAAAATTAGACAATTCTATACATTTAGGAGATTTTGATTTACATTTTCTTTCCACAGAAATGTCATCCAAATATATATATCATATAGATATGTCACACAGAATTAATGTAAGTGCAATTCCTACATACTCAGTTTATTTTTAATATTCTCCTTAAAATTCAAGAATGAAACTTTGAAAATTTTAGTTCATGCAAAACTTTGGATATTTTGTCTGTTTGTTCATGACTATTGAATGCCTTCTAGGCCCTATGCCTGAGCCTAATAAAATGGACTTCATGTGATCCTTGGTACGGGAACAGCGTGCTGAAAAAAAAAGTTTAAAATAGTTGAAAATCTGCTCTGCATAGTTTATTCTTCATTAAATAGAAAGTCTGGAAACTGAGTTGGTGTATTATTGTAGGATTCGTGGATTCCTCAAGTTCAAGGAATAGAGAGCCATTAGAGAGCCAAAGAGGGAAAAACAAACAAAAAAAAAAAACTAATATTATAAATGAAATTGTAGTAACTTAATTAGACAGTGAAAGGCAATATTACAATTTGATAATCAAGTATGATGAAGAAGCTATTAGCTGTTAACTTGCATAATGGAATTAATGCTGCTTAGAGGTGTATTTTAATTCATTTTTGGCATTGGGATTTAGAAGCAGAGAGAAATAGAATCAGATCAGAGAGAGAATGTTCTTTTAGAAAGGTAAAATATGAAATGATCAAGGATGTAAATGCATTTGGAAATAAATGGAAGATAGTTTCTTAAGTCCTGTGGAAAGCCATACTGCAGTTTTGCATCCATTCACTTCACTTGCTGCAAACATTCATCTCCATCTCTTTGGAGCCTTGTCAAGTTTACTAATTTTTAGGGACTGTTGAGTAGGAATATGAAAACAGGGACGTAATGTCTTTTGCTGTCCTTAAAAGTAAACATAGGAGGACACAGTCCAAAGGCATATATTTCACTATGAGAATTCTGTTCACTGCACAGACTGACCTTTTTTTTTTATTATTATTTTTATTTTTTATTTTCTATGTTTGCTCTGCAAGCTCTTAGCACTGTGAAGTGGCAAATGCAAAGGCCAAATACTTATGAGTCATAGGTATGCATTTTAAGGCGAAATACATTGACCTTTGTATGTACTGATTGCTATATAGTGTCTGGTGTGAGGGCCTAGTTAGCTAGGCAATGCTGAACAATAAAGTTTTAAATGAATGAACCTAATTGTGAATTTTCATTGTTGAAATTCTTTCTGTGAGGGTATATGGAAGGAGAGTGTCTGCTCCTTTAACAGTATTTGGCAAGGATGTTTATCTAATGCAACAAGGGATAATAAGAAAAGGAAGAAGTGATGGAAACCAAGTCTGGTCAGTCAAACTAATTGATAAGGGCATGTGAGAATGTGGGAATGTTTATTGCAGCTGGACTGACAGGATTTCTAAATGGGGAGACAATCACAAGAAACAAACCGCCCAGTCACACTAATTGGTGGGCTAAAATGCTACAGGCACTACCTCCAGGAAGGATGAACCTTGCATCTGGTAAGATTGTCAACTCCAGCATCCAGACTGGGAAGGTGTAGAAACTGCAGAGCTCTTCAAATCCATTGGTGGTGTGCAAGGGGAAGTAGGAACAGGCAGAACAAAGAGCAGGGATGGGTAGAAAAAGACCAATGTGTAAATTGGGGCCAGTAAGTGCTGTTGTATGGCCAAGCTTTGTGCCCGATCACCAGTCTGTCCTATCTTATTTATCTCATTAAATGTTTTCTTAACTCTCTGTGCATATTCACAGTCTCTCTCCCATGTGCATGAGCGTTGCAATGATTAAGTGCCAGCTGCTGTTGAGGCCTCTCTGTATGTAAGTGGAATTGCTGCCAACTACTAGAGTCAGACACCAGGGATTTGGACACCCCTGGCCTGTGATGCCAGCTACCGGAGAGAGGGGGGTCCCAGCATCAGCTGCTAGAGCAATTAGAGTCTTCTGCTCCCAGACATGGGGTGGGAACAATGTCTTTTCCCAAACCAGCTACTTGTGTGGACCAGAATGGGTGAGGCAAGTGTGAGCTCCATGTTGTCAGCTGGACAACAGGGCTGGGGGTCACAGCCTGGTGCCACTGTTGGAGGGGGCACATGCCTGTATTTTGCCAATCTGCTCTGTGGGAGGAGGGGAGGGAGGGGGGAGGGGGGGGGCAGAAAGGGGTGGAGGTATTCACTAGCAAACTTTAAGCTGGACCAGATGGGGAGTAGTGAGGGCCTTGGGTATCTGGGGTATCAGGTAGGCAGGGAGTCCATGCTAGTATGCTTAGGGAGACCTGTGAATGTGGTGTGCACAAGGGTGCAAGTGCTGTGTTTGTGCAGCAAACTTCAAGCTGGACCAGCCAGTGAGTAGGCGAACTTGAAGTGGGTATGGGGCTCGGGATCTGGAGAGGGGTGCTAGGTGGCTGTGCCAGTACTGTAAGAATCTGTGAATGTGTGTGTGCTTGTGAACCTAGAGCATGTCCCGTGTATGTGTCTTTGCTAGTAGACTTTGATCTCTACGAGCTGGAGAGGAGCAAGGGGTCTCAGCTAGCTGTGTCCAGTGCGTAAGTTCTGCAGGAAGCAGGCCTTGGGTGAGGCAGCCTGTGTGACCAGTTGTGTCAGTGTGTCTGTGTGTCTCTATCTGTGTCAGTGCGTCTCTAGGCCATGTCCTTAGCTATGTCCTTAGCTTTGGTACAGGTTGGACCTTCCAATTGGAAACAGCTGCCACATCCCCCAGTCTGGGTAGAGTCAGTGTGCACCAGGCAGGCCCCTGCAGCCAGGCAGCAGCACACTTTCCTCACTTAACACCTTAAAAGACAAAGAAACAAATCAAAACCAAGTAGCCAACCAACAAAACAAATGAAATCCATAAACTGTTGTTAAGGAAAGCATTGTAGGAATTAAGTTTATATTCTCCTTTAGTTGTTTTGGTATTTTTTATTAAAAATCTTGTGGGTTTTTTTTTTTGGGGGGGGGGGGGGGGGGGGGTGGGGAGGGATTGTTCTTTTGAAAGCGAAAGGATTCTGATATTGCCTTCTGAGGAACAGTTGTTTTGGAACAGTATTGATATTGTCTGACATTATTCAACAGGTGAATAATATGAAAATTATTATAAAACTATTTCTAATCAGGACAGGAAAAAATAAAAACATGAATCATTTTATGAAATCTGCAGTGAACTTCTAGAAAATCAGAAATTTGAATTAAGAGCCTGGCACTCTCTTTTTGCACATTTTCTCTTGTTTCTGTTTTTAAGACAGCTTCTACTCCTTCAAATCCAACTTTCATAGTTTTTGATTCAGTCCGCAGTTCCTTGTCCTAACATCTCTTGAGTAATGCTTATTTATTTTACATTGTTATCCTGAAGTTATTTGATTAATGCAATTCAGTGATTATGACACCCTGTGTCCCACATGGCTTCCGTGTTGCATCAGTTTAATTTCAGTATTTTCTAACTGCTCATGCTGGAGTTCCACAAAACAAAAAGAACAATTGCTCAGTTATCTCCGAAATTATCAGCATGTAATGCAAATTGTCTTATTAACTTTGTTCTGCATAGAAAAGTACAAGAAATAAATGGTGTGAAAATACAGTTAATTTTTCAGGGATCAGAAGATTACTGCTGTTCACTCAATGGAGTTTGTCTCAAATGCAGTACGCTCTGCATAAATGCAGTACGCTCTAATAAAGCTTGCAATATAAACTGAGCTCTCTGGTAATATCTTTTAATTTCTCCTCTCTTTTAGTTGATGGATGCACTGACTGGTCTGTGGATTACAAGAAATATCAAGTTCTAGTGGGAGAACCTGTTCGTATAAAATGTGCACTTTTTTATGGATATATTAGAGCTAATTACTCCCTAGCACAAAGTGCTGGACTCAGTTTGATGTGGTACAAAAGCTCTGGACCGGGAGATTTTGAGGAACCCATAGCTTTTGATGGAACTAGAATGAGCAAAGAAGAAGATTCCATTTGGTTTCGACCAACAGTGGTACAAGACAGCGGACTCTATGCATGTGTGATAAGGTACTGGATTTTAATATACTGCATTTTAATGACACAGATACCAAGCATGGCTCGTAATAGTGAGACTTCTATGCAAAGAAAAATATTTTTTGTTTGTTCCTTTTTCTTCTCCTCTTCCTATTCCTTTCCCTGAAGTTTTGTTTTGTGTTAATTAGAAATTGTTGCTGAATGTCTTGAATATGTATATTTTTTAACTTTAGGTTATATATGGCAGCATCAAAATTTATAAGGTGGGTGGGACTGGATGTTGGGTCCTGTGTTGTTGGGTTTGATTCTGGTTTAACTCCAACAATCACTCTCCTAGAGTTAAAAGTTCCCTTTTCACGTTTGAGTTTCTTTTTAAATGAATTTTGTACATGTTTTCCTGTAAAAAGTTGTCATTTGATAAAAAGTAGTTGCATCAAGGAAAACAGAGTATCATTATGGTGAAGTTTCAGAAGTTTTATGGGCACATATCCTTTATAATCACAGTTTATTTAACCTGATAATATAAGCTCCATGTCAGATATCTTTCAAAGGTATTTAACCTTCTGATGCATCAAGTCTTATGACCATAACTGGGGCTAGATTCATATTCCTGCTCCAACAAGAGTTGAATTACTTTTTGAATTTTTAAAATGCTTTGCTGTAAGGTATTGTTTCCAGGTCTTTGCATTCAAAAAAATCAGCTAGGCAATTTGTTTTTGTCTCACGCATTTATGCTAGATTTTCATTTGATGTGAAATTATGCAAATTAGAATTTGTACGTAAGAGGTACAGGGAAGAGTCACTGCTAATTGTTCAAAGGTTTGAAACATTTGGTTATTGTTCATAGGCACACAGATGAAGCACTGTTCTTTTCTCTGCACATATCTGTAAAATGATGTTGTTACTCACACACAAGAAAAAGAGTAAGGCAGCTGAGGGACTAGACAAGAGAATGCATGATGAAACTATTCTGATGTTGCAAGGAAAATAAAAAAATATCTTAGCAGAACCTGAAGTCCTGTGAAATTTAGTGTCTACTACAGTTTTATATTTGAAGGGATGCAGGGAAGGAACGCTGTCAGGGTTGTGTGTGGTGAAGGATTTGTTTTTACTAGATTTATTTTTATTTTTTAACATTTGTTCTTTGAGCCCCTTATATAACCTGTGAGACATTTTGGATCGCATCATTTATTCAATAGTATTTTCAGCATGTGTCTTCTTCATGTTTTTTCTTCTGAAGGTGATGGCTTTCTTTATAAGAAAATCATAAAATATTACACACTGTGTTACTTACTTAAAGGAGAACATTTATATGTGTTTAGATTAATATGTTTTCAGATGAGTGTGTAACAGTAGCCATGAAAATGGCAACACTATTGGTAATTACAGGCCTGTCAGTCTCACTTCAGTGCCTGGTAAAATTATGGAGAAGATTATTATGGGAATTACTGACAAAAAAAAGAAGGACAATGTGGTCATTGATCACAGAGAACACAGGTTCAGTAGGGGAAGGTCCTGCTTAAAAAATGTAATTTCCTCTTCTGACTAGGTCACCCATCTAGCTGACCGAGGGAAGCCAACTGATGTAATGAATTGATGAAATAATGAAATGATGTTCTTGAATTTCAGTAAAGCTTTTGATACTGGTTTTCACAGTATCCTTTGGGACAAAACGTTCAGCTAGATTAAAAAAAAAAAAAAAGTACAATGGGTGAACAATTGTTGACGGTTTGGACTCAAAGGTATATAGTAAATGGGGTTACATCAGTCTGGTGGCTAGTCACTAGTAGGGTTTCTCATGGCTCCATATTAGGGCCACTTCTCTTCAACATTTTCATAAATTACTTGGATATAGTACGAGAAAGTGTTTAGGATGTTTTAGTGTTTAGCTGTTTCAGTGCAGATGACACTAAACTGGGAGGACTATTGACTCTGTAAAAGATAGAGAAGTCTTGCAGAGGGATCTTGACAAATTAGAGAGCCAGGCAATCACGAACGATATGAAGTTTAACAAGAGCAAGTGGCAGATTCTGCACCTGGGACTGGGCAACCCTGGCAATATGTACAGACTGGGAGACCAGAAGCTGGAAAGCAGCGCTGCAGAAAGGGACCTGGGGTTTTTGGTCAATAGCAGGTTGAATATGAGTCAATGATGTGCCTTGGCAGCCTTGGCAGGAAGGCCAGCTGCATCCTTAGGTGAATCAAGCACGGCATTGCTAGGCAGTCAAGGGAAGTGATTGTCCTGCACTGCCCTGTACTGGTTCTGACTCATCTTAAGTACTGTGTGCTGTTTGGGGCACCACAATACAAAAAGGAGAAAACTATTAGAGAGCATCCAAAGGAGGGCTACAAAGATGGAGAAAGATCTAGAGGGCAAGATTTATGAGGAGTGGCTGAAGTCACTTGGTTTGTTCAGCGTAGAGGAGAGGCTGCTGGGAGACCTCATGGCAGCCTACAGCGTCCTCATGAGGGAAGAGGAGGGGCAGATGCTGATTCCTTCTCTCTGGTGACAGCAACAGGACTCAAAGGAGCAGCATAAAGATGCATCATGTTCAGTCTGGATGTTAGGAAAATATTCTTCTCTGAGAGGGAGGCTGGGCACTGGAACAGGCTCCCTGGAGAAGTGGTCATGGCACTGAGCCTGCCTGAGCTCAAGAATTTCTTGGACAATGTTCTCAGACATACAGTCTGATTTTTGAGTGGTCCTTTGGGGACCCAGGAGTTGCACTTGATGATCTTTGTGGCTCCCTTCCAACTCAGTATATTTTATGATTCAGTTATTCCATCGTGCAATTTGACATACCATAATTAATACTCGTTTAGACAAATAAAATCGTAATATCTCATGTAGGGCTTTCTAGCAATTACAGATAAATGATTCATTATGATAATCAGTCATTGTTTAACATTTGTTTATCATGCCAACTTGTGTTCATGCTTTTTGTAAACATACTTCTTTTCAGTCTGGGGGTATGTAAGGGCTTTTTCTAATCTTCTTTAAGATACATACTGCTTTTGTAGCACATACATGTATGTAATTTCCAGCTGTCAGTGCTCATATGTGTAGAGTGATTTTGGATTAAAAATAATAATAATAAGTAGCTTGTGATCTTGAATATTATGAAAAGTTACAAAGCTTCTCAGCTTGAGATCCACTAGAATAAGCAGGTGCTTGTTGAACAGTGGTACCCAGAAGTCTGTGTTTGTTGTTATATATTAATGTTTCAGATATAGATTTGTTTAACAGAGCCTTTCAATTTTTTGATCAAGGTGGTTATTGGTAGAAAATACAATCCTTATCTCAGAATGAAAGAAATGTATTCCTTTGTTTTTTATGCTTACAGTTAAAGGTTACCTTCAAATAGTTTGGAATGCCAGTTTGGAATGCTAGTTTAGAATCAACTTTAAAACTGAATACTTTATGTTCTTGTGGTAACTATGTATTTAATATTTTAGTTGGGAATAAACAAACTGAATTCCTCAGTAGTATAGCGGTTTCTTTTTCTTCCGTTTTTTTTCCCTTCCTCTTACCTTAAGAGGCTGGGTTGATGCCATCTGGTAAAAAATATGTACTTTATCTATACTTCCAAAGTTATTGCTATAGAAATATAGAAATATATATAGAAATATGTATATAGAAATACATATAGAAATATAGAAATATATAGAAATATAGCAAAAACTCTCACATCAATACCTGCCTTCTGCTCTCATCACTGAAAGCAGAATACTAAACTCTGCTTCCACTTTATATTTTAATACTCATAAAACATTAAAAAAATGGAGAAGGATTAGTGAACAAGAACTATACTTCTTTCAGGGATCATGATGAAGATTGCAGATATGAAATTAAATGATTTTTCTTTGTCCTGGTTTCAGTTAGCACAGAATTAATTTTCTTCCTAGTAGCTAGTGGAATGCTGTGTTTTGGCTTAGAATGAGAAGAGTGCTGATAACACCCCGATGCTTTAATTGTTGCAGAGCAGTGCTTATACTAAGCCAAGGACATCTCAGCCTTTGCTCTGTCCTGCCAACGGGCAGGCTGGGGGGTGCAGTAAGAGCTGGGAGGGGACAGACCCAGGACAGGTGACCCAAACTAGCCAAAGGGGTATTCCATACCATCTGACGTCATGCTAAACAATATATAGGGGTGGCTAGCCGGGGGGAGGGGGCCGGACTGCTCGGGGTTAGGCTGGGCATCGGTCAGCGGGTGGTGAGCAATTGCATTGTGCATCACTTGTTTGTACATACTATTATTACTTTCGTATTATCCCCATTGTATCATCATTATTATTCTTGTTATTATTATTTTTGTTATTTTTTTTTTTTTTCCTGTCTTATTAAACTGTCTTTATCTCAACTCACGGGCTTCACTTTCCATTTCTCTCCCCCGTCCCAGAGAGGGAGGGGGGAGGGTGAGCGAACGGCTGCGTGGTGTTTAGCTGCCAGTCGGGTTAAACCACGACATTCTTACAGATTGGAAGATTTATATAATTTTCATTAAGAGGGCTTTAAACACCTTCAGAATGATGTTATGATGTATTCTAGTTTTTAAGACTCAATTGAGAAGCTCAGTTAAGGTATGTAACCAGTAACAAACCAATGTTCAGTGTGGTGCTTGCAACAGCTTGCGTAGGAGAGCAGGGACAAGAGATGTACATGTACATTTAATGGCAGACAGTAAAGGGCAAATGGGTAAAAGGAGAACTGTTCTCCTGAACATTTCAGACTTTCTAGAAGGGGTGGGACAATACTGTACTAGCTATTTTGTTGTTCACAAACTCCTTTCTTCACAGTTCTGTGCCTTTGATACCTGTGACAACAGTAAGGAAAGGAAATGTATCTGTTGCACAGGAAGGGTAGAAATTAAAATGCTGGCACTATATATATATATATGTATATATATATATATATATACATACTATATACATATGTATATATATATACACGTATATGGCACTATATATATATGTATATATGTGTGTATATATATATATATACATATACATATATATATGTATAAATGAACAATATTAAAAGGCTAGCTGGTGGACGAAACAAGTTTCTACAATGAAAATATTGCAGTTGAAACATGGGGTTTCATTGAGTAGAAGAGTTCACATTTCTAGTAAAATTAGCCAAAGGAGAGTAGTGAAGTCTGTCTCTTTTTACTTCAGAAGCAAAGAAAGAACGTTCATCCTTATTAACCACTGTTTGCAATACTCTCACTTTTATTTACTTATCCCTACTTTTCTTCCTACGGGAAGCTGGCTGCCATAAGGAAATTCAGAACATGAAGTCTTATTATCAAGGAACTCCTGCACAACCATAGCTGGAGAAGTGAAGACAAACAGAAATAGCTTTCAGATTTCAGCTATCGATACAAGGACAAGGCTAACTGATAGAAAATATATGCGCTTATATGGTGCTTCAAAGAAATAAAATAGCGTGTTTTGTTTCAGGTACAGCACTTTACCGTTGTGCTGTAACTTGTATGTTCTGTACTTTTAAGGAAGTGGGATTTACAAAATATTGTGGTTGTGATATCACACAGTTGCTTGTTGTTTACTTTATACGTGAAGTAACTATAATTAGATGAGCCACACAAAGAGTTAATGTATATATTCAACACAAACTCTGAGAAATTATTTACATATGTATATACACATATACATAACTGATATTGTAGTCAGTATGTACCAATTTCTGTCAAACTTTACCTCCTTTAGTGTTGCAAAATAGTTGCAAAATATTGTAATTCCTGTCAAACTGGTATTTTCCTATCATTTTAATCTTTTTTCTCTCTTCCTGGAAACTTTTATTATAGTATCTCCAATAATAGCCTAGACGTAATACCTCAGGTCAATGGGGCCCAAGAAGAAGGCTGGATTGGGATTTATTAAGGTGCTACAATGGGTTTGATTGCAAAAGATGAAATATTTTTTTTATGATTTATTCAACCGGAGTTTTGCATTACTATGTCAGTTAAATAGTGCTTAGAAATCGTATTTACCACCTTGTACAGTATATGTAAGAATTCAGATGTCTTTTCAAATTAAATATGATCTTAGTAGTGACTTTGTTGCTTTAAAAATGACATTGTAGAGTAAGGTTGCTTTTGCAATTGCAAAATAAATGCTCACTTTAGGCATAGAGATAAACATCTTTGTTTTCCATTTGTCCTTAATAATGATGGCTGTAGTATTCTATTTACTTTTCTGCAGTTGAATATTTGTAACAGCTTATGTGTTTGGATGTTTACAGACATTAATTAGTTTGGTCAGCTGAGATAATTAGTGAAGAACACATACATGTAAACAAGTCCTGTTCAGACACATGAGAGTGGCTAGAAACCAAGCTTAAGATCCAGACAAAAATAAGTAGCAAGAGAAGTTAAACTAACGTATTATAAATTGCATTACAGATGTCTGTTAATTTGTCTAAAATAACTTCTGCATCTTTTAACAAACTTAAGATATATGTATTAGCTATTTATCAGCCATAAAAAACACTGTCTGCAGTTCATTCAATGTTATTGATTTTTGAAGTTTAAAATTAATATCTGACTGCTGGGTTCAAACTGGGAATAACCACAACTATGGGAATAAAAAATAATAATAATAATTAAAAAAAAAAAAAAAAAAGCACCTGCCTGAGAATCTTTAACTGTATCTATTATTCCTGTACAATCTATCATTTTAGAGGAAGAAGGACAGATTGAAATACAGTAAAGCATATAGATTTTTCTAGTTTTACATCTGAATAAGAGAAAGAAAAGACAATGCTAAAACAAAATCAGATTATTGGCAAAATTTGTATTTAGCTTCATTACCATTGCTATGGTCTTTCACATGTAAATGTAGAGGCTTCAAACATAACAGTGTTTCTAACTCAATTTTTAGGATGAACCTTAATCTTTGCTGTTTAGCTGTATGTTAAATATCTCTTCATATCAGTTGTATTTTCTGATTTTATCATAGAAATCATACAAGGGTGAAATGGTGGTCATAGGTGGAAGGGACCCACAAGGATCATTGAGTAGAACTCAAGCTTCTGCAACTACTATTCTTCATCATCTTGAGAAATGTAAAACATGTTTATGGATAAGAATTTATAATTTCATTTTATCAACCATTTATAAAATCTGACTTATTGTAGGAAGGGTGTTTTCCCTGCCTATATGTGCTTATAAATATATATATATTTTTTCCTTTAGACATTTTTCTTTAAACCAATTATTATCTTAAGATAGACACTGGCCATAAAATATAAACTGACTTTCCTTCAGAAAACAATCAATGTTCAGATAACAATCGGATGTTAAATCTGATTGAAAATTAAGAACAGAAAAGAGTAAATATATGAAATTAAGATATTAACATAATTACAACAATTCCTCTTGAAAGTTCAAAACCATGATTTTTCCTAAAACAAATACTCTGCATGGGTTCCCTGGTTACATTAATTGTGTCAGTAACAAGGAAAACTGACAATGGATGTGAGAAATAAGCTTTCTTCAATGAAGATCAAATGTACTAGCACAGAAGTAACTCTCAGAAGTGCCTACTATTCTCTTAATTCCTTTAAGTAAGTATCACAGTGGTAAAGTAATTAATAGAAAAAGAACACTTCAAACAGATTAAAAAATATTCCAAAGTAGTTTGTAATGCAGATTTGCATGTTTTCATGATTGAAATGTATTGTGATGCTTTTGAGTGAAGCCCAGAGGTACTGGTTTAGAGCACTAGTACTCACATACACACAAAAGTAGTTTTGTTTTAGCAAATAAACACACAGCAATATAGCAAGAAACTTGGGGCAATGAAAACGGAGTAACAAGGAAAAAAAAAAAAAAAAAGAGATATCTACAATTGTTTGAGTTATTTAAATGTTTGAACAATCATAACAGGTCTTTGTTAAAAAGTCAAGAACTCAGAGTGGTGTGTAAGTTCAGAACATCTATTGATCTATTGCTCAAGGGAGATGCGCTTTCCTAGGTCTACTCCCTTGCTTTTATTGGGTTTGTGTAGAACAGGGAAATTGACTCTCTTCCGCACCAACATGAGAAAGAACTTTGTCATGGTGAGGGTGACGGAGCGCTGGCACAGGCTGTCCAGGAAGGCTATGGGGTCTCCTTCTCTGGAGATATTCAAGGCCCATCTGGATGCCTACCTGGGCAATGTGCTCTAAGGAACCTGCTTTGGCAGGGGGGTTGGACCCGATGGTCTCTTGAGGTCCCTTTCAACCCCTACAATTCTGTGATTCTGTGATTCTGTGATTCATTATTACACTCAATTTATAAGCTTGTCTGAACTATTTTCGAAGTGCGTTCCTTCCACAAAAGTGTTCAGTAACCATGACAAGGAATCTGTAATTTATGGTGATCAAGGTGTGATCCTTTTCCAGTGTATGCTTAGTGGATTAGCCAGCCACCCATGACACATGACATTTTTCACTAAAACTATAAGGATACCTTGGTGAGCAGAAATAGCTTTCAGTCCAACTATAGGAATATATAGAAGATGTATTGTTGGAGCTTACATCAGATGTCCTGTACAAATGGAAAAGACAGCTGCTAGTTCCTAGAAATGAACAAGATAGGAATTTTTCTTGAAGTTGATGCTTGTTAGAAATCAAGTGATTGAAATCTGTTCATTCTCATTCTTCCCTGTCTTTCTGACACTGCAGGAGGACAAAGCAAATACCTAATATAGAAGAGAGAAATAGGTCAACAGAGTATCTCTTCTCATTTTTAAATTGATACAAGTTATGCATGCTTTTTAAACTGCAGTAAATGTCAGCTATTTGCTTGTCTCAGTGAGAACCTGACACTGGGGAAAAACAAACAAATAAACAAACAAAGCAAGCATGGCAGTGATTAGGTAAAGGAGAAGTACGATCTCTGCAGTGTAATGATTTTACAGGGTAATCATTAGGGTAATGATTTTAAGTGAAAAGTCTTGATGGACTTTTATAAACAAGATAAAACCAAGGCTGAAGCCTATAAGAGGTAATCTAGAAAGTTGGTTTAGATATGGCTTCATGAAAGTATATAATGAAAAAAGGTAATATTTTAATGACTTCATTAAATTTACATAAATTTATAGTGAGAGGAAAATATATAATACCTGTAGTTATAGATAATAAGGTAATGTTGATATTGGGAAAGAAAAAGAAAATGGTGTATTTGAGTAGGTAGAAAGCCTTAAATATGCCAGGTTTCTTTTATTAATAATTCTTTTGTTGCTGAGATATTTGCTGATATACAGTGAAGTGACAAATAACTGAATATTGCTTCTACTATTTTGCTAGTTTTGTTGTTGTTGTATATATTTTCCCCCATCCATGGGCATACTTCTAGCAAACCAAACTTGCCTTTGATAGCTATGGGTCTTCTTGTCACAATACTTCCAATCAAAAAAAAAAAAACAAAAACAAAAACAAACAAAACCAACCAACCAAACAAAAAACCTTCAAAGCTCATGTCAGTATAATAATAAAATCTATCAAAGGTTTGTTTTTGCACCTGCAATTTAAGATGCAAAAATCCTTACATGTAATAAGGATGCATTAATATGCATTATTTGTAGTAAGAAACAGTTCCTTTCTCAGACTGTAGACAGCATCCAGTCAATTTAACACTTTGCTAGTAACAAATTTTATCCATCTTGGAAAAGGACTGAAAGATATATAACATCATGGAGGAAGTGGCTGTTTTAGCAAAAGTGGAGGAAAGAAAATACAGATACAATTAATTCAATTTACTACGTACTTAAGTCAATAGTAAATTATGTTTCTCCAGGCACTAGAGAAAATGGAATACAAAGAACTAAAATGAGTTGTAAATATTTTCAAAACTATTTTGTCTCCAAAGATTGTTTATAGATTTTTTTTCTTGCTTCCTATAACGGAATTCAGAGCAACCAACTTATATAGTTAGTAATAATATCACCCTCTTACTTTTTCATTGATCATTTAAATTTACACTTAATATCTGATTTCAGAATGTATTTTGATCTGTCATGCAAGTATTTACCTCTGTGTCTATAAACAGCCTGTAGATATCAAAGTTTAAAAATCTATATGCTAAATATCTACATTCTATCTGCTGTCATTCCTATTCTGCTCAGTTTAGATCACCTTTAAATAGGTAGCTAAGACTTGATTTAGTTACACAGGAATAAGCATCTAATACTATTTTAGAGGCACTAAGAACATCTCCAAGACATTTGCAAAAATATGATATAAATGGCCCTGGAGCTTGAGGAGGCTAGATGGGATATGTTTGGGTGTCTCAAATGCCCACTGTTAAGTAAATGAATTGGTTTGGGTATTGTTTAGTTTGTTTGTATTTGTTGTTTTGCATTTTGTTGTTGTTATTGTTTTGTTGTCGCTTTTCAGATGAATCATTTGCTGGACTGACAGTTACTGTAGTTTAAAGATAGCATGCCATTATATGAAGTGAATCACAAAACTGAAATGTCTTAAACTGAATTTGTAATTAAATTGACTTTATATATTCATATAACGTACTGTGAAAGTTAAAGGATATATCCTTCTGTTTAGTGCTATGTCATCAGGATGACATTTTAAAATATTAGAGTTTATAATGTAAGAATGCAATGTGATTGAATGAATTTATAAACTTAATCATTCTGAAATGCAAATCTGAAATAGTTGTTGATGCTCCCAAAATTCATCAAACTGACTTAAAAGACATGAGTTCAACAAACAAGACTTTTAAGTAATTAGGTTATCATTTCCAAGATTTCTGCACAAGTAAATGTTACAAATGTTCCTCTAGAAAATAGATGAGATTCTTTAGTCAGACTCCAGGAAAAGTCAAATAGTTATTTATGGTGAGGACATGCAAGACTTATTTCAGAAATGGTGAATGTGAAAAGGCCACTAGTCATATGTGCCATTAATGTGCCATATATACTAGTCATATATGTGCCATAACCCAGAAGGCTACAAATAAAGTAGAGGTACTGAAGAACCTCTATTCATCTGACCTAGTCTAATTGCTTCCTACAATTAGAATTAGACTATTCCCCCAAAACCAAAATCCATCCTAGAAGCATTCAGAAGTTCTTTCATGGTCATTATTCTGATCCTTGCTTCTCTCTACCTTCAGTGATCAGAGTAGGGCACCCAATGATGTGAGGAATGAAGAAGGGGTGGTGTGGAACCCAGCATACACAAGATCAGAAAGGTGGAGATCTCTGACCCTATTTCCCTTGCTCTTCTCTTTGTTCTTCTTCTCTGTCTTGTTAAAATCACAACAAATCCAATGATTCCTCTTTTTCTGATACAGGAAGTAAAGACAAATGCATCTTTGTTGCAAGTCTTCATTCTGGGGCTTTATTTTTTATCAAGGAGTTCTTGTTGTGTTTATGGAAATTTGATAAGTAATGTAGATGGTGATAAAAAATAAAAAGTGCTTTTTTTTTTTTTGATTTCTTATCTGAAGAGAAATATTTCCAGTAAATTTAGATGCAGACCAGATGCACATTTGGAATTTTTTTCATAGTCAGTGTAGACAGTAGAGAAATAAAAATTAGCTTTTCATTTGTTTTCCAGTGTTCCTAACACTTCTTTTTTTTTTTTTTTCCTGGCAGTCCAGTAAATGATTTTACTTTTTTGTCTAGCTCCTAGACAAAAAAAAAAACTGGTATGAGAATCTTTCTTTCCTTCCTTCCTTCCTTCCTTCCTTCCTTCCTTCCTTCCTTCCGTCCTTCCGTCCTTCCGTCCTTCCGTCCTTCCTTCCTTCCTTCCTTCCTTCCTTCCTTCCTTCCTTCCTTCCGTCCTTCTGTCCTTCCGTCCTTCCTTCCCTGTCTTCAATGTCAGGGAGCTTCTCTGTATTCAAAGTCATTTTCATGACGTGCTTTTGTTGGGGGAGTGTTGTTTGCTGTTTTATTATTTGTTTGTTTGTTTTTCTGAAATTTCTATCTACATGGTCTGGACATTATATTTAGTGCAGATAATTGTGAACAGCTCAGTTCAGTGTTTGGGCCTAGATGTAGTTCTTCCTCGGTATTCAGTTAAACCCTAACATGTTTTGTGAAGTTTTATGACAATTGAAAGGACTTCCTTCCAATGTGTGACATCTAGCCTCAGGTCAAGACCAGTCAGCTTGGGGTTTTAGGTATGAAATTAGTAGAATTAATATGTAATATGCTGATATTATACATACAATGCCCAAGCATGTTGGACTATAACTCCAGAAAAGGAAAAAAAAAAAGTCTTGTCTGCTCAAATTAGCTATTTGTTTTCTATCTCTGAAGAGTCCAGGATATCATCCATCATATCAATCCATCATGACTGCCGCTGATGGTTATCTGCTTAGGACAGATGCTTTGCTCAAGCAGGGAGGTTGGGGAGGGGAACAGACTGTCAAAGGTGCTTCTGCATTTTTGCTACCTAAACGACTTGAACCATTCTCTTCATGCATAGATTTATGTATATATATATATATATATTATTTGAAGATATTATTTGAAGATACATCCATATATATACATCCATATATATACATATATATGTATAATAGGATTAATAACTTGTGATAATAGGATTAATAACTTCAAGGCCTGGCTTCACAGTTACTCTCTGTCTAGATGCCATGATCATTACTACTAAGTTACAAGTGGCACTTGGTAAGCCCCAGCTTTGAGATGTAATTGAAAGAAGAACACATGATCAAAGACACTCTCGCAGTCATGTATATAAAGATAACACTTATTTAAGTGACAGTTAGTAGTTTCTGTATGTGTGGCATTATACCTACTAATTTAACTGTGATTCATTATTCCTCTAGTGTTTAAAGTATGGGGATTGTTAATACAGTACTTTAATGCCAAAGGTTTACTAAAATACTTTGAAAGGGCTATTCATTATTTGTGTTACATACTAAAAGCAGCTTTGCTAACAACATCTTTGGTTTTGGCTACAATTTGCTTCTATTACTCTGTTTGTCAATTCTTGGAAAAAGACAAGGTCTTATAAAATAAATATATTTCAGCATAGTTATCACAGTGAAGGCAAATGAAAGATCAAAACCAAAACCTTATCTTTTAATGGAAATGTACTTCCAAGTACCCTTTTCACTCAGTTCTGGGGGGAAGAAGAAGAAGGTGCCTAGACCCCATGGCTCTGTCACCATTCAACACATAGAGCAGATTCTCAGTCCCAGCAAGCCTGAGGTCTTCCTACTGGAATGCAGACAAGGGACAGATGATATGCAGAGTTCCATGGTACGTTGCTGCATAACACTAATAATAAAGTGTAAAAATGAGTCTTCTAAATAAACATCTATACTTGAATCCCTTCAGCAGCACTGGATATACAATATTTTAGGACTGGCTGGCATTAGTTTTTTCAGTACCACTATCATGAAAATGTTCATTTAAGCTCATACTGCTCCCCCTACCAAAGGCTTTAATTACTGTAGTCATTGTTCTGTATCTTTAATACCTCAAGGCACCTGAATCTCACAATGTTACCCCAGTAAACAAAGGTTAATGCTATCAATAATGTGAGGAAAATAGTACTTTTCAATAGAGAACTGGTCCCCACCAAAATGTCTGAGTTTTGACTGAGATTCTGACTTCTTGGTCACTGCAAATTGGCTCATAACTCCAATAAGACCTGAATTTGCAGTTGCAAATTCTTGTGTTTTAAGTTGATGGACAGTTCAACAATATGAATATATTCTTCCCTTCTATCATCACTGAAGTGTTTGAAGTATACTTTGAGTGTTTCTGGTAATGTTCTTGTTAAAGACTTAACTTGAATGTAGGGCTATGACATACTAACTACATTCAAGCAGCTGGAATGCAAAAATTGAGTTTATGTAAGTTACACATGAAGTGAGCTAAGATTGTCAGCTGCTAATTCCATGTGCATATCATTTAATGGACACTTTCATTTAGTCAAGGTAAATTTGGGAGTGGTTAATCTGAAAACAGAAAATTTCAGTTACCACTTCAGTAAAAAACAACCAGTTCTTCATAAATTGTTTAGCTCAGGTTTTCAGTACAGGGACAGAAAAAAATAAAAATGTCTCTGGGAGACTGCAGTCAAATATTCTAGTTTGAAATCTTAAAGGTTAGTGAAAAAAAAATATGGACAGTATAGTGATAAAATTACATGCAAGCTTATAAGGAAATGAAATCCTTTGTATTTGGTCAGGATATGCAGAAGGAAAATCAGGACCTGCATACGGAGTAGAGAAAGTAAGAAGAGATCAGAGCATGTTTACTGGGAATTGTACATCAGTTGTAGTGATTGCACTTGGACAGTTCTAAATAAGAAGAGCTGACTAAGTGGAGCAAAGATTAGGGAGAAAAAGATGTGCTTATGCTACTTAAAGATAACATTGTAATATAGTCATACAAGGTGGCAAGATTAAGGAAATTTTAATTACTCTATTCCTTTGCATCTAAGTGTATTTGCTTCACTTTTTTTTTTTTTTCATGTATTTTAAATCCACAAATTGCATGTTTATAGAATTGTTTGATTTTAATGTTAATGGGGCATGTACATGATGTTACAATTAATATGCTATCTGTGACTTTTTTATAGTTTACCCTAGGCTATATAGTGTGTAAAGTAGAAAGATCATTAACAAATTGTACAGGTTACAGTTCATATGAAATTATATTGAATCCTTGTCACTCTTAAAATCTTCTTTAGGACAGTGATTTAATAGCTTTCCCATTTCCAGGTTGTATCATTCTCTTAGGATACCGAGTAGTACTCAGTGGAACCAATGTCCCCAGGCAGGCACAGTTGAGGCCAATGGTGATACTGAGGGTGTGTCACATTCTCCCCGTGACAGAATGCTGTCTGCTGCATGGTAAAATAGCCTCTAGCAGAAAGATTTCCTTTACAGTACCATGAATTTCAGCTTTGGAAAAAGACAGCCCCTTTCCTTACTGACAGCAATGTTGCATTGACGTGTCACTTGAAATGAAAAAAAGAATTGCGTCAGGTAAGTGTGAGGTCTACTAGATTGTTACAGTACACTGACTGAGTAAATACTCCATTTGTGCTCATTGCAATTGCTAATTTCTCTGTTTGACTATCAAGTGCTGAAGCCAAAATAAAGAGCAGGTTTGTATATAGACCCAAGAAACACCTGTTCAATTTCATGTCTGTTCACTATTCAAGGAGTGTTATATCAGAACAGTTGCCTGGTCTGAAACATTGCCCTTAGCTTTTGAAAAAAATGTTTAGTTTTTCCATATGAACAGTTTTCCTTAACAAATCTTTTTGTTTGTTTGTTTGTTTGTTTGTTTTGTTCTGGGAAAGTTTATTTAACCTTAGGGAATCATTCTAAAACTGTACAGGTCCCAGCTTTTTGGTCACATGGAGTCTTCAGCAGGCAATGAAGGGACTGTGTTAACCTCTCATATCGTTCACCAGAGAGAAAATGCCTAGTCATTCATCAGAGCAATAAGCCAATATTGTATGTAATGATGTACAGTTTGTGTAGAGTGGTACTGTTAAGCTGTACTTTCCCATTCTTTATGAGAAAAATCGTCCCATGCATCTTCAAATCTTGTTCACTGCATGATGAAAATTGGCAAAGGTCAAATGAAACAAAATAAGCAAAAATAGAAGAGTTCAGACGATGTTTTTTTTTCTCCCATTTTCTAACGTGCTTATATTCAAAATGACAATGCCAACCAGATGAATCAGTAAATGCTATTCATGTGGATTTGAAATGCTCTGAAAATGTGACTTGCACCAGATTTCATGATGGTTATATACTGTGAGTACAAACTGAAAGATGCAATTGCATGGACAAAATAATATGAGAGCAGCGTCAAGCACACTGGACAGGCAGTCCCCTCTGTGTCTTGTACATAAGAGTTGATATAAAGTGGTTTATATGAGACAGCGAGTGTCGTATTTGGGATATTTGTCAGGTGTCCTTTGTTTTCCAGCTGAGGAGTCCTGTTGTTTTCAACTGTCCTGTTTTTTTCAACTGGGGAGGTCCCAGTTGACTGGCGGCTAGCAAACACGATGCCCATCTACAAGAGGGGCCGGAGGGCAGACCTGGAGACTATAGGCCTGTCAGTTTGACCTCAGTGCCAGGGAAGCTTATGGAGCAGATTCTCTTGAGAGTCATCACACGGCACTTGCAGGGCAAGGAGGTGATCAGGCCCAGTCAGCATGGGTTTATGAAAGGTAGGTCCTGCTTGACGAACCTGATCTCCTTCTATGACAAAGTGACACACTTGGTGGATGAGGGAAAGGCTGTGGATGTGGTCTACCTTGACTTCAGTAAGGCTTTTGACACTGTTTCCCACAGCATTCTCCTCAAGAAACTGGCTGCTCTTGGCTTGGACTGGCGTATGCTTCATTGGGTTAGAAACTGGCTGGATAGCTGGGCCCAAAGAGTCGTGGTGAATGGAGTCAAATCCAGTTGGAGGCCAGTCACTAGTGGCGTTCCCCAGGGCTCGGTGCTGGGGCCGGTCCTCTTTAATATCTTCATCGATGATCTGGACGAGGGCATTGAGTGCACCCTCAGTAAGTTCGCAGATAACACCAAGTTAGGTGCGTGTGTCAATCTGCTCGAGGGTAGGAAGGCTCTGCAGGAGGATCTGGATAGGCTGCACCGATGGGCTGAGGTCAACTGCATGAAGTTCAACAAGGCCAAGTGCCGGGTCCTGCGCCTGGGGCGCAATAACCCGAAGTAGAGCTACAGGATGGGAGATGAGTGGTTGGAAAGCTGCCTGGCAGAGAAGGACCTGGGAGTATTGGTGGATAGTCGGCTGAATATGAGCCAGCAGTGTGCTCAGGTGGCCAGGAAGGCCAACAGCATCCTGGCTTGTATAAGAAACAGTGTGGCCAGCAATGCTAGGGAAGTGATCGTCCCCTTGTACTCGGCTCTAGTGAGGCCGCACCTTGAGTACTGTGTTCAGTTTTGGGCCCCTCGCTACAAGAAGGACATGGAGGTGCTTGAGCGGGTGCAGAGAAGGGCGACGAAGCTGGTGAGGGGCCTGGAGAACAAGTCCTACGAGGAGCGGCTGAGGGAGCTGGGCTTGTTCAGCCTGGAGAAGAGGAGGCTCAGGGGCAACCTTATCACTCTCTATAGGTACCTCAAGGGAGGCTGTAGTGAGGTGGGGGTTGGTCTGTTCTCCCACGTGCCTGGTGACAGGACGAGGGGGAATGGGCTTAAGTTGTGCCAGGGGAGTTTTAGGCTGGATGTTAGGAAGAACTTCTTTACTGAAAGGGTTGTTAGACATTGGAACGGGCTGCCCAGGGAAGTGGAGGAGTCACCATCCCTGGAAGTCTTTAAAAGACGTTTAGATGTAGAGCTTAGGGATATGGTTTAGTGGAGGACAGTTAGTGTTAGGTCAGAGGTTGGACTCGATGATCTTGGAGGTCTCTTCCAACCTAGAAATTCTGTGATTCTGTGATTCTGTGATTCCTTCTCAAAACAGCAGGACAGGAAGTGAACATGTAGAAGGCTCTCTGGAAGACTATAGGGAGAAATAGAGAATATAGAGAATAGAGAAATGTGCATTCTTACACATTTATTATTTTTTCCAGTTATGTCAGTTTCTTTAATCAGCAAGTTAACTTTGTTTAAGAGAAATTTAGGAGTTATGACATACAGAATATGTCAAAAATGTCTTTACATTAATTGTGATGCTAGCTCAGTTATAAATTTTATACAAATTACTTCATTTAGCTAAGAGATGGAAGTATAAACTATGCCAAAAATAAAAAATAAAAAAAAATCTACACCTTTTCCAAAATGAAACAAAACTCCAAAGACCACAGAAAATAAGTATATCATAATCCATGTTACTTTTCTGTACTGACAAATTCCATGTTTATCACTATATCTCTGTAGAAATTTGCTTCCTATAGCCTAGAAGACATTTTTTGTGCTTGGAGACCACCAAAATGATGCCTGTCCCATGTAAAATGTTTTTACTCTGAGAACCGACAGTATGCACAAGCATAATTTTGTTCTGGAAATGTGGCAGGATATCTTGTTGCTAGTAATAAATGTCTTCAGCTGGAGAACTGAGTAACCTTTTCCAATAGTATGTAAAATATTTTCAGTTCTCTGGGGTATGTATAGAAAAGGAGGCAGAGGAGGATATACATGTACGCATGCTAGAGAGAATTCTAAATGTACACAAAAATAATTACAGCTGCAGCATTCCTTCTACATCACAGCCCATTAATGTTTCCAGCATGTATTAGTCACATAGAAGGTAATTTAAGCAGTGAATTAAGTGACTTAAGTAGTTTAGAGATCATTGTTTTTTATAACTATAATGCTTTTGAATGAGCTTTAGGGAACCTATAAACACATTGTAACTCTATCATAATCATGCCTTCAAAATAATTTTATTTTGAATAGAGAAAGCAGAAGAAAAATAACTGGGTAAACATCTAATACTATAATGTTGAAAAAAAAATATCTAGTCATTCATACACTGCTGTGTTTCAAGTCCAAGTGAAATCAAGAATACGATGTATCTAGCTCAAAATAGTGTGAAAAACACTGTTTTTTTTTGGTTTTTTGTTTTTTTTTTTTAAATCCTTTCTACAATCCACATTTTTCTGCCTTCCTCTGTTGTGCTAGTATAGCTACCATTGTTATAAAATGGAAAAATTGTCAGACAGGGATCTTGCAACTAAGTTGAAAATTTTGGATTTAAAAAAGTTTGATTGTCTAGTCAAGACTATAAATATGTAGTCAAGATTATAAATAATAATAATATGTTGTAATAATGATATATTTAGGAGTTCATTAAAAAAAAAAAATTACTAATAAAGTGTCTATATAATCTTCAGCAGAGGCAATTCATAAGTAAACTGTTTTCAGGAAAGCACAATGAGAGAGGATGAGAACCTTCCTAGAAAGACAGCTTTCAGAGACAGACCTACTTTACTATATATTTGTAACCTGTAATTTAAACATCTAAACGGTCCTTTCATTGGCCATTACAGATTTCATTTTTTTAGAGAAAATATAGTTAACCCTGGAAGATTTACACAAGTGATACATTGGGCAAATGATAAATTAGTCAGCTGTAGACACTGATTTTAACTCTCATAGCACAGAGTCACTTCAACATTGTGAATATTTAATCCCCTCATAAATGAATTAAAGCTTCTACAACACAGCATGAGTCACACATACAGGAGAAGGAACTCTGCCTAGAAGCTCAGTGACTAAAAAGTTCTGTGGAGTTGTAAATAATGCTCAAGCATGACACAACAAAATAACACGATCTTTAATATGTGAACAAAAACTTTGGTTCCCCAAAATGTACTTTATTATTAAACAGATCCTTCTATAAGAAGGAGCTTAAAATAGTTACACCCAGGAAACTTAACAAGGAGTTTTGATAGACATGAAGAAAGTGAAGAGCATACTACTGTGAAATAGTTGTTCTTTTTCATTCTTGTGTTAAATCTGTGTTCATGTGTGACCAATAGCATTATTATCCATTCTTTCTCATTCATCCTTTAAATAATTAATTAATTAATTAATTTCTTTTTATGTCCTGGTTTCAGTTAGAACAGAATTAATTTTCTTCCTGGTAGCTGGTGGAATGCTGTGTTTTGGCTTAGGATGAGAAGAGTGCTGATAACACCCCGATGTTTTAATTGTTGCAGAGCAGTGCTTATACCAAGCCAAGGACACCTCAGCCTTTTGCTCTGTCCTGCCAACAGGCAGGCTGGGGGTGCAGTAAGAGCTGGGAGGGGACAGACCCAGGACAGGTGACCCAAACTAGCCAAAGGGGTATTCCATACCATCTGACGTCATGCTAAACAATATATAGGGGTGGCTAGCCGGGGGAGGGGGCCGGACTGCTCGGGGTTAGGCTGGGCATCGGTCAGCGGGTGGTGAGCAATTGCATTGTGCATCACTTGTTTGTACATATTATTAGTAGTAGTACTATTATCATCATTGTATTATTACTATTATTACTATTACTATTACTATTACTATTACTATTACTATTATTATTATTATTATTATTATTATTATTATTATTTTCCTGTCTCATGAAACTGTCTTTATCTCAACTCACGGGCTTCACTTTCCGTTTCTCTCCCCCGTCCCAGAGAGGGAGGGGGAAGGGTGAGCGAACGGCTGCGTGGTGTTTAGCTGCCGGCCGGGTTAAACCATGACAGTATGGTGTAGAGAAGGAGGGCATGTTGTATGTATAACAAGTAAATGTCCCATCATAAAAGATGAAAAAGGATCACAGAATCACAGAATCACAGAATTTCTAGGTTGGAAGAGACCTCAAGATCATCGAGTCCAACCTCTACCTAACGCTAACGATCCCCACTAAACCATATCCCTAAGCTCTATGTCTAAAAGTCTTTTAAAGACTTCCAGGGATGGTGACTCCACCACTTCCCTGGGCAGCCCGTTCCAATGTCTAACAACCCTTTCAGTAAAGAAGTTCTTCCTAACATCTAACCTAACACTCCCCTGGCGCAACTTAAGCCCATTCCCCCTCGTCCTGTCACCAGGCACGTGGGAGAACAGACCAACCCCCACCTCACTACAGCCTCCCTTGAGGTACCTATAGAGAGTGATAAGGTTGCCCCTGAGCCTCCTCTTCTCCAGGCTGAACAAGCCCAGCTCCCTCAGCCGCTCCTCGTAGGACTTGTTCTCCAGGCCCCTCACCAGCTTCGTCGCCCTTCTCTGCACCCGCTCAAGCACCTCCATGTCCTTCTTGTAGCGAGGGGCCCAAAACTGAACACAGTACTCAAGGTGCGGCCTCACTAGAGCCGAGTACAAGGGGACGATCACTTCCCTAGCCCTGCTGGCCACACTGTTTCTTATACAAGCCAGGATGCTGTTGGCCTTCCTGGCCACCTGAGCACACTGCTGGCTCATATTCAGCCGACTATCCACCAATACTCCCAGGTCCTTCTCTGCCAGGCAGCTCTCCAACCATTCCTCTCCCAGCCTGTAGCTCTGCTTGGGGTTATTGCGCCCCAGGTGCAGGACCCGGCACTTGGCCTTGGATGTTACAAACAGCAAAAGAAAAAGCTGCAGAAAATGTCAGAACATAAATTCATACATCATTCATGAAGTTTTTCAACTTCAGAAATTCTAAAGCAGTTCCTTGCAAATATTTGCAATATGCTGAATTTATATAGGTGTCTCATGTTGTCTGTTGATAGTGATCTGTATTACACAGGAAAAGACAAATCTAAATAGGTTATTTGAACAAGATTCTTAAGTGACTTTAATGACAGGATACCGAGGTATCCTGTGGATTTGAAATTTAAATTTCATTTGAAATGAAACAATATGGATGGATAGAATGAGATTTATTAATTGTGATTTTATCTGAAGATGAATTTTCCTTTCTTTTCTGCATGTGAGACTAAGCTAGGTCTACAAATGATGTGTGAGGGATAAAAAGAATGTGAAATCAATAAAGAAATCTCATGTTTGCAGATAGATTCTTCTTTTGAATTTGGATTGTAGAAAACATTAAGCATTATGAATTGTGTCACTATGACATCATGTTTAAAGCTCTGAAAATAAGAGACAGGGCTTACAAGACATGTTGTCCCTAAGTATTTTATTTTTGTTAGAGTAGCAGTAATATTCATGATTGTTGAATGTGCAGGCAACAAAGGGCTTTATGCATTGATTAAATGTCTTGGCTTTGGTCTGCTGTTTAATCAACTGCCAGAACAATTTATTGCCTAGCATACCCGAACAACTATCTGTTCATCTTCCTAGTATAAGCAAAACAAATGTCAGACTTTCTGGATTTAGCAAGCTAAAAAACTCCGGTGTTGTAGAACATATATTATTTGTCTGAATATATTTTATAAAATATACAATATAATATACAATATACAATATATAATATACTATATATATTGTTATAAATATATTATTATAAATATACTATTTATTATATATTATTATTTATATAATATATTATTATAAATATAAATTATTATAATAAATTATAAATAATTTATATTGTATATTATATATTATATATGTATATTATATATTATATATAATAAAATATATAATATTATATATATTTTTATATATAAATGTGTATATATATACATTTCTCTGTGTACATAAAAGTAGAGATAAGATTGTACTATCATGATGCATTAATAAAGAAAATAAAATTACTCATTTTATGAGTAGTTCTCTACTATTATTATCATGTCTTAATAGGAAAGTTTGTAGGTGGAAATTTAAATTCAAAATCATTTTAAAAATCCCAGTGAGTGCTATGTAATACTGGACTTGAAGATCCTTCTGAACATTTTTTGAATGATTCACTTACAAGGTCAAAATTGTAAGCTTTCCATCCTATTTCTTATTACATTTAAAATTTTTGTGATCAATTGCTTCTTCTGGTTGAAACTGGTTCTTCTGACACAGGAATTAATGAATTAATTTTGATGACAAGACGAGGCACCCATCCAAGTCTTGAGGCATCAGCAATGTAAGATACAAGGACAAAAATCAAAATTAAAAAACAGCTTATCCTCTCACATCCAGAATAGCTGAACTTCTTCAACCATTCCAAAGTTCTCACAAAAAGACATAAAGTATGTATCATGGAAATTAATGTATGTGATGTGCTAAGAACAAGCAGTAAATGTTAGGCTTTATTTCTCTTGCAGTTACACTTAAACTTACAAACTGCTGCCACTGAGCTGTTTACAAGAATAAGATCCTAATCCACTAAAACTAAACCCTGTGGCAGCTGTTGTGTTACACCAGATGGGGACCTGACTCATAATGACAGCTTTGATCTCGAGAGCACAGGGCTTAAAACATGAGATAGATAAAGGTTAGCAATAAGAGCAAAAGTAAACTGACTTACACATGATCAGAGAGCAGGTGGAGGAGGGTTAATAGAAGCCATGTTTCCTGAGTTCCAGTGCAGGTTTATATCCAACATATAAAAAAGAGTGAGTTCTATGATTGTAGGATAAATGTTCTGGAGAGTCCTAAGAGGTCTAGTAACGCAGACTTTAATGTTACTGTGCTTTTCCTACATCCGATCAGATCTTTGCCAGGATTAGAAAATGTAGAGCTGATATGAATAAGATTATGATGTAGTATGGTTGATATTCGTTTTTGTTTCTGTTTTGATTTATTTATTTATTTATTTATTTTAACAAATTTGAAGTTGTCTCTCTTCCCTCTTCTATCAAGTGAAGTGTTAATATGTAAACTACATATTTAAACAGGGGTTTTTGCATGTTTGCTTTGTAACAGGATGAAGCTATTCTGCAGATTACCCATTTGTTAAACGAAATGACTAAAAAGTGTATTGTCCTTCTCCTAACACCTGCCTGCTATTTTAGTCTTCAGTTTCCTGATATTTTCTCCACTCAGTTGTTAAAGAAAGAGGCTCCATTCTTTTGATTCCTCTTCTTTCTTTCTGTCATGAAAGCTTGACTCCCTGTCAAAGAGCGAAGTGAACACTACCCTAACAACCTCCGAGGTCTTCATGTGCAAGTACTTTGATTTTTTCCTACTTTTCTGTAGTAACGTAATTTCAAACTCTTCTCTGTCAGTAACTAGAAAACACTAAAGTAATATAGATGATTATTTTTGAAAAATGAGACAGGGACATATTTTTAAAAGATTGATTATGTGCTTTGCAATCGTAATTTTAGTAAAATAATAATCATCCACTAATTCTTTTTTGCAGATCTGATCTCAAGACTCTAGCATCTTGTTTCTGATCTTGTTTCTCTGATCTTTGGGCTGTATTTTCCAATAAGGATTTTTATCACCTTACAGTGAAGCTTTTTGGAAGATATTTCAAAAGTAGAAAACATAAAGAAGAGAAATGTGTTCAGAGGAACACCAAGAAATTTCAGGATTAGTTTGGACTATGTTTGGGTGATTTAAGAAAACTCACCACTCAAATAACTAAACAACTAGAACTAACCAGAGACCAGATAGGGAAGAGAAAGTGTTTTTGGAACTTTTAATCTCTGGTATATACAGTTATGATACCGTGAAACAAAGTGATAATTCCTCATTTGTGTGATATTAGAATGTCTATTTCTGTGGTGGAGGCATTTGAGGATTTTAATAGCCCAGTGACAGTTTCTAAAAGTCTAGAAGCTGTTTAACAGTGTAAGTTAGTTAAAAACATTTCACTAACAATTTGTAAATTATTCTTTACATTTATGTTTGTTTGGTTTAGACAATTTATAATAATTATTGGCTTGTCAGTTGTGTTCTCATGTGCACTAATTTCACCCAGAGAACTAATTATAATAATACTTAAAGTATTAAAAAAAAAAATGTAGAAAAGACAGGAAAATATAATGATTTTTTTTTTTTTTGGTCTTCATTATTCATGCTTACAAGTACATGCGTAAGTCTGCAATTAAGAGTATTGCAATTGCAAAACAATCTAAACCAGGAAATGAAAAAGAAAAACACAATTATATTAATATATATATATATTTCAAGTCTGATTCCTGAGTTTTAAGCCTTATATTCCTTCTTTGGCCTTTAGATAAATCACTTTCCTGTTATTTATCTCTCATCTTACAATCCATTTTTCATGCCAAAAAATCTAAATGGCAAACAGCAGGTTGTTTTAAATAGATTATTTCTGGATTTTCACCAGAATTACATTTACAGCATTTATACAATTTATACATAATCATTCAATGCAAATATAAAATATCACTTTTAAAATTGTATTTTGAAATCAGAGACTGCTGAGGCTTTTTTGCATTATGTCTCTGGCTCAAAATAACTCTAGAGAATTAACTTTTGATCCTTACCTGGTTCTATGCAGTCTTACATCACCTTTAAGTTAGTGTTGTCAAGTGACTGTAAGAGAAGAGCTATGCTATATATGTTAAAATATTTTTGAGTGAGCCAACTTCTAGCAATTTGTCAAAAATTGATAATTAAAAATAGTGTGAATGATCTGTTGATCTGTTAGGTTGTTCCATGAAAATATGAGTTTATCATACTTTATCAATAATCATTAAAGGATTCTGCCATTGATACAAGTTTCAAGTAATGAGATTCCAGACTATGAGTGAGTGTATAAGGAGCACTTCACCTAAATCAGTATTTCTTTATGTATCTCAGCACAAAAGGAAATATATTAGCATATTCTACATTGTTACCTTTATGAAAAAATGTTAACCGTATGAAAAAAATAAATAAATATTGATATGAAATACCCACCATAGTCTATTGTTAAAAGTTCTCTTCTCTCTCTCGATGTATGTATGTATGCATATATGCATATATGTATATGTTGGAGAGTGTTTGCATATGTATGCTAATAGGTAGATATATATGTGTGTTTGTAAGAAAATAATTTAGGTAGTAGCTGATTTTAATTTCTGCATCTTTATTACTTTGTTCCTTGCCATTTGAGCGTAGATTTTTCTTCATCAGTGTATTAACTTGACTTTATAACAAGTGCAAAATATTTTTTGTTATGTTGAGATAAAATTGCTATTATAACTGTTATTAATAGGTGTCGTGGTTTAACCCGGCTGGCAGCTAAACACCACGCAGCCGTTCGCTCACCCTCCCCCCTCCCTCTCTGGGATGGGGGAGAGAAATGGAAAGTGAAGCCCTTGAGTTGAGATAAAGACAGTTTAATAAGACTGGAAAATAATAATAACAAAAGTAATAATAACAACAGCAATAATAATAATAATACAATGGTGATAATAGGAAAATAATAATAATATGTACAAACAAGTGATGCACAATGCAATTGCTCACCACCCGCTGACCGATGCCCAGCCTAACCCCGAGCAGTCCGGCCCCCTCCCCCGGCTAGCCACCCCTATATATTGTTTAGCATGACGTCAGATGGTATGGAATACCCCTTTGGCTAGTTTGGGTCACCTGTCCTGGGTCTGTCCCCTCCCAGCTCTTACTGCACCCCCAGCCTGCCTGTTGGCAGGACAGAGCAAAAGGCTGAGGTGTCCATGGCTTGGTATAAGCACTGCTCTGCAACAATTAAAACATCGGGGTGTTATCAGCACTCTTCTCATCCTAAGCCAAAACACAGCATTCCACCAGCTACTAGGAAGAAAATTAATTCTGTTCTAACTGAAACCAGGACAATAGGCCTCTGAAGAATAGTATTATTTAATTATTCAGCACTTATTATTTCTAAGGTCTGTTGCAACAAAAGTAGGAAATTCCAAAATGATGATACCTATTTGCTTTATTATGGAAGACTTTAAACAAATTTTTGAAATAAACTTTTCTTGTACATTTTAAGTCATAATTTACATAAATGTGCAAGTTTAAGGGGTTTTGTGATGAGTTGTTCACACAAAGTTGGATTTTTCATGTTCTTAAAAAGGAAATAAAATCCATTGCTTTAATGTGTCCTGAAGAATGTACATATAGATGTATGATAAGCTGATAATATAAATAATATAAATGTTACTCTATACTCACAAAAAACAGATTGTCTGAGTAGACTAAAAAGGGCTTTTGTTGCACTCAGAAGTAAATTACATGGTCACATACTTGCTGTCTGTTATTAACTTTTATTTTGAGCGGGGATTGCATTGATGATCTCTGAATGTCCCTTTCAACTTAAATGATTATATGAATCTATTGGCAGCTATAGTGAATATATCTCCTTATTTATTTATTTATTTATTTTAAAACAAAGATGTTTGCCCCAAGTTGCAAAGAATTTTGCCTTGTTTTTTCTCAGGTTTCTCAAATATGAAAGAATTTTCAGTTTCTTGGGTATTTCTAAATGCTCTTAGAGAAGGTTTGTGTCCGACTACAAATAATGCAGCGCTGTTGATGTTGATCTGAATGGTTGATCTGAAAAGCAAAGCAACAAATGCAGTGTATCTGACATTTACATTACAAATATTTCTGGTGTTTTATTTTAGCCTAGATGTAGAACCTTGATGGTCAGTGTGCAATGCGTGACCCTGGAGCAATATTTCAGTTTAGCTTTCTCTGAAAGAGTGGTCTCTACAATCTTATACTGCAACACAGATGATCAAGAAATTATCTTTGAAACTGTTCTCTTGATCCAAATTAAAATGCTAATGTAGATTAGCTCTTCTCTCATCTTTGTGACTCCTTTTCCTATTTTGATGTTATCTCTGTTACCTTCATAAGTCCTTTTGACATACCACCACTGCTAGTTTGCTGTCCCAATTACGCTACCACTCACTTCTCTTTTCTTCCTCTAAACAATGCACTATATCTGCTTCTCTTCCCTTGCACTTTTTTTTGCCATATTTTTATCTGTCAGATTTGCTAGTAATTGAGCCATCAGTTCTGCTCTGGTGTACCTGTTTGCCTGTATATGTGCACCCTTACTTGAAAGACCCACAGTTCCTACCCTCTCTCCAAAACCTTGTCAAAGCATATTGTCTAGTACAGCATATTGTAACTTTCAGCTTAATCACAGCTAAAATCAAATAATGGTTTGGATTGTAAAGGACTTTAAAGATCATTTAATTCCACCCCCACCCTACCCCACCCCTGCCATGTGCAGGGATACCTTCCACTAGATCAGGTTGCTAAAAACCCCATCCAACCTGGACTTAAACACTTCCATGGATGGGGCATCCACAACTTCTCTGGGCAATCTGTTCCAGTGCCTTACCACCCTCTGAGTAAATAATTTCTTCTAAATATCTACTCTAAATTTACTCTGGCTTAAAGCCATTATTCTTTGTCCTATCACTACACTTCTCATATTTCTTGTAGGCTCCCTTTAGGTACTTTAAGCCTACAGTGAGGTCTCCCTAGAGCCTTATCTTCTCCATGCTGAATGACCCCAACTCCTTCAACATGTCTTCATAGAACAGGTGCTCCAACCCCTTGAATCATCTTCGTGGCCCTCCTCTGGAGTAATTCTAATAGGTCTGTGTCCTTCCTATGCTGGGGGCCCCAGAGCTGAACACAGTACTCCAGGTGGCATCTCACAAGACTAGAACAGAGCGATACAATACAGAGAGAACAATAATCTCCCTTGATGTGCTGGCCATGCTTCTTTTGATGCAGCCCAGGATACAGTTGGCTTTCTGTGCTAGAAGCACACATTGCCATCTCATGTCAAGCTTCTCATCCACTGACACCCCCAGGATCTTCTTGTCAGGGCTGCTCTCAATACATTCTCCTCCCAGCCTGTATTTGTGCTTGGGATTGCCCTGGCCCAAATGCAGGACCTTGCACTTGGCCTCACTGAACATGAGGTTCATGGGCCCACCTGTCAAGCCTGTTGAGGTCTTTCTGGATGGTTTCCTTTCTCTCCAGATAAGTGCCAAGCTAGGATTACTTAACACTTTAAAGTATGGTTTTGTGAGAAAAATATAATATTCAGAGGAAAAATATGTTTCTATGTTTTTTAATTATCTGTGTGATACTGCAAGATTTCTAAATTAAATTATTTATTATAGCTGTGATTGCAGATCCACACAGGACATTTTTATGTGACACATTTTTCCCAGAATATTTTGTTTTGTCCTGTGGCAGAATTAAAAGATTTTATTTAAACTTTTCTGCTTTGGTTATCACTCAAGTTTAGCTTGTTGGAATGTTTCAAAGTCAATTTGTTAAGATGAGATAATTTCTGAAGTATTTAGCTCCTTTTTTTTTTTTTTTTAATATATATTTCTCAATTTTGTATGAATGCATTTTCTTCCATTTTACTTAATGGTTATTCTTTAGGAATACAAGTGACCCAAATAATCATCTGCTGTGGCAACTGGCTGAGTTTTCTACTGACAGCATGTCAATGATTATTTTATTTCTGATTGTATTTTTTCCCTTTTAGGAAAAAAACAAACAAACAAAACAAAAACAAAACAAAACAAAACAACAACAACAACAACAAAAACAACAGAGGTTTCTAGCTGTGATAGTCCTGTGTTGTTATTCTCACTGAGTCTACATCTGGGTGATTGCAGACAAGCCACTTGACCTCAGTATGACTCAATTAACCCAGCAGTAAAATTGGGTAAACATCAAAATCTCATTGAAAAGCAGCTGCTGCATCTAAATTGAATTGTCTAAAATTGCATTGTGACAGTATTGTTATTGGGTCTCTGAAGACCTGAAATTTAATTGTTTTGCATCATAATGCTATATGAGAAAGGCTCTAAAAATCATGCAGATAACAATGTCTCCATAGTTCGGCAATGACATTGCCTGTATAGCTAATGAAGGAATTTAAGGCAAATCTATAATGTAACTATGATAAATTCACCTTAATTTATTATGGTGACACCTTAATTTATTATTATGATGAAAATTTTTCAAATTTTGTCATAATCATTTACATGTATACTTACTTGCAAGAGGTGTGCATTTATACAATTTTTGATCAGATAGCATCTACATGTATTTCATCTTTAATTCATCAAGCAAACTTAAGAACTTGATTGATCTTGAGGGCAACATAGAAAACATGAAGATTACAAGTTTTATGAGTTTTTTGAAAAATAAATGGCTCAGTCCTGGGGAACATTTTATGACAGATACTGCTTTTTTTTTTCTTTTTTTTTTTTTTTCTTTTCTTTTTTTCCCTGATTTGAACGTCTCTTTTCCAGTTTGCAATATCTGCTCCTTCAAGTATTTTTTTTTTAGCCAAGCTGAGATGTTTTTCACTTAAACTGTGTACATGAAGCTTATAAGAAAAGTCTGTAATTAAGTATGTACCTTTTTTGCCAAAGTGGTGGAGCCCATGCTTATGAAGTCACAGATGGCCTCGGATTTCTTTCCTGGCACATGCAGTAATCTTTTCACAGGACCTGTGAAACAGTTAACATGTTAGTGATTTTTTTTTCATCATTTTGAAATTTAAATTCTGAATTATTTATTTAAAAAAATACATGTTCTCTTCTGTCATAATTTAGGATTTGGGCTGTTACTTCCCTCAGCATACTGAGGTCCTATGCAACTTCGGATCAGCCATTTGAAAAATAATCACTATTACTAATAATGACTCCAGTATTCTACCCAGCAACTTAAAAGAAATCCTTAGTTAAAGACAGGTTTAAATCTATATTTGTCACACGGGGCAACTTGTTCAGACACTATGGCTAATAGGAAACATGCATTCCACTTTTCTTTTCATGATGAAATAAGTAGTGCTCAGTGAAGTTAAACTACCCAACAACCTGGGTATAAGCCCCCTTTTTTATTATCTGTATACAGTTGTGTAGGCTTTTTGCCTCCTGATTATCTTTTATTCTGAATCATTCATTATAAATTCATTATAATTAATACATTTGTTATGTTTTATCCATATGCAATGCACACACTCAAATGCTGAACAATACAGCAGTAGGTGTACAGGCAATGCACATTTAATACTATAGATGGCTATTTCCCTGACTCTGTATGGTCTTCTAATTATGACCACACTCCTTGTGAAATGAAAAAAAATTCATATAATCAAAAAATTTCTTCATAGTGCTTAGAAATTCTGAGGTTATTAGTCAATTAATATCAGACAATGTATTTTATGAAAACAATCACATGACAGAAATGTGATGTTTGTTACAGCAAGAACTAACCTTATAGTGAGGAACTGCCCGTGTGTGAAAAAACAATTTTATCCTTGTTTACTATTAATGATCTGTTTGCCTATATAACAGCAAAGAGTTCATATACCTTTTATATTATAAAAGTTAAATAAAATTTCTGGTTTCAGAAATCAAAAGGACAGCTTGCTTGCACCTATGTTATTTACTACTTTACTACATTTATCAGTCACTATGGTAGTCATAGCCATGCAACATTAGCAAAAACAAAAATATAGCCTTGATAGGACTTCCCAAGCATCTTCCTTTGTTATCTGTAAAGAAAGTTAAAAATTTAGTATACTTAACATAATGGTTAAACGGAAAGAAGAGATTCCTGAAACTGTAGTACAGGAATCGTAAAATAAATAAGTAAGTAAAATAAAACCTTTTATTTAGTAATATAAAAAATAATAATAAATTCAGAATCAATTATCAATCACCGTGTATTATGAATAGTACAGAAGAACAATATGGCCCTCTGGCAACACAAAGTTCAGGAGTATTCTGTCCTGTGTCTATCAGTACAGATTTAATGCTTTAGGTTATCTGATAAACTAGGAATATTTGGTTACAAAGAGTCAAAAAGCTGAGTCTTAATTTGTCCTGAGTTAATTTCTTATATGAAGTGATTTTCCTAGACCTAAAAACATACAATTCCAAGGGGATGTGTGATATAGAAATAAGTTCAGTCATGAATCCAAGCTCTGTATTGACACTTTTGCTTTTGATTACTTTTCCCCACTCTCTGTTGGAAATTATTTAATGAGCTTCTGTAATAATTTATTTATGTATTTATTTATTTATTTACTTAGCATTCTGTAATATTTACAGAATGACCCAGAATTGTCCTGCACTGAAATGTGTGTGCGAGGGTGAAGATGAATGATTTTTAGCAGATGGGTGTATCGAGGATGGTTCATTTCCAAGCAGTTTAAACATTGAGTTGGTGACTTGCAGTTAAAATGATGATGCCTTAAAACAACAACATTTATGTTGGAAAAGATCTTCAAGATCATCAAGTCCAGATCTTCAAGATGATCATGTCCAGATTGTTATAACAACCTATCTTTTCTCCTCCTCCATATCCATAACTGGGATCAGACAATTAAGAATGTATTACAAGAAAAGTGTAGAGCTGCTTTATTTCCCATAAGAACTCAAGACCACAGTTTTCTCCCTCTTTTTTCAAGCTGGCCAGAAGCTACATCCTTTTTTCCAGTTTTTCTCACTCCATATTAAGGCTGTGGGTACTGAAGACTCTGCCAAGTCCCCCAACTTTTGCACTAGGACATGGGGCTCTCCTCAATTTTCAGACCCCCTGTATCTGAGTTTTCCCAATGCATAATATATCCCACCCACCCCCGAGGCACCTGTTTGAGGCACTTAAAGCCCCCAAACTACTTTAACTAGTGGTTTGACAGTCAACTGGTCAGCTCCCAAATGGCTCTTTGGAAATTCCTCTGCATGCGTGTTTGTCAGGTTCCATTTTCTCACTCCTTGGTCCCTCCACATCCAAAGAGAAGCTCATTAGTTGGCAAGCTTCTGCTGCCTGCCAAGTCCGTGGCTCAGGGAATGGCCTAATTAGCTCAGGAGTGTAAAATAGAAAATCCCTATGGAACAGTGGGTGTTAACTCACAGTGTCACTCACAGGGTCTCCTGACTGTTGCTCCTCCTGCAGCAAGAGGAAGACCCTGTGCAGATATGTGTTGAGTACCCTGCTTCACATTTCCTTGCTGACTTCTCTTGGACCTCTTCTTAAATTGCTGGCTGTGTTTTTTGTTTTTGTTTTTGTTTTGTTTTGTTTTCCTCCTTTTATTTATTTATTTATTTATTTATTTATTAATTTCCCTCTGAAAGCCAAGCCCACCATCTCATAGAATCTCTTGTGTCTCCTCCAGCAGTGGGTGAGATCCTATGGTCCCTAGGTACAACTTCTGTTCTCATGTCACATCTGTAGGCATCCCTATCTTTTTCTTTATTGACCCTCACCCTTATTGTCCCTCCCACAGGGACTTGATTTCTCCAAGCTGCTTTCCCTTTCCCTTTCCCTTTCCCTTTCCCTTTCCCTTTCCCTTTCCCTTTCCCTTTCCCTTTCCCTTTCCCTTTCCCTTTCCCTTTCCCTTTCCCTTTCCCTTTCCCTTTCCCTTTCCCTTTCCCTTTCCCTTTCCCTTTCCCTTTCCCTGTTTAAGGAATAAAGGAAGATTAATATTTCAGCGTACAGCCTGAATCCTGTCCCTAACAGGGAAAATCTATAGGAGCTTCAGTCACAAGTATATGCTCAGAGAAGAATAATTAAAGAATAAACTGTTTTCATAGAGCTCAGTACTCAAGCACACAGTTTTATGTATATGGGGAGCAGAGACCAGCAAAGTCTCTGACAGTCCAGTCAAAGCTCTTTCTAATGATGGTGACATTCTGTTGCTTTGCAGGATGTGTTTTGACAGTTTTCATTGAGTCTATCAATTAATTTCGCCTGTCCTAATGAGAAGGACCAGCATGTAGCTCCTAAGATGTTTTTATTATTTTTATTAAAGAAGGAAGAAACTGGCAGAAATCTGTACTGGACAAAAGTTATCCATGTACTAGTGTCTTTGTTGCTTGGTTTTCTAGGCAGTTTTCTGGGTGGTGTATTCCCCAAGTTTTAATTTTCAAAAATGAATGCTAATAATGACTATCTTCTCTCCATTTAAACCATTTTTAGTTCAAAAGAAAAAAAAAAAGCGTGAACACAATGCTGAAAACCATCCACCTTATTTGTTTGTTTGTTTGTTTACTTATTTAGCAGCTGAAGAATCCCAACTTGTTAATGTTTTCTGAAAACACTACAGCAGAACTTTATCAACAGTTTTGTTTAATATGGCAGTATAAATAATGTCAGCACCAACTATCATACATGTAAAATGGCTTGAGTTGGAAGGGACCTTAAAGATCATCTAACTCCAAGCATTCTGCTGTAGGCAGGGATGCCACCCACTAGATTGGCCACAGGTTGGCCAAGGCCCCATCCAGCCTGGCCTTGAAAACTTCCAGGGGATGGGGTATCCACAGCTTCTCTGGGCAATCTGTTCCAGTGCCTCACTACCCTTACAGTGAAGAATTTTCTCCTAATGTCTAATCTAAATCTTGGAATTTGGAACTCTTACAGTTTAAGACCATTCCCCCTTGTCAAACTATCTGCCTGAGTAAAGAGTCCTCCATCTTTTTTATAAGACACCTTTAATTATTGAAAGGCTGCAATGAGGTCTCTCTAGAGCCGCCTTTTCTTATCTGTGTCGTGGTTCCGCTCGAGTGGGCAGCCGAGCTCCACCACAGCCGCTCTCTCACTCCACCTCCTCAAAGAGGAATGGGGAGAAAATATGTGAAAAGGACTCAAGGATTGAGATAAGAATGAGAAAATCACGCAATAATTATTGTAACGGGCAAAACAGACTCAGCATAAGAAGATAGTAAGATTTATTGCCTATTACTAACAAGCGAGAGAAGTGAGAAAACAAAGGAAGAAAAAAAAAACAAAAGCACCTTCCCCCCCATCCACCCTCTTCCACCTCCTCCCCCCGAGCGGCGCAGGGGAACGGGGGAATGGGGGTTATGGTCAGTCTACAGCGCTTCTTCTCTGCCGCTCCTTCTCGGTCACTCTTGTCCCCTGTGCTGTGGGGTCCCACCCACGGGATGCAGTCCTTGGTGAACTGATCCAGCGTGGGCTTCCCACAGGCAGCAGCTCTTCCAGAACTGCTCCAGATATGGGTCCGTACCACGGGGTCCATCACTCAGGAGAAAGCTGCTCCAACCTGGCTCCCCTACGGGCAGCAGCTCCTGCCAGGTCACCTGCTCCTGCGTGGGCTCCTCTCCACGGGCTACAGGTCCGGCCCAGAATCTGCTCCGGCAGGGGTCTTCCACAGGCGGCAGCCTCCGTCGGTGCAGGGCCACCTGCTCCACCGCGGTCTCCTCTACGGGCTGCAGCGTGGAACCCTGCTCCACCGTGGTACTCCATGGGCTGCAGGGGGACATCCTGCTTCACCATGGTCCTCACCACAGGCCGCAGGGGACTTCTGCTCTGGCGCCTGGAGCACCTCTCCCCCTCCCTCTACACTGACCTTGGCACCTGCAAGGCTGTTCTCTCACTCCCTTCACTCTCCTGGCTGCTGTGTGGTGCTGCGTTTTTTCCCTGTCTTAAATATGCTCTCACAGAGGTGCAAAACCACATTGCTTATTGGCTTAGCTCTGGAAAACAATGGGGCCCTTCCCAAACATGGGGCAGCTTCTAGATCTTTCTCACAGAAACCACCCCTATGGCTCCCTGCTACCAAAACCTTGCCACGTAAACCCACTACAATCTGCAATACTAATTTGTGCTAAATAGCACCTTTCAGATAAGGATCTGCGAGCCTTTCACAGACAAACTTCCCTTGTGCATGAAGAAGATTATCATGTGCTTAACCCAGTTTGTCTGTATTTTCCTACAGAAAATATTTTGAAAAGTGAGACTAGATGCCAGTCTCCATTTCTAAATGCCATCAGACTTTCAAACCACAATGCCTGATACAAATTGAGCTGGAGAAGTAGCAGAAATTTGGTAACATTTAAGTCTTTTTTCAGAACTTTTTCTGATTCTTCTTAATAGTTAAAACAAAACAACATCAACAAGCTATGAAGTGAGGCATTTTTCTTTAAAAAATATAATTATGTGAACAAAGTTTATTAGAATTGTATTCAGTTTTTCAATCAATCCAATAATATTTAATCAGTTTGTTTTGCAAAACATAGAAATTCCAAGTAATAATATTTGACAAAACTGAAAATAGTGGATGTATGATTCCAATTTTATAAACATTCACATTATCTATTCTGATTATTCTTGTCTTCTTTAAATTGCAAAGAAATAGTACTCGAAATAGTACTCTCATTCATTGTATTCTACATTTTGTGAATGTGTTGATGGCCTCTTGGCCTTCTCTTTAACCTTTTCCTTTTTATTATTATTATTTTTTAGTCTACTTATGGGTTTCAACTATAATGTTTTCTCACTGTATGTCACTGGAGTTAAATTAAACACTAAAAATATTATTCAATGGCTGTATGAAGTTCGTAACTATAATTCTGAATGTGGATCATAAATCTCAGTAAGGACTAGACACCTAAACCAAAAGTAACCATTATTCCACAGGTGCAATATTTGGCAAACTACTGTGGAAGCTATGGAAACTACTACTATGTTCTGGAAGTGGTTGGAATGGGAAGAAGAGTAAGCAACTCTGAAATTCACATGCAAAGTGGCTTTCCTCAAACATCGTGCTGTGTTTTGACTGACCATATTCATCATGCTTGTAAATATTGGAAAGGGCATGTCTGAGTTCTGGCAATGTTTTTCTACACCATAATACCTACTTTTCTTTCTCCTTTTTCTTTAATTATTTTAAAGATCTTGATATTTTCAAAAATACCATTGGAGTTGTTGCTGTTCGGGCATAAGCATAAGCAAGGAAGATACAAAAATTAATCTAAGACTGTATTTCCATTACTGAACTTCTTACCACCCAAAGAGAATATCATTAATATAACATGTAATTCGGGTAGAATGTCAACATCTGTTAATCTATTGTTTTTAAACACAAAAGAAGTAATTCTTCATAAAAATACAGTTTTCTTGAAATGTATAAATCCCACAGATCCATCCTCTTTATTACTCTATTACCAAAGCCAAATCTAGGGGAACATTTGTACCATTTAGAAATATATGTGCTAACAAACTATTAATCAGTTAAATTAAAATCTAATATTTTCAATTCCACTTTCCTTAGTAGTCTAAATAAAGTGAACACTTTAAAGAGAGCAAATGTTCTCTAAAGAAGGTGAATACTACATACTGAACAGCTTCTGGCATCTCATTTTCTAAAATTCCATTCAAAACAGATCCTGACACAAGTCTGTCAATTTTAAGTTTTTATTGTTTAAGTTTTTACATTACCTGAACGCCTTATGATCTTTCACGAATTTGAAATACAGCTTTGAGACAGAGGGAGTGAAGAGAGAAAAGAAAGAAAAACAGGTTCATAGAATCATAAAGGTTGTAAAAGACCTCCAAGACACATTCACATCTGGTCCAACCAATTGGTCCAACCAATATCGGTGGTCCTACCACCAATATCACCCATTGAACCATGTCCCTAAGCACCACATCCAACCTTTCCTTAAACACCCCCAGGGACAGTTACTCTACCACCTCCCTGGGCAACCCATTCCAATGCCTAACTACTCTTTCTGAGAAGAAATTTCTCCTGAACCTCTCTTGGCACAACTTGACACCATTCCCTCTAGTCCTATCACTAGTTATCTGCAAGAAGAGGCCGACCTTCAGCTCCCCACACCTTTCATTCAGGTAGTTGTAGAGAGCAATAAGGTCTCTCCCCTGAGCCTCCTCTTCTCCAGACTAAACAAACCTGGTTTCCTCAGCCACTCCTCATAGGACTTGGGTTCCAGACCCTTCATCAGCTCTGTAGCCGGACAAATCTTTGTAGCTTTGTAGTCTGGACATGCTCCAGGGCCTCAATGTCTTGTAGTGAGGGGCCCAAGCATACTAAATCCTGTTGCTTTGTATGAACCTTAAGTGCTTAAACATTTAAAAGTGTCTGACTGAAGTAATGCAAAATCATGCAAAAAAATGTAAGGCAGCACAGAAAGCTGAAACAGTATCTCCAGAATTGCTAGGACAGCACCTTGATCAATTGTGTGGATTTCCTTTCTCTTAAAGATCATTTGCTGAGATTAACCTTAAGACTTTCAAGACATATTACACCTTTTCATGGTAGTGTGCTTCCTCTTGAAATTGCTAGTTATTGTTTTCCCAGAAATTATGGTCTTTTTTTTTTTTTCTTTTTTTTTTTTTAAATCATATATGGCCTTAGAAGACATCTTAAAACGATTTTTTGAATGAAGCTAAGCCTAAATCTCAAAGTTGCACTGCACCAAATGGGCTTGAGATTAGATGGCTGAATTTGAGGATGACAGAGAGCTTCAAACAAAGCATAAAATTCAGTATATGGTAGCAGAATATTCTGTCTAAATATCTGGAAGGACTTTACGGTGTGGATGATGAAGCACTGGAACAGGTTTCCAGTAACTGTTGGGCAACCTACTCTAGGTGTTGCTGCTTGAGCAGGGGGGTTGGACCAGATTACTTCTGGAGGCCCCATCCAATCTATTCTATTCAAACCATTCTGTGATTCTGTGAAGTACTGTGTAACATTATGCGTATATCTAATTTGCTCTGCAAAGGGTTCAGATATCAGTGAGGAAAACTTATAGATAAAAAAAAATAATGTTTCAACTGCCTTTGAGGGTTTCTAGTGCACTATTACTTCAGAAAAATTGAGTTCCTTTATTCACGTAGCTCTGCTTAACTATTCAGCCATTTAGATATTAATCTATCTTAGTAATTTAAATTAAACAATACTAAAATCCAAACCCAACACACTTGATTTATTCTAAAACTGAGAATTCTGCTTCAGATAAATATTTTAACATTTTTGTTCTGGATGAAAATGAAGAAATATTTTTCAAAATTTCCTCTGAAATTTTGAAAACAAGGAAGGGAAAGTTAGAAATGAGAAGCCATGTCTGAACCTCCTCTTATGATAACACTAAAAGAGATATTAAAAGGAATTTCATTTCCATGATACTGACTTTAGAATAATTTTAAAACATTTTGCTTTGTAGGCACTCTTTTTTCTGTGTTTTATTTTTGGGAGGGGAGTAATAATTTATGGTTAAATATTCATAGTTGTAATTTTAACGTGGAAAAGACACAGAAATATTCAGGAAAGGTCAACAAAGCAATATCATTATCTGCTCTTGGGTTAGTCATTATTCAAGTTTCAAATGCTCAGTCAACATTTCACTGATTTTAACAAATGTATATATTATATATATATAGTTAGCTATAGACTTCAATTTCATTTTGATGCTTATAAAATGTCAGTTTCTTTCTTTACGCAAATTCAGTTTTGAAAGGTTTCACAGTTAGCTTATGATAGTCTTGGTGAGAATGTGAGTTTTATTTCTTTTTAATAGTCCCTATGCTGTGGCAGTTATTCTTACTGTTTTCTGATCAGTTAATAATTAACTTAATTAAGCTAATTATTAAACTTCATGTTTTATTATTTATGCTATGAAATACAGTGATGCCATAAACTACATCATGTAAATTATGTATCCATACCCCCTTTTTAAAGTTAATGTTTTATTCTCCCATCCATTATTGTTTATTACATCACACTAGTGCTATTTTAAATATGCATCATGATGCTTTTCCGCTGTACTCTTATACATTTGTTAAAAAAATTGATTATGAAAGGAATAAGATGCATTGGCACAATAATATTAACTGTTATTTTCATGTCAAGCGTTTTTTGTTTTCTTTGAAAGGAAAATAAATGAAGTGTTACTTAAGATTCATATTTTGTATCATTACAATCTTCCAATACACTCAGTTTACAGCTTGAGAATGTCAAAGGTACTTAAAATGTTAAAATAAATTTAGCAATAAACTTAAGGCATACATTACAAACTCACCTATTGAAATCAACTATAACTAATCATTTTTTCACATTTCTGGCTAACATATTCTAGAACTGTAATCAAATTCTAGAATTTCCAAAAAGGTCTATGAGACTATATTTCCTATAACTTCATATCTTTGAAAGCTACCTATTAATTGTCTTTAAGAAACATTAGGCACAGGAATTCACAAAGAGTTTGGGTTTTATGTACGTGAACACTACTAAAGCACTTCTAACTACTGATTCATATTGTATTCACATTACTGTAAATTTTTTACATAGCTATGTCAAAGAAAAATACACTTCTAATAACCTGTCATCATTTTTCTTTGTAATGTTCTTCATTTTTGACTACTGAACTTAAGACCCAGAAGAGCCTAGGAGCCTATTTCATTTTTCAAATAAGGATATTTAAGTTTTGAAAAAACAAAAAACTTTGTTACTTTTTTTTTTTAATATATTATTATTATCATTGTGTTCCTATTTGATCAAATAATTACTAAGCTAAAAAGTTTCTTTTTTCTTCTGCATTTGGCAAGACTGTAAATTGCTTTTCTTTCAGCATTCTGTGAGAACATCTTTGGAAGATTAAGACTGAATGCAACTATTGTTTATATCTCACTATAATCTTATTATGCTTCTGTAATCATTAAAATTAAACATCTATCATTGGGAAAACTAAAAAAAAAAAAAAAATGGACAAAAAACCAAACAAACAAAAAAATAGGACAACATCCAGATCTCCAAGTCTGTACTTTATCCCCTGAAGCCATGTTGCTTTCTGCACTTAGTTGCAATTTAAATTTTTGTTCCATGATCTTTATCAATTTCTGAGTAGTTACATCGCTGAGCTTCATGGTCCCAGTTAATGGTCTAAGCCCAGGTTACTGAGAAAGGCTGCTACCTTTCCCATAGAGAGTAGCTTTAAATGGAAGCATATGTGAGTGGGCTACTGATTTTTTTTTTTCTTTTTCTTTTTTCTCCCTTCTTGATTTTCCTTGGAAGACAGTCTGCTTGCAGTCATTCAAGACTGTTTCTTTTTTTTTATATATATAACTTTTCCTGCACAATTCTGTCTGTACGCACAACTGCTTTTTGGAGTGGAGCTGGTGAGGGATTGTACCTTGACATATGGGTCTCCATTCTGTTAGCTTTGACTATTTTAAATAATTTTATACTCTCCTCATCTTTGATATATGTACTCTCCTAAACAGAGTCAAAGAAATAAATGTCTCTGAGACTGTCAAAATTACATAATGATGCTATGTACTATAATATGTCTGAAGAAGCATATTTTTTCCTGGCACCATATGTAAGAGTAACAGCTGCTGACACAGGCAATAATTCTCAAAGTGATTTTTTTCTCTCTGCTTTCAAAGCTGTTTTATTTAATTTCTCTGAAAACAAGAAATTGTATAGTCACAGCATTTTTACTAATGCGATACTGAAAGGTATTTAAAAATGTATTTCACATAACTGGGCTATCGTCCTAGGATGTCTTTGCCATATATTCTCTGTATCTTCCTTTCTCTTTCAATTTCATAAATATGTTATTTAAGAGTATAAAATCTCTCTTTAACCTGTGTCTTAAGAGATGCTGATTTAATTACAACTTAAACACAGACACAGACACAGACACAGACACAGAATTTCTAGGTTGGAAGAGACCTCAAGATCATCGAGTCCAACCTCTGACCTAACGCTAGCAGTCCCCACTAAACCATATCCCTAAGCTCTACATCTAAACGTCTTTTGAAGACTTCCCACATAGACAAACACGTGTTTTCCTTCTCTTTTCTGTAACACATAGTCTGCTACATGTTGCAGTTTATCACATTCCTGTCTGCTTAAAATATGTAAGTGTCATAGAGGTCTTTATGTTCTGTAGCGTCTTTTCTTGGATTTGTTCTGAGAATCAATTTAATATAATTTTAAAGATTTACATTTTCTTTTGTTCTCAGCTCTACAGACAAAAAGGATTCTAGAAATGAGGATATTATGAATTGGCTTCTCCTAAATTCTTGGGTTGAAGAAACAGTTTTCTTAAGAACCAGATTGCCATCCACTGCAGCAAATGTAAAAAGATTTATCTCACTTCAGGATGTTGGAAGCATCAGAAGAGCAATCTGAGAAACTGCACCCAAGAGCAGTTGTAGGGCAGGTTCCCATGCCACAGTGCTGGTCCTTCTGTGGTGTATATGACATAAGCCTTGTCTCAGAGTAGTGCTGGCAGGGCCGCACCTATACTGGCAGAGGGAGGGCAAGCTGAACAGAGATGACTGAGGAGACTTTATACTCTTGTTTCTGATGTTGGCTCTTGCAATGTGAGCTGAGGACATTGGAGGTCTAATTAAGCCCTTATGAAGGCCCTTATAATATGTGTGTGCTGTGAGATGACAAATTTCTTAAAGTATTTATTCATTTTTTTCTTCCACCTTCAACAGGAAAGAAACTAGGAAAGAAACTTAAAATAAATAAATAAATAAATAATGATCCAAGTCTGAAAAACTAAGTTCCTGTTCATTGCAGTCAACTTTAGATCAGGAGCAAAGTGACCTTTTCTCTGTGATGATTAAGAGACCACTCATTTCAGTGTCTGACTTCCTCCAGCCCTCCCTTCCTGCCCTGCCAGCCTTTCTGCCTCCCCTGCCTACCTCCTGTTCCTTTTCAAGATATGAACAATTTCAATCAGTTTGTTTTTTTTGTGTGTGTGTGTGTGTTTTTCTTTTTAGTGATCTGCCTGTCCCACTTGCAATCTAAGCATAAGCACACCATTCCATACTTATTTTGCAATTTTAGAAAAAAAAAGCAACATTTTAGACACCAGAAGTAAAAAACTATGTGTCTTTGTATCTTCAACACTTTCTCCTCTCTTTGAAAAATCAGTTATTTTTTCATGTAAGATTTTCAGTCATGGGCTTTCTTTTTTCATGTTTATACACAGTGACTTAAAGAGGGAGACATTCATTTTGACTGAAGCATTTTGACACTACTAGAATAAAAATAATATGTTACAATTATAAGACTTGGACTATAAGGAAAATGTGAAATTTCATTTTTTTCTCAGTATATAGACACTTGTGAGAGGGGGAGATAAAATTGATATATTGAGAGAGAAAAATTTCTAAACTCTAAATTTCTAAAAGTTCTAAAAATTTATACATGTATGCATCTACTGTGGAGAATCTAACTGTGACCTCTTAAATAGACCATAAAGGCCAGCCTGCTTAGTAAATAGAAACCCTATGCAAGTTGTTTCAATTGTCTAGACACTGAAAGCATCCAAAACCTAGTTCAACCTCTTGGAAATTTTACTGTTTGTTTCAGTGCTTATCCATATGTCCCATTAAGCTTTCCTACCTAGGGAGCTGGCCAGATTGTTTGCATTCAGTGTAACACCGCTACCTCTCAGGACCTAAAGCAGTAACAGTTCTATACTAGTTCTGCCTATAATAATTGTTCTTGTTGCTCCATAGCTCCATTTTTATAAGTGATTTATTTTGGATGAGGCATTGACTAGAGTTCTTGCGTTTTTACCTACTGCTGCTTCCTGACCAGCATCTTTGTGCTTGTGCTACCAGCATTTTTGAAATCATATGAAAGATATGATTAAAAAGTTTTGTCATTCTGCATTTATTTTTCTGTTCATCATATTACATGAGAGATCAGGTTTACATTCAAGATGTTTTTGCTGTCGATGTAATGTAGATTTAAAAAAAAATGTGAGAGGAAAATAAAAAGACTAGCTCTTTAATGAAAATGTTGAATCATAGTAAAGATGAAGAGAAAATGGCAAACACATTTTTAAGACTTAATAGACAATATGAATTACTTCAAACTGAGAAAAGAACTCTGGCTTGGACAAGCTGTAGGTAATGATTTATTTTATAGTATTTTTCATGGTGTCCCCAACATTTGATTCATAAGCATTTATTTTGCATTGCAGTGTTATGCTGGTCTTCTTTTTTAAAGCCATCTATCCAGTATTTTTTTATATTATGGATTTTTTTCTGCCTTTTAATATTCAGAATAATAGTAGAACATTTGGCATGGTACATCAAAATAAGGTTCCTGCCTAGTCTCCAAAAGTGATGTTCAACCCAACAATTACCAAGCTGCCTACCATTTTACCTTTGTGCTGGTTCTGTTTCCTCTGTTTTTCTTTAGCTGTGCAGAAAATCATGCAAGACATGCCTAATTGAGTACACTTTTTGAAGATGACAGTATATAATAGCCTATATAAAACAAATTCATTTTTTAAGGTGTGAGCATATCACTGAAGAGCAATAGGAAGACTGATAAAATACCTTTAGAAACCAAACAGCAGTAAAAATTAAAACCAAGTTTTGTTGTTGTTGTTTTATTATTATTATATATATATGTATATATTTGTATCTCATACCTTTGAGATTCAAAATTACTTTTAGTGCCATTAACAATTTAATGACTTACCCCTATGCTGGGTTAACCTTGGCTGGTTGCTAAACATCCACCGTGCTGTTTTCTTACTACTACTCCTCCTCAGCAGGACAGGGGAACAAGTAAGATGAATAAGCTCATAGGTGGAGATAAGGACAAGGAGACAACTCACCAATTACCTTCACTGGCAAAACAGATTTAAATGGGAGAAGATTAATTTAATTTATTGCAAATAACTAAATAGAGTAGGATAGCAAGAAACAAAGACAGAACTAAAAACACTTTTCCACCCCCCATCACCCCTCCTTCCCACGTTCACCTTCACTGCCTCATTCCTGATTCTTCTGACTCCTTATCCCTGCATTCCAAGCAGCACATGGGGATAAGGAGTCCTGGCCAGTCCATAACAGTTCTCCGCTGGTCTTGGCTCTCACACTTTTCCCCTGCATAAAGTTCTTCCCACAGAATGTAGTTCTTCCCACAGAATGTAGTTCTTCATAAAATGAAGAAAAAAGCAGTCATGTTAAAAGCACTATGGGTCATTTTCAGAAGATGCAGTCCTTCAGGATTGCTCCAGTGTGGGTCCTCATAGGTCATAGATTCTGCCAGGAGCCTGTTCCTGTAGGACTCACTGTGGCCTGCAGCCTCCGTCTTTGTACATCCACCTGATCAGGTGTGAGATCATCCACAGGCTGCAGCATGGCTATCTGACTCAACACCTTACACCATGGGCTGCAGGGGAACAACTTACTCCACCATGGTCTTCTCCACAAGTGGCAGGAAAGCTTCTTCTCTGGCACCTGGAGCACTTCCTCTCCCACTTTTTCATTAACCTTAGTGTTTGTAGGGCTATTTCTCTCACATTTTCTCAGTCCTCTTTGTCACAGCTGCTATTCAGTGGTTTATTTTATTTTATTTTATTATTTTATTTTATTTTATTTTATTTTATTTTATTTTATTTTATTTTATTTTATTTTATTTTATTTTATTTTATTATTTTATTTTGCCTTCCTTAAGGAGCACCATGCATATTGCTTTTTGGTTCAGCTTCAGACAGCAGTGGGTCCACTGAAGCAAGGTGAAACTATTGTGTCCGACATGAGGTAGCCTTGGCCTCATCTCACAGAGGCCACCCCTGCAATATCCCCTCCCTATCAAACCCTTGTCATTTAAACCCATTGTAGCCCTTTCTTTTGCCTGGTTCTTCTAATCTGTACCCAGATACATTGCTGTTTGACAAAGGTTCAGTCACTACTACCTTGGTCTTGATTTTACTTCTTCCATTTTCCTGGTGTTAAGACCCTGCTATTATATATATATTTTTGTAAAGGCCAGACAAGCGTGGGAAAAATGATAGTCACAGGACTAATTGATCTGATATGATACAAATAAGAATGTAGCTTTTTCTTTTCTTTATTCTTTATTCTTTATTTCTCTTGCTTTTTCATCCAGTAATATGCTAATTCAGAAATTTAGTTGATTACCAAAGGTAAGTATTCAGAATTTGATTTAAACTATTTTTGTGAAATTTAATCATATTACTGTCCGGGAGGAGTTGGGACATAGTCTTTCCATGTCTGTTCCTTCTCTGCAAAATAACATCACTTCATGGAGGATGAGGCAGATGTACTAAGTGGGAAACACCTCCACTTTTGGTTTAGGTCACGATCAAATGCCTAAGCTGAAGATGGATGGGGTTTTGTGCCTAAACATGTCTAGTAGCAAAGCACACCCCTCATACATTGGGGAAGGTCTTTTCTACTGGTGGTAATGATCTGCTCATTATGAGAGCATCTTGTTAATTATTCAAAACAGATTATTAGTAAATTATTTTGTATGCTATATTCTCAGTTTCTTATTTCTTGATTGGATTACTGGAATGTCTTCAGAGAAGAACAGAAAAAAATAAATCTCAGTTATCTTACCTGTTCTATGATGAGATTTTCTTTTAAAGGGGAAAGAATGTTATTTGAAAATGTATCTGAATTATAGTAGTAACCAGATATTTGTGCAACCATACCCACTTTCCTGTATGTTTGTGTATAGCAAAAATTAAATAAATAAAAAGATATATATATTTATATAAGTGGTCTAATAGAACAGCTGTTTTGAAATCTAAACTGAACTCTCTTCCTGCCTTATTTGAGCTTTCAAATCTAATGCTTTTTCGGAGTTGTGCTAGAATTGTAACTAAAAATCTCATGTTTATACAACATGCAAACACATACATATGCTACATATGCAAACATTATATTAATATTGAGCAGATTCTGTTGATAAAAAGATGACAGATCATTCAACAAATATATTATTTGCTGACTTTATTACAGTTTTATAAGAGGCACTGTTATAAAAATGGGTATGACATTTGAATTCCTACTTAATTGCTGTGGAGTGAACATAAAAAGATGAGAGCTTATTAAAACTCAAATGAGGGCAAGTGATAAAAGAATGATATTTTAGTGGTGCTGCAGTAGATCTGTTATCCTACAAACAAAAACAATATTTATTTATTTATTTATTTTACCAAGAAACGGGGTATAGTTTTTATGCAACTACTTTCATATCTTTCAAGCTACACTTGATATACAGGCTCTCTCCATGCCCGTGCTTTCTCCTCTGGGACAGGGGGCCTCAGTAGTCCCAGGAACCTTCTGGAGTATAACTTGACTTTTTCGCTACCCTGAACAAGATTCTTATTGTCTTTTTTGTTTGTTTGTTTGTTTGTTTTTCCACTTTCTCTTCTGCCCTTTTATTTATTTTTGAATTAGTTTATCTTTCTTCCCCTAGAATAAGCAAAGATATACACAGAAGTTACTGTGCATCAGCATGGCATAGCTCATAGCCACATCTCTGAATCCAACATACCCTATGAGATTTACTATTTGTAAACTATGTGTTAACTTTTACAGAAAGTGTTAAAATGTAACATTCATAGTTTGAATTGTTAAATATTTGAAAGTTAGGAAACACTGATCTGCATTGAATTTGTGGGTGAGCTAAATTCACAGTGAAAAAGTAATGTATAACCATATAACCAAAAACTGCTTCATACTATATGTACACAGAGAGGTAGAGATAAAGGTATACAGGAATAACTTTATTTATTTATTTTGCATTAAAGACATCATAACCAAGGCAATGCTTTTTTTTAAAAAAAAAATACCTTTTAAAATTCACTAGTTTAAAAACATTAACTTTTCTTAATATTTATATGTACATTTATATTAAATATAAATTTAAATATATTTATATTTAAATATATATTTATAATTAAATTTAAATATATTTATATTTAAATATATATTTATATTTAATATAAATGTACATATGCTGCATGTCACTGTAGGGACTCCCTTCATCTGCTCCTGAATCTCACATACTGCCACACAGACTGAAATCTACAGGGATAATATTTTTATTTAATCTACAAGGCTAGCTATACAGGGAAACTACATCAGGAATTTATCTTACCTGTATGCTAGAAAAAGTGGTCCATCTGGTTAACATTTCAGTAAATTTCAACAAAATTCTGCTTTGACAACAAGATAAACACAGTTCTCCCATTTGTCCAATGCAAACTTCAGTCACAAAGAAATGATGAGCTGCCAATGAACTGATACAGGAAACAGAACTCTTTTACATGGCTTTTCGCACAAAAATATAATTTCAATTCTGTTCTCTGGGGAGAAATCCATAATTCCCAAAACAAAGCTGTGCTAGCTTGCTACAAAATTGAGAAAAACTACTCAAATAAGTAAAATCTACCAAAAAAAGTCTCACTTTTTTTTTAATTATTATTATTATTATTTTATTTATTATTTTTTATTTTATTTAGTCTTGCTGCTCTGGAACTGATAACTTACAATGAATTTTAAATCCCCTCAAATTCAAGATCTTTCTGGGTCTAGGTTATAAATACTAACATCCAAGATAATCTCGTATTTGTATGTAAAGTATAATCATAGTATCTGGCCTTTCCTCCAAACATATATCTTGTTCGAATAATTTTGCATGATTATGCTCTGAAGAAACACATTCCAAAAACAGTAATTTGTGGAATGAAGTCAGACTAGCAGTTCAGTTTAGCTTGGTGGTCTTAAATAAGAAGTTATAGGAATAAGGAATAAGTATTCTGTTTCTACTGAGCCTCTGTGTGGTTGCAACAGCTAATACTCATATACTAATAGCAACTGTAGGTACAGTTATGTTTATGGTTTGGTTTGGTTGGGTTTGTTTGTTTTTAGTTTCTCATGTTAATTGTGAAATAGTAATATAATTAACTATTGCAAAACATCTATAAAAAGTATATATATAAAAAATATATATACAAATATTATACATATGTATGTATACATGTATATATATATGTATATATGTATAAAGCCAGGAAAGCTATTCTTATAGTATGTTTTCCCAAGAGTGTTTTTTTTTTTTTTTTTTTTCCCTACATTTTCTCTTTCTAATAATAAACTGGAATGCTGAAATCTTAAAGCACTCTTGGGGTAATACTGATGTTTATCGGCATTATCATATGTTATAATTGATGCTTCTTTTTACACAAAAATATATTTGACTATATTTTTGAGTTCTTATGTAAAGCTACCATGTTTCAGATGTTTTGACTATGTTAAGAGGAATGAGTTTAACCATATTATTCATTTCTAGGTTCAAATGTAAATAAAACATAGACAATTTTCAATTATTGTTCCATTTTGGGTAACATGCACTTCATTTCTGAGGCAACTTACATTTCTATATACATATATACATATCACAGAATCACAGAATCATCTAGGTTGGAAGAGACCTCAAGATCATCGAGTCCAACCTCTGACCTAACACTAACAAGTCCTCCACTAAACCATATCACTAAGCTCTACATCTAAACACCTTTTTAAGACCTCCAAGGATGGTGAATCCACCACTTCCCTGGGCAGCCCATTCCAATGCTTAACAACCCTCTCAGTAAAGAAGTTCTTCCAAATATCCAACCTAAAACATCCCTGGTGCAACTTTAGCCCATTCCCCCTCGTCCTGTCCTCAGGCACGTGCGAGAATAGACCAACTCCCACCTCACTACAGCCTCCTTTAATGTACTTACAAAGAGCGATAAGGTCACCCCTGAGCCTCCTCTTCTCCAGGCTGAACAATCCCAGCTCCCTCAGCCGCTCCTCATAAGACTTGTTCTCCAGGCCCCTCACCAGATTCGTCGCCCTTCTCTGGTCTCGCTCAAGCACCTCGATGTCCTTGTAGCGAGGGGCCCAAAACTGAACACAGTACTCAAGGTGTGGCCTCACCAGAGCTGAGTACAGGGGGACAATCACTTCCCTAGCCCTGCTGGCCACACTGCTTCTTATGCAAGCCAGGATGCTGTTGGCCTTCTTGGCCACCTGAGCACACTGCTGGCTCATATTAAGCTGACTATCCACCAATACTCCCAGGTCCTTCTCTGCCAGGCAGCTTTCCAACCACTCATCTCCCAGTCTGTAGCTCTGCTTGGGGTTATTGTGCCCCAGGTGCAGGACCCGGCACTTGGCCTTGTTGAACTGCATACAGTTGGCCTCAGCCCATCGGTGCAGCCTATCCAGATCCTCCTGCAGAGCCTTCCTACCCTTGAGCAGATCGACACATGCACCTAACTTGGTGTTATCTGCGAACTTACTAAGGGTGCACTCGATCCCCTCATCCAAATCATCGATAAAGATATTAAAGAGGACTGGCCCCAGCACCAAGCCCTGGGGAACGCCACTAGTGACCGGCCTCCAGCTGGATTTTACTCCATTCACCACAACTCTTTGGGCCTGGCTATTCAGCCAGTTTTTAACCCAACGAAGCATACGCCAGTCCAAGCCAAGAGCAGCCAGTTTCTTGAGGAGAATGCTGTGGGAAACAGTGTCAAAAGCCTTACTGAAGTCAAGGTAGACCATATCCTCAGCCTTTCCCTTGTCCACCAAGCGCATTACTTGTCATAGAAGGAGATCAGGTTTGTCAAGCAGGATCTGTCTTTCATAAACCCATGCTGACTAGGCCTGATTGCCTGCTTGCCCTGCAAGTGCCACGTGATGACACTCAAGATAATCTGCTCCATGAGTTTCCCTGGCACTGAGGTCAAACTGACAGTCCTATAGTCCCCAGGTCTACCCTCCAGCCCTTCTTGTAGATGGGCATCATGTTTGCTAGCCGCCAGTCAACTGGGACCTCCTCCGATAGCCAGAACTGTTGATAAATGTTGGAAAGCGGCTTGGCCAGCTCCTCCGCCAGTTCTCTCAGTATCGTTGGGTGGATCCTGTCTGGCCCCATCAACTTGTGCACATCCAAGTGCCGTAGCAGGTCGCCAACCAGTTCTTCATGGATAGTGAGGGCCACATCCTGCTCCCCATCCCCTTCCACCAGCTCAGGGTATTGGGTATCCAGAGAACAACCGGTATTGCCACTAAAGACTGAGGCAAAGAAGGCATTAAGCTCCTCCGCCTTTTCCTCATCTTTTGTAACTAAGTTCCCCCCGCATCCAGTAAAGGATGGACATTCTCCTTAGACCTCCTTTTTGCACTGATGTATTTGTAAAAACATTTTTTGTTGTCTTTAACGGCAGTAGCCAGATTAAGCTCCAGATGAGCTTTGGCCTTTCTATTTTTGTCTCTGAACTGCCTCACAACATCCTTATAGTCCTTCCGAGTGGCCCGCCCTCTTTTCCAAAGATTATAAACCCTTTTTTTTTTTCTCCTAAACTCAAGCCACAGTTCTCTGTTCAGCCAGGCTGGTCTTCTTCCACGCCAGCTCGTCTTTGGGCACATGGGGACAGACCGCTCCTGAGTCATTAAGATTTCCTTCTTGAAGAGCGCCCAGCCTTCCTGGACTCCTCTGTCCTTCAGAACCTCCTCCCAAGGGACTCTGTCAACCAGTGTCCTGAACAGTTCAAAGTTGGCCCTCCGGAAGTCCAATACAGCAGTTTTACTGGTCCCCTTCCTGGCTTCTCCAAGCATGGAGAGCTCTACCATTTCATGGACACACATATGCATTTGATTATTAGGTATATTATATTTATTTGTATTTTTTGATGACTAAGATTTAAAAATTAGCTACTTTGAAAATGTTTTAATATAATTTCACACAAAAAAAAATGTCGATGTGGATCTGTAAAGAAGCAACAAATAAATTATTAAGGGATTCTGTTGTCAACACATCTTACAATAACATACTAAATACAATGTTCTTGTCACTATTGCTAATGCATACACGTAAAAAGAAAAAAAAAAAAAAAAAGCCTTTTTAGATCGAATCCTGTAGGACTTCTGCTATTAATCTATTGATCTCAGTAGTAGCAATGTTCTCTCATAAACTTCAACCAGAAGAAGAATCAAGCAGAATATAATATGAGGGCTTCAAAATCATGTTCCTCAGAAGTGTTGTGTCACATTAGTTGCTTACACAGTTCAGCAAAAACCTTTCCTTGGATATTTTCTTTGGTGTCCTACAATTTGTACTTAGTCAAAATCTCTGCATTTCAGTGGTGCATTTTTCATTTTTCAGTAATTTTCAGATATTTTTCAGTAACTGGAAATTGAAATATTTATGAGTTATTTTTCTCTTCCAAAAGGAAAACAAAAGAGAGAGAAATTATACAGAAAGTTTCACTATTGTGGAGTAGCAGATGCAAATCCATAATTACAATGGAAGGTTTCCCATAACATGCACTATTAAAAAAAATAAAACAAATTAAATTGCTCAGAAATATTTTTTTCCTAAATTTTCTACTATGCTCTCTCTTTCTCTCCTCATAGTACTTTTTTGTTTTTGTTTTTGTTTTTTTTGTTTGTTTTGTTTTTTGGGGGGCCTTTATAACTATGGTATCCCAAAATGCCATCTGGTATTTGCATTAATATTTTATATTTATTTTCTCTGTAATAGCTCCAAAACTGGTTAGCTTAGGAGATAAATATTTCTATTGCTTCCATGGCCACTATAAAAATAAACATTTTGAAAATTTTGGAAATATAAGGAAGTTGTACAAATATTTATAATGAATTCCATCATGTTAACAAATACCATTTGAAATACATTACAATGGTTGTAAACAAAAATGTGGGTACAAAGAAAATAAATTCGAGAGAAAATCAAAAAGAATAAATACTACTGCAAAACTGAACGTTAAGAAATATACACTAAAGCATGTATTTTATCTTGTCTAGGAATATGCAGAAACTCATTAGACATTTTGTGTATATTTGTATGAAATTTTTAGATTTCAGAAAATCAGCAGACAATGGCATTTCCAGAATGGTATGTATTCAGAAGTAGTAATGATCATACTCACAAGCAGTAATCAACAAATACCTTAATTTTTCACATTTTGAACTGAATTTGAAAGTGAGTATATTGTTCAGGAGAGAGAATGAGGGAGCACAGAGACAAGTTAGAAACAAAGCCAGGGAAAGATCCAGCTAAGAAAACAAAGGTGTCCTGGGGGAATCCTGTATCTGGGGACTGTTAGAAGTATTACCCTATCCCATTCTTAAGAACTTGTTGATGGTCTTCAGTTTTAACATAAGTCTACTAGTACATTGTCTACTCCTCTATGTGTAGTATCACAGTTAGACTACTTAGCATCTAAAGCTGATCATGAAAGGTTCATTGAGAGTCATGGGAGCAGTCATTGGTGAGAAACTGCCATGACCTATGGGTGTAAAACCACCCAGAGCAATCATCTGGAGAGTACTTCTCCATCCCAGAAAGTACTTTCAGGCTGAAGGGTGTATGGCACTATGGGATAGGGGTGGGGGAAGGGAAGCATTTTTGGATTAATAATAATAATAATAATAATAATAATAATAATAATTATTATTATTATTATTATTATTATTATTATTATAGAGAGAGAGAGTTAAATAGTATTTTGAAGGTGTTATGGAGATGTGTGAAACTTTTCAGGGGATGAATAGGGGAAGGACAAACATGGGAAATAGATCAAGTTGTATTGAGAACAAGATTGAGAAAATAGAGGGAACAGAGGATATAAGGAAAAAGATTAGATGGAAAATGAGATAAAAGATTGTCCAGTATAAACAGGTTGATGATGAGTACTCTTGTCTAATCCATGTAGTATGCCTCATCTTCTCATTATTTCTATCTTCCATGTAGTTGTGTTCTCTACATTATGCAGGCTGGCAAGCAGGATAAGATGTCTGAGCACCAGCAGCTGGAGAGGCTGCAAACCTTGTAAGCCCAGGTGCCAGCAGCTGGGAAGAGTGAGGCACCTAGGACCAGCACCTGGGCTGGAGGCTTCCGTATACATATATGGGATACTCCCAAAGGCTGTATGAATATATATGCAGCTATTCCACTGGTGGACTTCAGGGTTGATCAGCTGTTGCAGAGGAACTGCATCAGGCCGGCACTGTATTTCATGTTGCTACCAATGTTGTGTGTCTGTATGGGTGTCTTGAATGTGTGGCCAGACATAGAATAGAATCATAGAATCATAGAATCATGAAGGTTGGAAAAGACCTCCAAGATCATCTGGTCCAACAAACCTTTTACTACCAATGTCACTAAACCATGCCCCTAAGCATCAAGTCCAAGCTTTCCTTAAACACCCCCAGGGACAGTGACACCCCTACCTCATTTGACAGCCCATTCCAATGTCTGACTACTCCTTCTGAGAAAAAAAAATATCTCCTAATTTCTAACCTGAACCTCCCCTGGCACAACTTGAGGCCATTCCCTCTAGTCCTATCACTAATTATCTTCAAGAAGAGGCCAATCCTCAGCTCCCCACAACTTCCTTTCTGGTAGTTGTAGAGAGCAATAAGGTCTCCCCTGAGCCTCCTCTTCTCCAGACTTAAAAAAAAAAAACAGTTCCCTCAGCTGCTCCTCAAAGGACTTGTGTTCCAGGCCCTTCAGCAGCTTTGTAGCCCTTCTCTGGACATGCTCCAGGGCCTCAATGTCTTGTAGTGAGGGGCCCAAAACTGAAGACAGTACTTGAGGTGCAGCCTCACCAGAGCAACATACAAGGGGACGATCACCTCCCTGGTCCTGCTGGCTACACTACTCCTGATACAAGCCAGGATGTTGTTGGCCTTCTTGGCATACTGCCAGCTCAAGTTCAAGTGAGTATCAATCAGCAGCCCCAGATCCTTTTCCTCTGCACAGCTTTCAAGCCACTCTCCCCCAGGCTTGTATTGTTGCATGGGGTTGTAGCCAAAGTGCAGGACCCAGCACCTAACCATGTTGAACCTCATCCCTTTGGCCTCTGCCCATTGACCCATCCTGTCCAGGTCCCTCTGCAGGGCCTTCCTACCCTCCAGTAGATCAACACTTCCCTCCAACTTGGCGTCGTCTGCAAACTTACTGAGGGTGCACTCAATTTCCTCATCCAAACCTTCAATAAAGATATTAAAGAGGATGGGCCTCAATGCAAAACCCTGTGGAGCATTGCTGGTGGCCAGTCACCAGCTGGATTTCACTCTATTCACCACTACTTTCCAGGCCCAGCCATCTGGCTAGTTTTTAACCCAGCAAACAGTGTGTGTGCAACGTATGCATTTATGCTCACCTTTTGTGCAAACATACTCATCCTGACTTGCTGGCTGAAACCTGCACCATAGTGCTGCAGCAGCCTGTCTTCTGCCAAGATACCAGGTTTAGCTGCCTCTAGCAAAGACATCAAGAATGGAAGCAGAAACCATGTTTTTGAACAATCAGCAAAAAATTAGCTATTTAACTCAAATTGTTTGAATATTAAAATACTTGTAAATAGATAGGAATTCCTCTATGAGAAATGTGACAAAATGTTTAATTGAAACCGGCATTTCCAGGTTCTCATTGTTCTTTCCCAGTTTGAATAAAAAAGTTGTGATTGAAATAGATTGCAGAAATAAAACTATAAAACTGCAACAGTGACACATAAATGACAATAAAGGTTACATTTTCAATTCAGGAGTAGTTTATATAATCAGTCAATTCTCTACAAATTATATAAACTGATGGCAGTGTTTTGAGCCACGGAGAATTTATAAAGTGAACTAGGCTGTGATATACGTCTATTCCTATATTTAGACAGTGGAGAGTTTGGGAGTGAAGTTAGGTCACAAAGCACTGCAAATGATTAAGCTGGCACAAGCCCAGGTGGAGACTGTGTCCTACTGCAGAAGGAAGTATCCATACAACCCAATGTAGAGATTCTGTGTTTATGACAAATGAAGATGACTTCTCTGTGAGACCACCAAGAAACACAAGGAGTGATCTTACTACTACCTGTCCCTCATATATCTGTGTTGAACTATATCAAGACACTAACACATAAAGGTTGGGCCAGGGTCCAAGTGAAACAGAAGAGCCAGTGGATTTCAATTGTCTCAAACTAATTTAGACTTGTTCCATTTATCTTTCCCATTTGAGACATGAATTAAAATCTGCAAAGCAAACTTATTTTGTCAAACTAAAATAACTTATGTATGCTACATATAATTTGAATTAGGTAAAATTATTCAAAACTGTCTCAGCAGAAATGCTTTCATACATTCATATTGGCACTGTTTACATGGCTTTGGAATTTAATGTCTGGATGATTCATGTTTCTGAGGATGAGAGATAACAGAAAGCTTGAAAACGAAACCAAGAAATGAAAATATATAGTTATGGTTTCTGGCACCTGTCTGTGCCTTATTCTCATACCTCTCTGTTCATTGGTGCAGCTGAAGACTGTAGCCTTTTTATTTTTCACCTTAGAGTTATTTACCTTGGTGGATGATAATATTATGAGACAAAATAAGATAGTTTCATGAATTTGAAACTCAAGGCAGTGCTGAATTCTGAAATGTGTCATGTTCTGATTGGGGCCTGCCACTGACAATGGAAAAATGGTTTCTGAGGGCAATAAAGGTGCATGGCTGTTTTTGTTTGTTTGTTTGCTTACTACTTGCTTGTTTGTTTAAATTATACCAAGAATATCATGAAAACAAGTATAAAGTTATCTGGGGATGCTGCAGAAGAAGGAAATTGCTCATTCTTTAGCAGTGTCAAATCATTTATGCTTTGAGAATCTTACAACAACATTAATGCCCCTTTGGTTGTCCTAGCCACTTCAATAAGTGAGTGATGAGGGAATACATCAATTATAAATTACGTTTACCTAAAATAACTTTTTCTTCTCTTTGAAGTTGTTTATTGTTATACTTCATAGAATCATAAAATCATAGAATGGCTTGGGTTGGAAGGGACCTCAAAGATCATCTAGTTCCAACCCCCATGCCATAGGCAGGGACACCACCCACTAGATCAGGTTGCTCAGGGCCTCATCTAACTTTACAGTCTTGAAGACCACCAACAATGTTCAGATATATGTATCACATTTTCAGGAAGCATTCCAGAAAATATGAAGGCAACGGGTTTTCTCTTGGAGGAACTTGGTAGATACGGGAAACATTTATGGAGAGAATTTCAAAGGAATCTTATTCATGTGCAAGTGTCATTCTTCTAATATCTGTAATGAATATTATTGGTTATATCTGCCCATATCTATCTTTAATGAGTAACTGAAAATGGAACATGAGAGATCTCAATTTAAAAATAAACACACTTATCCAAGGTTAGCAAAAGAAAAGTATCTAATCATTCAGAAAGAAAAATACAAAAACTGTCATGGGATATACTTCATGTAGCTGCTTAGCAGATGAACAGAAGAATCTAACAGCATTTGAGACTAAACTGAATGATATGTCTTCCCCTAGTTTCAGTTGAAAATTGTAGGCTGTACTTGTATTCATCAAGCAAAGAGAGGGAACAAGAGAGAAGCCATTCAGCATCTTCTTTGTTTCCAATAAAGCTTTAGGTTTTAGAAGTATAAAAGAAGGTAGATTGCATTCACAAAATAAATGATTTTGTGGTACAAATATTCCATTATTTGATGACCTTCTGAGTCATTAGGATGGAGTAACACACAGTTGTTCCAAATGGTAGGCATCTTTTTAAGAGCCTCTAGCTTCAGTGACTAAACTTTTTTTTTTTTTTTTTTTAGTTTAGAAACAGTATTTTGCTTTAACTGTTCCCCCTCCCCCTCCTGCCATTGAAAAACAACAGCAACAATAAAAATAAACAACTAGGAAACAGACTTTTCATGAACAACAAGACATGGAGATTTGCAAAAAGGATCTGTGGTTCCTGGTGGACCCCACATTGAACATAAGCCTGCAATGTGCGCTTCCACGTAGAGGCCTAACAATATTCTTGTCTGCATTAGGCAAAGCATTGTCATTAAGAAGGTGTGGTGGTTTTACCGTGCTGGGCAGCTAAACCCCACAACCGCTCTCTCACTCCCCCTCCTTTAGATAAGGAGGGGGAGAAGTAAAGCAAAGAACAACTCACGGGTTGAGATAAGGATAATTTAATTAAAGGGAAATAATTATAATAATTAAATAAAGACTACCATGAAATAAACAATTTAACTAAGGGGAAATAAAAGGGAAAGGGGAAAAAGGGAGGAAAACAAACAAACAAAATAAATGGAAGCAATATGGAAGTGCAGAGGAAAGAAATTACTCTCTACTTCCCACAAATGAGCGATGATTGACCACGTCCTTGAAGCAAGGCCTCAACGCACGCAGCCGGTGTTCGAGAGGAGGACCGACGTCTTCTCAACGAGAGCCCACCCCCCCCCTCTTCTTCCTGTTTCCACCTTTTATTGCTGAGTGTGACACCACATGGTATGGAATATCCCTTTGATTGGTTTAGGTCAGCTGCCCTAGTGATGTTTCTCTCCTCACTTTTTTGCCCACCCCCTAGGAGGGTTAGAGAAAGGCCCAATGCTGTGCCACTGCTGCTCAGCAGTAGACACAACACTGGTGTGATAACACTGCTGTTCCAGCTACAAGTACAGAGTACGGCACTGAATGGGCTGCTGCCGGGAAAGTTAACATTCCAGCCAGACCCAGTACAGAAGGTGATCTTTCTCCTCTCTTCACCACTGGTAAATCCATGCCTGGAATATTGTAACCAGTGCTGAGTTCCCAAGTACAAGTGAGACATGGGGTGTACAGTGAAGGGCCACAAAGATGACTAAGGGACTAGAGCATTTCTCCTATAAGGAGAGATGGTTCAAGCACTAGGACTGTTCAGCCAGAAGGAGAACAACCAGGAGAAGAGAAAGCTTGGAGGATTCTAATCACCTGAAATGAGTGTACAAACAGGACAGAAACAGGCTCTTTTCAGTAGTGCTCAGTGCCAGAACAAGAGGCAATAAGTACAAACTGAAACACAAGATGATCCATCTGAGCATCAGGAAACACTTTATTCTGAGAATGAAAGAGCACTGACACAGTTGCTCAGAAAGATGGTGGAGTTGCTCCCCTTGGCAATTTTTGAAAGGTGTCCAGACATGCTTTTGGGCAAGTGGTTATAAGTGGTTATAAGTATTTCTGCTTGAGCAGTGGGATTGGACCAGATGACTTCCAGTGGTTCCTTCCAACCTCAACCATTCTGTGACTCTATGGTACTGCAAAAGGAACAAATGGGAATAATAAAACTCCATGAACTCATCATTTTCCAAGGAAGTTAGAGTACTACATTTCTATTATTCTGGCAAATGTTTCTAAGTAAGGTTTTAAATTTACTAGCCTTTGTGATCACATAATTGACAAAAAATAGTCAAGTGCTGAATCTCCTGAATTATAAGGAGGTAGTCTACCTAGAGGGGTTTAATGCTAAGGTGATATTTTCTTATTGAGGTGTGGAAAGCTAAGGGGATACTCACACATCTCTTCATAATTCGATCTCCTTTGGGAATATATATTGATCTACTGTAGAGAAAACATTTAGTGTCATTCTGACATGCTGTTGTGGTATAACCCGGCAGGCAGCTAAGCACAACACAGGCATTCATTCATTCTTTTCCTCCCGAGTGGAATGAGGTGGAAATGGAAGGGAAAATAATAATGATAAGAATAATAATTATACATATATGCATATGTAAATCAAGTGATGCACAATGCAGTTGCTCACCACCTGCTGACCAACGCCCAGCCAATCCCTAAGCAGTGGTCCCCCCACAGCCAACCTTTCCAGTTTTTATTGTCCTACATGACACCATATGGTATGGAATATCCCTTTGACCAGTTTGGGTCAGCAGTTCCGACTGTGTCCCCTCTCAACTTCTTGTGTATCCCTAGCCTCCTCACTGACAGAGCAGTATGAGAAGCTGAAAACTCCTTGGTTCATTGCAAGTACTGCACTGAAACAACTAAACGATCAGCTTGTTATCATCATTATTTTTCTCCTAAATCCAAAATATGGCACATGCTAGTCACTATGAAGAAAATTAACTCTATTCTAGCCAAAACCAGAGCATATGCATCTACTTTAGCACTTTTTGACATACTTGCCCCAAATTTCTTCACTAATGATCCCAGAAAGCCTCACTGAAATGAGTAGCTAACTTAGCACTAGATTTGTAAATAATATTAAATTAATAAATATACTATTACATTCAGACTAGTGGTGACCTGTTGTATTATCCAGATATACTCTGTACATTACAACGTCTTTTTGATAAATCCCGGAGCTTTTAACTAACTAATGTTTTACATCCTATTACCTGAAGGAATTCACATGCCATATATTTTTATAGCTGTTTTTAAAATGATTTCCCCACAGCGTATAACATGTAGGTATAGCATTATAGCATTATTAGATTTAAACAACAATATATATGATAATTTTCTTAAGTTCTCTTAAGTTCACATACTTTCTCTGATTAGTTTAACATTTGCTGAATCCCTACTACTCCTGTATGACTGATATATGCATAGATTCCCATAGTATAGGAGTATATATCGAAATATCCCTGAATTGTAAGAGTATGAGAATTTTCTTTTAATTTTATCTGCAAGAAATCTTTAATTTTAAACAAAACATTTTGGGAATAAATTGGATTATTTTATCTGATTGTTCCTTCAATTTCATGATCAGCAAAAGTTCTTAATATTGCCATAATTTTGCTCAAGCATGTTTTATTAAGAAAATGAGGTTTTATTAACATGTGGCAATCAATGTCAAGTTTATTACAGTTCCATAAAAGGCATAAGTTTCACTCAGACTTTAAAACAGACAGAGACAGTATAGAAAAGTCAATAATATAAAAGTTAATATGCATGTTGTTGGGTTTTTTTTTCTACCTTACTCACAAAATAATGTTTAAGATATAAAAATGCTAAAATCCAATTCCCCTTGAAATACAAACTAATTTGTATTTCATTTTTTGTTATCCACTACATCAATAAAAGGCTTTTCAGATCATTCAGTAGCTCTTCCTAATACAAATAAAGGTTTACTCTAATACAGACTTTGCACTTTCATGTTCTCATTTGATGCGGTTGGAGAGAAAGAACCTTGGGATGACAGCAAGTACCAATCATGTTAGATGAGGACAAAATGTGAAAGTTTTGTCTTCTGAGGAGGGAAGCAGGCACTAAAGCAGATCAATATTTCCTGGTATGACTAATTTGAACATATTAAAACAAACATCTTGCAGAGTGTTGTTATTCAAATAGTCCTGGAGGCTTGTGTGCAGTGGCTTATTTCATAATATCGTGTGTATAACGAGGTGACCCTTGAGCAAAGAAATCAGAGCTTATATAATTCAACTGAGGTCAACAACAATTTTTAAACTGGGTTGGCCCCCAGGGATGTGGAATCAGGAGATAATTTCTAAGGCGCAGAGGAAAATTTCAGCCATCCTCTGCCTGTCTCCCTCCACTTTTCTTCTCTCTTTGTCTGTTCCTGAACCACTACCCCAGCACTTACAGATCTCTTGGCTCTGGAAGGTTTATGTAAAAGGCAATTTGTGATTTCAGCTAACAGAATCAGGGATAGTGAGAGCCAGTCATCCCAGAGTTTTGGGAAAAACAAATAAGACAGAAAAACGTTAATCTTAAAGTTGTGTAAGAAGTTTGAAAAGTGCTATCTTGAACAATGTTTCAGAAGTCACAGGCTATCGAGGGCATCAGACTCTGCCACCAAGGGGACCTTACTGAGTGGTAGCAATTCTGGCTGTAGTACAGTACCCTGTCCTGACTCCTTCACCATGTGGCCCAAGACTTCAGTGATGTTTCCGAACAACCCCACATCTATCTAAAGGTGGTAAAATTGTTTGTGAGAAACTTAAGGCTCACAGAGAGCTTTTGGACCCACTGGCCAGAACACAAGAATTAGCTAATCAGAATTGACTTTTGGTTTTCTCTTGAATTAATTATTTTCTTTCCAGTTTTCAGATATCAGAATAACTCTAAGAGAAGTCATGAAAATGGTTTGAATTGTGTCTACAAAAGCATGTAGTACCTATTAAATAGAGTTTACAAAAGTTTTCCCTCAAAAAGGGAAGGATCATTTGTAGAAAGTGGGTATTGACATCAGTGGCCAAGTTTACAAAATGAAATTATGCAAATTTTAGGAGGAGTTGGAAATAAGGTAATGTTCTCAACACAGCTTGTATGATGAAGGGAAACTTATAAGAAATAAAGATTTTTTTTAATATATTTTTTAATGTTTTTTTCATCTTGTTTGCTGTTTGTTCTCTTCAGTTTGTGTACCCTGGTAAATAGGGTAATACTGTAATTTAACTCAGTATAAGAACCTAATCTCTATTAATGCAAGGCTTGAAATTTTTCTAATAATGATATTGAAAAGGTAAAAAATGAATTTTCTGCTATGATGTACATTGAGAGAAGGTGTCTGCTCTGTCCTCCTGTTGAAGGTTAGGCATGGTAAAGCACCAGAGTGGACAATGAACTGAGTCCCATTTTCCCTGTTTCTGTAAGTAAGAGGGATAAAGATGGATGCTGCTCTGGGTCAGCATACTGTATAGGTTCAGAGCAGAGCTCTGTTTGGTGAGGTGAAGGGGAGAATGATAATTATCTGTTTATACTAATATTGAATCCAAGAAAAAAGAGTAGTTTGATAAGAGTAATGTGTCCCATGTGTCCCAATTTAGACATCTACTTTATAAAGGAATAAAGTATCTAATTATTTAGGCAATTAATTCAAATATAAAGTATTTTAAGAGTTAAGATTTAGGAAAAACTATTCTTCTGTGTGCTCTCTTCTGGTTGTTTTGTTGTTGTTGTTTGTTTGTTTGTTTTTGTTTTTGTTTTTTTTCCTTGTGTCTCCTCTTCCTCCTTCTTCTGTTCTTTTCTCTCTGAAAAGTTGCCCAATAATTTAATTTTTGTTTGGATAAGCTGGATTTAAATTGATTTGTTGTTGTAAAGAAAAATCCATCTTCTTGGTTTCTGTAGTTATAATTTGTATATTTAACATTTTGGGTTTTCAGTGCTTGAAAATGTATTGAATGAAATAGGTAAATGAACAACTTCACTTATATGTAGAAATAGATTGTAGTATCTTTTACACTTCTGAACTGTTGTAACTAGCTCATCAGCCCTTTTTATTACCCCACTAAAAATAAATAAATAAATAAATAAATAAATAAATCATGTGAACCAACCAGACTGATTGAGAATAGTTAAAATCTGACATTAGACATGATAGAAAAACATATCTTTCTGAATAATAAGATTCTTAGTTTCTGACTCTTCCTATCCCACAGGATCTTGATTGTTACAACAGAAATCTGTAAAGATGGTTTGCATTGTTATTTTAGGCTCTTTTAAACTGAATGGTCCTACACAAATGTAACAAATAAAACAGAATTAGAGATAGTATACATCTGTGTGTATGGAAAATATATTATTAATATTGTAGCATTTGAATTTAACTGAATTCAGATGAAATACAGCTGTTACTGCTGTAAATATAGCCACACTTGGTAATGTGTTTGGTCTAGTTAATGGTAATTGTTGGAACAAATCTTATTAGTGATGTGTTGCTAGCAATTGCTAGTATTCTGTAATGATGCTCTTCATTATCTTTCTGTATCACTAATATAATCACTAAGTTTCATTCAAATTAATTGCTCTTTCTTCTCTTCTAGACTCAAAAGTTAGCGACTTGGTTGAGTCTCTAGAGAATTAACTGTGATAAAATATTGAAATTGATTGTGACTGGGAGACTTAAGCCTTATAGCATTTTTGTCACCTTCACCTTTTCTTTAGTTTATTTTTATATAGAAGTTATATTGGCTTTTAATTTGCTATGTTATCTTATAACATGTTATAACAAAGCTATGCACAAAATTGAATAAAACAGTAGGAATTTTCTTCCTTTTTCTTCCCTAGTGTAATCATCCATTATATTTTATATATATATGTTGTGCATATGTTACACTTCTCTATTGATAGTACTGATATCACATTGGACTAAGTGCAGGAACATACATATATATGTATAAATATATATAAATATATATATGGAATTAATATATTTTATTGAAACAATTGAACTTTTTGACAATACTACTATACTACTAAAGAATTTCTTATGGTGTTTAATTCTCTTTATTGTTTGTTTGTTTTTAGTTTTTGCTCTTTTTTTTTTTTTTTTTCTTCAAATAACTTGCTTATTGTAATGACGGGAAAAACAGAAAGTCTTCTGCATGTCTGCAGGACTTACCCCCAGGGGAACTGCACCTGCTACTTCCCTAAAGTGCCTGTACACCAATGCAGGGAGCATGGGAAATAAACAGGATGAGCTCGAGATCTGTGCTCAGTCGCGGGGCCACGATCTCATTGCGATCACTGAGATGTGGTGGGACAGCTCGCATGACTGGAACGCAGTCATGGAGGGCTATGTCCTTTTTAGGAAAGACAGGCTGGGGAAGCAAGGGGGTGGGGTTGTCCTTTATGTGAGGGAGCAATTAGAGTGTACCCAGCTCCAGATGGGGGAGGGTGAAGGACAAGTGGAGAGCTTGTGGGTAAGAATTAAGGGGTGGGCTGGTATGGGAGACATGGTGGTAGGGGTCTACTACAGGTCTCCAGATCAGGAGGAGGAAGTCAATGAGGCCTTCTACGAGCAGCTGCTAGTAGCCTCACGATCACGAGCGCTGGTCCTCATGGGGGACTTCAATTACCCAAACATCTGCTGGGTAAGCAACTCGGCCAGGCACGAGCAGTCCAAACGGTTCCTACAATGCGTTGAGGACAATTTTCTGATGCAGGTGGTGGAGGAGCTGACGAGGCGGGGGGTGCTCTTGGACCTCGTTCTTACCAACAGGGATGGCCTTGTTAGGGATGTGAAGGTTGGGGGCAGCTTGGGATGCAGTGACCATGAGATGGTGGAGTTACAGATGGAGCTAGGCAAAGGAAGTAAGGCTAAAAGTAGGATTGCTACCCTGGACTTCTGAAGAGCCAACATCGAGCTCTTCCAGGACCTGCTTGGGAGTATCTCATGGGATAGGTTGCTAGAAGGCAAGGGTGCTTGTGAGATCTGGACTACAGTTAAGCAGCACTTCTTCCATGCTCAGGATCGGTGCATCCTGAGGAATAGGAAATTTGGGAAGGGGGGCAGGAAACCCGCATGGATGAGCAAGGAGCTCATCAATAAGATCAAAAGGAAGAGGATGGTCTATGAAATGTGGAAAAAGGGCCTGTCCTCTTGGGATGAGTATAGATGTGTTGTCAGGGCCTGCAGGGACGCGACGAGGAAGGCTAAAGCCCACCTAGAGATGAGGCTTGCGAAAGAGATAAAGGATAATATTTTTTTTTTCAAGTATGTAAACAGCAAGAGGAAGACTAGGGATAATGTGGGTCCCTTGCAGAATGAGGGGTGTGTCCTGGTCACGGGAAACGCTGAGAGGGCAGAGATACTGAATGCTTTCTTTGCTTCAAGGACACTCCCCTGGGACTCCTCGACCCTGGCAATAGGACAAAGGGTCTGGGAAATGGAGGGCTCCCCCCTGGTGGACGTTGGAGTGGTTCTGGAGCATCTGAGTGGGCTCAACGCACACAAATCCATGGGTCCCAATGGGATGGATCTGTGTGTGCTAAGGGATCTGGCAGATGTGATCACCGAACTGCTCTCTATTATCTTTGAAAGGTCCTGGAGAACAGGTGAGGTACCTGAAGACTGGAGGATAGCCAATGTCACTCCAGTCTTCAAGAAGGGCAGGAAGGAGGATCCGGGAAACTACAGGCCAGTCAGTCTCACCTCTGTCCCTGGAAAGGTATTGGAGCAGCTTGTTCTGGATGCCGTCTCCAAGCAATTGGAAGAGAAGAAGGTTATGAGGAGTAGTTAGCATGGATTCATCAAGGGGAAGTCGTGTTCGACCAACCTCATTGCCTTCTATGATGGCATCACCATGGGAGGTAGATGGGGGGAGAGCGGTGGATGTCATCTACCTTGACTTTAGCAAGGCTTTCGATACTGTCTCCTATGACATCCTACTAGCAAAGCTGAGAAAGTGTGGGATAGATGAGTGGACGGCAAGGTGGGTTGAGAACTGGCTGGCTGGCCGAGCTCAGAGGGTGGTGATTGGAGGAGCAGAGTCTGGCTGGAGGCCTGTGACTAGCGGTGTTCCCCAGGGGTCGATGCTGGGTCCGGTCTTGTTCAACATCTTCATCGACGACCTTGGAGAGGGAATAATGTCTGCTCTCAGCAAGTATGCCGATGACACAAAGCTGGGAGGAGACAAAGCCAAAGGGGGAAAAAGACAATAATACAAAACAAAATAAAACAACAACAACAACAAAAAAACGTATATACTTTATATACTACATTTAATTAAACCTGAATGCATTATTTTTTCTATTTGATAATTTTGTTTTTCTATTATTTGACAAATAGTTTAATACAATGACCTTAGATATAATCTATGTGAGACTTACTTCTATTACTTAGTCAGTTATCTTCCGGAAAATTATCAAAATAGTAATCAGTAATGTTTTTCTATATCTTAGAAGTTAATTTGTGTTTTTTGTTGTTGTTGTTGTTTTGTTTTGTGTGTGTGTGTATTGCTTTCACTAGGTTCTCTTCTATTAAGAAATAAGAAATATTAAGAAATAAAGTGGAAATGCACGTGTATACTTCCCAGCACTCATCTAAAAGATGCTGTCAATTCAAGACAGCGAATGTCAATTAAAGTAGATAATAGGAACAGAGAAAGGAAAGGATATCTAAATGCTAGGAGGTTCTTTAGTATGAATGTTGACTTGAAGAAAACCTTTTAGTATTGTTATTGTTGGTGAATATGAATGCTAAAACATGGGTTACATAGGTAAATGACAAGTTTTACTCAAGTGGCTAACTTTTATTATCAATTTAATTAAGAAAAAAATATAGATAACAAAAATCACTGTAATTTCTTGAGCTGATGAATTAGCAACAGTCATATAACAATTTCAGTTGTTAGTAATTATTTCAAGTTTTGTTTTATAGAAATAGTTATTTGCTAATAAGTTTTTCAGGAAAAAAAAAAAGTTTACCTAATGAATTTAACAGTAAAAGTATTGCATGGATTCATCTGTTCATCTTGTTGTAGTTCCACTTAATTAAAGAGGATATAGCTTCATATACAGTAATTGGGAATCTAAGAGGGATATAAATTACCATTGCTTATTTTACCAAATTGCTTATTTTAGAAAATAGCAATTTGGATCAGGAATTAAGCAAGGTTATCAGGGTGTTGCTAGGACTGCTTTGTCACTGTCTGGAGAAGGAGGAGATTTTGTTACGTGACTGCATTTGTAACTGCTTAACAGATCTCATGTCTACATTTTTCTTTCCATTAAGACCTCCTCTTTTCTCATCTGTACATTTTTTTTATTATTATTTTTACAAGATATTTATGTCATTTTCTCCTCTTGCATAAATTTAACCATATTCTTTTAGAATATGTTCTGTGTAGAGATTTCCCACTTTCCACTCTCTCACACTCCCTCTATTATAGGTCTGAAGACTGAGGTATCCCTTATGATAGATATCCTATATAAATGCACACCTACAACAGTTTCAAAGCAACTAACATTAGTGAAATGAACTGGTGAAGTAAATGCCATTTCAAGCAGACAAATGAGTGAAAAGCAGGGGGCTTCTGCTCTTGTTTAAACTGATCCTTGTTATTCAGCACTCCATATGCTTTCACATATTCACAGATAATAAAAGGGTAAATCACTGATTCAGAGAAACTGTGGAAGCTAGGCATTAGAGCAACTACTGGAATATAATAGAAGTCATGGAGAATTAAGCCTTTTATAAACTTAAGTGTCGTATTGTTATTACAAGGTTCAATCACAGCATTGCTGCTACTGAGCTGTACAATTATTAGGATGTTGAATGGCTACAAAAACAAAAGACCTATAATATAATCATTATATTTACTACTGATTTAATAGTATATTATTATAGTTTTTACTATATAGTTTTTACTTTAATGTTTATAGACCAATAATACATAAATGACAAGTTAGGGTGAAAATGACTTCATGAGGAAGAAATATATACAGTTCTAGTAAGCCATTTGTGATGTATTCATAACTTGTTTAATTTTTACAGACTGAATTTTACCTAGGTAAAAAAGTAAAAACTTAGAGTTTTTAGACTGGTATTGTTTTGAAGTCTACTTGTGTAATGCGAAAGTTGTAGAGTTTGGACCACACTGGAGACTGAAAGAAAGTTGCATTTGTTCTTAATAGTGAATGTAAAAAAAGCTTCCATTGGGTTATAAAATTTCCTTAATCTCATGATGTAAGATTTCTTGTTTGCTTGTTAGTTTGATACGGTTCCTCTAGTAACAGACATATGGAAAATTTCCTTAGCTCTAACACACTAACATTTTTAAGCCTCTGCAGTATGCATGTTTGCCAGAGGGTTTTGCTGTGTGCTGCAGTTTCTGATAGCTGAAAGGCTCCATATCCACTGTATCCATGAAGATCCAGATATAATCAGCAAACTCACCTTCCTGTTCCCTGTCTTAATTCCTGCCTGGGGACTGTTCGAATTTTTTCTCTCACTTTTTCTGTGCTATGAAAACATTAACTTGTTTTTCTTTGTTCACGTTGTTTGTGTTGCTCTGCCTTTTATATCACTATTTTTGAGTTTTGTTTCATCCCAGTAGTCTTGGTTTATGACAGAGTACCAGATGAGTCGGACTGACAGTGCAGTTAGCATTTAAAGCCTCAGTAAGAAAGTTTGTGTCACCTAGGGGCATCCAGAGTGTGTGATTCCTTTGATGATACTTCGGGTTCTTTACAGAAAACTCTGTTAGGAAACTTAGTTGAAAAAGAAAACCCAAAACATTTCAATATCTTATACCAACGGTTTACTACATAATTACCTTAAAAGTCCACTCAATGTGTGCTTCTGTCTGTAGGATGCAGATAGAATAATAGGATCATAGGGTCATAGAATGGTTTGGGTTGGAAGGGACCTTAAAGATTATCTAATTCTAAACCCCTGCCATGGGCAGAGAAACTTTCCACTAGACCAGGTAACTCAAAACTCCATTCAGCCTAGCCTTAAATGCTTCCAAGAATGAGGCATCCATAAGTTCTCTCGGGCAACGTGTTCCAGTGCCTCACCACAATCGGTGTAAAGAATTTCTTCCTTATATCTAATGTATTAGATATATATAGATAACCTAGATGATATATAGAATCATCTAGGTTGGAAGAGACCTCCAAGATCATTGAGTCCAACCTCTGACCTAACACTAACAAGTCCTCCACTAAATCATATCACTAAGCTCTACATCTAAACATCTTTTAAAGACCTCCAAGTATGGTGTCTCCAGCAATTCCATGGGCAGCCCATTCCAATGCCTGACAACCCTTTCAGTAAAGAAGTTCTTCCGAATATCCAACCTAAAACACCCCTGGTGCAACTTTAGCTTGTTCCCCTTTGTCCTGTCACCAGGCACATGGGAGAATAGACCAACCCCCACCTCTTGACAGCCTCCTTTAAGGTACCTTTAGAGTGTGATAAGGTCGCCCCTGAGCCTTCTCTTTTCCAGACTGAACAATCCCAGCTCCCTCAGCCGCTCCTCGTAAGACTTATTTTCCAGACCCCTCACCAGCTTCGTCGCCCTTCTCTGGACTCTCTCGAGCACCTCGATGTTCTTCTTGTAGCGAGGGGCTGAAAACTGAACACAGTACTTGAGGTGCGGCCTCACCAGAGCTGAGTAAAGAGGGAAAGAGGGACAATCACTTTCCTAGCCCCGCTGGCCAGACTGTTTCTTATGCAATCTACTGCTGGCCTGCAGGTCCAAATCTACCTTTTTTTTTTAATTTACCTTTTTTTTTTTTAAAAAAAAAAGTTTAAAACCAAGGAGTTTAGTTTACTCCTTGTTCTATCACTTCACATCCTGATAAAATGTCCCTCTCCTGCTTTCTCAAAGACCCACTTTAGATACTGGAAGGCTGCTGTAAGGTCTCCCAAAGCCTTCTCCAGGCTGAATAATTGCAACTCCCTCAGTTGGAGTTACCTGTCTTCATAGGAGAGGTGCTCTATCTCTTTTATAATCTTCACGGCCCTCCTCTGGACTCATTCTAATACATCCATGACTCAAATCACAGATACATACATTTTTTGGTCATTAAATAATAACATCTTCACCGAATCACAAAATCAAAGAATAGTTGGAGTTAGAAAGGACCTCTGGAGGTCGTCTGGTCCAATCCCAATGTTCATCAGAGCACCACTCTTCTTTGGCTTTTCCATCCCTTGGGGGAGGAGATTATTGTCAATGAACCACCTGGACTACTTCTGTGCTGCTGTGTTGTCCCATCACCATATATCAAGTCAGTTGAAGTCCTTCATGAAGATCTAGGCCTGCAAATGTGAGGTTGCTTCTATCAGTCTGTACGTCAGGTGACCTGTAAACTGATAACTGCTATAACGCCACCCTTACCTCCTGTCTTCTCTTTAATCGTAACCCATAAACTCAGTGCTCTCCAGCTGCTCAATCACATAAAGGGAAACTCCCTCTCTTCCCAGCCTGTCCTTCCTAAAGATCTTGATCTCTCCATTGCAATACTCCAGTCATGTGGTGTCATCCCACCACATCTCTGTGATCCCATCAAGACTGTAGCCCTGCAACTGCACACAGATTGCTAACTCACTATGTTTATTTCCAATACTGTGGGCACTACTACACAAGCATGTTAGAGTGGCATCCTAGCGTGTTGACTACTTGCAAGGGTTTGGAGGATCCTCTTCAAACAATGATTTTAAACAATCTGAGACATCTCTAGAATACAAATTAGGCTTTTTGGATTCTTTCAGACCCAGAAGCCTAACTTGCATCTGGTAAAGGATAACCAGTTGCAATGGAAACTTGAATGTGCCTCAGAAGGAATGCTTGCTCTGGCATTTCTTATCACCATTATTGCAGAAAAGAATTGTTAGTAGACCAAACCAGAAACCAAAAATTTTGGCCATTTTCCTCTGAATACTGAAGGAAAGAAAAATAAATAAACAAATAAAATCCTTAGCTTGGTTCTTCAGAGAAATGGGATTACAGTTAAAAATTTCCCTGCTTGGTTGCTTTTCCAAACTTCTTCTAGGAATTTTAAAATAATGAGATAATATTTATTTGTGATAATATTTATAACAATATTTAAATGTGAAAATTAAATAGCCAATACCTCCCAGTATTTACTTTCTGTTATCCAATAGTATACTCCTCCCTTGACCCTTAAAGACAGATAGATGGATTGTTTAGACCTTCTCCAGATTTCCAAGTCTTTCAAGAACACAGAAAGAGAATATTACCAATTTGGGAAAGAAAAAAAATTACTTAGGTGATTTTCTATGATGTTCTCAAGCTACAAATAAATACTCCATAGAGTAGCTTTCTGGAGGAATAATCTAATGTACAGTACTGAACATGTGTTCATTGAAATGTCAAATGATTTTGAATTGCATGGAGAGGTAAGACTGGAGACTGAATCATGAGCAGGTTAAAAGCAGCAAAAGTGATCCATAATCAATGAATGCATTTTTTATTTTGCATAAAGCTTAAGTGTTATTTGATTTATAGAGATGGTTTCTTGAATGGAGTAGTAAATTGTAGTTATAGCTTCATTATAAGGAAGTAATTTTGTGACTGTTTTCCTTATATGTCTATGAATTAGTTAGAAAGCTAAGGGTTATTCAGTTCCAGAATTTATATTTCTAATAATATTCTCCAATTTGCTAGTTACTTCTATCTTTCTTTTTATGTTTATGTTTTCTCCATAAAATTGGACTGTAGAAGTTTTGTTTGTCTGTTTGCTTGTTTTGAATGAATTTACTTATTCCCTGTTCTTAAGCATTTCTGTCACTTTGCCTTGAAAAGAAACAGACATTAAGAAACAGGATATTAAGAAACAGATATTAAGAAATCTAAAGACAATGAGAAAATTTAGCCATCTTTGACATCTTGACATTTTTGATGCAAACAAGACTGTTCTAAATCAGCAATCGGCTCATAGAGTCTGAGAATGGAAATGAGAAAAGGAATGTTTTCTCAGTGCTCTCTGCAGGTTCCTCTTTCATCAGATCAGGGGTTAAACGCATTTACAAAACAGTAGGAGAGAAATCTTGTATCGTCACAGTGTGTTCCTAGAGAGTGTTCAACTTTATACATGCTCTTGCAGCCCACCTGGAATCTAAAATGCAAAATAAAATAAAATAAAATAAAAATCCTTTCAAGTAATTTTGTCTTTGACACTAATTATAGTGGATAGTGAAATGTGGGAAGCAAGACAATGTTTCCTAGTCTCCAGCTGTCTGGCATATCAGAAACAGAGGAAGTAACAAGTTTCAGGAAAGAGCCCAAACTAATGAAGGTTGTAGGTAATGCAGAAGTAATGTTTTGGCCTGGGAGTATGGGGAATGGAGGCTAAGGTTAAACAAGTCAGCAGTATGTAAGCTTAAAACACCCTTTATTCTGTTATCTTGTCAATGTATATATATATATATACATATATATATATATATGAGGGGTGGGGGACAGAAGGATGTAGCCTACCTCTTCTCAGTGGTTTGTGGGGACAGGACAAGGGGCAATGGCTGCAAGTTAGAGCACAGGAAGTTCCGCACTGACATGCGAAAGAACTTCTTCACGGTGAGGGTGACAGAGCATTGGAACAGGCTGCCTAGGGAGGTTGTGGAGTCTCCTTCTCTGGAGATATTCAAGGCCTGTCTGGATGCCTACCTGGGCAGCCTGCTCTGAGGAACCTGCTTTGGCAGGGGGGTTGGACCCGATGATCTTTCAAGGTCCCTTCCAGTTCTGTGATTCTGTGATTCTGTAACTGGATGGTTCATAAGACTCATCTTAATTAAAAGTTGACAAAAAGTTACCACTTCCACTTCAAAGCATGCTCGAGTCTGATGAGCACACATCTCATGGTGTGGTGTCTATGGCATGATCTGTTCATCCTTGGAAACTGTTGTAATGGTTTCTGTCAGCTGGTTGGTTATCTAGGATCACTGGTAAATACTTGTAGATTTTATTGTCTATTTTGTCCTCAAATATACAGCAAGGACAGTAAAGTTAGAAGGAGTTTGATAAAATGGAGAGAGAATCCTTCAGTAACAGAACAAGGCTAACACATTCTAAATATTGTAGATAGTGGCTGAGAAAGCAGTAAAATTATCATGAACCACTGCAGAATACATACAAATAAAATGTTTGATTTTCTATCTCTTGCTTGGGATGAAAATTATTACTTAAAATATAGCATGTACATTGATTTATTTTTTTTTTCATTTTAGACTTTTATTTCTATTTTTATTGCGTTACAGAAACTCAACTTACTGTATGAAAGTGTCGATTTCTCTGACGGTGGGTGAAAATGACACTGGACTCTGCTACAATTCAAAGATGAAATATTTTGAAAAAGCTGAACTTAGCAAAAGCAAGGAAATCTCATGCCCTGAAGTAGAGGATTTTTTATTTCCATTTAGGGAGCCAGAGATTCTATGGTATAAGGTAAGCAACCCAATAAGTTTTCACCTTCAACAAGCTATTACACAATGTTCTGATTTTTTTCATGATCAGAATATGATATGAAGCTTGGATTGTTTTAAAATCTGTTAAGAACAGACAACAGATTTGAGGATAGAAGAGAATGAATTAACTGACTGAGAGCAATTCAATTGCTTCCTTGGGTAAATTTTAGAGCTGATGTTTTCTTAATATCCATTTATAGATGTCACAAATAACATCTTTCTGCTAACAAATGAGCTGAAAAAGAAAACTGCTACCAGTCCAGGTTTATTTAATATGTTAACATAAAGCCACGAGAGCTACATATACAACAACTGCTTGTGCCATATCAGACTGAAGATTGTGTCTCTGGAAACTCAGACATAACAAATGCTTGGAAAAATATTACTAGAATAACTACACATAAAATTATCTGAATGAACGGCTTAAATTTGCAGCATAAAATTCAACAACAACAATAACAATAAATCCCTTCTAAACAGTTAGTCTTGATATATTTTGGTTTTACTTGCAACTATAGATGATTTCATAGTTTTTATCAATAGCTTTATTTCAATACTGTGTATTGATTCCTGTATCTTTACTTAAGGGTGAAATACCAGGAAACATGGCTACCTGTGGGCATCTTATAAGAACCGCTCTGAACAGCAGCTTGATTTCTGGGTTTCTTACCATTTGCAGGAAGTACTTAATACCTCAGTAATATAGTACATACAGTTTTACCCCCCCCCCCCCCCCCCAAAACAGTTCAATAAATCTGAAAATTAAATTCTGAGTATTGTACAAATATCTGTGTATAGAGGAACATCCTAGTATAACTACGTATAATTCTATTCTTTTTAAAGTCCAGTAATTTACCTGATAACTTATAAATTTTAATATAATACCATAGTCTGGTATATATATAATACCAGACTATGGTATCTTTATATATATATATATTTATATATATATATATATATATATATATGGTCTAGAAGGAATCTGGCTGAAGTAACTGACTTAACATATCTAAGATGAGAGGTATGTCACCAATTATTTGCTTACATTCATCTCTTATTTTGTGTGTATAAAAAACATACCAGAAGATTTATCAAATTTAAAATTTGATAAAAAAAATTATGTCTGGCTATTAAAATATATCAAAATATTAGCTTTTAAGGATTTGTTGACAGCAGTTATCTGAAAAAACTGAAACAGCCTCTAATATTTTAACATTAAAAACCAAGCCCATAATGCATAGACAATGATTATGCTAGGAAAATCAAGTAAAATACTCCCTGACAGTACATTAAAAGATAATGTCTTATGAAAAACATCAACCCTTTTCTTCTAATAACTTTGCTCAGACATGCAAAGACCTAGGGGAAAACAAACAAAGAAATGAACAAACAAACAAAAAACAAGGAAGTTATTTCAAGTATCATCAAAGTTACTCAGGTGAAAATTATCATGTCAAGGAGTCAAAAAAACATGCATGCAGAAAATGCCTCTGTTAATGCACAAATGATAATATTTTGAAAAATTTGAAATTCTGATTTTTTTTTCAGTTATGTAACTTACTTATTACTAAGAATTCAGATAATTTTGGTTCTAAGATACATACAGAAGAAGTTATCTAACATCATTTCTCCTTATTCCCAACTTCTTCTATTTCCCTACTTTTTTAATTGTAACTTTGTTTAAAATAAATAAACATGCAACCCTATCTACTTGTAATACAACAGTCATGTATCAAAGACATGAGTGTAATGAGAAGTAATTAAATGAAATAGAAATCCCTCAACAAACTAGTGTCAAAACCAAACCAATAAATAAATAAATAACACCAAATGAATATTTATTTATTTATTTATTTATTTCTTAACAGATAGAAAATATTATCTCAGTTTATAAAATTATATGGTCTATTTTTCTTTTTAACCAACACTTAACTGAACTGGATTTTGAGATTTTTAATGTACCTAAAGTTCAAAACTGTCCCTAGTTCTTGTCTAGCTTTCTTGGCTTTGAGTAGCACTGTCAATTTAAGTGTAAGAATATAGTCACTGAAGTGTTATGTTATCTTTAAACAGGAATGCAAGTCAAAGACATGGAGATCAAGTATTGTGTTTAAAAAGGACACACTTGTCATTCGTGAAGTTAGAGAGGATGACATTGGAAATTACACTTGTGAGGTAAAATATGGAATCTTTGTTGTCAGAAGAACTACGGAATTAACAGTTACAGGTAATCACAGGCTCTTACTATCTATTATATGCAGGAAAAAAATAATTTTGTGACTAAACAACCATTCTGTGATTACGTGATTTGAGTTGTGAATATCTGAATCATTATAACTACAGAAACCATTCTTGCACAAAACCTTGCTGTGCTTAGGCAGGAATGGTCAATCATCGTGGTTGTCCTGAATGCTTCACAATAGTATGTGTAATATTTTGATTAAGTCTGAGTTTTGGTGTATTGCAAAAACTTATAGATAGGCCATGTTTTTGAATGGAAAATATAGTCAAGGACTATAAGAAGAATAAGCTGAAGACAACTTCAGCAAGCATTAATTCTAGAAAAAAAATAATAAAAAAATCATGATTAATTTGTTGTTGTTGTTAAATGTCTTGGGACATGAGAGTAGTTATAACTATAACCCAATAACAGTAGGTCTGATTGCCCTGGGACATGAGATGAGTTGTAACTGTAAACCAATAGCCTGGAAAGATCTGTGCATGTATATATATAAGGGTTAGCGTTCAAACAATGCATAAATGAATAGCATTCTTTCTCTGTTATTCTCTGCTGCCTTTTCTGTAATTTATTGTTCAAGAACTTCTTGATCTCAATTTTGTGTGCAATCATAACCAATTAACCTGTTTTCCATTAGTCTTTTTTTTTTTTTTTTTAAATACATTTATTTGGGGCTTTAAAGGTATTTTGAAGTACCAAATTCCACAGAGTAATTACATAACATATGTAAAATATAATTTAGCAACCAGCAATTGAAGATGAATTTAATATAATCTGCATTTAAAGCTACCATATCAATACTTAAAATTCCTCATAGATGAAAACAAAATAGGAAGGTTCACAGCTGAAGAACAGTATGAAGAACAGTCCATTGGCTTTTCAGTTCTTGACCGGACCTCTAACATCTATTTAACAAGCTTTTAAAGAGTATAGCTGTATGCTTACTTAAGGCAGAGGATTAACCTCTAGAATTATAGGATGACGTTGGAAGGCAGGAATACAACACAATCTATATAACACTGTGCAGTTCAACAATATATTGAATATACAGAAAAAGAAGGCAGAAGCAGTATTTCCCTGGGAAAACCAAGGTTAACTAGATTTGCGTGGTTCACACCAACGTTTGTGTATATAAACTGTTGTATATCAGCTCTCTCAAAATATCAAATAAAACAATAAGCAAATCTTAGACAAGGAGTTCTGTGGGCTTATTTTTTTTTTTTATTTTTTTTTTGGTTTCTTTCTTTTTAGTATCTAATATATAAATATTTTGCATGATGACAATTAGAAACCACACTTACATTGTGCATTAGATTGACTTGAACAGTTTCTCTTTATGGTGAAAAGTTTGCTTTCTATTTTGATGTGTCCCATTTACTCCACATTATCAGAAATTAAAATGAATTATGGTTTGTAATTTTCTTCTATTAGAAGAAAATGTTTTCTATGGTTTGTGATTTTCTTCTTTCTTCAGTCTGGGAATCATACTGTTTATGTTGTTTTGAGAGAATTCAGGCAATCAATTATATTTAAATTCAATATCAAGGATATCTTCATATGTTTTCTATTGTTTGGAATTGATTTATTTAGTCAGTACAGACAGGAAATTATTGTCTAATGATTAAGCTCACAATAAACATATCCTAATTGATTCTCATGCATATAAGGCAGAGATAATAATAATATAATTTGATTTGTACCAGGAGGTTGTCAATTACCTTTTGCAATATATGATGTATAGACTTAAAGAGTGTTTGCTCATTCTTCAGGTGATTCCTCCTGTCCCTGTGGGTGATGCTCCACTGTGATTTCAAGTAGACTCAGAGAGGGGAGAAAGAAAAGTGTTGCAACCAGATGCATGTTGCTACTTGTAGTTTCAAAAATGTAATTCATCACTTGTGTTGGTAGTTCAGTGTTTAACTGGACAGAGACAGAAAGAGACTTGGTTGATTTTGATGTGTTAAAAATGAATGAATGAATAAGGAGGGAATTACATAACTTCCACCTCTGTCACCCCTGGCAGATGTAAAGATAACCTCCAAAGCAATAAGCTGCTCGGACAGTACTGGTACAAACAGATCTATCCACAGTACTAATTTTACTAATTTTATACTAAAACTAGTAACATCTTGATAAGACTTTTTATCAATGCTTTATAGGAAGAGATTTGAGCTTTACAAGCCAGCCTTATACTTTGTGCTGAAAAACAATTTTTGTCCTCAAAATACGTTTAGGAGTATTTAGAATGGGTGGGTTGTGGGTGAAGGTGGAGGGGACAGATCGCTTGTTTTGAAATAGAAATTAGACTTTAATTAAGAAAATGAGAAATAAATGTTCCAAATGTCAAATTAATGGCAGAAAAATTAATTGCTGATTGATTTCTTTATTATATTAATGAAAATGTAATTAATTAAAACTAAGCAACTATGTATCCTTCCAACAGTTTCTGATGTGCCTCCAGGCAGTATTGATAAATGATGACATTTGTGTGAACTATTGCTAAGAACAAATTTAATCATTAAGGATCAGATCAAAAAAAAAGTGAGAAAATATTTCAGAGGCATTTGATTTTTTTCTGCCAAACATATTAGTGAGTTACAATAAAAGAAATACAAAAGTATGAGCAAGCAAGTAGTTTTGAGAATTACCAATTTGTCTCTTGCTTTCAAAAATCCTTAACATAATGGAGCTTGTGATGTGTTTATCAAAATGGGACTCATGAAAAATAACTCTTGCTATTCATTAGCATTACCTTATCAGGGTTCTCCGTGCCACCAATATCACACAGCCATCATCAAAAAAATACTTCTTGTTTTGTTTTGTTTTTCCTATGTGCTATGTTTCCACATGTGTTTAAGATTGGAACTTGGACTTTCTACATTTCTTTCCAAGACTATCTCATCTTTCCTATAGAAACAGAAACAAATGAGCAAACTAAAATCACTTTTGATGCAAGAAATACATGAGCCAGATATTTTATATATGTAAACATTTGTATTTTTCTACAGTAACTGAAGATCCAACTTTGTGCATTATTACTAGTATGAAATCAAATGGTTTACTGTTTTGTTAAGAAATAATAGATGTCTGGTTGGTGACATAACAGGATTAAGTATGTTCTCTGTTTAGTATGCGATTAAGTATGTCCTTCCTTTTACTTAGAAGAGGCAAGGAGAAACAGAATATTGGGAGGGTACAGTTACACAATCATAGGCATATTCTCCAAACACCTAAATTTTTCATCCTTATTTGGTCTCCAAAATTAAAATTGGAATTAAAAAAAAAAAAAAAAGTTAAATGATGGTTCTGAAAAATACTATTATTTCAATGGATATCTTACCTGTGAACAATTTATACTGAAAACGTTCCTGCAGATAACAAACCAAGTTTGAACTCAGGAAGTTGTTTGGACAAATATCTCAAAATTATTTGTTGCAAACAGTCTTTTTTGTGGATGATAATTTAGATGTTATATAACTTAATCAATCAAATAAACAAAAACCTGTTAAGTCTTTCCTCCTTTTGTGGGATAGAAATTATGCTCAGTCTTTCTCTCTCTGATTTCTTGTACTACTGTATGTAAATAATATCTGTTCTTAATTTCAAATACAAACAAGTTTGAATCTCAGAGTTTAAATTCATTCATCACAGATCTACCTTAAAACACAACGGCAGACGTAATACTGAGGTGCCATACAAATACATGTGGAATGTACCCAGTAAGTATGTTGAAGGTACACAGATATTCAGACTAACCTTTACATCCTGGTGATTTTTAAGACAGGATTGGGTTGATATCTTAATAAAAACGGAACAATAATATAAATCTCACTAATGAAGAGAAGATAAGGTGTGTTCAGACAATATCGAAAAGGATAGAAAAGTTTTTCTTATAAATTTATAAAACTTATAAGAGAACTTATAAAATTTATCTTTCTGTTATTATGCATAAGAACTAGGGTAGAAGTTAGAAAGCCTTCACAAGAGTTTGGTGGAAGAACCGGGCCATATGCGTAAGGAACTGTGATATGGTAAATTAAGGGCAGCTCCTGGATGATTTAAGGCAGACAGAGGGTGAGCCAACTATGACATTGGTGGGACATGTCAGCAGCCTTCCTTCCTCATCTCTCTCTCTTTTTGGATGATGTTGTGAAGACAGTTGACTTCAAGATCACCTTCATTTTCCAGCACTTTGGCAGTCTTGATGTCTTCTATACGGAAACTGCTATTGCTACTGCAGACTATTAAACTATGGATATAATTATATAGGCACATAATATTCAATATGATGTTGCATATTCTTGCTATGTTAATGTTTCACATATTATATACCTCTGTATACAGTATAATATTGAACAGCACATATTCTGATTCAGAATTAAAATTGGGGGAAGAAGGAAGGAAGGAAATTCGCACATTTTTTAAAAGGCCAACTTTATAGATCATGTTCATCTCATCTAACTCTAACAATTGAAAATCAGTAAGCCATGAAAAGTGAAGATTTTCCCTCCTTTTATAGAATGAGAAAGCAAATTATGTTCTCTTAGTTTAAGTTATATGCATTGAATCTCATTTTTGATTCACCTTTAAAGTAACAACCATGTTTTATGCTTACTTTTAAGATTCATTAAAAAGAAAAACAAAACAAAACAAAACTTATTAATGGCTAAAACATTGTACGAACATTTGTAAATTACACACAAAATCTTCAAATGTTACATACCCGTTCCTTACCAAGTATATGTTTAAATTCCATTCCAAAATATGATTTATTCTTACAGTATGGATGCATCTTTCAGTTAGGATAAACCTTTTTTTTTATTTATTTTCATATTTTTTAAAAAATCTATATTTCACATTGAAAATATATCATCTAAATATTTTGAATCAATTTTCTTACTGTGGTGCCATCTGACTTAGAAAATATCTGCTTTGCAGATTACTCTAGTCTTATTTAGTTGGTAACTAAATTCAATATTCACACAAACTGTAATTAATGGTTCTTGGACTGTAGTTATGTAATTACATACTTTAAAAAGTCCTTCAATGTTCTAAAACGTTTGTAGACATTTATACCTGCAGACTAGCCAGCATTAGCAATTCTTTCTTTTATATGTTGAATTTTAATTAAAGCATACCTGCATTCTTAAATAAGGGGAAGGATTACATTTTTGCAGAATAGTATCAGTATTAGTTTAGTCATACTGCAAACATGGGTCAAAAATATTTTCCAGTGGCAATTTACTTTCACTAAATGCTAGGTTTAATAATATTGTTTCTGTTATTTATACTACCAAAATATTTGCAAGGACAAAATCTTTCAGTTTTTGTATGGTATCAATCAGATCAAATGAATTCCAATCTGGGTGAAAGAGAGAGCATATGTTTCCCCACTGCAATTTCATACAGTTGTTCTTGATGAACAACATAAAGCAAACACACCCTATCAGCCTTAATTATTCAATTCCTCCAAGACTATTTAGTTTTATATATATATATGTATATATGTATATTTTTTTTTCCATTTTGTTAAAAGTGAGAAGTTCTTACACCTTGCAGATGGAATCAGATCCAATCAGTAGGTTCTTATTCCTGAAGCCTTTCCTCAGAGATACCTTTTAGTGTATTAATAATGAATAAATCAATTAGCTCATTGATTTGCCTCCTTGAACACATCTCCTTCTGGAATAAGCAGGAATGAGCAGAATTTTAGATTTAGAGGTTTGAGTATATTGACAATCAAGCTATAATAATACTAAATTAAATCCAAGTTGATACAATCTTTTTTATTGTTTAAAATTAGCCTGTTTGGTTTAAAAATCTTTCTGTAACAACCTTGCAAGTGGCAGTTTATTCTTTTCCATCTGCTATGTATAACTTTTTCGTTCTCTAGATTTTTAGGCAAAAAAAGGAATGCAATTTGTCTGCTTACAGTTACGCAATAGCTGACTATTAGTGTTGCTTAAAGGCTGGGATTTGTTGCATAAGCTTTGTCTTGTTTGCTTTCTGATAGAATTAAGCTTCATTAGTAGAAAATCTTAAATGACAATAAGCATGTATTTTTATTCCTGAAAAGTCCATCATGAAAATAACCATTATTGACAAATAATTATAATTAAATTATATAGCTAGCCTCACAACTCATAACATTTGGGTTTCATTTATCTTTACAGAATGCATGGCCATCCAAAATATGTTGTGAAAAAAAAGGGAGATATTGTAAGTTTTAGCCTGCTTAAAGTGATCTGTATTTTAATTGGTTATGATAAAATAGGAACCCTTCTTTTTTCCCCGGAGTGTTGGCATTGATTTTTTCCAGTTCTGTTGCTCTTTCTCCTTCAATACATTCAGAGGCAGAGATGTTGCAATAGGCATTCACTTCTTTATTTTTAGCTGGTACTAAGTATGAAGAGCATTAAAGAACAAAGAGGGTTGTTTTCTAAGCTTTTAGAGCTTGAGAACAGACTCTGCTGAATTTCTGCAGCTAATAACAGGGATGAACCATTTTGGATGCACCAAGCTCCTCCTTGGTTCAGCTGATCCTAATAATTATCAGAGCTTATGTTCATTCCTTTTGTTCATCATGAATTTAATTCAACTCCAGAACATATTCAGAGAGGAATTCTATTTACCAGTATTACTCTCTGCAAAGACTAATAAAATCTAAAGCAAACAATAGACTCATTAGGAAAGCAGTATGTTCAAAATACTTATCTAGCACTTTTGTAATACATAAAATTCTGTAGGTTTAATAAATTCATATCTGAAGAATGGGTTAGGTGTGTTTGTTGTTGTTGTTTTGTTTTTAATTAGAAATGAGTGATTTCTTTTATAGTGCAATCACATTTTGTGTGGCTGAAAACTTACATGAGGACAGCAATGAACAAAGCTTTGAGCAAAAATAATTCTTGCATAGTATACATTCTATAATATTATTTCCTTCTATGTTGTTACGTTTTTCAGCTTAATAATAATAATAATAATAATTTCCATTACCCATTTTCCTCTCTAGCTGGTAGTGTATCGTCAGAAAGGAGAAGTTATCAGCCTCTTGTGTCTTTTTGTACAGGTAATACAAAAGCAGACCATTACTTGTAAAATCCTTTAGGTATATTAGAAAGTTTTGTGTTTAGTACATTAAAGTAAGTTTCAGTCTTTACAACCTCATTTTAACCATCCTTGTTTGCTATGTATCATGACTCTCAATGTATCTTCTTATCTCATACAGTGTTATTTAATGTAACAAATATATAAGCTTTGTAATATTTACTTAGGCAAATGCTACAAAACCATGTAATTGATACTGTAGTCATGACTTCTGTTGCCTTAGAGTCCTTTACTCCCTATTGACATCATGGTGTCAGTGAAAGTGGAAGTTCTTAGCACGTGCTTATCAGTAGAAGAAATCTTCTATTCCCTGAAGAAAATGAAGAATTCCATTTAAATTATCCACTTTGTAATAAGTGTAGTGTACTTCTGTGCATAGTTTTGCTAAAACTATGCCATTTTTGCTTACTTCTATCTGTTGTTCCATTATTAAGAACTTGATGATGTTTTATAATTTACATGTATATTCTATTTTTTGTTGCAGATTTATTATTATTATTATTATTATTAGCATTCAAAACAAAAATAACTCCAAAAAAAAATTGGCTTTACATCAGTTGAGAATAATTTAGGGAAAAGCCATTCCTTGGTGCGATGGAAGTTTGTGTGAGCCAGTTTCTCTTTCTTCATGAGTCATACAAGAATATTGAAATATAAGCATTTTAAGTAGGTGTTGTTACCATGGTATCACTTCCCAATGTTTCAGTTTGGTGTGATGAAGTTGTTAAGATGAGCTTCATTTTACAAAGAGAAGGAAGCTATAGACAAAAATGTAACAAAACAGTAACTGTCAGTGACTACTAAAGACACAAAAGATGTATAAACCCTTAGTTCATTAAGATGTTATAAAAATTAAATAAATCCATTCTTAAGGCACTCAAGATGCTTGTTAAGCAGCCTTTTAAAAAGCAGTTAAATGACATTCAGTGTTGATGTTTCATGTTATTGCTATAGGATCAGAAGATCTCATTTTAATTTTACATTCCCCTAGAATTTGTTAAATCCAACAATATTTTCCTAACCTAGCATTTATCACTTTCCTAGTTTTTATTTGAAAGTTTTACGTAATTTATGTGTACAGTGGAGTCTTCTAGGATGGTATTTTAATAAACTAGTGTACAATGTGTTGAAGTCTGATAGCATATAGACCCAGAGTTGCCTCTATCCTTAAAATCTATATACCTCCTCAAAAAGTCTGTACATAATTGCAATAAATGAATATTTAGTGTTAAGATAGAGAACAAACTTTAACATATAATAAAGTAATGGTAGTATTAATAAGAGTCTCACTGGTACTTTTTGGCACATTGGATGTCATGTTTAGGTTTATTGTTTAAATAAACATTATCATTTCATATCTTCCAGATTTACCCAGTGGTAAACTGATTGATCCCATTCTTATCCAGCATGGAAAAAACACCTATTGGCTTACTAGAAAAAATGCTAAAATATACTTAAAGCTCTAAAGACAAATCTAGGAAACTTTATCTGAAAAAGTTTAAAAATGAAAGATATATGAGAAGGAATGGGAATGAATAAATCAAAATTATATCATAATTTAACTTCTGATGTTTCATTTATCTGTGTGAGAGCTTAATATACAAAAACAATTTCACCAGCTTATTTTTTTTTCTGTGAGAAGTTGATAACACATGGTAATTGTTTGAATATGAGAAAGAAATTGGAACCAGCAATGACATTTTTTTCATTTCCTTAACACAGTTTTTCTTTTCACCTTGGAGTATTATAATCACATCCAGAACTACAGTAATTTAAAAATATGAGCTATAACTTCATAGAAACAAGACTAAAGAGTGATATAAAACAGTGGAGTTCATCCATATTCTTTATACGGTGTAGAGATGGGAGAAATAGAATGGAAGGATGCCTGTGAGTTTCCTCCCTAAAACATTGTCTCTCCTCACTGCATCCTTTCCATGTTAAACAAGATGATGCTATTTCTCCAGATACAGCAGATGACATGAAACATTCTCAGCCCTTAATAAACCCTTTATGGACTCAGCAGTCCTGTAGCATAATTTTACTCAAGTAGTGAGAGGTTTATTAATGACGAGTGCATGATCTGTTGAGTGTTTTCCTTTAGAAGTAAGATTCCTCTTGCTTAAATTCAGTATTTATGGCCATTTCTGTATGAGCTAGTAGCTCTTTACAGCAATTGCATAGCATGATTCATCTCCTAATGCCAATGTGTAAAACATCAAATGAATTGTTATGTAAATTCCTACTTCTGTCTCTTGACAGACTCAGTACACTATCAAAAGAGCTTTGGGTAACAAGGGTTCCTTAAGCCATTAAAATGAGTCTATAAATCATTATAGTTTTATAATATAAAAATCTAAATAAACTGAATCCTACTTTTTACTGTTTTACAGTTGCTATGTTTATAATCTTTGGAAATGGCAAGCTGGCTCTGCAGTTTTTAGACTGAGGTGTACAGCTGAAAAAGAGCTTTCAGTTATACAAGGCTGTCTTCAGATCTCGGGGGCTTGATATACTATCTGGTCTAATAAAATATATTGCTTCTACCTTGTTTAATCTAAGCCATCATGTCTACAACAGCATTACTATTATCGTTTTTCATGGTATTTAGGTTTTCTTAGGATGGAACCACAGCATGAATCTCTATCAAGTAGATGCATTGTGGAAGAAAGTATAGGTTTTTGTTTGTTTACTTTTTGAATACTATTGCTTTGATTCATTTTGGCCACTAGGATAACCTGTGCTTCACAGGTGTTCATATAGAGTGTACCCTTTTCTATTCCGTGTTTTATTTGAAAGTGATGCTTGTGGTTACAAGACCACCAAAAACTTTCCTTTTATATTTCACTATTCTGAATAGAACTCAAATTAAACATCAAGTAATTGATAACTGAAAACAAAAGTTTTTGTTTGGGAGCAGCAGTAAACAGAATAAATGTTTTATTAGTAAGTAGGTGGGATACAATGTTTCAGTGTAGAAATGGTACATTTATTTTAAACTGCTATGTTTATTCACTGCTTATCAGTGTCTTCTGACAGGGCATTTTTACTGTTTATACCAATTGACAATGATGCCTTGGTGAATGAAGAACCTGAGGAGAGATAAGGCTTTCATTTTGTTCTCCAGGCTTTCATTCTGAGCCTCCAGCTCCTGGTCTCATCCAGGCAAATCATGAGAGGCAATCATCTCCTGCTTCATCCTCAACCCTGTGTTCTGCACTGCAGTCCATGCACCAGCTGCCCTGGAGCATCCCATACAGAACCTCTCCTAACACACACCTCTCCCACTGGGGATTTAATTGACCTCTCTCACTTTGCAAAGCCTGTCCTTTGAAAGCACAGGCACTTTGGCTCTGGGCATCTCTTCAGTGATGCTCTTCATGTGTGGTGGCAGTGGGAAGCTCCCAGGGCACACCAACACTGCAGGGCTGAAGGGAGTCCTTAAACACCAGGTATAGAACCCCTCCATGAAGCAGCAAAGCCTTGCTGTAACCCTGTTTAGATTTTTCAGTTTTTTTGTTCCTTCAAAGCAATTCCATTAGTTTTTTTGTTTTTCAGAATTTTTGAGCTAGCATTCAGAATTCAAAAAGTCACTCATGTATAACTTGTCAAAGGGCAAAAAATGCATTGTGATAAGCTAATTTAAATAGAAATAGGCTCATTCTTTTGTGTGGGTTGCATATGCATTTTGATATGGATTTTTTTCTCTCTCTCTCTTTTTTTTTTTTTAATCTTGATTTTTATGAGCAAATTCAGTTTTGTGAGGAGCTACCCCGACACCTTCAGGAAAAAGAAAAACAAGGCTAGGTGAACAGTTTGTCATTTTTTAGAGCTGACAATATCTAGACTTTGCTTTTTGGTAACACTTAAAGAATGACAGTTTCTTAGGATGAATGGGAAGGAAGGAACAGAGATTAGAGAAGGATAGACACTTGCAAAATATGGATAATGTCACCTTTACTGGAAATTATGTGATCATAACAAGAAAAGCATTTGTTTTTCCTTACTCTTGTACACAAATAAGAAATTGTACACTTGAAAAGAAATAGAACCATGCAGCTACTATTCTGACAAAGACAAGCTCAAAAGATTGAAGGAAAAAAAAATATTTGGAAGAGCTTTTCTGGCTTCTGAAGTCAAGGACATTTCACAACATGTTTGCGTGTGCTCTGTACTGCCTTATAGTAATATATTATAAATGTTAGTTGGCAGATTACATCTCATATATTCAAAAGTGTAATTCTTTACTGTTCTGCTCTAGGTGCCTTCTTGTCTATGTGGTTCATGAACACCCTCATGATCTGTCAAAATAGATTTGAGATGCACATAAAGCTGAACGAATGATGATTTACAAACTCCACTCAGGAAGATAAACAGGTATATACACCTGCCATGGTGTATATATGGAAGCATATATACAGGAAGCATAAACCACTGAAAATTCCTTACTTTATACTGCAGTTTATGTATGCTGGAAGAAAATATTATCTTTACAAACAAATTGGAGGTCCCGTTATTACTTAATAATTCCATAGGAGACATAGCATCTTCTTTTAATTGTCTGTTTAGCTTTATTTATTTATTTATTTATTTATTGAGGTATCTTTTTAAAACAGCAGCTGTGGAAAATTAATTCAGCTAAGATAAAACAAACCAAAATGATATAAATTATGCTTTTAAGACTTATAGACCAAATTAAAAGGCTTTCAGACTTGAAAATATTATTTCAGTTTTTGATTATATGGTACATTAATACTTCTAATATAAATAAATAAATAAATAATGTGAGCTGACCCAGTTCCCTTATTAAACTGAGTGTTTCATAGTATCGAAGTACAGAAAACTGTACTTTGTACATAGCATCAAACTTGCATTAACTTGATTTGTATTGACTATACCAAGTCAATACAAAAGTGATGAATCTAGTTCTGAGGATTTTAAAAGGATTTTGTGAGCAGAAAGACATTTTTAATAAGTAAATTGTTACACAGTGAATAGCTGCATGTGTAGAAGGTCCTTATAGTTCCTAATCTTGTACATTATTGAAGTATAAATTGAAAGAATAGAGTAGGAAATGTAGTCCTGGCTCAAGAACTAAAGTGGAAGGGGTTTTCATTCCTATTTGTTGTGTCAGTTGATAGCATTTAGTTAAATTAACTGAAATGCTGTGCAATTGTAAGAATATGGATTGCTAATTCAACAGACAATTCAAAAAGGTATTTATTCTGTTAGACAACTTTCAGCATTACTGAAAAGCATTACGTTAGGATAGAAAATCAGTTGTATTCTGAAATTTCTGTCACTAAAAAAGAAGCTGGAATAGGTCTGCCATAGAATCAATACACCAAAGGGGGTTTATGTTGTCACTATTTGTATCTTCCTCTTTTATTTTAGTCCATATAGGGTCTTGAAAAAATAACAATAAAAAAAAAGCCTTTTTTAGAAAAAAAAAAAAAGTTTTTTTTTACATATTCAAGTATAAGGCATAGTCAAATGCCCTTGAAGCTAGTTTTACATGCTAAACGTTTAATTAAAAATAGAACATTCAGGTGAGTATAAGGGGAATAAAAGAAATATCAGTTAAGAAGACTGAAATCCTTGTCATGTGTCAAGTCTTATGACAACACACAAACTGTGATGGTATGTTACTGAACAGGGTAAGTTTCTTCAGTCCTAATACAAAGTGTATGCAGCCTTGAAGTTATAAAATTTTAAGTCAGTATTTCAGTAATAATTGTTTCTGAGATCTTAGTAGACACTTAAAAATATTCAAGTGTTTGTCTTTAAACACATATGCACACACATTCAATAAAGGTGAATGGAGCTCCCTGATTAACAGTCAATAGAAAACATTCACATTTCAAATGTGAATACATTTGAAACAAATTCCCTTTTCCTTCTTCAAAATTGGTGTCAACATTTTTATCTGGGTGCAGGAGAAAAATGAAGGGAAGGAAAGAGAAGCAGGAGGAAGGGGAAGAGGAGGAAGATAAAGAGGAAGAAGAGTAGGAGAAGAGAAGAATAAGTTGCCTGTGTGTTTGACTGGGGGGAAAGGGAGATAGGGGTTTTTGTGTGGAATACGTATTTTTTATGGGATTTAGCTGTAGTTAACCATAAGCAAATTTTTTTGCAACAGGTCTTTGACGAAATATATGGGATTTTCTGCCCTGGATGGAAAAAACACTTTTTAACAATAAAAAGCTAATATGAGAATCCTGCTAGTGATCTAATATTAGATCACTAATTAGATCACTCCTTTATGAAATAAGTGATTTTTTTTCATTCCTATAGTAATGCACACACTCTTTTTATCCTAAATAAAATGCTAGTTTTGCTGGGGACAAGGGAAAGTGTTGCTGTGAATTGAAACCTAGGCAGCAGCACGGGAATAAAGACTATTTCTTTAAGAAAAACTTATCTTTTCTTCCACCATGGAACAGAAGCTCAGGAAGACTTCAATGATATATCTGGAAGTATGGGAAGATAGAAGTAGTAAGAATCTTCTGCTAGTAGAGAGGAGAAAAATGTATAGAGAATATGTTTGTTTGTTTGTTTGTTTTGTTCTGCTTGTTTTGGGTCTTTATTTTTATTTATTTTTTCCTGAGGAAGAACCACTGTAAATTTGGTTGTGATTTTCCCTTCTGTGAGAATCTGTACCATTTTTCATATGATGATGTTGACACCAATGACCGTGGTGAACTTGTCAAAAGGCAAGAAAGTATTTCAGTGAATACAGGTGTCTCTATTATCATGAATGGCTACCGGAACTGCAGTTTCTAAAGTTTACTGTAGCCATGTTACAGTAGAGTTCTTCAGAAGTTATATAAATGTTGACATTTAATTAAAGAAAGTAATATAAGTTAAATGAAAATGCTTAGATTTCTTTTTACTTTGTATAACTGATTTATAAAAGGAGTAGCAAAGATAGAGAAAACCAAGAGGACAAATTTTTATGAATAGATATCAGCACTTAAGAAGAGTAAAAGTTAAAAAAAAAAAAAAGAGTAAAAGTTACTTAAGAAGAGTAGTTCCAGCTACAGTGAAGACCCCTCCAGTTCAACTTTCTTTAAACTATTAAATGGATTTTGCTTTTTGAGCTTGTACATGTATATTGAGATATCGTTATGAGATATCAGAGATATCATAGTAAACTTTGATGTTAATTTCTGTTCCAAAAAGGGTTGTGGTTATGTAAGGTTTTTAATTTTTTGTTTATATTACCAGCAGGCTCTATAACAGACGTTTTATAAGCTTTTCTCAGTTGGAATTACGGGTAGTTAGATGTTAGATTCTGGAAGAAGTTCAGAGGTGATGCAGATTTTAGTTCTTTTTTTTTTTTTTTTTTTTTTTTTACACTATGCATTTGTACATTCAGCTGGTAAAAATATACCCTACCTGAATCTCATTGAAATTATGCTTCTATATAAGTTTACTACCTAAGGTTTGCATGGATTGATACACTGAAAACATCAGATAAGAAACAGAGGTAGGAATAATTTGTTTATTTAATAAATAATGATTTTCCCCCAATTATAGTTCTCACTAGCATTATGGAATTCATATGAAATGCATTGAAGAGACATGACTTTACCTGTCATCTTTGCCTTTACTTGCCATCACAAAGTATTTCAACTGCATTATGCACCCTCTCCCCATTTTATAAAGCTTTGTAGTCATTGTCCCCATTCTAAGCAACCTAGGAACAAGAGAGTCTCCAAATTGCCTTTGTAATTCTTGCTGTATAATATATATATAATTAATAGTTATAATTAATACATAATTCTTGCTGTATAATATACTGCACAATTTTTATTTGCCTAGTTGCTTTTAATCTAGAAATGCCATTATAGCAAAAGAATACTGTCAAATATATTAACCTGTTAATATATAATTATGTATATATAGATATATAATATCAGGATAGTTGTTTTTTGTTTTTTTTTTTTCAGAGATAAAATTCATGTTCAATGTGGCTTTAAAGAGCTAAAGAACCTGTCAGACTGAAATGCCTTCTCCATCTTCTCCCTCCCACACAGGTAAAAAGCCCAACAGTTCAGCAAGGCAAAATATGAAACATTTTTGATTTTGTCTAGTAAGAACAAAATGGTATTTTTGCATCCACATATAACATTGTTTTAAATTAACCTTGCAACTTGATTCTGCATGTCTGGTACTCCAACCAGGCATTGTTAGTTAGTTAGGGTTAGTTTGCAAGCTTCAAGACTTGTAAATGTGAGGCTGAAGCAGCTCAACAGCAGCTCAACCTGAGCAGGCAGGCTCTTGGAATTCTTTTAATCTTTTTTTATTATTATTATTATTTAATATATCACCTGTAAGAAAGTGAACACTTGCATAATAAATCAGGATTTTTAATATTTCTTGCTAATGTTTTGTTTTCTTTGTGAGATTTGTTTCTGTCTGACACAGCAGGAAAAAAATAACTTTTTTTTTTAATTATTATTGAAATATGAACATATGAACACAAAAGTAAATGACAATATACTATAATTGAGAACTTAAACCATGTGAAAGAGAGGAAATCCAGGAGGAATTCAAATGCTAGAGAAGGAAAATACTGCAGCAAATGAGGCTCACAAACTCTTAGTAATACTTCTGGTGATTGATTATTAGGATGTGTTTCATGAAAGATCACACTGGTCAAGTTGCATTACTAATTATTTATTATTATTATTATTATTATTATTATTATTATCATTTATTATTATTATCTAAGTGACATTACACCGTTACTTGCACAGTGGTTCCATTGCAGAACAACTTCTGTTACACTGCTCAAGCTGGTGAAGTGTTACTCCCATTTGTTTGTTACGGCAAACAGGCTTTTGTTACCAACAAGACAAAACATGTTCTAAACAGCCACTCTATACTGCATTATCAGAGCAGTAGAAGGCAGGAGATTTCTAGATTAACCTAGATGAATACAGTCACTCAAAACTTAGATAAAGAATGAAGCCTTTCGTTAGTAGGAGAAAGAACATTGCCTTTCCCAATTATCTATAGCAAATACAGAAGGAAAGTAACAAAAACACACTAGATTTCTGTTTATAAATTAAGTGACTTGTCTCATTCTGATTCTTGAGAAATATCTACATCACAAAAAAATGCCATTGCAACCAGTAGTAATTGGCATTCTCATTGTTAAGAGAACAGAGAAGATGAGAATTGGATAGCTTTGGAGGCTAAGATATCAGCCTCACTATTAGAAGGATGCTCTGTTTTGTAGGTAAATAAGGTACTTTTGGTTCATAGTTTTGTGACTGTTCACTATTCAGAATGAATAACTTAATTTAAAACTAAAATGGCTGAATCCTATTTCTAAACTTTCTTCATTAGTCTGTGTCTCTTTTAGAAATGGAAAAATAACTTTTGAATGTCCAACTAAGATGATTATTAAAATGTTGTCTAGTTCAAAGTCTGAATCTTCCAGAAAGGAAGAAAATTGTTGTAGGATTCACTTATGTCACTGCAAAAGATTCCTTCAGCCCAGCTGTATTTTTGCAGCCCCACAGTTCAGAAGCTGATATATACTATTTAATACATTCTTATAAATAGCCTGAAGAGATGATCACTCCTGATTATTTGTTTTTGAAACTCATCATTGCTGTAGTCAGGATCCTAAAGTTCACTTGGCATTGAGCTCCATGAGGTGTTACTTCACAAAATGATTTTGGAGGATTAAAATTTAGTTGTAGACAAATGTTATAAAACCACCTTGGATAAAACAATTTTTTTAATGGTATTGATTTTTCTAAACTTCATTTGTTTACTCAATTTTTTAGATTTTTTTTTCCAATTTGTAGTTTATAGGGCAGAAATAAATATTAATATTGAGAAAGGTATTTTTACTTCAAACAAACAAACAAACAACTAACCGTTAGTGATGCCCTGCCCTGCCTATCCCAAAAAGTGAAGACAGAACACTTGTACTCTGCTGCCAGTGTTCTGCCCGAATCTAAAACAATTGCCTTAAAATTCACAGGTGCATTGCATTTCAACTGCTCTTATCTCGTCAATGCTAACTACAAACCAAAATGCTGAGCTTTGCTGTGAGAGCTGAGACAGACATCAGAACTTTCCAGAAAGGTCAGAAATATTTCGATGCTGCTCCCAGTCTCTTTCCCTGTGGGCATTCAGGTTGCACAGAGCCCTGCTCCTTGGAGTTGAGCTGCAGGAAGTGTTTTGCAGCAGAAACCACTTGGTAATTCTTTCTCTGCCTAATGATGCCAGTGCTTTTAGACTAGGCATCGTGTCAAACTGACAGGAAACAGCACAACATTCAGTTGCCTGCAACTGTAAAGCCTGACACTGTTGATGTAACAAGTAAGCCTTAAGGAATTGTATTGGCAGGTAAAAGCATATTGTTTCTAGCTAATTTAATTTTTTCTAGTCAACTGAAGTCTTTCATGAAGACAGATTAGATGTAACAGTGCTGGGACTAAACATTAAATTTATGGAGTAAAATGTAGATATTTTTTTTTCAAAAGTTTTACCGATTTCTCTATTGCAAATACCAACATGGAACTCTTTTTGTTGCTTGCTTTTCCAGTTACACATTTTTATGAGGTGAAGAAAATTCTCAAGCTTATCACTTCAGACTCTGTGAATCCAGACAGGTTCATAAGTTTATTATGTTCCAAACAGCATGTGGATAGCATTCACCTTGAATGATTTATAGCCATACATTTTTTTTAAAGTTAAGCCAACTAGTTGAGAAAAATAAAACATTCTGAATCAGCATTCTGTTTTAGTTTAATACCTGCAGGCATACATGTTGACTACAACTTCATCAACCCTGTAGGTATTGCCTGAGTACTTAAGGAGGCTAAAGCTCCTTCCTTGATCATCATCCTCATTGATGAAAAGCATTCATTAGCTCCTTACAGATCATTAGACCATTTCTGGAACTACATTTCTTTCCCCTGAGGTGACAGTGAAAAGGTCAGTCAATTGTGAATAGTCTTCCTGTGGTCAATACTTTGCGTTAAAAAAATAGTCTGCTCTTAGTGCTGCTTTGGGACAAGCAAAAGATGACCCTTAGAAGAAATCTAAGTTGTCTGAATCTAGGTCTGTAAATTTTGACTTTTCTTCAGATCATCCTTTCCTCTCTGATTCTCATTTATGAAGGAACTATTGGTACCTTATTAAGTGAAAGATAGACAAAAGATTCATAGATACATGCAGAGATACAAGGAAGCAAAAATAATAATATGTGGTTCAGTCGTGAAACATACATTTTAGAACAAAAATTTTGCCATAATGTTGATCAAAATTGAAAAGACTATGTCTTTGCTGATCATCTCTTGTGTCAGTCATGGTATTTTGAGCTCTTAGCAACTATTTTTCATTGTTAATGATTCATACATTTAAAGTAGTAACTATCAATACAGTGTTTCTAGTCATTCCCTTCATTTCAGCGTTGTTTAGAATCACCAACCAGCAAATAAATAACTAAATAAATAGACAAATATATCACTTTCCTCTATTGGTTTGACCTAAATAAATTTTCTTACAAATATACAGCAATTGTGTATTCACACAATAGAACTGTGTTCACCTGAATGAGAATCAAAGTGGAGTAGCACTGTCCATTTCATTGAAAAGTTGTTACTCTCTATAAATTTGTTTTGCAATAAATAAATAATAATAATAAAAAAATCTTTATAAACATAGAAGAAAATAAATTATTAAAAAATAAATAAAATGGAAAGAGGCTGTGCAACAAAATAGCTTTAGAATTACACTCCTGTTTTCTGAAGACAATGCATCTTTTATCTGTCTATAACAGTTTCTAATTCATTGCTAAAAAGGAAAAAGAAAAAACAAGCAAACAGCAACAACAAAGAGTGACAGAGGGCATGTTGTAAAAGAGAATGAATTGAAAGGTACTGTCAGATAAGCATATAGCATACATTAATATGTTGGAACTAATATTTTATGGAAGAAAAATCAATTTTAGATAGTAACGCCATAGCAAACAGAACCTCACTGGTGTGAATGGTGGGTGGTTGCCTCCATGTAAGCACTAAAATTACTACCTTATTTGAACTCAAACTGAAATGAGTACCTTACTTCAAAACACAGGATCTCTAGCAGGGCACTCATTGTGATTTTAGATAAGGTTTAGGTGCAAGAAAACAAACAAACAAACAAAATGTATTTATGCTGTTTATACAGATATCCACACTACAATTGCCATGTTCCTTCATAAAACATTTATGTCCATCACAAGCTCTTCTGTTACGCTTTCACTAGAAATAAAATTATATATAAGCAAAAGAAATTTTAAACGTTTTTTATTGATGTAAATATGTTTTATCTGTTGGTTGACTTTGGAACTGACTGATATTTTTATCTATCTTTTAGCATAGCTTAATCATATTTGGGGAAAAAATAATAACCTCTATGATACAATTGTGTAGAAGTCCCTGTTATTATAAATTCTGCTAACAATAGGGGGCATCAATTTGAGATGAGATTTCTGGATTTTTTTAGTTCAACCAGAATATGTGCAGCACATGGGGATATACTAATATTTTCAGTACAGTAAGCATGAAAGGTCTTCCAGATCGTTTTTTAAGGAAGAAAGAATACTAATCTTTATGTGAGCTTTTATAAAACTACAACCACTTGTAATGACCTATATTTGTGCATTGTATATTCATCTTTCTTATATTCTTTATTTTTTTCTGTTGCGATCTACGCTTTTCTTTGAGTTAAATCAGAACCAAAGTGTAAATTTAGATTGATTGTAATGATAGTAGGGATTATCATTACATGATTACAATAGGGAATACGTTTGGGATATATAGGGATATATGTTTGTAGTATATTTGCAAAATATAGTAGCATAGACTCCAGTGTACTTATTGACTACAACGTCTCTAACATGTTTCTATAAGTATTTTTTTTAACCTTATTGTGCCCATTAATAGCCAGAAGCCTGCAGTTACATACAATTAAATATATATAGTCTAAATTTCCAAACTATGTATGTATGTATGACTGTATAGTTTCTGATTACAATAACTAAGATTTCTTAAGTATCTGGCTCAGTATTAAAGGAATATAAAGAATATTTCTTTTTTGTTTTGTTTTTAATATTGTTTAGATGTGTCGTAGGAAGATCTTCTGATGAAACTACAAAGTACTGAGCAAAGAATACATTTTTAGGACTTAGGAGCTTAGGAAGGATTTGAATATTATAAAAGTGGTTTTAATTACTGAAAAAAAAAAACAACTATATTTATATATACGGAAGAGCAGAAGTAGTTTGGGGTTTAAAGGCATTCATTTGTATGAAAGACAAGAAAATGGGATTTGAGGGATAATACTATTTTGTTCATTGTACAACTTATTTCATATTGTTAAGTTCCAATATTACAGCTTTTCTACTCTCTTTAATTAAACAAATGGAATTATTAAGTTGTTCTAAGTAGAAGTGCAATGAATTACAGAGTATTTCTGTTAGTGCTATTTAAACATATTTTAAATATTTTTCCTATTAGTTATTTTATCATTATGATAATAGTTTATACTATTGCTTACCTTGTCATGAGTAAGGTGAAATAACAGATGACTGAAAATATCATATTGAATGTGATTTTCAGAGAATGTAACAATGAGTCCAATAGATGATATAGCAGCAACATTATATTTATACGTATTCACTGTAGTATCTGCTTAAAAACATGATTTATACTGGCATTTTTAAATGGAAGTTGTGACCAGTTTTTGGTGCTCCCTTATAACTGGCTCCAGAAAAGGTGGTCTTGTTTATACAGAGTAACATAATGCTGTTGCATGTCCTTCTTACAGAGGACATGCAGTCGATAGTGGGGGTCTGTAATTGGTATAACTTGAAAAATACTAGCAACAGCCCCCACATAACCATAAAACAGCAGAGCTGAAATCCACCCAGACTGCTCTGGCAGTTTTTTAACTGGGTCCACGTCTTCCCGAAACATTATGTGAATTCCGAAGTAGAATTCTTGAATTTGCCATGTGAAATACTTCTTACTGCAATAGAGTAATTTTCTATAATGTTATAGATGTGTTTCACAGCAAAATTCCTAATTCATAGGAATAATGCCTAAAATAGAGGAAAAACTTGAAAAATTCATCATCTATTTTTCTCTTCCATGTTTTTTCTTCACACATACACCCTCTTTTTTTTTTTCCTTTTTTTTTTTTTTTCTTTCAAGCTTTCTTATTTAACTCTCTCACACTGATTATGTCCAATCTGCAGCACCTCTCCCTTAGGTTGATGACTGAATGTCTGAAATCCTTCACTGTAACTCTCTCTCCTTATGCTTTGTCATACTGATGATGACTTTAAGAAGGGCATGAAACAGACACTATTGCTCAGTTCTCCAACACTGCATCTTAGAATCATAAGATTATAGAATGCCTTTAGTTGGACAGGGTGTTAAAGATCATCCACTTCCAATTTCCTTGTCATTGGCAGAGATTCCATCTACTAGATCAGGTTGCCCAGGGCCACATCCAAACTGATCTTGAACACTTCCAGGGATGGGGCATCCACAGCTTCTCTGGGCAATCTGTTCCAGTGCTTCACCACCCTTCCAGTGAATATTTCCCTCCTAACATTAAATCTAAACCTATCCTCTTTAAGTTTAAAAGCATTACCCCTTGTTCTATTATTATCTGGCTGAGCAAAAAATCACTTTCTACCTTTTTTATAAGCCCCCTTTAAGTACCACAGTGAGGTCTCCCCGTAGTGTTCTTTTCTTTAGGCTGAACAACCCAAGCTCTCTTAGCCTTTCTTCATAGGAGAACTGCTCCATCCCTCTTCATGGTCCTCCTCAGCACCTGCTGTAATGTGTCTACAACCTTGAGCTGGGGTTTTCAGACATGGATTCAGCACTTCAAAGTGGGGCCTCATGAGGACAGAGCAGAGGGGTACAATCACTTCCCTCATCCTGCTGGCCTGTTGATACCCTGTTGATGCAGCCCAGGATGCAGCTGGCAGTGTGCACTTCTAGTTCATGCCAAGTTTTTCATCCACCAGAATCAAGTCCTTCTCTGCAGGGCTGTCCTTCTCCCTGTCTGTACTCATGTCTGGGATTGCCCCAGTCAAGGTGCAACACCTTGCACTTGGACTAATTGAACCTCACTAAGTTCACATGGTCCAACTTTTCTATTTATTTTCCCATAAATACATTCCCCCTAGACAGGTCAAAAGGGATCACATACGGCAGCATATAGCCTTATGCCTACTATGTTTTCCAAAATAAAATATTCTGTGCTAGATCCATCCTGGAATGAAAAGGATATCTTCACATATTTAATGAACTACTTAATTTCACAGAATCACAGAATTTTAGGGGTTAGAAGGGACCTCAAGAGATCATTGGGTCCAACCCCCCTGCCAAAGCATGTTCCCTAAAGCAGATTGCCCAGGTAGACATCGAGACAGGCCTTGAATATCTCCAGAGAAGGAGACTCCGCAACCTCTCTGAGCAGCCTGTTCCAGTGCTCCATCACCCTCACTGTGAAGTTCTTTCACATGGTGCAGAACTTCCTGTGCTCCACCTTGTGGCCATTACCCCTTGTCCTGTCCCCACAAACCACTGAAAAGAGGTTGGCCAAATCCCTCTGTCTCCCACATTTAAGATATTTGTAAACATTAATAGGATCCCCTCTCAGTCTTCTCTTCTCAAGGCTGAACAGACCCAGGTCTCTCAGCCTTTCTTCATAGGACAGATGTTCCAGCCCTCTTATCTTTGTAGCCCTTCTCTGGACTCTAACAGGTCATTCATAGGGAAGATGCTCCAGGCCCCGCATCATCTTTGTTGCCCTCCTCTGGACAAAATTTCTTGTTATTGCATAGGTTTTACTATAATTATATTTGGCAGTGTTTTTGAATAAACATGATGAAAAAAAATGTGACAATATATATTATTCTTACATACTTGAGAATACATCAACATTGTTACTTTATAACAAGCATTTGTATTCCTTTACCTTTCTCATTACACCTCAAATCCATTTATTTTTCTGGGAACACCAAAACTTATGAGATTAAAGGCAAAACAAACACTAGGACTTAAAGTACAAAAATTATGTAGGCACTTTTTTGATTTTATATATTAAGGATTAAGTGCAAATGTAAAACTTTTAAATGAAAAACAAACAAACAAAGAAAACAACAACAAACAACTAGTAAATCCAAAATAGTAAATGCATTAATAAACCCTCAGATATCATCTAATAAATATATTTTACAATGAGAAAGTGACTCATTGTTCATTAAAAATATTAATAGAATTATAGAATCGTATATGGCCAGGGACCCATTCCAGCCTGGCCTTGAACACCTACAGTGATGGGGCATCCACAACTTCTCTTGGCAACCTGTTCCAGTGCCTCACTGCCTTTGCAATGAAGAATTTCCTCTTAATATGTGGTCTAAATCTATCCTCTTTTAGTTTAAGACCATTCCCACTTTTCCTATCATCATCTACCAGAATAATAATAATATATATAATATATTATATGTAATAATAATAATCCTTATCCATCTTTTTATAAGCCCCCTTTAAGTATTGAAAAGATGCAATGAGGTCTCCCCAGAGCCTTCTCTTCTCCAGGATGAACATCCCCAGCTCTCTCAGCCTTTCTTCATAGGAGAGGTGTTCCAGCCCTCTTATCTTTGCAGCCTTTCTCTGGACTCACTTTAACAGGTCCACATTTTTCTTTTTCTTGCACTGTGGGCCCCAGGCCTGGGCTCAGCACTCCAGGTGGGGCCTCACAAGGGCAGAGTAGAGGGATACAATCACCTCCCTCGACCTGCTGGTCACACTTCTTTTGATGCAGCCCAGGATGCAGTTGGCCAGCACACTGCTGGCTCATGATGAGCCTTTGGTCCACCAGAACTCCCAATTCCTTCTCTACAGGGCTGGTCTCAGTGAGTTCTTCTCACAGTCTGTACTCATGTCTGGGATTGCCCTGGTACAGCACCTTGCACTTGGACTTGTTGAACCTCATTAGGTTCACATGGGCCCACTTCTCTAGCCTGTCCAAGTCCCTTTGAATGACATCTCTTCCTTCTTTGGTATTAACCGCACCACTCAGCTTGGTGTCATCTGCAAACTTGCTGAGGGTGCACTCAATCCCCTCATCTATGTCATTGATTAAAATATTGAAAAGCACCACTCCCAAGACAGAACCCCGAGGGACACCGCTTGTCACCATTCTCTACCTGGACATTGAACCATTGACCACTACTCTCTGGGTGCAGCCATCGAGCCAATTCCTTATTCAGCAGATGGTCCACCCTTCAAATCCATATCTTTCCAATTTAAAGATTTGGTTGTCATGTAGGACTGTGTCAAGGGCCTTACAGAAATCTGAGTAGATGATATCAGTCAGTCTTCCCTTGATGACTGATGCAGTTATTCCATCAACAGACTGGTCAGAAACTATTTATCCATTTTTTTTTATTAATTTTTTATTAAGTTTTTAACTGCTTTTTTTTTTTTTTTATTAAGGATGATCTTGTCCATGTGTATAAATGCCCAGTGGTGGAAGACAACAGAACCAGACACTCTAGTGGTGTTCAGTGACAGTACAAAAGGCAATGGATCCAAACTGAAACATAGGAAAACCCTTGTAAACTTATGATGATTTTTGCATTTTCTTATTATGAGGGTGGTCACACACTGGGGCACCAGAGGACCAGAAGAGCCTCCATCCTTAGCAATATTCAACACTCAGCTGGACATGACACGACCCTGAGCAGCCAGGCTCCTTGACACTGCTCTGAGCAGGGTTTTGGGCCAGACAATGTCCAGATGTGCATTCCTACCTCAGTTCTATGAATCTTTGAAAAGATATTAATGAACAACAACAACAAAAATAATAATAACTGTGGATAAGAAGTGCCAGTTGAAAAAACTTGCTGTGGCATGTTTCTTTCCTCATCTTTTTCATAGAAATTAATTTATTGAGAGGCTGTGACAGGCCAGGAGTTCTGACTTTAAATTGTATCTGAGCTTTTTATCTTCCTTTTTTGTTTGATGAGTTCTTTACAATCCTTAGGTAGCCACACATAGGGCAAATAAAATGTGAATTTCATAACTGACAGCTGCATTCTAAAAATATCATGTTAAACTTGGGTACCAATTTAATAGCTTCTTGAATGCTGGTGATACCATAAGGAAAAAGAGAAACTCATGTCAGTGCATCTTTTTGTAACTGGATTGAAATTATCAAGCAGCTGTAATGTTTAGTAACTGAAACACCTTTTAATTGTGACAGTTATCATTTAGTTAGCCAATGTACAGAAAGGAAGTACATGCCTGAAAAAGTGAAAAAGTGAAAAAGAGATCACAGAATCACAGAACTGTAGGGGTTGGAAGGGACCTCGAAAGATCATTGGGTCCAACCCCCCTGCCAAAGCAGGTTCCTCAGAGCAGGCTGCCCAGGTAGGTGTACAGACAGGCCTTGAATATCTCCAGAGAAGGAGACTCCACAACCTCCCTAGGCAGCCTGTTCCAATGCTCTGTCACCCTCACCGTGAAGAAGTTCTTTCACATGTCAGTGCGGAACTTCCTGTGCTCTAACTTGCAGCCATTGCCCCTTGTCCTATCCCCACAAACCACTGAGAAGAGGTTGGCTACATCCTTCTGTCCCCCACCCCTCAGATATTTATATACACTGAGGAGATCCTCTCTCAGTCTTCTCTTCTCCAGTCTGAACAGACCCAGGTCTCTCAGCCTTTCTTCATAGGGAAGATGCTCCAGGCCCTGTATCATCTTTGTGGCCCTCCTCTGGACTCTTTCCAGGAGATCCCTGTCTTTCTTGTACGGGGGAGCCCAGAACTGGACACAGTACCCCAGGTGAGGCCTGACCAGGGCAGAGTAGAGTGGGAGGATCACCTCCCTTGACCTGCTGGCCACGCTCCTTTTAATGCACGCCAGGATCCCATTAGCCCTCTTGGCCACAAGGGCACAGTGCTGGCTCATGGTCAACCTGTCATCCACCAGGACCCCCAGGTCCTTCTCCTCAGAGCTCCTCTCCAGCAGGTCATCCCCCAGCCTGTACTGATACTTCATGTTGTTCCTTCCCAGGTGCAGGACACTACACTTGCTCTTATTAAACCTCATTTGGTTTCTCATTTGGTTTCTTCCTACCCATCTCTCTAGCCGGTCCAGGTCTCGCTGAATGTCAGCACAGCCTTCTGGTGTGTCAGACACTCCTCCCAGCTTTGTGTCATCAGCATACTTGCTGAGGGCAGACATTATTCCCTCATCAAGGTCATCGATGAAGATGTTGAACAAGACCGGACCCAGCACCGACCCCTGGGGAACACCGTTAGTCACAGGCCTCCAGCCAGACTCTGCTCCGCTGATGAGGTTTTATCATTCCTAGATGGCAGCTGATGGTCTCTTTTGCTACAATGTTCCTGTGACAGGATTCATTGGCCAGGTTTTTGTGGGGCTGTCACTGAGCTCATAAGTAAATAGCTGCTCAGATGAAAGACAGTATTCAGAACAGCCACCCTGGGCACTTACTCTCTGGAGTCAGCTTTCAGACTGACTGACTGCACTGCTTGGTTAGTCCCTGCATTTTGGATGGGTTCCAGTATGGATAATTGCAGTCTGCTGAATGTAATTATCCCATGCACTTTCAATTTACTGTGGTATTCACTTCCGGTCTTGTGCAATTCTGTGAGCTGTTATTATTTGCTTAATTTTCGTGCAGAGAATGATGTACTTTAGTAGAGAAGGAAATGATTCTTCCCTCCTTTCTTCCCTTTCCCTCTACTCCCTCTCTAGATATGCATACTTACTAAAGCAGTTGGCTTCTTTTATTATAGGCTATTGCTAGATAAAAAGTGAAATATAGCTTATCAGTTATTTATGATACATAGTTTAATCATTTTCAGAATCATTGCTGTTCCAAATATTTCAAAGAGAATTGGAGAGTGGCAAGTAGAATAGCTAATACCGCTGCTCTCCAGAAGTAGAAAGCATGGCATGTATCAGCGATATCAGAGGTACACCTTCGCTGCATCACAGTTATAGAATCATCATAGAATCACAGAAATCCAAATAATGCATTGTATCATATACATGTATGTATCTCACTGACAACTTCAAGATTTTTCAAGTTTGTGCTGATGAAACTGATATTTTAAAGTGCATAACCTTAACAAGACTGCAGAAATCTAGGACACCTGTGTACCTACACAGGAGTCAGACAAAGTAAATTTTTCATACATGATAAAAGTAAATAAAAATAGAAGAGAGGGCATATAAATCAACCACTGATTATCAGGAGAAAATGTAGAGGATGTTGTTAGGGAAAAGTAGTTTGTCTTTTTAAACAAGTTGAAGCTGTATACTTGCAATGAAGATGAGTACAGAAAAAATTCACTCCACAGCTTGAGCCCGCAGGTGTGTTCTGAAATTTGCCTGGGTGTTTCCTTCCAAAGATATTAATCATTCATGGTAACCACATTTCAGCTTCTGCTTCTCCATAAGAGTTCACAACAGTTCCATAAGAGTTCCATAAAAGTCCCTAAAGTAAGAAAACTGATTTCACTGAGAAAAAACAAACAAACAAACAAACAAACAAACAAAAATACAACAGTATTTATCACAATACATATTAACATTTTTTTAAATTCATCTGAAATAACTGCCTCTGAATGACATTTTAAACATCATTTATCTGTTACTGTTTACCATGCCTCAGACCCCTAAAGATATTGAGATGTCTAACTTCAACTGCAGTCTATTCTTAACTGTGAGTCAGTTGCTTAAAGTTGAATATTAGAAACCTATTTCATTTGAAGATCTGTGGTTATGTAAGAAATAAAACTTACAAGCTATTATTTTGTTTAAAAAAAAAAATGTACAGCTAAGGACACCAAGACTTTCTAATGTTTCTTTGAACTCATCCAGACATTTGCAGCTCCTCTAAAAACACCCTTCATCTGAGCAAAAGTGTAAAAATATATACATTAATTTTCTAATACCATTTTATTTCAGTAATAGTAACAAATGTTCCTTGCATTTATATGAAGCATAAGTAGGCAAGCGAGCTGAATGCTATCTCATTGATGGCACTCAAAAGCAGATCCCCGGAGCGGATTTTGCACTATCAACCAGGTTGAAGGGATTTCTTGATCTGAAGGAAGATGCTGGTTTGTAATGTCCTACTCATGTCAGTGAGAAACAGCTAGTAGACCTGAACTTCAAATGTGATAAAAATATATACATGCTGCCATGCATATATTAGATAACACTAAATACAAGACAACCATGGAGAAAATACTAACAAATTTTTAACTTCAAGTTTTATGTCAAAAATAATTTTCTAACTTTTAGCTTCTGGACATAAAAGACAATTACTGTCATTCTTTTTTCTACATTTAAACACTCGCATGCTACTCTCCTCAAAAATATTTTGTTATTACATACCATTTCATATAAAACACTAAAAAAATTATTGTGGCATGTAATGCAAGTAATATTATGTTGCACAAGTGGTGAGTTAAAAAGCTAATCACTTTTATGCATGCTGCTGATGGAGAAAAATGTAGTTCCTTGAATATAGTTTTGAGGTTCACTGTCTGAATGGGTCTCTTTGTCACTTTATCAAATTTCTGAGTACATGACTTCCTGTGACAAGTATTCAGAAAGTTCATTAACGTTCAAATACAAGTGATACATATTTTAGAAACTCACATTCTACCATTCAGCACCTGTATATGAATTAGCATATGGAGGTATGAGTAATTATTTTAATGAAAATTTCACCTCTGAACCACATTCATTTGAGTTCATAGTGAATATAATTAGGTCTGCCATACTCCTCTCTGTAAGCCTGCAGATAAAGCACTATATATATATATATATCTTATATATACTTATATATATATATATATCTTCTGGTTTAATCCTTATGCTTAAAGATGATATGAGGCACTGATAGGCACTGATGTGCCAATATATAGTACCAATGATTTGTTCTGAACCCGACCCCTCTAAATAATAAAATATCATGTAATGTCATTTTTTAAGAAACACTTGCTTTTTACACAAAGAAGGAGTAATTCTTTTAAACAAACACATTATAGGGGAACCAGTTAAATAAATGGAGAAGCATATCCCACATTATTCAGTCCTACTCAGGCAGGAACTCCAACATCAACTTCATTTGACCTTTCATTAATAATGACCAAAGGAACGTGGCTTCTTTCTCTGTACGCCAACATGGCATCTTTGTTGGCAGTTTGTAAAACAAATTAATTCAACAGTTACAATTAAATTGTTATCTTTATGTGAGTACTGATGACTTTAACTATGGAATAAAGTTATGGATATATTCCATAGGTATATGAAGGATATATTCAGGGATATATTCACTATTTTCATGAGACTTAGCCTCATGAAAAATCTCCCAGGACTTGGGAGGTTATAGCAGGCTCTAATTTTTAGTACCACTAAGAATTTAATAGATTTTAATATTGTTGAGTTTTGGCTGAACTCTGTAAATGTTCATCACTTCATCATGTAAAGATACTTTATTTGAATGAGCCAGCAGTGTGCCCTAGCAGCCAGGAGGGCCAACCATATCCTGGGGTGCATCAAGCACAGCATTGCTAGCCAGTTGAGGGAAGTGATTGTCCTGCTCTACTCTGCACTGATGCAGCTTCACCTCAAGTACTGTGTGAAGTTCTGGGCACCACAGTACAAAAAGGATGTAAAACTGTTGGAGAGTGTCCAGAGGAGGGTGATGAAGATGGTGAAGGGCCTAGAGGGGAAGAAGTATGAGGAGCGGCTGAGGTTACTTGGCCTGTTCCACCTGGAAAAGAGGAGGCTGAGGGGAGACCTCATCACGATCTACAGCTTCCTCACAAGAGGAAGTGGAGAGGCAGGCACTGATCTCTTCTCTTTAGTGACCAGTGATAAGACCCAAGGGAATGGAGTCAAACTGTGACGGGGTAGTTCAGGTTTACTATCAGGAAAACGTTCTTCACCGAGAGGCTGGTCATGCACTGGGACAGGCTCCCCAGGGACATAGTCATGGCACCAAGCCTGTCAGAGCTCAGGAAGCATTTGGACTGTGCTCTCATTCATATGATCTGAATTTGATTTTTGGGTAGACCAGTGTGGAGCCAGGAGTTGGACTTGATGATCCTTGGGGGTCCCTTCCAATTCGGGATATTCTGTGATTCTATTTGAGAAAGAGATTTTCTCAGAATTTGCATCTCTAACTCTATATTCTGATAACATAATAACACTGAATTAAATGGAAATTCAAATATGAGAATATCTGAGAGACCTCCCAAGGTGCAAGAAATTCTGGAAGACAAATATTGTGCTACTATAGAATGGCTATTTTAATGGTGGGATTATCAAACTTTTATGAAGCATTCCTAATACTGAAGGAAGTGATGAAACACACCCTATAAATAGAAATACCAGCAGTTTGTCAATTTATACCTTTTTTTTTTTTTTTTTCTTTTACAGTTGTTTTCTGTGTGCTGAAAGAGTGCTTGGTAAAACACAAAGAGAGCAGAGGATATTTAGGGGGATGCCTGATGACCGTCAGAGCTTTTGTTATCCCACAGCACATATTGTATGATAATGCTCTTTGAAAGCTGGCTGAGAATTCTACTGCTATTTATTTCAAGAGTTTACAGGGAATTATGATTTTATGAGAGATAGTTTACTGCTTTGTCAAATGAAATGCTTGCTGAATACAAATACTTTCACAAACACCTGTTTCCCATTGAAACTGTCAGAAGCCTACAATGAAACCTTTTGATCATCTTTGGGTGGGATTTCACCTATAGACACCATCACCTTGCTTTATCACTGTTTTGTAAACAGTAGGAGTGACAGTTGACTACCAAGACAATTTATAAGTGCGAAAGGAAAGGGTAAGTTATAGGAAAATGCTGAAAGGCAATCATGGTTTGTCTTGTTATGTTATTCATATGTATCTGTCATATCATTTGTTGTACACACAAACCTTCCTGAAGAGAACTTCTTTGTTTGTTTTAATTTTGAGCAAGCTGATCGGAGATCACTGGTCAGCTAGTACTATCATTTTATTTTTTTTTTCAGTGAGAAAGCAGAAAAAGTCATTTGAGTCCTGAATGTTCTCTGGAGGCTGAAAAGGTCAATTTCAGCTGATTTTAGTCAATTAAAGAAATTGGATGCAGGAATATAATAACTGGGTTTGCAGAATGGTTGTTTATACTGAAGTATACTAATTCAATATAGTCATGACAAGATAATGATGACCTCAGCTAACCCTTCAATAAAACACATTGAAAAAAAACTTGGCAAGCACATCAGCCATGATGTGAGAAGTCAAGCACTAAAATTTGATAGAGAGAAGATTCTACAAGAAGAGAACGTGATGAGCTGTAACAACTGAAGGAAGGTAGCAACTCTTTGCACAAGTGGAAGATCCTGTATTATACAAAAGCAAAGGAATCTGGAGTATATAGGTAATTATTTCTGTAAAAATTCTCCAGTAAAACTCATTTGGATGTGTAGCATAGAGAGGCATTGAAGGTGTATGTATATGAAGAAGCCTGATAGATGAAAATGGGTGATGAGAATGGCAAGAAAAGATATTTTGTGATTATAGAGTATGTATATACATAAATGTACATACTCTATAAGTATGAATACATATATCCTATGTGTGTGTATATATATATACAGACATATATATTATATATGAAATTAAATATTATTCTATATTTTTATATTTACATTATATTTATCTTAAAATATAGGATATATATATAATTAAATATTATTTTATATGTATATATATATACATTTCACATCTAGATAATATTATTTTCTTCATTACATAAAACTACACAAAATAGGTTACTTTGTTTTTCATTACTCACCAAAACTATAGCAGACCCAAACTTATTTTGGTATGTATCAGTCTTGTTTGTGCTCTCAAGTGAGACAAGCTACCTAATGTTATTGTGGAAATACCCGCTAAATGAAGTTTTAAAGTCTGCCTTCTAAGTGCAGTATCATAACATCATGACCAGCTGATCTCCTTGGCGGTTACTTGGCCCCGCAAGACTCATCAGAGCATTTTACGGTTGTAACAGCACCCAGTTGGCCACCTGTCCTCCCAGGGTCCCCTAGAATGTAAAGTCTGGCAGGCAAACAATCTCTGTTTTATGCCTTATTTTTGCAGGTCCTCCCATTTATTGTATAGTAGAAAAGGAGCACAAATCAGCCGAACAAAAAGCATGCTCATAATTGCTTGTAATCAGAGGAGTTTGACATCACTGGTGAAGGTGTTGACATACCTTACTGGGGAGAAGCCATCACCTGCAGACATTGATGGCCTTTATGCCGGACTGCCTAGGCCTTTCCAAAAGAGTGGATATTGCCAGATTAAAGTAAAGAGTTAAGCTAAAAGTTTGAGAAAATCCTTTTTTAACCCTGATACCTGCCCACCCCCAAAACAGTTTGTTACCCTTTTTTAAGTACTAAAATAATTGTGCTGGAAGTGCCTTCTGTTAAATAAAAATGACAGACAAAAAACTTTTCTCCTCAAAATGCCCTTACTTTTGAAGTCTGCAATCACTCTATTAATATAATGACTTCTATTTATTAAAATTAATTTATAACATAATGTTTAGTATTTCTACATAGATCTTTTTAGCAGTAGATAAAAGTGAATAGATGGTAGCTTGAAGTATATCTGATTTGATAATTGTAATCATTTTTGAGTTTGAAGCACTGGCTTTGTTTGTGGAATTTTATTTTATTTTAGCATTTGCCACTTTTCCTATGTTACGTTCAAGATACTTGGGAGAAGCTTCTTTATTAGTCCAACACATTAACATTATGATACTACACATGCCACTGCTGTAATTCAATGCAAAAATAAATTCAAATTTTCCTACTTTCTTATAATATGTGCAATTATTCTGAGTAGAATTAGCACTATATATAGTTGTATTCTGGGTGAAACAAGTGTCTGCACAGACTTGTAGATAGGGAAAACCAGGAAATGACAATGAAAAGGAGAAGAAATAGAGAGAGAAAAAGAGGGAGAGGAAGAGAGGAAAGCAAGTACTCTTCGATAAGTAAGTCTTAAATTTAACAGATGTGTAGAGTCAGTCAAATGATGATTCATCAAAATGCTTCAGACTCAGGCTTTCACTGTATTTGTTTTAAAAAACATATTTTCCTTTGAAAATTTATGTTTTTTTGAGTAACTGTATAGCAAAAAATCACTGAAATTTAACTGATGGCTTTAGAAATGCTTCTCAACTTGTGTCCTCATAACTTACATGAGTAAATATCTAGTAGTTCTGTTGAATGATCACTTTTTACCAATCTGTTAATCTGTACTCTTTATCAAAATCAGAAGTTGCTGAAATGCAACATTAAGAAAAAAAAAAAAAAAAGGTTTTAGCATTTATCGTGTCATGCAAAGATCATTATGCTTTTATCTATTTAGAAAAAAAAAAGTAATTCTCAAACCTAAATCGCTGTCTTAGAGAACTTAGAGAAGCCATTATGCTTATTCAGTAACTATGTTAAAAACAGACAAACTCACTAACTAAAAACCTGGCAATGAAAAATAATGTTGAAAGAAGGTACACTTAAAATCCAAAGAAACTTTTTTCTCCATGATTCAATTTTTTTAGTAGCTGAAATGTTGAATATGGAGGAATTGGTCATTTGTCTTCATTTCCTGGTTCGAGGTTCAAAAAACCAGATTAAGAACTGCATCATGAAAAGTAAAGCTTGGTTGTTGTTGATATTGTTTTTGTTCTTGTTGTTGTTGTTGGTTTGTTTGTATGTTTGTTTTGAGCTGTTAACAAATAAAAAGCTATTAAAATTATGTGGTGGTTTTAGTCACGTGGGCAAACGAGCTCCACCACAACTGTTCTCTCACTCCCCCTTCCTCAAAGGGAAAAGGGGAGAAAATATGATGAAAAGTACTCAAGAGTTGAGATATGGACAAGATCATTCAAAAATTATCATCATGGGTGATCCACAACTCCTTCAGTCATTCTATTCCCTAGCTCTACATGGGGTCCCTCCCACAGGATGTCGTCCTTCCCAAACTGATCCAGCATGGACTTCCCAAAGGCAGCACCTCTTCAAGCTCCCGCCAGAACCCCTGCTCCTGCGTGGACTCCTCTCCACAGGCTGCAGCTCCAGCCTGGGGCCTGCTCCTGCAGGGGCTCTCTATGGGCTGCAGCCTCCTGCAGGCCACATCCACGTGGGCTCCTCCACGGGCTGCAGCGTGGAGATCTGCTCCATGTGGGACCCATGGGCTGCAGGGGGACAGCCTGCTCCACCAGGGGCTTCTCCACAGGCCCTCCACAGGCACTCTCCACAGGGGAACTTCTGCTGCTTGCCTGGAGCACCTCCTGCCCTCCTTCTGCACTGACCTTGGGGGCTGCAGGGCTGGTTCTCACTCCTTACTCTCCCAGCTGTGGTTGTACAGAATTTTTTTTCCTTTTATTTATTTTATTTTATTTTTTTATTATTATTTTTTCTTAAATCTGAACTCACAGATGTGCAAACAACATTGCTTATTGGCTCTGCTCTGGGCAGTGGCAGATCCTTTTGGAGCCGGCTGGAGCTTGCTCTGGATGGGGCAGGGGCTGGACTCTTCTCACAGAGGCCACTCCTGCTGCCCCCCTCCACCAAAACCTCACCACGTAAACACAACAAAAATAACTATGGAAAATATTCTCTTCTTGTGGCTCACTCTTTGTCATCTAAAATATGAGAAGTTAAAATATATTTCATATAAGGTAGAGTAACATGATGTATATGTTATTGCTCTAGCTTGGTAATTGATAGAAACCAAAACAAGCTGCTTCAAAGAAGAGCAATGAAGTTCATGTGTCTTATCAAAAGTGATTGTTATAGTGATTGTTATGTAGTATCTCCTACATACTTTATATAGTACATATAATTAAAAGAGAGATTTGATAAGTATGTGAATCAATAATCTCACATACATCTTTCTTGTTTTACTACTCATGAGTGATGATTTGCCTCTAAGAAAAAATGTTTTAAAGGAAAACTTTTTAAATTTTGTTTTGAAATCTGAATTTGAAAGTCCTTTTCCTTACAATACCATAACAGACTTTTATAGAATGATTATTACTAGATTAAAAATGTTTATAAATATTGATACATGGGCTCTAATTTAAAAATAAAAAATAATAATAAAAAAATGAAAATCTATTGCATATCTGTGCTTTATGAACATAAATAAATGAAGATAAATATTGTGTTTTGTATCTCATTAGTCTATCCACATTATCTAGAAGAGGAAATATGTTATATAAATGAAGTACTTACAAATAAACCTTTTTATTATTATGTTTTATACTATTACAGTTGACAAACATTTCTGAAAAGTTGCGAAGATTGCAAAATTATTTTTATAAGTGAACCCACAAGCTCGTGTAAGAGGGTATGACTGTTCTTTTTTTTTTTTTTTTTTTTTTCTTTCTGGTTTCCTAGTACTTAAAAAAAAAAAATCACACAGAAGGCTTTTAATGAGCAATTCAAACACTCTTTTATATACTCTCCAACCCTAGTTTTCAAGGGTCGATTTCTGGAAGGGGTTGGGGAAGGGGCTTGAATATTAAATACAAAACCTGAAGTGAGTGTTCTGTTCAGGAGCCAAATTAAGAACTAGAAGTCAAAAGAACAGCTGTGAAAACAAATTGTGATGGGGATAAAAGTTAATTTATATGTGTTGTGAAAACAATTTGAAATAAAGCAAACATTTTATTTATTTATTACCTTAGGTTGAAAACAGGCATAAAGATTAAGGAATATCCTTAATGTTTTTAATGTGTTTAATGTTTTTAATTTACTAAGAAGTTTCAAACTGCAAGTTGCAAGGATTCATTTGAAATCAATCTTTTTTTTTTTTTTTTAATAAATCAATAAATCAATCATCATCTTTTTTCAGGTTTTCTGAAAACTGGGAGACTTGTGTATTTCATTTGATATATCTCTTGCCTCCAACCTCCATCTCCAAGAAACAGATTTTATAAGTTTCACAAACTAACAGTACTCCCTGCCCAGGGACAGGCCAAGATTTCCTGAAAAAAATTGCCTAAAGGCATGTTTGAAATTGAAGTCAGGATTTTGAACTTAAGAGTAGATTAAACACAAGGTATTTGCTTTTTTTTGGAATAGGTGTGTCTTATTCTTCTTAAGTAGTAAAATATACTTAAAAAGTACATTTTAAAAAATAGTGATTCCCTGAAACTGTTTCTTCTTTAGCCAAGTATCTTACCAACAAAGTATGTCTCTTTTTCTTGTCTAGTAAACTTGCATAAGAACTGATCACTTGCTGAATAGATCCAATTTGGAACCAGTGATAAGCAGTTATTTCTATAATAACACAACTTGTAATGAGATAAGATCAACTCACACTTGCATTTTGGCCTAAGTTATGTATTATATAAGTTCAGAAATAATAAATGAATAAATAAATAAATTATTTTTATGCTATGGCCCAAACAATAAACTACTATGAAATATTTTATCTACAATAGTGATAGTTTAGTGATATGTAGTGATAACAATAGTGACAGATAATGACAATAGTGATATTAAGGGATTAAACCAATGCCAATCATTAAATTATAAGACTTGAAGTTTACAAATATTGTTAGAGGAAACAGTGCCTCAAATACCTTCTTTCATTAGATATTGGAGAAGTTTCACTGTTTTGAAATACTGCTTTCAAATATATCTTTCTCATGTAATGTGTTTATTTTTGTTGATTTTTTTGAATCAAATGCCAGAATACATGGGCCCTGTCCAGTTCAACATGAGTGCTGTGATGAATTTAAAGCAAAAATATTTTAAGTGCTAAAATCCCTGAGCATTTTTTTCTTGGAATACAGGTCTCATGGGAGCTGGACACATGGCTGCCAGGGAAATGTATTGGAAAAAAAACGGGGGAATTTGTTGTTCAGAAAAATCTTGCATACTTTCAGTTGTTTTCTCTTATAAATTTGAGCTTTTGCCTTTTTTTTTTTTTTTTATTTCTCAGAGACAGCTTGTCTTAAATTTCTTTGCATTGGTCTGTTAGTTTTAATGGTGTATCAGAAACCTTTATTTTCAGGTGGCTGATGTTATGTATGCATTATAACTTTCACGCCTTTAGTGCAGAACTCACTGTGCCATTTTGTGCACAATCAGTGCCATTTCAAAGTATCACATCTGATAAGTGTCTTTCTCTTTCTTTCCAACAAAATGGACTATTAGAGATATATAAATTCACAGATATAAAATCAGGTTCAAAATAACTCTGTTTGCTGGATTTTGTAAGGGATTTACTCTGTTTGTAAGGGATTTAGATGAGATACAGGGAAGATTTAGACACTACATTTAAAATAATCTATTTCCAAAGATGGGAGGGAAAGTGATTTAAATTATAATGGTCTGGCTTCTAAATCAGTATTACATATTATTTTGCTGTGTGATGTGTCCAGTAGTGAACAATAAATAAACAAATAAATACAAGCAGAAAAACAAACAAAAAATCACCACTATAATGAATATATAGTGCAAAATTTTCAAGATAATGTTAAATAAAGTTGGTTCCGTAGATCAACATTGTCTAGTCTGTTGAAACACAGATTTTTTGATCCTTACAGTTACATTGCTTGTTTTCTTATCACGTTTTATTTATTATTATTGTTATTATTATTATTATTAATGTATCTATTATTGTTTAATCTAACTATTTCAATAATTTTTGGCATAAAAAGTATTAGCATTCAGAATTTTATATAACTTTTATGTTAGAAACACTTCCCATTATTAATATTAATATCTTTTTTAAAAAAATAAATGTATTTTATAATGTACTCTAATTAATAAGGACTATAGTTCAAATATAATTAAAAGAGTGTATTTTTTTTCCATAACTATATTTCACGTCTGTTATAGAAGGATATTTATTTTATTCATTTTTAACTGTCTGTCTGCAGCTCACATTTAAATAGTTATTAGTAACTTACAAACAACTGGTTCCAGTCCTATTTATTCTCTTTTTTTTTTTTTTTTTTTTTTTTTCTATAAAAATGTGCTTATATTCTCTCTCTGTTTTTGTTTGTTTGCTTGGTTGGTTGGTTTTATTTTGCTTTGTTTTTTTAAGATTAACTCTTAAATTTGTTAATTTGTTTGGAAAAATAAAAATAGAAAAAAGAACAACCTATATATACCTGCAATATTATTGCGTAGTACACGTAACAAACTATAAGTAAATGTAAAGCTAGCCAAAAATATATCATAGTACTGGGTTGCTTGTTGTTTTGTTTTGTTTGTTTGTTTGATTGATTGATTGATTTTTAATATAAATTAGAAATTCACAAGTTGATAATTCACTGAATAAGCACTGAACTAAAAGTGTCGTGTAAATGCAAATGCCGTAATGGATTACCATATTTAGATGGATTACCATACAGTAACATAATACTCTTTTATGTCTCAATAGAGATACTATGATCAGTTTCACTAAAATTACATTTCACTAAGTATTGCCATCAATCTTTTTACACGATGAGTGCATCAAGCACAGTCACCTTAAAGCCTGGGGAATCATACAGAATCATAACAGAAAATAATACATATATATTTGTTTTTTATCTAAAATATAGATAGTCCTAGCATGCCAGAAAACAATTCTGATGTTACCTATTTAGTTTAAATGTTATATTGATGAGGAAGAGCAAAGATTAAACGAAATACCTGAGGATCTTTGAATTTCCAACAAGCAACAGTCATCAGTTCTCTCCTTGCGTTACACATATCTGCAGTACAGATGTAGTAATTCAATCTAATGACTAATAATCAATCAGAATACGGCTAATCTGAAGGATTTGTTAGTGCTTTTAAATGGGCATCCAACCACACAAACCAAAACCCTGATATGACTATATGTGAATGTCAGGTCCTCAGCACCAGCTGTTTTGTTTGACAGCTCTTCTCCTATCCATCTGTACTACTTGCTGTAGTATATATATATATGTATATATATATATGTATGTATATATATATATATACACATATAGTCTTGCTGTAGTACAGATGGATATAAGGACTGCTTCTGTTATTTTCATTCAACATACATAAACTACATGTCCATTTTTTCTTGATCATGTAAATATATTGGTAAACTTGTCTGTAGTCTCTAAGATTCTGATTGATGTTATTAATCTGTCAAAGTTAGACCACACTACTGTGTTGGGTCTGTCTGGGATGGAGCCACCTTTCCCTGTGGCAGCCCACACAGTTCTGTGCTCACCACTCGTAGCTGGAACAGCAGTGGTATCACTCCAGTGTTGTGTCTATTGCTGCACTATAGTGCTGGCACAGCATCAGGACTCCTTCCAAGCCCCCAAGAGCCAGAAGACTGGGGGTGCACAAGTGATGGGGAGGGGACATTGCCAGGGCATCTAACCTAAACCAACCAAAGGGATACTCCATAACACCTGATGTCACACTCAGCAATAAAAAGGGGGGCTCTCATGGGGGAGGGGGCTGTCCTCCTGAGCAACTGGCCGAACATCGCTCATTGATGGGCAGTGGAGAGTAGCTTTTTTTCCCCTTCTCTCTGTGCTTCCACGCAGCCTTATTGTTTCTTTTGTTTCTTTTTCTCCCCATTCCCTTTCCCTTTAATTAAACTGTTCTCATTCAAACCTTGAGCTCTTTGTGTTGTATTTTTCCCCCCTCCTCTTTGAGGAGAGGGGGAGAGGGAGAGTGGTTGTGGTGGAGCTCGGCTACCCACCTGAGTAAAACAACCACAACTACTCAGGCTGAAAGTGGTTATTAAGTATTAGGTTACATCTCAGATAAGTAACAGCTAGTTATGAAATCACAGCCAGAGAAATCAAGACTTTTCTAAAAAAAAAATAAATAATAAATTTGATTTTAAAAGGGTATGATCTATGCAAACTCCTCCGTTTACCATTTCAACATAAATTAATCTATTGTAAAGGGATCCGATCCACTTTAACAGCAATTGTCTGCCACACATTATAGGTATGTCTAACGCTTTTTTTATTTTTTATAATTATTATTTATTATTATTCTTTTGAGATTTCATTAGAAGCACTTGAAAATGCACTTAGTTTATCTCATATCATTTATCCCACTTTCTGAATTCCAGGCACGGCATCCATTTAGAAATACAAAATGCTTTCTTCTATGTCATCCCTTACATACAGAATGTTTTCCCTAAGCTAATTTACATAGGTACATCTATTTAACACCTACTTCTTCCACACTGCATCAGTAAGAATAAATGCGTCTTTACATATAAAAACTATTTTACTCTTTGCTGAGTATCTCTGTGGTCTTATCTATTACAGTTTTGCCCGAGCATTATTATACTTATCTCTGTGCTACTAAACTATTAAACTCCCTAAACTACCACTAGGAGTGATCTGTCTTACATTACTACATTATGATGTCCTTGCCAAGTCTGATTTTTTTTTATTATTATTATTATTATTTTTAGTAGAAAATGACTTATGTGAATTACATAAAACATAATTTAAAAAAAAAAAAAAAAAGAAAAAAACTATAACATCACAAATAATTTTTAATATCTCCTTTAGGAAATGTCGAAAGGACCCTCAAATAATTATACATAACACTATTTTGAGATATGGGTATTTTGCACTAACACAGCTCTAGCAATGTATCCTTCTGAATATCTAGATGCTATTTATTTTCATTTATATTTGAAATGTATATGTAATTAGGGAAACAAATTACTGGGTTCTTACATTTGCCTACTAGTACCAATATTTGTAATGCCAAATACTGCTAAAAATACTGATAAAAGAAATAATCACTACAATTATGACAACAGAAATTTCTCCTTGTATTGTTATGCATTTTTGCTCTTGCATTTTTCTTCCAAAATTCTGTATGGAAATTAAAATTATTACAAGTTGTACTACTTATCTCAAATGAAACTAGAATGAAAATCGATTGCAAAAGATAATTACACTGCCAGCACCCGGGCTTTACATTAATCTAAACAGTATGTATTAATAATCTTTAATACATCAACATGTTAATACTTACACTGAAGCATGTTATATTAATTAATTTTCTAAGGAGTCATATACAAATATTCTCAGGTTTGTTTGCACAGTATTTCTATATTGGTGTTAAAACCCTTTCCTGTAAAAAGTGAGTACAGTTTAGTACAAAGTGGACTGTGAAATGAGCCAATGATCAGAGGTACAGCGTCCTATGTTGGCATGGATAGGTGACTATACAGTGCATAGGAAAGGATTTAATAGTCAGTATAAAGATAAGATCAAGTAATAAAAGCTAACATTTATTGTAATTTAATATTTTCTTTTGTTGTTCCTGTTATTAGCAAGCCCTTTAAATAATTTTCTCTTTTAAATAATTTTCTCTTACTTGGCATTCTGTTTTATGTGCACTGTTGGCTGACTTAATGACTCATGAAACTCCTCAAAATGAAAACATGGGTAATATAATGAAAAACAACTTCAGCAAATCATTAATAACATGGTCCATTTGTGTTTATGGTTAATGTCTTTGTAGGACAAGAAAACAGAATCTGTATAAATAAAGATATTAAGGTCGGAATAATTCTTTTCTTGAATACTGTTTCCATAGGTTTAAACCCTCAAACTACAAATCAATAAACAGGTTCACTTTGCCCACTATTCATATATTTAATCAAGTATACTTAGATTGAACTTTTTCACATATTTTCCACATTTTATATTTATATAAAAATATAATAATAAATTTTTTTAAAAAAAAAGGAAAAAAAAAGGAGGAAGAAGAAAGATTGGCTTTTATTCTCAATACCACAATACTTCAAAAAAGTAAGGTTAAAAGATTGATCCTTGAGAAATATAAGCTCAGACTTTTTATTTAGCATGCATATGGCAGTGCATGGATAAGAATTAAAAGGGAGCTTTGCTGACCTTGATTTTTTTAAACTAAAATGCTTTCAGATTTACTTATTGTGCGTCATTACAAATCTGTCATTATATTGTCACATGTCATTAAAAAATGTCTTCTATCTAATAAATAAGTAAACTTATTTTGCAATTAGGTTAGTTTCTACATGCCTTTTAAACCTCCAGTTCAGGAAAAGTGTAAATTAGAATTCTAGTATATACAAAATTGATTTTACCAAATAATCACTTTTGAATACTTCTCTTAATTGGCTGAGAATGTTTTATGTAAAAAAAACCATGGGGAATAAAGTGAATTTGACTCTATCAAAAACTGAATTCCTATAACTTGTATTTGAATTTTCCACTGGAAAAAATAGTAATTAAAGCTTTATACATGGCCATATATGTTTACACCATTTAAATGAGGATTTGATTTTTTTTGTATGTGCAGAAGATACTTTTTATTTCAAATGGAAACAAATAAAATGAAGTCTCCTGGCCTATATTATCCAAGAGGCCAGATTATAATATAGCAAATTATGCTGTCTGAAATTTTAGGAGGAATATATCTACTCTAGTAAATTAGCTTTTCTAGTTCATTGTTTCAACTTTTGTATTGGAGGATAAGGTGGATGGGTTTTGCTCCGTGTAAATATTTTGAAAGAACAGATGCATTTTGGAAATATTGAATATTTACTGCTGGAAGGTGTGATATTCGGTGTCCTTCTTGCATCTTAGTGACAGAAATGTCATATTCTGCTTTATATGAAATATAAAGGTTTCCTTCTGCACTCATGGGGCTTCATGTGGGTCGACATTTTGATTATTTTGGGGGGTTTGAAGCAGAAGGTTACAAGAGGAGAGATGATTTCCTTAGGAAAGGCAGCTACCACATATGGCTTTAGGTATCAGAACAGATAGATTGAGCTGATCTCTGAATTCATCTGGGAGAAAGCATGTGGATGGAGAGATAATGTGTTCTCATGGTTGCTAAGAAAGATGGCCTTTTCCATTGTATCATGGCTTTTCTTCTAGATGGGTGCTTTTATACCTAGGTGTACAGAGCTGCAGTAATCAAGCCTTAAGGCTTGAGCATACACCTGGTATGTATAGAAGCATATACATATAGAGCATATGTAGAGAGCATATATAGAGAGCATAGAAGACCTGTGAACTCTGGGCCATTTTGCTCTCTGATGCCTGAGTAGCTTTTCTCAGAGCAGAAAGAGAAGCAAAAGCCTTAAAGTACCCTGAGGATGTCTTAGGGCAGGGGTAGTCATATAGCCTTTGTATAACCAACATAGAAAGGTATGCATTAACCACAGTCCTAGAAGGTGTTTCCTAGTATTTCTATGTCAATGCAGCCACAGTTTGCTTAAGTTTTAGCAGGTGCTCTTCTAGCTGATAATTTCCTAGAGCCTCCTTAGAAGCAGGAAGAATTGCTGAAGATGCAATTTGATACACAATACAAAGTAGATACAAATCTGTATGGGATCTGCATAATATGACACAGTAACTCTTTTGTCTAGTCACCTTTCTGAGTATTTGCTTGAGCTAGTTGATTATTTTTTTCCTCAGTCAGAAGATGCTCACCTGAAAGATCAGAAATTATTTGTAGGGGGGATTATTTTAGTTGTAGTTTTCTAGTGTTTTGCAGTTAAATATTGCAGGCACTCAAACTTATTTCATTTTCCTACAGGGACTTTTCTTTCACAGTTTTTGTTTGTTTGTTTGCTTATTTGTTGTTGTTGTTTTTCTTGTCATCTTTAATATTCCTAGTGGTAGAGCAAGCCAAAAGTGAAATTCATCTTTTAGAGCATATAATATATATATATATATATGCATATATATATATGAATAAAATCTATACATACATGAACAGACCATATTTCCTCATCATAGCAACAATTACCAACATAATCCACAGAAAAATGTCCTCTGGAAATGCACTCAATTATATTATTTTATGGTGTGGAGTTTTGCTTTTGTTTTATTGATTTCAGAATGAAAGCACTATGCTTTCAGAAACTTGTTTGTACTCAAAGATCTTACATATTCCCTTCAACAACACGTTTTGGTAACAGTAGCCTGATCCTAAAACAGATAAAACTAAAGGAAAAAAGAAACAGTGAAGGTGAATGATTCATATTTATTGTTTTATTTTCTGTGCTTCAGTCAATTCTACTTCTGCAAATTTAAAAATTTATATGCAAAGTGCTTCTGAATCTTATTTTGAGATTATAAATGGTAAATTGTGACTAAATTAAAATCAGAGTAGCTGTTGTGCATCCCAAACCAGAAGGAAAAGAAAACAGCCCTGTGTTTAGTGCTGGTACTTTTGTACACATTTAAATCATAAGCAACTTTATACCTTTTTTATAAATATTTTGTAAGCAACTTTATACCTATTTTTGCAGTTTTATTTTTTCCAAGTTGAAGGAAGAAAACTTCCATATTAAAATTGAAATGTTGATACTTAGCAGTTTATTTGGAAGATAATAGAGCTACAAGGAGGCTGTTAATGTCACTGGACACAACACCTGTCACAACACCTGGATCTTGTGATCACTAGTTGTATTCCAATAAAATGTTTTCCTGAATTTTCTGCCAAGTCAGCAAAATTTGAGTCTGCTGTTGCTATGGGGACTCTTTTTATGAAGAATCGGGAACTCTGCTAAAACTTTTAAATATAACTCTAATTTCTCTATCAAAATTTAGCTTATTCTTTTGTTTATCCATATTTTTTCCCCACATTTAATCTGTGAGCCTGTGTATATCAATGAAAGACAGTATGGTGATCTTAAGCATGCAACAGTCTGAGTGCAGTAATATATACGTGTTGATACAAATATGACTCTAAAAACATCATCTATAAATTAGTAATCTTTGCTAAATATTCTTTTAAAATCTTAAGTACTTTAATATCCTTTAAGCTTTCACAGAGTACTTGATTTATTGCATTAGCTCATCACATTCTAGATAAGACATTCTAGGCACTACCTGCCTACCTGTTGGATAAACATTTGTAGCACTTTTGCTTTTGTGTCACTGGTGGGTCTGCCCAGCTATTGTATCAGGGCAAAAATCATCAGGTGAGACTTGGGATCCAGCCTTGGTTCTTCTGAGCTCTGTTTTCAGGGTAGCCTCACTCCACTTTGCAGGTCCATGGGTCTCTGGCACTGTACCACTTACCTTCCTTTGGGTTTCCCATTAGGACTCTGTAGCTGCAGCTCTTATTGTTAGTAGGAATTTGATGATCTGTGAAACTTAACTACGCTTAATGGCATATAGATTTGGTAGCTATTTTCAAATTCTAGATAAAATTTAAGACTTGTGTGGAGCCAATGTAACTTTGTTGCATAATTAACAATGTCGGTGTAGAGATTTCATAGTTCTTGCACTAGATTTTGTTTGTTTGCTTTGTGTGTGTTTTAATTATTTTTAAATGCACAAAGTCTGCACCGAACACTGAAGTTTACTGTATTTTAAACTTCACAGGCAATTTTATAGTTCCAAGTAAAAAGATTGTACTCTGTTGACATGTATGTCTGTACTAAGCCAAACCCATAACTCTTGTTTCCTGCAAACAACCAGGAAAAATCTCCCCAAAGATTTTTATTATTTTTTTTAACCCCTTCATACCATTACTGTAGAGAGCTTTTAAGAAAATGTGAAATTCATCCATTTAACCTATTTTTTTTCTTATATGTGTATGCACACACACATATATGTATGTATATATATATATGTATTTTTTTATTTTTTTTTCTGTTTGTGGATATGACTGCACAGTGTCTTGAAAGCATGCTCCACCTTCAGCAGCCACTTTTACAAGTTATGGAGGACAAAAAGATCTTGGCTTTCTTGCTCAACCTCAGAGGATTTATATGGCAGAATAATATGACTGAATGAGGTGCTACTGTTTTGTTATTGAAAATCTTAAAGAGAGGGTTGTAAAGAAAATGTTTTGAAAATGGATAAACTGAAAGATGAGAAGCAGACTACAGAATTGCCAGAATATTGAAAACTAGGTTGGAAATCTGTGTCACTCATAAATTCACACCAGACTTGTGGCAGAGGGAGAATACATATAATGAAATATAAAATTCTGGCATCCAGAATTGAAATTCAGGTGGTTAACAGATTACTTTTATTCCAGATTCTAGGAGTGCTGCTTGTCTCCTAGATCCAGACAGTAGAGTATTCCTATAAGGCAGAACAGTTTTGGAAGATAGTATCATATTGAAGAACTCTTACTGTTCTGTCTACAAATAAAGCTCTATGTCCCTTTGTCCCTTGTTTGTCTATGTCACAAATTCTTCTGTTGTGGTTTTGATCTTTTTTTTTTTTTTCCTTTAACACCAGACATCTTTTATTTGACATTATTCTGAAAACAACAACAAAATCTTTGAGTTAGAAGCACAAGATAGCAGAGAGAAACAAAAACACAACCTGAAAAGTCAGATAGCTTATTAAAAGGAAGCAAAACTGCAATAAAAGACAGGGTCGATGTGTTTTTGGTTATCCCTTGGCTTCTCTGTCTTTGTTTAACTGTATACACCATTGAATCAGTATAATATCACATAATGAAGAAAGGAGCATCTATGTTGACAGCACTGCATGTTCAGGGTTGTGCTGCTAGTTTAAATGTGAAAACTACCACTGAAAATGCTTTCACCATCAAGCAACTCATAACATGTCTGTCTGTAATCCAGTTGGGCAAAAAGCTAAGTACTTTCCTAGATTACTATCTAATGGTCATCATAAACTACAAAAATTGCCACAGAAGCTCAGAAATATCATGGATTTCTGATGCATAGTTTTAAGATCACACTTCTTTTCATCAGATAGGAAGGCAAACATAATTGATGTCACTGTGGTACTTTTTGTTATTGTTAGTTAAAAATAGTTATTGGCCTTATTTTTCCATTAGATTAGGAAGACTTGGAGCTTAAAATTCATGTTTGATAGAATTAATATTCACAATATGAAAGTCAGAATGAATGGTGCAAGATATTCAGTATGCATGAACTGGTGCAGCCCATTTAGGCTGACATTATTCTGAGGTTTTGTGAACAAAGATATTTAGTCTATTGAATTTAAATCTCTGCCATACTGTTGTAGTGCAAAGACAGAAGTATGAAAATGCTATGAAATCTATTGTCTTATGACACTGACCTGTGAAAAACTGGTCTAAACAGTGAAAACTGGTTTAAAACATATTATACGGAAGTATTTGTAAAATTCTAACATTTAGTCTAATTTTAGTATCACTTGCACACAGACCTTTAGTAAGTACCATGAATTTCTTAGACTTTATCATTACCTTTACCATTTTTTTTTTTCAAGATCAGTGTACTTGATAAATCTGGTTTAATTGCAAAATTCATCAATAAACATCTATATATTTTGTGTACATCTCTATTTTTAGCAGCAGACATTCACTTTATTGAATTGCAATATTAGAAGTATAGAAAAATGGGAAATGAGCAGAAAAATGGTTAAAGGTCTGATTAAATGAAAAAAACAAACAAACAAACAAACAAACAAACAAACAAACAACAATTGAAGATGGTTGACGGAACTAATTCAACTAATTCTATTCACAGATTATATGCCTAATTTAATATTAAGAATGAGTTCATAACATTAAGAATACTCAATCATAGATCATTGCCAAGGAAGGCTGCTTTGGTAAAATGATAACTGCTGAAGATGTTGGAAGCGAAGCCTGAGAGCAGGTTACGAGATAGAAGCCCCTTACTACACAAATATTTGTCATTCATGCTTCATGTGAATAGTCTTTCAACAATGCAAAACATAATAGTAAGGAATTTTGTAATCCTAATAAGGCTTCATCTAGAACTGAACTGCTCCAGATGTCTAACTTACTTTTTTTTTTCCTTCATTGAAAGTGTGTGAAATGAACAGTAAGATTTAAAAGTCCAGTGTGGAAAATCCTTCCATAAGCACATCATTTTTCTGTGAACTATCTGTAGGTCTAGCTTAAGGACATCTGAAAGAAAAACACTTTCTGAAGATGAATGCAGTACACTCATCAAGTCTCAGAAAAGCCTATTTACAATGATAGAACCGGTTGGTCTGGAGTTACATGGACTACATACTAATTTTCTTTCTGAGCTTCTCCATCACCTGAGGCAGCAGAAACTTTCAGAGATGGCCAAATATTATGGTTGAATATTCCTGAATTATTATTATATTACATGTATAAATATTAAACGTTGAAATTTACCATGGAAGCTCTTGAGTTGCAGCCATCCTTTTTTCAATTGTTTGTTCATTTCTTCAGATTTCCTTATGACATAACAAGTTCTCTGAGTCTGCTTAGAGACACTGTAATTTAGGAACTTTAAAAATTTTGGAACAATTGTTTCATGCTTGGAAAACATGTCCTTTAGGCTGGAGATGGTATCTTAGTCTTGAAGCCTTGAATCTATAACCTATATATATACGTAATTTAGATATGATATGATATGATATGATATGATATGATATGATATGATATGATATGATATGATATGTAGTAAAAGGTATTTGAGAGTCTAATAGTTGGATTTGTGTTGTGGGAGTTGAACACACAAAATCTGATAAGTCTTTCAATAGTCATGAGAGGCAGTTAGGCATCTCTACAAGGGCTTCATCACACCTGTTACACTTGTATTAGGATGCTATAAACTCCAGAATAAAATTAGCTGATAAGATTATGCTACTTACTTACCTTTTATGCCCCTGAAGTTGGAGGGCAGAAAATTTACACTAACTTTAGATCTATCTGCTGTAGCTTTAGAATTCTGTATCAATCTAGCATTTCATGAAGTTATAAACAGTATTTAATTTCACATGGACATAATTTATTTCCTTCTTATATAAGTGTGTTGAGGAAAGCATTATCTAACCTTGTATGTGTTTAAAAACATGCAACTGAAAATACGATGTATAAAACCACTAGCAGTTTCCATGATTTCCAACAATGGAAACAACCTCATTTTTCCCAATCTGGATCACAGGCACACTGAATTTATATGAAAACAATGGGGTTTGCATTTTTTAATCCTTGCTAACATATACATGAAATTACACGTAAATAGGAATGGTTAAATAACTCTACTGTGTTGACAATTAAAAATGCAGTAACTTGGGTGGTAAGATATATTATGGGAAGGATGACACACAACACTTGCTTGTTGTTTTCCATTATGTTTCCCCAGTTTCTACCCCCATTTTAAATTAAAAAAAAGTATTTTTGTAAAACCCTAAAATGAGCTTTACTTCCCCCTTGATAATTTTTGCACCTAAAAGTCTTCTCTACATACATATTTTCAGGGTCTGTCCACATCCACTACTGTAATAGTGTAAGCTCCTACAGGAAAAACATCCGTCCTTACACAGTTCTACAAGCCCGTGGAGCATTGTTAAACAAGCAGATGTTATGTGTTATCTTTATAGGTCTGTGAACTTAATCACGTATAACCAGGAAGAGTTCATTTTTTTAATTAAATCACCCCCCATTCATTACTTGGGTTATCCTCAAAAGACTGTCAGTGAAAAGGGTCAAAGTCTGATACACCTCTTGCTGTTCATTTAAATTAACACGTCTTCTGATCATAGGTGTTTGTGTTGTGCTAATATGAAGATTACTACATATTAGAAAAATGGGAGTACTTTCTGAAAGAATGAGATCAAGATTTCTGGGAAAACTGCAACCTGTATTTGTGAATAACATGCCCATTATTTATAGTCCCTGGCATCGAAATTTCTGGAAGAAGAAAATGTCTGCTGTATATTGCTTTTAAAAAATATATCCAGACTACTTTAATAGTATCTAAAGAAAAAAAATCTTTTATTAGGTTGTCTGTGACAGAATCAAATAACTGTTTGAAAACAAGCTTGAAGAGGGAAATAGAAGGGAGGACTTTATCTCATTATTCACATAGCTATTATATTAATAAAAATCATTATTTGAGAAGCTACAATTTTTTCTCCAGTCATATAATCTGCTTATCCCAGGGGCTAAATAAAATACATTTCAGAACAAGGGCTATTGACTTGCATAAGGCCTTATGAGACAATATTTTTATATTTCATGTTGTCCATTTCCATTTTGAAAGGCTCTTTTCAGTGGTTTGTAACTCCCTAATATGTGTAAGCCAAAGTTTTTAGGCTCAGGTGATTTATTATGGTTTCTTTGCAGAAGCTGAGCAAAGCATACAAAAAATAAAAAATAAAAAATAAAAAACTACCAATTTATGGGTTTGATGGGTTTGGTATCATGAAATAGATTGTCATAAAGGAAATCACTTCAGTAAACCACTCATTTTCAGATAATAGAGACAAGGAAACACAAGAACTTTGACCTGTAGATCTACAGAAGATTTAATTGCCATGTTTTGTTATTTCACAGTGCATTGACACTATTAACTAGATCAAAGGCTGCAGACTGTTAAGGATTTTGCTAAAATCACTGTAACTTTTCAGTCACCAGCCTAAAATATTGAATTCCTGCCTGCTTCTTTTGTATCTTTAGAGATGTTTTAGAATATGATATCTTCATGCTCAGATGTCTTTTCTTACTGTGCCTATTTTGAATGCATGTAATGCATTCAAAGGATGCAAACAAGGATACATTTATATATTACCTTAATTTTCCATTAACTGTGGTTTTGCACTAATTATCTACAGTGTTTCATATTTTGTTAGCATTGCAAGATTTTGCTTTCTTTTTGGTTGCTGTTTCTCATTTCTTCAGATTTAACTGGAACAGGGGCTGGGATGCCCATCTGAAATGGTAAATGTAGAGCAGTGGGATCCCAAGGAAGACACCGTGGAGTCAACCTATACCCTGTGGGCCCTATCCATCCCAGAGCCCTGGGTCACCCATCTTGAGTTGTGGAATGGTCAGCAGGCCCACTGAAGCTTGTTTGATGCACAGCCAGGTGCACCTCTACATCTGTATCAAGCCAAAATGTCTTTGCAGCCATGTTTGTCTTTCTACTAGTAAAAGGGTATTTATTGAGTACTGCAGGAGAGTTAGTTGAACCCTGCTTGGTTAAGGTCATTCTATCTCTCTTAATTATTCCAAGATTAAAATAATTTCCCCACAAATTATTTAGAATTTCTATATCCTGCTCACTGTGCAGGATATAGATATTATATATGCTCCAGTATTGTAAAGCAGCTTCCGGTTAAGAAATTGCAGTCCATCACAGGAGAATTTAAAGAATTTGTCACTAACCTAATTTAAGAAGCCTTTATGTCAGGTACACAATATGGAAACAAATGTTACTTTTCCCGGTATTTCATTCATACTCCTTTTCTTAAAAGTTGTAATCTTGCCAAATATTTACTTTTGTGTTTTACTTACTAATTAACTGTCATTCCCATGAATAGTGTATTTAGTATAAAAAGAATTACATATTCCATTCCTTATTAGTCATCTTTAAAGACACACCAAAAATATACTGATATTTGGCTTCTGCTTTGTAGTCTTTCAGAAGTATAAGTTTGCAGTTTGATTGATTAGTTTCCACCACCAAAGAGAAGCAGCTGCAGCTCTGAATAAAATTGTGCTAATGAAGCTTTCAAAGTGGTGATCAAAAGCAGACTTTGCTCTTTCAATTGTACGCTTTTCTGAAGATAACTAATTGTGCTGTTTCAGCAAAATGTGCATATCAAAGCAGCTGAATCGTACATTTCAGTAGAAACTTTAGAACATGTCTAACAATATGATGGCTAATCTTTGTCCCATTGGTTTTGTAAGCAGTCCCTTTGGTCTGTAAGCTGCAGAACTAATTCATGCACAAAACCTGATTCACTATTCTATATTTGGTCATAGACAACTATATTTACATGTTGGTGAAGACACACGTCTAGATCCCCATTACTTTATGCAACAGTTTTGATAAAAGATACAAACCTCATAACTTCAAGAAGAATTGCAGTTGGCAGGACAGATGAGACAAAGTTTTATGAGTGTTTCAGGCATGAGCTTTCAGCACAAGCTGCCATTAGCTTTCTGCCAGATGTCCTCAAATAGTCTGCTGGGACTGAATTTGTAACATGCTTTAGCATCTCAAGATGAAGCCATGTACTGTGAGGAATTTCCATTCATGTGTTCCAGCAAAGGCAGATCATTCCAAGCTCAGTCAAACCTCCTTATATTTCTGTATCTTCAGAAAGCAAATTTTCCTGCCTATAGTGAATTCTGGACAACCATTTTCACACTGCTCTGTTACCAAAGCCACATACTTTACACTAGTCTCACCCCTTTCTGGAGCACATTTTAATCTCTTCCACACTGTAGGAAAACCCACACACAGTAAGGACATGCTTTGTCATATTAAAAACTGTGAAAAATACAACAAAATCAAAACCAAACAAAATTAACTGATTGAAAGGTATATATATATATATATACAGAACAACTGAACCAAATTACTGAAAATTACATTTTAGATTTGTATACAATACATTTGTATACAATACATTTTGTATAATTTTGAAACCTTTTAATAAAGATTAAATTACAACAATGCATTTTTCAGAACATGGAGCAAAGAGCCTATGGCAGAGACACCCAGCCCTCCTGACAAATTATCTTTCTTGTGTCTGTTGAGCAGTCATTAATTACCCTTTTGTAATTATGGCTTTTGTACATTTAATTCAAATTGTTGCTCAAAAGTAATCAGTGCCCTACTACAAGTCCGAGGACTTTGTAATGGACTTCAGGTTCAAATTTATATGGAATATAAAGCGACCTTGTCAAGGAGTTTCCTGTGTGGTGTATCTACATAATAATGCCATAGGACTTATTTGAGTGATATTAAATAAAGTAGCTCCTCTGGATTTTTCCTTTAACTCAGTTCACTAGGAGTCATTCCATTCTCTACCTATTATATACTTATTCTTGATGTTCAAACTTTAAAAATAATTAAATTCTATTGTGCAGTGTCCTTTTTGGCCCCTTTACAGTCAACTTTGAAAGTACTAGGTGAAGATGTCTTGGGATGTCTCAGACAGGATATATTATTCTAAATAGTTCTGAAAGGCTGTAAATTCTTGAAAAGATAACATATCTAATTGTATTTTCAGGTTTTGTATCAGTAGGAAAGATGATCAGGAGTAGTCAGCATACATTCACCAAGGTGAAAATCATGCTTAACCAATCAGATAGCCTATTATGATTAGATGATTTGCTGGGTGGATGAGGGGAGAGCAGTGGATGCAGTCTACCTTGACTTCAGCAAGGCTTGATGTTACTGTCCCCCGTAACATCTTCATAGACAAGCTCAGGAAGGTCAGGCTAGATGAGTGGGTGGTGAGGTGTATTGACAATTGGCTGGATGGCAGAGTTCAGAGGATTGTGCTCAGTGGTGCTGAGTCCAGTTGGAGGCCTGTAGCAAGCAATGTCCTGCAGGGGTCTGTACTGGGGCCAGTCTTGTTCAATTTATTCATCAGTGACCTGGACAATGGAATGGAGTGCACCCTCAGCAAGTTTTCTGATGACACAAAGCTGGGAGGAGTGGCTGATACCCCAGAGGGCTGTGCTGATACCCTAGAGGGGCCTTGACAGGCTGGAGGGTTGGGCTGAGAGGAGCCTCATGGAGTTTAACAAAGGCAAATGCAGGGTCCTGAACTTATGGAGGAATAAACCCAAGCACCAGTACAGGCTGGGCGGGGTGACCTGCTGGAGAGCAGCTCTGCAGAGGAAGGCCTGGTAGAGAGAAGGCTGACCATGAGCTAGCAATGTGCCCTTGTGGCCAAGAACGCCAGTGGTATCCCCATGTGGATTCAGAAGAGTGTTGCCAGCAGGTCAAGGGAGGTGATCCTCCGCCTCTACTCAGCCCTGATGAGGCCACAGCTGGAATATTGTGTGCAGTTCTGGGCTTCCCAGTACAAGAGGGACATGGAGCTACTGGAGCGAGTCCAGAGGAGGGCTGCAAAGATGATTAGAGACCTGGAGCACCTGTTATATGAGGACAGGCTGAGAGAACCGGGCCTGTTTAGCCTGGAAAAGAGAAGACTGAGGGGATACCTCATCAGTATATATAAATATTTGAAGGCAGGGTGTCAAGACGGTGTAACTAGACTCTTTTCAGTTGTGCCCAGCAATAGGACAAGAGGAAATGGGCACAGACTGAGGCACAGAATGGTCTGGCTGTGAGGGGGCATTTCTTTACTGTGAGGGTGACAGAGCACTGGAACAGGTTGCCCAGAGAGGTTGTGGAGTCTCCTTCTCTGGCGAAATTCAAAACACCTGGATACCAGCCTCCACAATGTTCTCTAAGTGGTCGTGCTTGGCAGGGGGGTGGACTAGATGGTCTTCAGAGGTACCTTCCAACCTCAACCATTCTGTGATTGTGAAGGTAGGTAAAAATATTCTGACCTTTCTAGATGCTTATCAGGCCAGTATTAGTAAATACTATTGCAACAAAACATTACATTTTGCTTTTTGTATTTATTACAATGTTGTACATGGACTCTATAGAATTTATTTATTTTATTTATTTATTTATTTATTTATTGGGGGGGGGGGTTGATATTCATCCTTCCTCTTCCTGTTTCTCTGTGCTATACATCTCCTTACCCAAATTAGTTCCAATTCAGTGAAATTACATGGTTGAGATCCTTCTTGCACAAAATTAATCTTCCTGATTGTGAATTATTTTATTCACAAAGATAATACAATAAAGACAAACAAGAGAAGCATCAGTTTAAGACAAAACTTCAAATTCTCTTAGTATTTTCTAATTTTGCCTCACCTTTCACTACCAAGCATTATAGATGTTAAGCCAAAACTGCTTCCCATTCTCTGGTGTTCAGTATCATACAATATTTTTTCTATTAACTTATTTTATAATTTTTAACAGCCGTATAAAAATATTTTAAAATGAAGTATGCATTTTCAGAATATACAGGTTTTTTAGCCAACAAGGTTAGAAGATACATGTTAACCTGCATGTTACCACAGTTTCTGGACTTCTGAAACATATTATTATTATCCAAATGCTCCACAATTTGAAGATGAAAGATAAAAGAAAGAATAAATAATAATGTCATAATTAAAGAAAAAATACAATAATGAAGACTGTTCTGTTTCATCAATAGCTTGTACAATTTCCATGTAAAAGATGTCCTGTTAAATCATCCTCATCATTCTTTATTTTTTTAACTAGAACCACATTATTTCCAGTATTTTCGATAAATGTGAATACTGATACATATTTAACTCTCCTAAGCATGTAAACACACAAATATTAACTAAAGCAGTGGACACCTAGCAGGAATTTTATTCAATTAATTTAATTTTAGGAATTTCCTTATGTCTGATTTCATTACTATGATTATGATGAGAGTAAAAGAAAAAAAAAACAGAGATCAAGGTGCACATAATCAAGCATGATGTTATTTTGGTTTTATAAGAATTCCCTAGACTGTAGAAAGTAAAAGAGTAATAAAGTGCATTCAGTGAGGTGTCTGTCTTCTGTTATTCCAATTTCATAAATCCTGTCATTAGGGATTTTCCCAAAAACATCTTTACAAAAATAGACCCTCAGAATGTTAATGCTGGCTGAAGGAAAAATTTCAGTTCCATCTCTTTGTTAAAGAAGGAAAACAAAAATATAAAGACATCTATGTGATTGTTTTAGAATTTCTCTTTTTGTTAGTTCATTTTTCTTTTTTATTTAAAAGAGGAATTGATCATTGTTTTCACATAAGTATGTTTTTAAGATTTTTTATCTCCTTTTCCCTTTTTAATTTTAAGTACATTGTTAATCAACAGTCCATTTGTTAAGACAGGAGTTTTAAAAACGGGCTGCATAAGACTCTTTTTGAGAAAATGTAAAATTTCTGCTCTTGTTCATAAGAGAAGATTATTAATACGTAGATAAAATCACTCTGAAAGTGTAATGAGAATTTCACATTTCATACGTCATGAAAGTAACGCCTTATTTCTTATAGAGATATCTGAAAATATCATTATATTTTTTTTATAGCCAATAATTAATTTCAGAAATTAACAGTTGTTTTACATGTACATTCAATGGTATAAATGTATAACAGTTCTGAGAAGACATCTGCTGGAATACCTAGAAAAGAAATAGAAAAATTACACTCTACTTTTTTTTCAAGGTAGAAAAAGAAGGAAGAAGATTACTTTCTTCAAGGTCTCCAACCCAAAATCCTATTAGGTAGGATTTCTCTACTGTTCCTGCCACTGAGCCACAGGTGTCTCTTGCCTTCACTCAACCTAATCTTTAAATGAATCCTTAGTTAGTCATCCCACTTCACGGAGTGTTCAACACCACTGTCGTCTCATAGTTACAGTATGCTCAGTATTGTCTTTGATGTCCATATCGTTTGTGTCTGTCTTTCTGTAATGCTTGGTCAAATGACCTGCGTAATAATAATAATAATAATAATAATAATAATAATAATAATAATAATAGGGCTGAAAATGCTAACTAGACTTGCCATACTCAGAGAAAAGTTAAGCACTGGAGAGTAAGTACCAGTAGCAAGACACTTGATGCAGTGCTGGGAAAAACAAAACCAAACCAGAAAACAATCCTGTGTTATTAATAATTCCAAGGTCAAGAAGGACTCTCATGATTACTTATAATTTCAGATTTCAGAGGCTGTAGAGACTTCTCCAGTGAAAGAAGAAATTCCTTCTACTCCTTGTGACTGCAGTTAGAGAAAAGCACCCTATTATCTTCATTATTCCTAGGCTGACAAAGATGTAGAAATCAAACACAGAAATCTCACCACACATCACATATTACTAATTAAATTTTCATTGTGCAACATTTTTGATTCCTAAGAGATTTTAGTCTTCCTTCCTTCCTTCCTTCCTTCCTTCCTTCCTTCCTTCCTTCCTTCCTTCCTTCCTTTCTTTCTTTCTTTCTTTCTCTTTCTCTCTTTCTCTCTTTCTCTCTTTCTCTCTTTCTCTCTTTCTCTCTTTCTCTCTTTCTCTCTTTCTTCTTTCTTTCTTTCTTTCTTTCTTTCTTTCTTTCTTTCTTTCTTTCTTTCTTTCTCTTTCTTTCTTTCTTTCTTTCTTTCTTTCTTTCTTTCTTTCTTTCTTTCTTTCTTTCTTTCTTTCTTTCTTTCTTTCTTTCTTTCTTTCTTTCTTTCTTAATCTTTTAAAATAAATTGTTTTGTTAATGTAAACCTTTAGTATCCTAGATTAACCACATACCTGAAAAGAGTAACTCACAGACCAGTTGAAACACAGTAAACTTTCTGGAATGTTATTTCACATCTCAGTTGCTCCTTCTTTCACTGTTTAAAGAAAGCCACTTTACCAGCCTATTCTTGAAAGCTGGTTTTGGTCACAACAGCTGGGCTTTATTGCAAGACTCCAAGGTGCAATGATAGCCTATAACAGCTAAGTCAGACACTTTGCTGGGAAGAGGAGAGAGGAAGGTAGCTTTTTTTCCTCTTTATTTTTTCTTCCTTTCTTCATTCCCCATCTTAATTTCTAATGAGCTGGGAATGGATTAGGAGAATCCAATAGTTAAAACCTTACTGCACTGAAGTCAAAAGGAAGTAGTGAGAGATTTATTTATTTTTTTTTTAGGCAGTTCTTTATTTGCTTATTTATTTTTTCCTATTTAATAATTTGTGAAGTATATTTCAGTTCTACCTCTAGTGATTTTGCAGCCTAGTTCCCTATTCCTGATACAGAGTAGGAGCCAACATATGATCTCCCTTTCTCCTTCTGTATCCAGGGTGTATGCCAAGACATCTTATTGAGTAGTTACCAAATGCCACAGTTTAATCCTGATTAAATGTGTTAGTAAATTATTTTTCCTTCTGTTATTTTATTCTGCCTGCTGATGTCACTTTTTATCCCCAGTCCACTTTCTTTTACAGCAGTTTTCACAGTATGCATATAACCTTAAAGCTGGAGGCAGCTGTGTAACCTTTTATGGTTCAGAAATTTCCTGCCCATTTCTGGGACAGGAGAAAAGGAATATGAATGCTTGGGACACTCTTCATTGAATTTCACAATTAGTGTGGGATCTTCTTTAATATTCCTCTTTTGGTAAAGTATGCTGGCAGCTTCACTGCATTCTTCTTTATATATATATATATAATATCTTTGGTTAACACAAAATTCGTGCTTGTTTCTGGATGCTGAACCTATCACCAGTCATTTGATGGGAAGAGTTTTCACATTCATTACAAAAATATATTCTTAGAATATTCCTTCACAGCATGGAGGAAGAAAACACAAGTAGACTAATCAGTGCTTAACTGACTTAACATTTTTTTTTATACTGGATGTTTGGTTAGTAGTTAGGACACTAACCTAAGAACATCAAATATCTCAGTTTTCAAGAGTCCAAAGACTTCCTTTAGCATTTTAGATATATGGATTTAAGGTCTGAATTTCAGTCTGTACTCAGAAAAAAAAAAAGTTATTATCTCATGAATTAGATAAGGGTATAAACATATTGGAAACGGTTACCCAGGAAAGTGATGGCATCATTGTCCTTTCAGGTATTCAAGGAAAGGTTGAACCTGGTGCTTAGGGACATGGTTTAGCGGGTGACATTGGTAGTAGGGTGGTGGTTGGACCAGGTGATTTTGAAGGTCTTCTCCAACCTTAATGATTCGATGATATTTCACTGTGATGTTCATGGTCATAGGGTAAGATGAATAGCTTATTGTGTTTTAAATATAAATTAATAATCAGTTTTCTGAATCTGGTGGTCTGTTGCATTGTAAGGATAACTACACTGAAGTCCAATATGGAGAAAATACTAACCACTACCCAGTGAAGTTCTGTTGCTTGATAATCTATAGTTGGGGGTTGTATAGGCAGCATTAAACCTGCTGGTGTACCAGAACGGTCATTTTTAGAAGACTTATCTATGCCTCTCTCACTTTTCCACTTCTTAGGTTGCCTCTTCTCTCCCTTTCTTCACCCTCCACTGCTGACTGCCTAGTCTATTCCATCTTTGTTGTTAACCCTGTGCATGCTGCCCCACAAACAGGGATGTATTTTTTGCCCTTCGGTATCATGGATGCACATGGTGCCTTGCTGCTGTTAACTTCTAATGCTTGCACAGGTGCCTCACGTAGCTCTAACTCTGCCCTTCCCTTGGATTCTTTTTGAGATCAGGGTACATGAACCTTTTGAGGTCAAGGAGAATACTTGTGCTTGGAGTGTGGGATGTAGGAGTCCCTCCCTTCTGTATGTGTCACCAAAAAAACGGCTAATAATGCTTTTTATGACTTGGTACAAATAGAAAAATTTGTTTTCCTCTCTATTCACCTGCTGTTGTTCTCATGTTACTACTTAGTAGAAAGATCTTTCTACGAGGTTGAAACTACCAATACAAATCTCTGTTAAACAAAGAAAGACATCATTTTTGAGATTTACAACTGCTTTTTATTTTTTTTTTTCCTATGGAATGCATATGCAAATGGTGTTCTAATTTGAAAATTAGTATTTTCCTTATTAACTCATTACTATAAAACATCAAGACTGAGGGTAAAGTTTTCTTTCCAAAAGACAGTTTCTAATTTGAATGTGGTAGTTAGATAAATACGTTCATTGTTTCCATGGTTGTTTATGGGTGTATAACTAACTCTTCAGGAAGATTCATCAAATCTAAGTGATGGAAGTCACAGTGAGTTTGCACTGAGGAAACTGTAATGTAACAGTACAAAACAGTATTGTAACAGCTTTTAAACAGTAAAGCTTGTAGAAGATTTTAATGTTTGTTATTTATGAGAGGAATGTATAATTATGTCAGGATAAATTAGACTATAACTTGAAAAAATCATGCACAAAACTGAAACATTGCGGAAAAAAAATCCTATTATTCGTAGTGCAAAAATATTTCAGTGACATTTCTCTTGTCTTTAATTAATCAAGAAATCTTATTTTGGAACAGTTCTTGTATACTCCCTTAAATCCTACTTCCCTTTCATATGTTTCCATCAAATCATTATTTAAGAGAGGGTCATCCTGCAGGTGCATTTAAGAAGATTCACTTTAGAATTTATAAACAACAGATGTTCAATTAGTATAAAACTTGAAGTGAAAAAATTAAATCTACATGAGTTACTACTTGCTGTTCTTCCTGTGTTAAGTCCTGTCTTTCATTTCTGTCTTCTTTTTACAACTTTGAGCAAACTAATACTTCATTTTTTTAAATTTTTTTCCTTGACTTTCATATGTTCAAACAGTTTTGTTTTCAAAGACTAAAGCATGAAATTGACAAAAATAGTCTGTTGCTATACATTTTTTTTTTTTCTGGTTATCAAGGGGGCTAGTACATTTAAATTATGTGGCCTGGGACTGCAATCCTGAGGAAGAGAAGCAGATATGTTTCAGATATTATTGAGTGACAGTCCTGTTTTCATGCCAGTTTAGTGTTATGTCTCTCCTGAGACAAGATACTGTGAAATATATAGTACTGAAACATGCTTAAATTTAGTGATTTAGCTTCCTGTCCATGGGAATCTGGACTGAGAGAATTCTCAAGAGAAATCTCATTGCACAGGCATGCCTCATTTGAACAGTATTACTACAGCTGCAAAAATAATATAGGTTTAAAAAATATAAATATATAAAGTTAACATCAAGTGATGAGTCCAAAACCCAGATACTTCATCCAAACTCCAGACTGGAGAAGACAAATATAAATAAGGTGTCAGATTGTTTATCATTACTTATCTTAAAGGAGAAAAAGGATTGTTTATCATTACTTATTACTTAAAGGAGAAAAAAAAAGCAACTAAAACTTTTCTTAAAGAATAATTTAGACAGTCTTAATTTATGAGTTCTCTGATTATTCTACTTATTTATTTTCTTTTTGTCATTCTTTTTTTTTTTTTTTTTAATTCATATTTTTAGTTTGTATTTTATGTCTTTTTATTTTATTTTAATGGAACACCACAAGCTTCCCATCTGTAAAGGCAAAACAATTAAAAGTTTTAAACTGTAAAATTCATTTCTCTACATGAATTTGAATGGTTGAGTACTGTAGCACATATTGCTACCCTTTTAAGGCAGAAATGTCATTTTGCTGTATACACTCTGTGTGGGCATGACTTATGCTAGTTATGTAAGATTTTTTTGTTTGTTATGGCTATGTTCATGAGAGTACTACAGAATGATCTGATAACACATAGGCTTTATAATTAATTGTGTTTGAACATTCTAATCCCAGTACCAGTGCTAAGGAAATCATGATTCTTGTTTCTAATAAATCATCAAGAAGTATATACTTAAATTTCTTGTTTGTTTTGTTTTATTTTAATGCATTGCACTATTATCCCTATAGCTGCAGAGAGGATAATTAATTAGGAAAATTAAATATAAATACTACATCCAAAGATGATGCACAAAATCTTTTATTTTCGTAAACAAACAAACAAACAAAAAACTAATTACTTGAGTCTCAGATTCTTATATTGCTATTTTCTTTCTCAAATTACTATATATTCCCTATGAAAATGTGTTTGGTGACAAATTGCATATAAATTATATCTGGTGCTATGAAACTACTGCCTACTGAAATCTAAGTGTTGATAAAATACTTTGTCTTGATCTAAATCTTAATCATGTTCTTACAATTATCTTGTAACCTGAGAAGTTTAAAAGATGGAGGAAGGACTCTTTTCAGGATTTTGTTTTTATTATAATTTCACATGGGTGTGTCTCTCAATTATTCTTTACCACTTTAGGGAGGATGAATGCCTTTCTTATGCAAGAATGTATATTGTCATGTTCTTTTTATTTTCTTGCAGAATGGCACTCTATCAGTATGTAAATGCACTCTCCACCTTATCTCGTAACTCTTAGATGTTTCATGCTGGACAAACGAAGTGTGTCAATAAGATATAGGAATGTTTAATAGTAGTGGTGAAGTAGGCTAAAAGAAGGCAAATTGATTCAGCATAAACACTTTTTGTGCACAATATGGTTTTCCAGTTTATGAAATTGTGTTAGAAAATCCATGTACTTTATAGAAAACAGAAGGAATAATGCTGTCTGGTAAATATTCAGCAAAATATGCTGAAAACTATAGGTTGGAAATCATACAAGAGTTGATGCTTTCTTATTGCTAGTTATTTTCATGCTCTTTTAGTGTGCTGCAGTTTAGGGCAATACAGCAGAGAAATATTTGATTGTACAGTACAAGTCTGAAATATATGCAAATAAGGTCTTCATCCTCTTACTCACTGTAACATTGAACCAAGGTAATATGTACAATGAGTCAGTCTATGTATGCATGCTAGTATAACCCATATTTGAAGGGCAGCCTGTTTTAAATGAAAAAAATCTTGTAAAACTTGTTTTTCATTTTCCTTGATTTTGTGTAACTTTCTGTTCTAGTACCTTTAGTTTGATGAGGTCCAAATAAAGACTCCGTGATTAAAGGAGAAAACTTTGATTTGGTTTAAGTGGTTGGGACAGAATTTTTGTAAAGATTTAAATTATTTCTGTTCTCTGTAATTTAGTTCTTTCTTGTCTGTATCAAGACATTTGTTCACACAGAAATTAAATAGTTGAAAGGACCTAATAACTGAAGATACGTAATATGCTAGGTTTCTCATTACATCAGCTCAACAATATTTGCATGCAACATTTCTAATTTCTAATTGGGTATTTAACTGACTGCTGCCTCTTGGTGAAAAAAAGACTTGAAATTATAGACTCTACCAAAGAAGAATTATCATTGCTTAAGGTTTTTGGCCATGATAATCTCCAAAAGCTTAATTCAGCAATTAATCTAACAAAAGAGAACTTTCTCATTTAATTATAGTAGCTACAAAGATTTTACTGTTTTTAGGTGGCTCTGAAAAGGCAACCTTTTGTATTTACCTTTCCCCAGGCCTCCTTGAAACGTGTAATGTTGTCTTGTCAAATACAAGGATCAGTGCCTTGATCAGAATTTCCATTAGTTCATCCAAGCAGATATAAATCAATGTTCTTATTGGCTGCATCCGGGTGTATTCCATATCCTCAGATGAAATTGAACAATAAATTTCCTTTTTATCATGCTGTAGCATTCAGTAGTCTCAGTCAAAATATTTGTATTATGACTTCCATTTCATTCTTAATATTGATTGAGTTTCCTTGAAGGATTTGCCATTGTTTAGACTTTATTTCAATTTTCACACTTCGATTCATCTTGAGATGAATGTCTGTGTGTGTTTTTCAATAATATCATTTTCAAGTGAATATTTTATGTAGGAAACAGGTGAGAAGTAAGGAAAATCTGAAGCCATTAGGTTGATTATAAGCAAACTATTACAATTGGTCTCTCTCATTACTTTCATATTGAAAGTATTCTTCTTCAATATGGCAGGTTATTTTCCACTCAGCCCAAAATTTATTACATTATTACGTTTTAAATTATAATTGTATGTTTCAAAAATTAATATGTTTATCAGTAGTGGTAGTTAGATACAGGTCTTTAAAATAAAGTGATTAGGAAATTTTCAACATACATTTTTGCAATTTTAAAAGAATTATGTCCAAACAGTTCATAAAAAGTTATTTATTTACTTGAGTTAATAATGTCTTCTGAGGGGAAAGTTTAACGTTGGTTTCCATTTTATATGGATTACAAATATAGTCAATAGTTTAGCATTATATTTTTTAAAGTGCTATTAAGACAGCTTTATTTAAAATCATGTATCAGTAGTTTCACTTCCACTTAATCATTTACAAGCAACATGTATGTGAAAGAAAAAAAAAAATCTGCCAAAAAAAACTTGCTTTACAAAAATTTGTAAAAAATAATAATAATAATAAAAAAATATATATATATTGTATTTTCTATTTCTCTTGTAAGGGAAAAATATCATAGTATTTAAATATCTTTTTAATTTCACTAAAGATTATATAAATCTTAATACTATGCTTATTTTAATTTTCTTAGATAGTTTGTACTGGTGGAATTTGTTGTTGATCTAAAACTGAATTAATTGCATATTGCCATTATAAAGGGGAGCTACAGTATTGCATTTGGACTTTTCTTTCTTCAATGAATACAGTCTAAGCTAACATGTAGGCAGTCATTGATCCTGCTACAGAGGTTCCATGTTTTTTATCTCATTAAGTTTTCTTCAGAATCTTAATGAAGCACCCTTACCGGACACATCAGACTACTGTTTTTGTCTTGCAAACACTAGAATAATAGAATATCTAAGTTGGAAGTGACCTACAAGGATCATCAAGTCCAACTTCTGGGTCCCCAAAGAACCACCCAGAACATCATACCATTTGTCTGAGAGTGTTGTCCAAACACTTACTGAACTAATGCAGGCTCAGGTGAGGAGCGTGTTCCGTTGCTCAACCACCCTCTTGGTGAACTTTTTCCTAATATCCTCCTCTGTTGCAGCTTCAAGTTGTTCCCTCAGGTCTGATCTCTGGTCACCAGAGAGATCAGCGCTTGCCCTTCCATTCTCCCTCATGAAGAAGTTGTAGACTTTGATGAGGTCTCACCTCAGTCTCCCTTTTCCCCAGGCTGAACAATCCAAGTGACTTCAGACACAAGACAAAAGGGTCTTGCCCTCTATACCCTTGACCATCTTCATAGCCCTCCTTTGGACACTGTTTTATAAATTTCTTATACTGTGGTGTCCAGAACTGCACATAGTACTCGAGGTGCATCAACACAGAACAGAGCAGGACAATCACTTCCTTTGGCCAGCTAGCAACACCATGCTTAATGTGCCCCAAGATACAGTTTGCCTTCCTGGACCCCAAGGCACACCACTGGCTCGTACTCAGCTTGCTGTTGACCAAAACCCCCAGATCCCTTTCTGCAGGCCTGCTCTCCAGCACCTCGTCCCCTAGTCTGTATGTATAACCAGTCTTGATCCTTCCCAGGTGCAGAATCCAACAATTGCTCTTGTTGGTGATTGCCTAGCCCTCTAATTTGTCAAGATCTCTCTGTAAGACCTCACCATCCTTGGCAGAATCAACAGCTCCACCCAATTTGGTATCATCCATGAACTTGCTCAAAAAAATTCAAGTCCTTCATCCAAATCATTTATGAAAGCACTGAAGAGGAGTGGTCCTAAAATAGAGCCCTGGGGAACCCCACAAGTGACAGGTCACCAGCCTAATGTAACGCCATTTACAAGAACCATCTGGGCCCAACCTGTCAGCCAATTGTTCATCCATTTTATTATGGTTTTATCTAACTGTATTCTAGGCATTTTATCCAGAAGGATACTGTGAGACACATTATTAAAAGCTTTACTGAAATCCAGAAAGATTACATCAACTGGCTTCCTTTATTCAACTAGCTGGGTGATCTTATCGTAGAAGGAAATTGTTTGTTAGATGTGAACTTCCCCTAGCGAGCCCATGTTGGCTCTGACTAATGACTGTTGTCCTTTAGGTGTTTTTCAATAACTCGCAGAATAACCTTCTCCATAATTTTACCAGGCACAAATTTTTGTGGTTTCATACTGCCATGCAGCACATAATCAAAGTGCTACGTTGGTCCTAGGAGTCAAGGTGTCACCTTGGGTAATTTGACATTTGCAATTTTGCCTACTTTTAGGAGATAATATACAATGCAAAATCTTGTAACTAGTACTGGTGCCTCTAGCAAACCTATAGTATATGCCTACATTTTGAAAAGATATGTAACTTAAGCTTGACTCTTTTGGAAATGTACAGATGGGGATTTTCTTCAGTTTCCAGCATCTGTGAAAGCAAATAATAGGAGTCTTATTAAATTCTGATAAAAAAAGATTTTTGGAATGCTCTAGAAACTGGTTACCACCCTCCCCCACCCCCACCCCAATACCTGTTATGTGTGTAATATTACATTTCCTGATAATAACTTCATTAACTGTAACAGAGAAACCCTATTAAATTATATTTCCTCCCCAGCCCTGATTTCCATTCCAGTCACACACAGTTCTTGCAGCTACTTTAATCTGAGTAGAAAGCTGTGATCAACTGTGAGCTGCACTTAAGCATCCTGATGGTATAATTGACTTTAGAGATGAAACAAACAAAGCGGGCATAATAACTTTGTTTAATAGCAGCACATCATAGTAAAGTTGATTACAGTGCAACATGACTGTAGTATTTTATTAATAATTATAACATTATTATATATAACATTAATAACATGATAATGCAACTCGAAAAGGACGTATCTTATATGCATATGTTAAAATATATTATCTGAGGATTCTGTATTGCAAAGATTGTTTCAGGTTTTATGGTACAGGAGCTGGGGAGACTTACAGCACAGTTTTGTCTAGATAAACTGCAATGTAAAAAAAATACTATCAAAGTACAATTATTAAATGGTATACTTTTGTCATACTAACACCATCAATTGCTAGCATAAATTTTTATTGTTTAGCTGTAATAGGTGCACAGAGTTGTGAGGGTGTCAGTCTTTGTTTATCACTTACACTTTTGAAATTAGTCATTCTGTTCCCTGCAAATCCCTTGTAAGACTTCATCTTTATAGAATTGTAGGAACAGGCATGGAAAAAATGCTAGAGAGCACTGCACTGATAACATTAGTTGTTATAATAATTTGTGAATTCATAAATGAAAAATTGATTATTTTTTTTTAATAAGTAAAATAAATCTAAATTCCATGAGGCAAAAGGACATACTCATACCTGTATATAGATGTGCACAGAATGATTGCTTCCTGCTGCAGTTCCTATATACCATAATACTTGTGGGATTTCTTTTCTGTTGCTATTATAACAATAATTCTAGTCAGGCTCATTCCTTTTGTAGTTGGCATAGACTAAAAAATAAACAATAAAAATGCAGGACAGTACAAAATTCGATAGGATCCTCATGGATAAATTGTAAAGAAATTGCACATTATTCTTGCATCAAAGATAGACAGGAAATTGAATTAGAAGAGAACTTAATAACCATTTTGCCTAGAAATATGTTTTCAGAAAAGGTCATATTTCTTATGTACTCTTTTCTCCTGATGTCCCATTTCCTTCAAAGTTACAGCTATTTATTTCAGAAATGACCACTGTGTCTAGGCCAACTATTTTTTTCTCTTCACTTTTAAAAGATAAATTTGACTAAAGGCATACCTTCTGAAAAAGGTTCTGAGTTGGATCTTTATGATTTTTTTTTTTAATCTGTAGTTTACAGATACAGCCTTAAAAATAAACATTAAAAACCTTTCTAGAGAAAAGCCTTACATTTTTTTATAAAAGTCTGTTGAGGTGGTTTTAAAGAACCTGTTTTTAAATATTTACTTTGTTTCTTCTCTAAAACTGATGAAAAAATTTGACTGTCTTTGCCTTGGAAATGATAATTAAATAATAATAATAAAAATAAATAATAAAAAATATAATAATAAAACGGGAATAAATATTTTCCACTCTAGTATTAGAGACTTGTTTCAGGTTTTATGGTACAGGAGCTGGGGAGACTTACAGCACAGTTTTATCTAGATAAACTTCAATGTAAAAAAAAAAAAATTCTATCAAAGTACAATTATTAAATGGTATACTTTTGTCATACTAGCACCATCAATTGCTAGCATAAATTTTTATTGTTTGTCAAAAAAAAAAAAAAAAAAGTTTTGCTACAGAATATTCAGAAACTTGACACAGTTATGTAACCTATATACACATATTAGGTCTGAAAACTTTGGTATTACTGTCCTTGCATTTTAAACTTCGCCCACAATGCAACAAATTAGGGAGCCTCATCCCTAGACCTCCAGAAAAGACATGTCTGAGACCTTTCCATGTTCTTCCCTGTCCTCAAAAATCTTCACTGCTCCTTCTCCCACACTAAGGAAAGCAATATGCAAATCCAATTCCTTCCTCTGTACAAGCATAGCTGACTCCTTTAGAGCCGACCAGACTAATGTGTATGGTGGGAACCTGATTTAATCTTACTACTCCAGAGGAACTTGTTCCACAATGTTATTCACTTTGCTACAAATGTTCTTAGAGATCTCGAACATACTGGCTGTGGGAGTGTTATTTGTATAAACTATGATACAACTGGTTCTTAGCTTTTAGAATACCTCCAAATAACCTGGATGTGCTGACATTCTTCCTGCTCCATAAAAAGAGCTGTAAGAGGAGCAATGGCCTCTGTATGTGTGTGACTAGGTGTGTGAGATTCAGTTTTAGCTGATGAGAACAAACTGCTGTGCCAGTCTGAATGTTGAATAGAGCCCTTTCAAAAGAATGAAACCAGGATAAGCTGTAAAAGAAGTAACGATAAAGTAATGATTATAAAAAGCAATGTGAAATATTTATGAAATACTGTACTTCTGAGATTAGACTAGCCTAATGGCTGTCCATTTTACATGTGCTAAACAATTACTGACTACATTACTATTTTGCCGTCTCTAATAAGCAATTCTAGTAAAAATCCAGTATAATACTTAACACCACCTCAGTGATAAAAAAGAGCATATTACTCCTTTCGAAAGGCATCTTTCACAGATATTTAGAGACGAGGGACATAGATGGTCAGGAAATACAACTTTTTTAGTGTAGTTTGAAGCATCTTACTCTCTATTGCTGCAACCCTACCAACAACACCAACACTCCCCTTCACTGCAGGAAATGTATTCTGTATGACAAGATTATGGCAAGTCATCTACTTATGGCATTGTTTTTTTCTCACTTTTTGGAGAAAAATGCACAAAGTTCTGAAAAATGCGTTAAAAGATCTGAGTAAAGTTGGGACGGGCACCTTCTCTGATTCATCAGATATGCTGTAGTTCTGAATGTAGATTGCAACAGAATCTAAAACTAAGTTACTAAACTGAACCTACATTTGCGAGATGTATTTGAATCTTTAAAATTATAGCATAAATGAACATCCTTTACATGAGTGAGAGCACCCACTATATTCTTAAAGGAAGGGTCTCAAACTAACTTTATTTCATTCATGTTCATTTATATTTGTGGATTTACTGCCTTCAAAAAGTTGTTCATATTACTTTCATTTGCAAATTGGATTTTTGTGCATGGTACATATAATCTAATGCCAATGCAGGCAAAAAGAAGCGATTTAGATCTGAGAGAGCTTTTAAAATGTTGCTTCTTTATAATGATTATCCCGTGAAAATTGACCTCCTTCAAGACAGCTGAGAAAAGCACTGGAAACATTTCAGATCTAGAATTTCAGATACTTAGATATCTTCTTTTTGCAATGATTATTCTTGTGTGTTTACTTGTTTGTGTTCCTCCCCCCCATCCCCCCCATTTCTTTTTTTTTTTTTCTGAGTGAAATGCATAGGTCAGAATGTCAGATTGTCAGAAAGTCTGATGTGCTTTAGAATCTGAGCTAGGGTAGAATCCACTGATCAGTTTTAGTCCTTTTGTTTCCAGCTAGCCTTTTTACACAACTGGCTACTATACACATTCTTCTACCGCGTCTCACTGTGTTTGGCTGTTTGCTTACTGTTCATCTTTAATATTTTGACCATTCATTTTACACAAGCAGTGCAGCTTATGGTTAGGTTTTGCAATGTCAGAAATAGTCCTCTACATTTCTATTTATTTGTTTATCTTCTCAGTGACTCACGATGAGTAAAAATGATAAGATTTCCAACATAATCTTATCCAGCACAGTATTGGTGAGACTTCTATTTACAGATTAGTCCATTGTAAAGTATGCCTTCAATTGCTCAAAGGCTGGAATTCACTAAATTGGCTTAAGTTATGTAATAAAAAAACAAGCAACATTCAGCAAGTTCTTGAATAAATAATAATAATAATATATTGAGATACAAATGGCTAACAAAAGTAATATTTCCATTATGTCTGTCACACAGGGAAACATAATTCATTTTACCTGTAAAAATGCTGTGTAGAATTTCTTCTGCTACCTTTATACTGGTCTTGCAGCATTACATTTACTTAAGAATATTACTAATTTGTAAATTAAAATTACTAAATTACTAATTAGTAAATATTACTAATATTTACTTAAGAATATCACTAATGAACAACCAACGGGATGTTGGTACAGTTGAAATACCTGTCTCAGTGATGAACTTTACAAGCAGCTATCATGTGTCTTCTGGCTCTATTAATTTAGAGTAGGTACTAATAGTTATAATCCAAGTAAATGGGAAAAACTGTACAACATTTATTTAACACTCATTTGCATCAGAGAGCTACAAATTAAAGTGCAGAGTACTTATAATTCATTTTTCTTCATTGTAAACCTGTCAGTACAATGACTGTAGTTATATTATGTAATTTACACTGGCCACTAAACACTTCAAGAAAATGTAGGTAATTTGGTTTATTTCATGAATACTTTAAAACAGCTGTCCCACAGAGCGCCACTTCTTTTTAATAAGGGAGAAACTGCATGGGAAAAAATATCATTTAAGTAATTTTCCCAAACTTTCAGAAAAGTCTTAGGAGTTGGTGGGAGTGATTTGATTATTTGAGTAGGAAACAGGAAATTACATACTTGTTCTCTAATAAAATATCTTCATCTCTGCCGCTTGTCTGGAAATATTATTGTTAGATGTCCTTCTTCTGTAAAAATTACAACCCATATTAAAGCTTTAACTAAATTAAAGGAAAACAAAACAAAACAAAACAAAAAATCAGATTTTGAAAGCCAATTTTTGACCATTTCTTTTCATAATGTTTGTAATGTCTATGCTTCTGTCTTCTGGATGGAGCTTAAATATGCCTTTAAGTTGTAAAAATGTCAAGAAGCTGTTGGTGTGGTATTTACTGCTTTACTCTTGTCTGGGAGGAGAATAACGAAATGTTCATACAGTGAATGATCTCCTTTAAAGAATATTTTATGTCCAGCTTTCCAAATACAGAGAGGATTACTGAATATTTTTGTTATGGATCAAACTACGAATCTAAGTCTTTTAGAAAAAGTTCTTCAGAAATTGGGAAGAAACATATCTTGGGCTTTGGGAAATGTTATGAGAGGACCAGGAAAGAAGGCATTAGAAGTAGCTCTACAGCAGCATGGAACAGGTAACCTTGAATGCAATCATGCAGCATATGCAGGACAACCAGGGGATCAGGCCCAGTCAGCACGGGTTCATGAAAGGCAAGTCCTGCCTGAACAACCTCATCTCTTTCTATGACTGGCTGAGCTGCCTGGTAGATGAGGGAAAGGCTGTTGATGTAGTCTACCTAGACTTCAACAGGGCCTTTGACACAGCCGCCCACAGTATTCTGGAGAAGCTGGGAGCCCATGGACAGGTACACTCTTTGCTGGGTTAAAAATGGGCTGGATGGCCATGCCCAGAGAGTAGTGGTGAACAGAATGAAATCCAGCTAGTGACCGGTCACCTGTGGTATTCCCCAGGGGTCAGTGTTGGGAACCATCTTCTTTAATATCTTTATTGAAGGTTTGGATGAGGAAATTGAATGCACCCTCAGTAAGTTTGCAGACGACACCAAGTTGGAGGGAAGTGTTGATCTACTGGAGGGTAGGAAGGCCCTGCAGAGGGACCTGGACAGGATGGGTCAATGGGCAGAGGCCAAAGGGATGAGGTTCAACATGGCTAGGTGCCGGGTCCTGCACTTTGGCTACAACCCCATGCAACAGTACAAGCCTGGGGGAGAGTGGCTTGAAAGCTGTGCAGAGGAAAAGGATCTGGGGCTGCTGATTGATACTCACCTGAACTTGAGCTGGCAGTGTGCCCAGGTGTCCAAGAAGGCCAACGGCATCCTGACTTGTATCAGGAGTAGTGTAGCCAGCAGGACCAGGGAGGTGATCGTCCCCTTGTATTCTGCACCTCAAGTACTGTCTTCAGTTTTGGGCTTCTCACTACAAGAAGGACATCAAGGCCTTGGAGACTGTCCAGAGAAAGGCTACGAAGCTGCTGAAGGGCCTGGAACACAAGTCCTTTGAGGAGCAGCTGAGGGAACTGTGGTTGTTTTTTTTTTTTTTTTTTTTTAGTCTGGAGAAGAGGAGGCTCAGGGGAGACCTTATTGCTCTCTACAACTACCTGAAAAGAAGTTGTGGGGAGCTGGGAAGTGTGTTGACCTCTTGTTGAAGGTAACTAGTGATAGGACTAGAGGAAATGGCCTCAAGTTGCACATTGGGAGGTCTAGGTTGGAAATTAGGACACATTTCTTCTCAGAAGGAGTAGTCAGACATTGGACCAGGTTGCCCAGTGAGGTGGTGGAGTAACGGTCCCTGGGGGTATTTAATGAAATGGTGCTTAGGGAAATGGTGCTTAGGGACATGGTTTAATGAGTGACATTGGTAGTAGGGTGATAGTTGGACTAGATGATCTTTTAGGTCTTTTCCAAACTTAATGATTCTATGATTCTAAGAGCTAACAGTAGCATCCCTCTAAGTGCAAAACATCTGATTTTTCAAAGGTGTTAGTACAGTACAACTTAGATCATGTCAGGTACATGAAATCATGTGGTCAGCTGTGGTACACTATGGTACACTGTCAGGAGTCTAATACAAGTGATATTTTGCTAAGAGTACAGCTACCAGTGTGTAAGAGCAATTGATTATTTTGGGAATTATAGGGAAGAATATTTAATAATTCATGTTTTCATGCTGGTTAGTTGTACAAGTGAGAAATCTGTTAGTAGCAGGATGGCGTTTAGAGCATGAATTCCCTCTGTTTCACTGTTGTGTATAATCTAGATATCGTATATATAAGGACACCATTCTCCTTCAAATATGTCTATTACAATAGACTGGTTAAGCAAATATGAACAGAAAAGCATCATCAGATCATGTGTGAATAGTCAGTGAAGAACTCTGTTCCTTGGTTTTCAGAGGGACTTCTCTTTCTGTCATTTTCCAATTGCAAACCAGAATCTAAAATTTAAACCACTAGAGAATTTTTGACAATGACAAAAATGTGTATTTTAAGTGGTTCATAAAAAAATAATATAACTATATTGGTAATTGTCTTTTTCATGACACTTAAAAATACTTCACAATCATTAACTAATTAGCAGAGTACTTTTACAGAATAACATCACACAAATGCAGTGAAACTGTGTTGAGTCACCCAGCAATACTTTTCTTCCTAGAATAGGTATATATATATAGATTTAAGGACATATAATCTGTTAAATGTTTTTGCATTTACAATAAAGCTTGTAATCTTCTTGTCATTAATCCATTTCTGAAAAAGAAACAACAACAACAACAAAGTTATGTTTCTTTGTTTCTGTATCTGTAACATTCCTTCTTTCCTGAAGAAAGCTTTATTTCTATTAACTTTTGTTTTCTCTATTCTTTTAATTGTTTGATTTTCTGAGTTAGACTGGTTGAAGATATTTTGCTTGACTGATTTGAGAAGGAACTAATCTTCAAGGCTGTGTTTCATTTCTGTTTAGCAGAGGAGTTGAGAAGAAGGTGCTCTACCAACATCAGGCTCTGACAAACACGATGTATAGCTGACTGGAGTAGTTAGTTCAGATGTTTCTGCACCTAAGAATAGGCACTGACATCAAGATTGAGTATTCATATTAAGAACTGAAACCGCTTGCACAGTTAGTGAACATGAATGGAGGAAGCAAGTTCAGGAAAGCTTGTTCTTAACATCTTGTCTGATGGGAAGACACCCTGGAAAACAATATTCTAAAGTGGACAAAGGTTTTGCTGGTTTCACAATTTGGTGGCTGGGAAATTTAAACTGGAGGTCATGAGGCAAGAACCATCCATGTCTACTTTGGAGAGGAATTTCTGTGGGTTTCTATCAGGAAATAGTAGATAGCCATATTCTTAAATGCTTCTCATTTCCTATTTACATATATGGTAGTTAATGAATATCCAGGGAGCCTGCTTATATTAGACTGCTAACATTACACAGCAGTAGTTCTTTACAAGGAAAATATACTGAAAATCTTTAGATAAGGTTGCCATGCATGAGGATGTGATTTCGGCTTATTAGTCTTTAAATGTCATAATTTTGCAATACTTCAACTTTTCATAATGCTTTTTACCTCATCATTTTAGAGCATGAAGTCATCAAGACCACATCATTGAAACAGTTTTTAACACTCTTGCTGGCAACAGTGATGACTTCAGAAAAAAAAGAAAAAAGAAAAAAAAAAAAAAAAGAAAGAAAACTTTTTGTATTCATATGTACAACGTTATAAGTTATTGCTTATCGAGAAATCATTATTAGGGTGCTTTTCAGAGTTCAGATAACTTTCTTATTTGATATGCATCTAAATTGTTTTTGAATGTTATTCTAAAACACTGTTTTTGCAACATGGACAAGTGGAACAAGGAAGAACTGAAAACATGAAAAAAAATATATTTTTAATATTATTCAAGCAATTGGAACATTAGTTGTTCATTCAATGGGATTTCCTTATTTTGTTTGATTCAGCTTGTTTATATACGCATAATACTAGTGCATGTTATTTGATAAGATAATCTCTAACCACTGTATGAAACTGAATTTTTAATTACATTTATTTGCGTATTAATATGAATTATTATGCCTTGATGTTTATGATTTTGAAACTGAACATACTAAGTTTAGGAATGTATTGTTGGAAGTACATTGTATGGGATATAAAAGAAATGCGTATAATGGATTCCACATGCTTTAAAGGATGTGTTCTATTACAGCTGTAAGCATAACATAATAATAAATTCAAGGCTGTTTTGAGCTATCATGCTCAGTCTTATATGCAGTATATATGTTATTTCACTATTTTTTAATAAGATTAGTTTTGTGAAGTTTAGAATATATATTGAAAAAATGTATGAAACAGGAAAGTGTTTTTGAAAACGTGCATGTGCCCTTCATATTTACTGAAATCAAATTGAAAGTGAACCTGTAACCAGTCTATTCCTTTATTTATCATAGCTATGAGTCTGAAATTACTCCAATAGGAAATTTAAAATGATGAATTTCATGACTTATAGTGCTAGCCAGCCTTACATCAAATTATTATTATTTTCTTTCCAACTGGAAACACATTAAGTAGCAAAGTGATGGGTATCTACGTATTTGCAGCAAAAACATGTATCTTCATCCCATTTGGTTTGGTACTACATACTTAAATAATTTTGTGATAACCGAAATAAAATAAAATAAAATAAAATAAAATAAAATAAAATAAAATAAAACAAAATAAAATAAAACAGACTGTCAATATGATTGCTTACAAACCGAGTAACCATTTGGTGGACTTGGCAGTGCTAAATTAAAGATTGGACAAGATAATCTTAGAGGTCTTTTCCAACCTATATGATTCTATGAATCTATGATTTATCAAATATCATTGTATAATGTATGTACTATTAACTGCCTATGACCAATAGTGGAAGACAGTTTTAAATTAATTATAAATACATTCCTATTGTACTAAACAAGACCAAAAAAAATTTAATTCTAATGTCATTGGAAAATCTAGATTTCTTGCAAATAAGTTTTCTATCTGCCTATTTATTTATTTTTTAATATATTGACCTATGTAATTTTGGAAGGCATATTATATTTTAATATATTGACAAATAGGTATACATATATAAACTTCTTGCTTAGATTTGATAGACTTTTTGGATTAAAAAAATGTGAAATTGTTATCATGAAGTTCTCATATAGGAATTCTTTAAGCTTTATGAAACATTTTGGCTACCACGGCAATAGTTATCAGCCACACTTTGATACAGGACAGAGTAGTGTAAAAATTCAGTCTGTAAGGTAAAGTTGATAAAAACATCATACTCTTCTTTTAGGTATTCTGAATCATTTAAAGACATTATTAAAAGACATGTGAAGACAAAGGTTTCACTAACAAATATATTTTTAATAATTTATAATGCATAGCAAAGATCAAAGCTTGTTGACATTAATGAACTGATTAAATGGATATGGTCTGTGTGTAGTGTATGGGAGCAAATTTGAAAGCACTCAACGAAAATTTTATTCAAGACACTTGCTATTGTCTCTAGCCCAACCTGTTGATGAGTGAATGACAGTAAAATGCTCCCTGGATTTTTGATGAGGACATAATGATCTGAAGAATGTCTCATCAAGTTAAAGCTACTCAAGCCGATCTGTTTAACCTTTTAAAACTTTAATACTGTGTGATTGTGATTAGAAATTAGTCTTCTGCCTAAGATAGGATAGAACAATTAAGCCTGGTCAACAGAACACTTCAGGTCTGTATGGCCACCCTCTCTAGGTAAACCCATTCACATCTAGAAAGGCAGCTGACAAATGCACATGGAGAGCCTGTAGCCTTTGGGTAGAAAGGGCTGTGGGACTCAAGGCAATAACATACCAGTTCAGCTTCTGCCACCAGGCATCTATTGCATCATGTTCTGTTTTTAATATTGTCATCCTATAAGACTTGGAACAAGGTTCTTTAGCCCACAGTATATTTAATTCCTGTTTATACAGTGTGACCTGTGGTCAGTCTGTGGGGACTGAACCATCTAAGAGATTGCTTATCCTACTTCTCCTGGAGAAGCAAGGTTTACCTCAGTATGGATTTGCTATGTCTCAGTTACAAATAAGTCCCCATAATTAAAAGCATAATTTCCTTCTGTCATGTTTATACAGTCATTGCGAGTCTCATAATATTTAGCTGTAGTTTAGGAAGAAGAAAAAGAAACTAAGCTACCTTGATTTAGCATTAGTTTTTTCAACAGGAAACATCAGGGGCACTAGGCAGCTCAGAAGCCATTTTATGATTACAAAATAGAGTTAGAGTTTTAGCAATGTGTTTTTAGTTAAGGCTGTATTCAGTGAAATAGTAGCATGTTTAATATTTGAATGACCTTTTTATATTCCTGATGAAATTCATTGTAATGAATCAGAACACATAACACTTTTAGCATTTATGATTTCAGGCTGTTAGAGGATTGACTTTTTGTTGGTGTATACATTTGATTCATTATCACATGTTATTTCAGAATTGCAATAGAGATCATGTTCTTTATCTTCTCTTCTAAAAGAAAGCTTATACTTTCGTAGCATGTTTATTTCAAGGGACGGTAATGCAATGAGGAAAATTTGTAAAATATGTGTTGAAGGATTCTTGTGCTGGGTATCCCTGCCTTGATTACATGCATAATCTTCTTTAAAAAGAAAAGTGATGTTTTAAAAATGAGCTTTGTCAAAAGGTCAAAAGTGCTGAGTATCCATTGATTAACATTTAATCCAGAGCAGTTTTGGTATGTTTTTGAACATATATCCATATATATGTATATGCTTATAAATATTGTATGGTAGAAAATGTCTTCACAGATTCTTGCTCATCCTTATGACAGACAGTTAATACCTATAGTGATTGTATTTCAAAAACTGTGGCTGATGATAGAAATCCATGCTAGTCTTAGAAGTCTTATTTAACCATCTTTCAGACCCTGACAGTTACCCCTTTGTGACATCTGTCTCTTGAAATGTCCATTTTAGCAGCTGTTTTGTATGCCTACACATCTCTTACGATTACTTCTGGTCTTCACTTCACCACTGTTCAAAATGAAAGGTGCTCCCAGCATTGGGACAAAAAGTGCAAAAAGTGTTTATCTTTTTTTTTTTTTTTAAGTTCATCATGTTCTCACCTAAACTAGAGCCTCTTCACAAAAATAAAAATAATAATGAATAAATAAATAAATAAAAACAGGATCTACATTTCACCAACAGAGCTCCCACAATCTAGATAAGACATTGAGTGGGAAATAAACTTGTATTTTTCCAATCATCTAGCAGTAAAATAAATGAAGTACTAAAAAGTTTCTAGCAGTATCATTGCTATAGTTTTCAAAACTAATATGGTGCAGGGATATTGTGTGGAATGGGAAGTGTATTAGGATTTTTCACTTTGCTGTTCTGTCACTTATTTGCTTTGACTTCCTTTTATAATTGGCATTTTTATCTGTTGTGCCTATGAAAATAAGTCTAAATTTTAATATATAAGCAGCACTCTGGTAAACTTTGATGTTTCAGCTTTAGAAATTATATAATTAGTATTATTTGTTGTTTTGTTTTTCCTGGAAGAAAGGACAAAACTCTTTAGTGGCAATTTTTTCTTTTTTTCTCTGAGCAACAGAAAAAAGGCAACCTCATTCTCGAGATCATAACTTGACTACCAAGAAAGTGAGGCTAATCTGATAATATTTGTTATATTCAACATTTATTTGGAGAAGATTATATTGTCTTAAAATTAATTACCTGATGAAGATGGGAGAATCACATCTTTCACTATTCTTTAATGTGAATTAGCTATGCAATTTGAAATTTGTTCTTTGGATATTAAAATGTGTAAGTTTATCTTGCATTCTTGATCAATAAAGTAAAATTACTAAGGAAAAGTTTGAAATGTAGACAAACTTCAACTTTTTTTTTTTTTTTTAAATTTTAATTCAAATAACCAAAGTTTTGAACAGCTTCACTTCCAGCCTTTCCAGCTGAGTTCAGATGTTTGGATGTAACATAAATAAGTTGAATTACATATTTGATGTGGCATTCTTCTGTTCCTGTATTGCTCACAAACTTGACCTCATTTATGTAGCCCTACATAAATTATACATACACACTTTTAAATAAGAAGCACATTGACTTTAATCACTGCTTGTGTGTGTGTATGTGTGTAGGTTATAAAACATTCAGAAGTCACTATCACTTATGGTTATAAGAAACTTGAATACTTTTCCTTATCTTATTTGTCACGTACTGAATCTATGAATCAGTAAATACTTTGACCATAGACAAAATCACATAGATATATATGCTTAATAGCTTAATAGCAAATAGCTTAATAGCAAATAACCTACAGTTTAATTCTATTTCAGAAAGCATAGATATAAGCAAAATCCCCAGATTAGTTTTGCTACCAAGAAAAGTTTCTTCCTTTGCATGAAAATCCTCATTGAAAAAATAAAATATGTGGGCAATTGCTTATACACTTCAAAGTATGTTTTAATATATATTTTGCCTTTTTTTTTTAATTTTATTTTGGTGCACAAGATAAATCATTTTATATATTTAATGTTTGATATATTTAGAATGTAAGACTACAGAGGTGCTTCAGATAGTAATGAGTTATTTTCCTAAAGGAAAATGAAAGTTATGAGTTTTCATCAAAACAGAAGTTTGAAATTATTTAAACTTTTTTAGGAAGCAGGTGGTGTTCAGTATACTTGTTACAAGTCTGGAAAGAGAGATGATGGAGGAAGTGGAACAGATTATACAAAGTCCTTTAAACAGTGACATAGGTCACCATATGTGATTTACAATAACAGACTTTTAATTCAGAAATGTGTCAATTCCATTTCTTCTTCTTCTTCTTTTTTTTTTTTTTTCTCTGTAAATTCTCTAAATGAATTATCTTTCTTCTCTTTTTCATATTTGTACAGTTAAGATACATTGTGTTTCCAAATATGTGTACTGTGCCTTGGTATTAAATACGGCTCTATACATGTATTATATTTCACCTGTATGTGTAGTCAACAAAAGAGAAAACATTCTTTTTCAGTATACATCTAGATCACAGAACTTTTCACTAACAGCTAGTTGTGACTTCTTTAAAGTTGGCATATCATTTGGTTTTCTGTTCATAAATCAAAAGGAAAAAATCCAAGGCAATTAAACTATCTTCTAATAAGCTTATTGTTTCCTGCAGTTTTCAAAACCTATTACAAGTAACCATGTAGCAGAGATGCTTCATCAGTTTGATGCCATCTTATCACTAGCTCCCTTCCCCTGTCCTCCCTTCCCCAAATATACTTTGCTCATCAGGCGAGTTTGGTTGGTTTCTTGTGGTTAATTTATTAAATGAACTATGTGAATAATGCAACTTTATGCATTGTTTTTCAAAGAGGAGACAGTTTAGTTTCCGTTTACATTCCACTTCCTTCTTGATGCGTAAAGTTAATTATCTTCATAATCATATTCTTTAAGATTTCTCTCAATTTCTATACTATTCCCCTTCCTCTCTCCCCAAATGCAGTTTGACAAGTTGCTGGCAACAAATGTTAAAGTGACTAATTACGTTACATCCTCTACATCTGTAATGTGTTGCAATGCAGACTAGAAAACTGGTTTCTGGCAGAGAACCCTGGCTTCAGGAACCAGGTCACTAATACACAGTGGCAGGATGGAGGTTGAATGCTGGTGCTTGATTGATGTAACGTGAACTACACTGAAAACGGCTTCCCTAGCCTTTCAGCTGAAGGCAAAGGCTCTATGTAAGTAACCTCTAGCAAAGTGCAAGTGAATTAATCAGGAGACAATGGGAAGAAACTTGAAGGTTAATGTAATTTTGAAAGGGTCATTAAAAAAATATCTTAGCAACTTACATGGCTTTAAGAAATTACCATTATCATAGCACTACTGTTTCATAAAATTGGCATACTTTATTCAGCAATAAGCCTATAAGTAAAGGTATGAGTGGATTGAGTACAAAAGTAAAAACAAGTTTAAAAGTTGAATGCATCATTTGTTTCAAGATAATATATTTTAAATTCTCACTATTCAAATATTCAGAAGCACTTGAAACTAGTTCTAAAGTTTAATTACCAAATCATGGTTGTTAAAATATGCTTCAGTTTTTAGAGATTGTTCAATGACAGGACTATTTCAGGCAAGTGCAAGACTTCAAATTGTGATCTTTTACCAAACAAGCACTTCTTGTAACTGTAATTGCCCTTGGGCTAGTGAATGCTACTATTACATTGATTTTCAAAATAATCATACATCTACTTGAAAATATGTTGTATATCTCTGATGCCTAACCTAAAGTAGTTCTGTATGATTATAGCTAATTAAATCAGATCTCAAAACTGTACTTAATTATGTTAATTTTTTGAACAAAGAGATCCAGCAACCTGTAGGTAAAGTCTGCATGGCATTTCCCACAGTTTCACTATGAGCTCAAGCTAGGATTTCATTTTATTTTTTTTTTTTCAAAGTCATGTGTCCATTCTAGTTCAGTTTTAGAAATTTGTATCTCTTGGTGATTCTTTTTCACTTCAAATTTCAGCTAAGCATTGTTTCCCTTTGTTTTTTGCCTAAGACAATGATGCCTAATATGCATGCGTGCACGCACACACACACTACACAATCAAAAAAAAAAAAAAAAAAAAAAAGGCTAAGGTCAGACAAACCACTGGGTGGTTATAAAACTTTTCTCTTCTTCCAACCCTCCCCATATAACACTATAGCACCATAGATAAGGAAGTTTTGAGTGTGCATTGATATTTCCTAAGTTTTTATTTCCCTTTTCATTTTGTTCTGGTACCTTGGACTTCCATTCTTAGTGAAATAACAAGCTTACTTAAGTGTAAACCCATGGTGAAGAGGTAACTTGCACAGCTGACCTGCTACCTGAAGATAATCCAGAGAAAAAACAGACAACATTACTGGGTTTGCATCGGTTAAAATATTGTGAGAATGGTCTCAGGCTGGACCAACTACTCCAGAGACAGAGCTTGCTCCTTTTAAAGTGGCAGTGAAGTTGTAGGCATTCTTATTTCAGTAACCTCCAGGTCTTCCTAAGGAAGAATATGTGGGGCTGTGTAGGTCTTGCAAATTGATCCACTTTAAAAATCTGTAGAAATGATTTATGCTGAGGAGTTCAATATAGACTGCTGTGAATATTTTAAGGGTTGGATGTAAACAAATATATAGATGAATACAGACAAAACTGCTGAGCAGAAGAAAAAGAAAAAAAAAGGAAAAATTTAAGTGGTTACCTTATGTCAGACTACTTTAATACTTCTATAAGCAAGTGTTTTTCAGCACATAGAGGGAGATTTTGCACATTTTAATTATTGCTTTTCAAAGAACAACTGTTCTTTCTGCTAATATACTTTTTTTTTTTTTCCATCTCAGTCTATTTAATTTCCTTGAATTTATTTCTTTCATTAGAGATCAGTAAGATGTCTACTAATTGCCCAACTTTTAGCCAAGCCAATATTACAAAAACGTGGTGTTGTTAACCCCATCTGACATTCTTTATTTAAGAATTTATCTTTTTGTTATTTATCTTACCAATTACCACAACCTATTTTTTCTGTGTTCAGCTCCTGTCTTTTTCCATTTGCATATTTCCAAAACATAAACAGCAGAAGATGCAAAATATTGATAATTAAATAAATAGACAGGGTGTGGAAAGGATAAGTTAAAGCATATCTGCAGACCTGTGAAGAAAACAATTTATAGAGAACAATACAAAAGTAGAAATGTCTACAAATGAGATAAATCTGTTATAGTAAAAGCATCTTAAGGTGCATTTGCAATAATGAAAATGCTAACATGAATGCAAATTATTTCAGAATATCTGACTATTCTTAATTTCAAATTATTATTTTTTTCTCACATAATTTGTAAAATTATGGAATTCTCTTGTAAGAAGTCATTCTTGAGATTGAAAACACATTTTAGGTTTTTCTAGGTCCACTGCCAATGTTCAGCTATTCTATCAGTCACAAGCAGCTTTTAGTATGTCAGTATTTTGTTGAAAAATGACAACACTTGGAGGAGAAATTGACCAATATTTTCTTTACAAAAAGTTTAACAGGCAAAAAAGCATTTTACAAAAGGTCCAGACGTCCTTTCCAGCCTCAAACATTCTGTGATTCTGTGATTCTATGATTCTATGATTCTGAGATTCCACAGACTACATTCTTAGAAATTCTCTTTGAAATAACCACATATTCCTGAGGTATTCTTATTAATATATGGATAATGCAACAAGTACATGAAAAAGTTATATATTTTTCAGCAACACTTTCTATTCTAAAAGACTTATGTGACCCTGCTTTTAATATCTCTACAAAATTTGTTTGTGAAACGTGTTTTTGGAAAACTGCATATGATGGCTTTCTAGCACAATTTACTATACAATCGAATTTGTTTGCTTTTCCTTGCACTACATTTTTTGTTCTCCGGTATATGTTTGGTTTGGGGTATGTATTAAAGTTAATTCTCCCCATTTCTCATCTTTTCCTTTAAAAAAGGCTGATGGGAGGCAGAAAAGAGGTGCATACATCAAGGGACATACATTCACTGTGATGCTTTTTGCCTTCACATTGCTTCTTAGCATGATATCTTTTCCAGAAAGAAATGACCATGGCATGGCTCCAGGCTTCTTCCACAACACTTTTTTTTTTTTTTTTTTTTTTTTCCAATTTCGTGCTTACTGATTTCTGATAGCTCAAATCCAATAGTACTTGGAAGCTAGTTGTTTTCCCAGAACAAATGGTATATCTGTTTGTGTACTGTATGCATGTTTCATACTTCAAGTATGTTTCTTTGCTTGTTTTTCTGTTTCTGTCATAAATGAAATATAATCCTTTCAAATTTATCAGAAGAAAGTAGTCTGGCTGAACAATACTTAATTTGTAGCATATTGATGAATGTTTTTATATATTTATGAAGAATAAATATGTATTTGTGGAATTAGTTTTGGAACCCACAAGTATTTGGTAAATTTGGTTCTATCAAAATAACTATCAAAGTAATGGTAGGGGAGAATCAAAACTGCTGCAAGAATTTGAAGATTTGCATTTATACATGAAGCAGCCATTTCAGTAGAATGTGTGATGTTGTCATGGTTTCCTCCACTCTTCCTTACACAAAGTGAATTTGGGAGGGATTTGCTTCTCTTTCTCATTCTCTTTATCAGTGAGTATGCTTGAAAATTATGCATATTCCTAAGTACAGAAAGTACTTTCAAATTTCGGGAGTGTTGTTTTTTAGTTTTCTTTTGTTGTTGTTGTTGTTGTTGTTATTTATTTTATTTTGTTTTGGTTTCATTTTAATTTGTTTTTTACTTTCTTTTGAGCCTTCATTTTGCTGTTTTCTACATTTGCAGTTTGTGATTATTCCATTCAAAGATTAATCAAAGTTAGTGCACTACAGCCTATTAAGCTTGTCACCACTCTAGCTGAGGTACCCATTCTTTTTTATACTACCTCATATTGTGAGTTCCACAGTGATCAGCTCTAAACACTGTAATGAGGCTTGGAGTTTGTATTAGACTAAAAGGGAAAATGAGCAGCGAGGAGGGAAGCAGACGAACACCATAAACATGTTACTTCCAAAAAGTGATCGTTTTAATAATTATTTTTTTCTTTTTTAGTGTATTTTAAAAAATCCATTACTTACTTTTGGCACTGATCATCAGTAACACTTTCAATGTTACTTCCCAGGGTTATATGTTATGAACCAGTCATGAGAAGGACCTGTGACAGCTTTTGAAATTTTAGTGATTATCACTTATAATAGTAAAAATCGTACCAGTTTGAGCTGTATTGTAGTACAATGCAATATAGAAGAAAACTCTATGTGCCACCAAGATTTCTAAGTAAACTAAATTTCCGGTACAGGCAATTTCTGGATCTTCTGTGGGAGAAGTTACATGGAAGAAAACGTCGAATATTGTGACTACGGATAACTGAGATATAGTCAATTCTGAAAGGAAATAAATTATTCTTTATGCTTTTGACGCATATTATGACTCTTTGTACATGATGCCCGGTTTTCCTCAATACTCAGATGTTGTGTTCTCTATGAATATAAAACATTTATAAAATCATGCTTGCTATAATGTATATGTATTTTTATTTAAAGTCTAAGAAATATGTAAAGGATATTTTTTTGACTTCTTTCTTTCTGGGTTTATCTGACTTTGTTTTGGAATTTAATACAGAAGCAGAAGATAGAGTCTATTGTTTATTTGTCTCAGAAAATCTTCTTCCCTGAACAAAGGCTTGCTGACCTGTCTGGGGAGGTGTTGAGTTTTTTGAGTTGATGTTTACTCCCTAAATTTTAATACTAACATAGAGGCTATTTGATTGCTGAGTATTTAAGATTATTGAATAGGGATGCTGGTCTTTATTGTCCAGTGTTCCTATACAGTGCACTGCATAACAAAGATGTGACTAATACTGCAGGATAATAACTTTTTGTTGTTGTTGTTTTCTTTCTCTGCCTAAAGGAGACTGATAATATAATAGCTGCTTTCCACAGCTGTTTGTGGACTGAAATTTTCTATTGTTATCAAAAACTGAACACAGAAGCCACAGGACTGAAATATTTTTAAGGAAATATCTTCCAATCAGAATAAGAATGAGGATTTTCTCATGATAAAAAGCTTTTCTTATTCCCTTTATAATTTAATTTGACACCTGTAAAAGCTGAAATATATCTCATTCAATCTTTTTCTTTCTCTGTTTCCTAATAGGAATATTTCAATTTTCATCATGTTGCTGCATTTCTAAATTTTTAAGTTCAAATTATTTTGTTTTTGTTATTTCCTGGCTAAAGTGCCAACTATTTTCTTTATTTTTTTTTCATGTCTGTAACATAGCAGGTTAAGCACTTTGAACATGCAAAGTCAGGCACATAGACCAGAAGTAAAGAGTATTTGTAAGCAAAATGAATTATTACACACTCTACATTGCATATTCCTTTTCCACTGGGAAAGAGCCTAATTTCCTCTAAAATTGTGTTGTTTTTTTCTTTAGCACTTTTCAAGCAAGTCACTTTCTTTCTAGAAATTTAGATAACCTGTTCCTAGATTTACACTTCCTCTGGCCTAAGATATTAAATTATGAAGAGGAATCAACCAATATATTTGTTATAAATTTGCAATGGTAGAGATTATGTAAATAAATAGTATTTCTTGCAAAAAAAAACATATAGACTAATATGCTGATATTCTAGTAAGCATTAATTTCCTTACTTCATACAGTAAGCTTTTTCCAACCACTTCTGTTTCCCAAGAAACATAAAGGAAGGGTTCTTTAAAGAAAGTGTTAACTAAAGAGAGAGAAGTGTGCTTCCCACTTACAGAATCTGAAAAAGAAACAATCTAATGTGATCTTTATTGTCTGCTACCAGTATTGCTTTTAACAATGTTTGTAATTAAAAAAAGGAGTTTTTTCATCATTTTTAAATTATTTTATGTAACAGGAGCATTATTTCCGGTAAGATGTTCTGGTTTGGGACCTTACTATAAACACACTTTATTAAATAAGTATATAAACATTTCTTCTTACAAGTAGGGTTTGGGGTTGTTGTTTCTGTTGTTGTTGTAGTTTGTTTGTTTTTTCACCAACCATTAAATTATTGTTGTGTAGCCATCGGCTCTGGTAACATTTCTGCAGACCAAATGCTTATGATGTCTAATCTCTGTTTGCTGCCAAGTAACTCCATGCTATGTGCTAATATAACATCTGCCCTACTGGGTTTGTGTAGAAAGCTTTATTCAAAGTTTGGTATATCACCCAGGCAGTTACTGGCAGATATTGTTCTCCAGCATGTTCTCCATGTTCTTTTTATAAGGACTGTGTAACTTTTTTTTTTTTTTTTCTTTAAATGTGGTATGGTAGACCTTAATTTCTGATAATCATGTTACAAAACAGAATTCTATGGAAACTAAAACTTGAGTACTTAAAATTCATACAGGCTTTGTATAAAAATTATGCAAATCTGAAATGCTCTGTGCCAGGATGTTAGCTGCCTATATGCACAGTCTAGAACCAGCCAGAACATCTGTATGTTAAACTGTAGAGCTGTGCACTACAATTTGTACAACACAGACCCCACTTCCATGATTATCCTCTCTGCATATCAACTACACAGGACACCCTGAAAATTGTCCAGATTTTCTGAACCTGACTATGAATGCAAATAGTTACTAAAAAGAAACCAGAGAGAGTTTGGTCTTTGTTATTGTGCTTCCTTACACTCACAAGAATGACAGACTCACAATTCTACTGAGACAGAATGCTGCCTCTGGTGATTGTCTGGTCCAACATCCTGCTCATAGCAAGTTCAGGTTCAGCAAGGGCAGTTTGGTCAGGGCTGTGTCCAGTCAGGATTTCAATATCTCCAAGGACAGAGACTCCATGACCTCTCTGAGTAACCTGTTCCTGTGTGACCACCCTCACAGTGAAGGTGTTTTGTTTGTTTGTTTGTTTGTTTTATGTTGAAGAGAAATTTCCTGTATTCTTAGTAAACTCCCTGTTTAAATTTAGTAAATTTCCTGTACATCCTGTGTGTACCCATTGACTCTTATCCTGTTACTCGGCACCACTAAGAGTCTGGATCTCTCATCTTTACTCCTTCTGTCAAGTATTATTATACATGGACAAGAACTCCCTGAGCCTTCTTGTCTCCACGCTGAACAGTCCAATCTCTTTCAGCCTATGCTTCATATGTCAGATGCTCCAATCCCTTAATTATCATTGTGGACCATCACTGAATTTGTCTCATTTTGTCTATGTCTCTCTTGTACTGGAGAGCCCAGCATAGGATCCAGCACTCCGGATGTGTTTCTTGGGGGCTGAGCAGAAGGGAAGAATCACCTCCCTACATCTGTTGGCAACACTCAGCTTAATGCAGCCCAAGATGTTATTGACATTCCTTGCTGCAAGGGCACAGTGCTAGCTCATGTCTGATTCATTCCCAGATCCTTCTCTTCCAGGCTGATTTCAACTGCTCAGCTCACAGCCTCTGCTGAGACCTAGCGTTGTTACTACCTAGGAGCAGAATTTTCATTTCCCCTTGTTGATAAGGTTCCTGTTAGCCCATTTCTGGCTAGCCTGTCATGGTCCCTCTGAACGTCAGCACACCCATCTGCTACTATGCTCATCAACAACTCCTCCCAGTTTTGTGTCATCTGAAAACTAGCTGAAGGTGCACTCCATCCCATCATCCAGGTTACTTCTTCACTAATGAAGAAGATAAACAGTAGTGGGCCCAGTATCCAAGGGCTACAACACCAGTCGTGCCACCAGCTCAACTTTGTGCTCTTTATCACACTGCTCTGAGCTCAGCAGTTCAACCAGTTATCAGTCCACCTCACCGTCCACTTAGTCAAATTTTCGTCATTTTGCCAGTGAAGATGTGAAAACAGTGCCTTGCTGAAGTCAAAATGAACAACATTCACTGCTCTCTTCTTATCCCCAGAGCTAGCCATCTCATCACTGAAGACTATCAGATTGATTAAGCAAAATTTCTCCTTTGTAAATCCATGCAGACTGTTGCCAATAATCTTCTTGTCCTTCATGCATTTGGAAATGGTTTCCAGGCTATTTTCTCTAGCATCTTCCTAGGGATCAAGGTGAGGTCGGCCAGTTTGTGTTCCCCAGATCCTCCTTCTTGCCTTTCTCAAAGATGGTAGTGAAACTTGATTTCTTATAGTCTAAAATAGCCCAGCTTGAAGGCAAAAAGCCTGCCATAATAGAGCAGATCTAAAATGTCTGCCTAAGAGTACCAGAGTGTTAATTTGCACTCAGATCAAAGTTAAAAATAAATAAATAAAAATAAAATAAACTGATTGCAAAAGTAGAAAATAAAGATTTTTTCTCGCTTAATTTTTGAGTCACAAGATATGATACTATGTTCAAAATTCTAGCAGAACAGAGGCAGATTCAGAAGATTTAAATCACTGAAATGACTTGAAAAGTAAATGAAAAAGGTATACAGATCCATGACAGAACTGGAACAGAGAGAATGAGAACAGGTTGCCTTTTAAATCATGTGATTTTGAAATAGAGAAACAGAATTAAAATGTTGAATACAAATCCTAAAGGAGGAAAGTCAATGCCATTAGTAAGAACTTTAATTGCAAGGCTTTTAAATGTCAGCTGGAAGGATGTCATCAATGTCATCAATGGAAGGATGGAAGTGGTCAGGGTGCATAAGGTCCTATTCCCTTTATAAGGCCTCCTCGGAGACTGAGAAATCATATTCTGAAATGTCAGTATTATCAGCAGAAAGATTTAATTATGGAAAAAGTCTAGAGTATCTAGAATTTGTATTCAAAGGTCATGGGCTACAGTATTTCCAAGAACTATCTGCCTGAACTTATTCTCTCTCTTTCTTTCTCTCTCTTTGTCTGAGAAAGTAGTAAAAGCACTTCAGGAGGAGATTCACACATATTAATATTCATTTTGTAAAACCAGTGTCCTACAATAAATATGGATTAAAGAAAATACACTCCAGTTAATTTAGGTTTGGCATCTAAATCTGAGAGAGATTATTATACAAAATAACTAGTCATAAATGGAAAGTAATGTTAAATTTGAAGGTAAAAATTTAAAGATTGTGTAAGAATCAAGAAAAAGAAAAATCAATGAATAATAAAACTCCAAATTCAACTGAAAAGGGGGAAAGTCAGGCTGAACAAGATATTGTAGGTATCCCTGATTAATTGGACAATGCAATGATTATTAAAGTGAGATTTACTGGAAGTCATCCAGAAGGCATAGAAAAGTATTTTTTAAGAAAATAAGTGTTTGAGTTTGTTACAGAGAATATAATGGTATTATACTTTTTTATTTTTCTTCCACCTATACTTCAATTTAGAGACAAATGAAAAGAGAATAGACTAAAGGAAATTATGTAAGAAGGGGATGATATGCAGAGAAAATTTATTAATGTGTGTGGCAGGATGCTTGCTTGACATTACATCATAGAATCATAGTATCATTAAGGCTGGAAAAGACCTAAAAGATCATCTGGTCCAACCACCTACTATCTACTACAATGTCACCCCCTAAACCATGTCCCTAAGTACCACAGCCAACCTTTCCTTAAATCCTTCCAGGGACAGTGATTCCACCACCTCCCTGGGCAACCCATTCCAATGCTCTGTCTCCTCATTTCCATCATGAACCTCCCCTGGTGCAACTTGAGCTCATTCCCTCTAGTCCTATCACTAGTTATCTGAGAGAAAAGGTCGACCCCCAGCTCCCCACAACTTCTTTTCAGGTAGTTATAGAGAGCAATAAGGTCTCCCCTGAGCCTGCTCTTCTCCAGACTACACAAGCCCAGTTCCATCAGCTGTTCCCCATAGGACTTGTGTTCCAGGCCCTTCACCAGCTTTGTAGCTTTTCTCATTTGTTCATGCAAACCTCATGATTTATATAACTCTCTGTTTTGCTTCATTAATATATAATCTATTCAGATAGCCCAAATGTAAAGTATACTGCATATGTTTCTGTTTGAGTCACAAGCCTTACACAAGATTTGTACAGCTTCACAGCCTAACAATGGCATCTAAACACACAGATGAAAGAGCAAAAAATACTCTAATTGGTTCAAAATACCCCAAAGTATTTACAGTAAGGGTCATAGATCCCTCAGAAAATCATGAATATGGGCTGCCAGACTTAAAAAGTGATAGAAGACCATCTCCAAAAGATTTTAATTTGTCTTGGAATAGACGCAGTAGTTTAACTGAGGTCAGCTGGATTTATTTCATCCTGTTTTCACATGGTTGAAAAGACCATGTGAAAAGAAATCTCTGTGTAGATAAAACTGTAGAACAATCTAAATTCAAACCAGGAGCACAGTAATTGAATACTAAAACGTTAATTGCAGTGGTGTTCTTTGTCCTCAACTTATTTTGTCTTCCAGTCACCATTATAAGCGCAGAAAGAATAGTTAGAGGCTGAACAATATGCCACATCCCACTGACATGGTTAATAAGAGTGCCCTGTAGCATGTGATAAGCAAGAGGTGTGGGGCTCTTCCTCAAGGAATATAAATACTGTTATGCAAAATAATCCACTTAGGGCACTCTGGCATGAGCATGAACCAAAGGCCTCATGTTAGCCAGTAATATAAACATGACAAAACAAAATTCCTGCTGAGTGAAGTGCTGCTGAGCTTCACCAATAAGCTTAAATTTTGGAGAATCTCCTGATTAAAATGCTCCTAGAAATGTGGCTTTATTCTTCTGTTAAGAAGAGCATTTATTTTAATTAAACACACATAATATATCAAACGTTCATTTAAGACAACAACAGCAACAACTACCATGTTCAACATTTCTCATTTATTAGAGATTATCTGATATCTCTTAGGTGGAAGGGGAGGAACAAACTGAAGAGACCATGCAGACAGACCACTCTTCAGCATGACATCCTTTTCATAGAGCTACATAGAAAGTCTCATTTCAATAATCTTGCTTTAGGAATTACTGTTTCACAGAAAATAAATAAATAAATAAATAAATAATGTTGCAATGCTTAGAAACTTTACGGAAGATAGAAAAATAATTTAAGAAAGATAGAAAATAATTTAAATAATTTAAATAATTTAAAAAATAATTTAAGAAAGATAGAAAATAATTTATTTTGGACATTTTACATTTTTTACCCTTTTACCCATTTTATTTTATTTTATTTATTTATACTTTTTTTTTTTTTTGTATTTTATGTATCTTTTGTGTATCTTTGCAGGGTGGGGTGAGAGGGTTGTCCATACAAGAACATTCTCTTAAGATCAAAGCCTTGCTTTCTTCCTTCCTCTCTGCTTTGTTAGAACAAAATATGAATTTTAAATCTTCCGCACAAAGAACTCTTCCATACTGTCAAGATATTAGGCTGATATTTCAGTCAGTGTTTTAACTACATATATTGTTTGGTTCTTTTGTATTTCGAGACATTAGTATCTGCAATGAGAGCATTTTGATTATGAGAACCTTTTCCTTGGAGATTGCTGGAAAATGCCACTGTGTGTTCAAGAAAATTACCAGATAAAAAGAGCAATATATACATCTTCTACAGTCATAGGGGTAGTGTAAATGTCGCAACATATTCAATTAGATGTGAGTATGTAATAAAAAAACAACATCTAGATGCATCTTTTCTCCTCCAGTATTCAACCTGATGTTGATCACAGGGGACTCACAAGCTTAAAACATTATAAAGAGCTTCCTGGCAAACCTTTCAACTTCATGCTGTCTCATAAGTTTTCATTTTTCAATGCTTCTCCCTTTCCCAACATACCTCATAACAACTTTTTTTTTTTTTTTTTTCGTAACAATAGCATCTTTATTTGTATAACAATGTCATAGTAAAAAATATTAAATATTTATTATTTATTAACTTTATTACTTACCACCTTACATGCTACTACAGTTTCATACAGGAAGTGCTGGGCTTCCTGTGTAGTAATGTAAATTTACTGTACTGCATTACATAGTACTATACATTGATTACTTAAGAGGAGAGGAGAGGAGAGGAGAGGAGAGGAGAGGAGAGGAGAGGAGAGGAGAGGAGAGGAGAGGAGAGGAGAGGAGAGGAGAGGAGAGGAGAGGAGAGGAGAGGAGAGGAGAGGAGAGGAGAGGAGAGGAGAGGAGAGGAGAGGAGAGGAGAGGAGAGGAGAGGAGAGGAAGAGAAGAGAAAAGAAAAGAAAAGAAAAGAAAAGAAAAGAAAAGAAAAGAAAAGAAAAGAAAAGAAAAGAAAAGAAAAGAAAAGAAAAGAAAAGAAAAGAAAAGAAAAGAAAAGAAAAGAAAAGAAAAGAAAAGAAAAGAAAAGAAAAGAAAAGAAAAGAAAAGAAAAGAAAAAAGGAAAGAATATTACCTTATTTTGGAAAAACAAACAAACAAACAAAAACAAACAAAACAGTAGAAAGAATTAGGTATGAGAAATAAAGACAATTTTCGTTAATATGCCCTCATCAATAGGGTTGGTTGGTGATTTTATAGTATGTGGTAAAGAGAAGACAATGAGAAAGGCATAAACTGAAAAAAGAGGCAGAATTTTTGTCTCTAAATGTAAGATTTATGGAACATTTCAGCAGATAAAAGCTGATCTTCAACCAGTCATTGTGATAACTAAGTCACATTTAGGAGTCCGTTTGTGATCATATGCTTCATGCATATATCTTTATTATCCTTATATGGATCTACCCTCAGTTTGAACTGCTTGAATCAGGGTATAATGAGGCTTGTCCACACACAGTGAGGCAGATTTCAGAGTGGGACTGCTGTGAAATTCATGGTATATGTGATTTTAAATGATGTCTGTGTGAATGAAAACTAATCTGTTTTTAACTAAAAGATTATATTTACATTATTAGAAGCCTCAAACATGTATGAAGAATTTCCCTTTAATAAAAGATCTGGCCATATATTGATTTTTGAAAGACTATTAACGTCCCTAGTGGTATATCTGAATAGGTAGGTCTGCTTTAAAAGAATTAAACAAACAAACAAACACACAAACACTTGCATGCATTATTTTTATTATTTTTGCATTGCATAAGTTTTGTTATGCTCACAATTACTCAAGAGATAATATCCAATCAAGAATATCCAATACTGGATAGTATTGAGATCTCCATGTGGACAGTGACTGTATATAATATTGTTTCAAGACTGAAGGTTCAGGCTGAACATATTCATATTTAGTTTTATTGCAGTCTACCAGATGATCTTTGAGGTCTTTTCCAACCTTAATGATTCTATGATTCCATATGCTGCTGCTATAGGGGGAGTCTTATTCCCAGAGTTGTGGCCCCTGGCCTATGCCAAAATAACAGAATGAAGAGAGGAACAGAAAAGTAAATAGTAATGAGGCAAGTAAAGACATGGCATATCTTTCTGAACTGTTGGATGAATTCAGACAAATAACGTGGACTTCAAGAAAATAACTCCATCTTTTTGGTTTCCTTTAATTTCAGAGTAGGAATATATACATATATATATATATATATATATATGTATACTTGCATAATAATACATTATTTTTTCCCTATTTAATCCTGTACTGTATTTGTAATATATTCTAGGGACATTCTAGTCATTCTCTCTAAAAGCAAACTGAGTTCATAAACAGAAGAGGTTTAATCTCTTTGCATTACTTCACGTCTCAAAATGGTCAGAAGGTTTTTCATTTTCAGAAAATAAATTTTACTTCAATGAAATAGTGTAGTGGGTTTACGTGGCAAGGTTTTGGTAGCAGGGAGCCATAGGGGTGGTTTCTGTGAGAAAGATCTAGAAGCTGCCCCATGTTTGGGAAGGGCCCCATTGTTTTCCAGATCCGAGCCAATAAGCGATGTTGTTTTGCGCCTCTGTGAGAGCATATTTAAGACAGGGAAAAAACGCTGCGCCACACAGCAGCCGGGAGTGAGAGAACAGCCTTGCACCAAGGTCAGTGTAGAGGGAGGGGGAGAGGTGCTCCAGGCGCCGGAGCAGAAGTCCCCTGTGGCCTGTGGTGAGGACCATGGTGAAGCAGGATGTCCCCCTGCAGCCCATGGAGTACCACGGTGGAGCAGGGTTCCATGCTGCAGCCCATGGAGGAGACCACGGTGGAGCAGGTGGCCCTGCACCGACGGAGGCTGCCGCCTGTGGAAGACCCCTGCCGGAGCAGATTCTGGGCCGGACCTGTAGCCCGTGGAGAGGAGCCCACGCAGGAGCAGGTGATCTGGCAGGAGCTGCTGCCCGTAGGGGAGCCAGGTTGGAGCAGTTTTCTCCTGAGGGATGGACCCCGTGGTACGGACCCATATCTGGAGCAGTTCTGGAAGAGCTGCTGCCTGTGGGAAGCCCACGCCGGATCAGTTCATCAGGGACTGCATCCCGTGGGTGGGACCCCACAGCACAGGGGACGAGAGTGACCGAGAAGGAGCGGCAGAGAAGAAGTGCTGTAGACTGACCATAACCCCCATTCCCCCGTTCCCCTGCGCCGCTCGGGGGGAGGAGGTGGAAGAGGGTGGATGGGGGGGGAAGGTGCTTTTGGTTTTTTTTTCTTTGTTTTCTCACTTCTCTCGCTTGTTAGTTGTAGGCAATAAATCTTACTATCTCCTTATGCCGAGTCTGTTTTGCCCGTTACAATAATTATTGCGTGATTTTCTCGTCCTTATCTCAATCCTTGAGCCCTTTTCACATATTTTCTCCCCATTCCTCTTTGAGGAGGGGGAGTGAGAGAGCGGCTGTGGTGGAGCTCGGCTGCCCACTCGAGCGGAACCACGACAAATAGCTGAACAAAACAGTTCTAAAATACAGAAAACTAAAAATGACAAAGCAAGGCAAGCATTCTTGGGAATTTATTTTCTTGCAGGAATTGTCCTGGCTTTCCAGCCAAGAAATTGCCTTTCTGAGTTGTAGACAACTCCACACAGTCCTGTCTGCCCCTAAGAAATGAAGACTGTTTGTTATCATCAGAATTTCCTAAGAAGAATCTGAATGCTTTGTAAAGCAGACATATACATAAATCTTTGGCTTGTGCATTTTTTTATTTATTATCAGGCTTGTAAGCTTTGAAACAAAATAATTTTTTGGTGTCCATATTAGTGACATTCTTATGTACATTCCAGATTCCTTTTCTTCATTGGCTACATGAATTTCTAAAAAGTGCCCAGTCTCTTCAAATAACTGAAATTTGAATAGAGCAAATGTATTATGTGACCACAGACAGCTAAAGTTAAAGATGTAGCTTAGAAAGAGAAGTGTGGAAGGAGGCAATGTAAAAATATCATCTTCTGGCTAGTTTCCAGCTGTGTGACTGATTGCAGTGGCTCTCAGGTTCATTACCATAAGACAAATTTTCAGTGCCTTTTAGAAGTACATCCATTCTGATAGACATAGAATGTGAATTTTGGTACTTTCTCTTTGTGCACGATCAATCTATCTGCAGCTGAACAATACCTCTAAAGTTAAATATTAGTTTTAATACAGTTTCAGAGTTGGTAACTGTATTATTATATTAATATGCATTATTATTAATACATTAATAATAATGTATTATTATTAACATATGATTTTATTTGTTTTTGTTTGTTTGCTTTAGTTTGGTTTGTTTTTAATGAAAAGAAAGTTTGACACATATTTGTTTGTAAACCATTGCAGTGATTGCTCAGAAATCAAAGAAGGGTTGTAAACTTGATTTATGATCCAATATTTCTTTTTCTTTGTGAGAAGCTGACCAAACATCCCTGCCCACTCTTTTTTATTATTCTTTTTTTTCTTTTTTTTTTCTTTTTTTGAGAGAGTGACCCACCAGTTTTTGTTAACTTTACCTAGAAATTTATTGACCGTTAAGTGGGGGATGAGATAGAGGAAGAAAGAAGTAGGTGTGAGAGAGGAAGGGAAAGGAAAAGGGGAAAGATGGGAGGGGAAGAGAGATAATGTGAATCCATGCATCTGTAGATAATAATGTCCAGGAATTAAATTTCTTTCCAAGGAATTTGACAATGCCTTGTGTAAGAACAAGCATAGGGATATGAACACTGTTCTCCCTGTGTGACAATCACGTAGATTGTAGTGGGAAGAGGACCATGTCTCTATGTTTTGAAAACATTCAAAAGAATTTTGTTTCTTTGCATGTAGTACAGAACAGGAAGTGCTTTGAAATCATGAATGTCTTTGTAGGATGTAGATACTACTGCCTTCCTACTACTATTCATTAAAAATAAAAGGACTACTTAACTTCCTAAGAGGCCAAGTATTGTTGTGAGTTTAGTATACATATTTTTTAATTTCTTGCCATTTAGTAAAAAATTAGGAAGAAAGGAATAAATTCTGGTTTTGTTGTCCAGTTTACCAGATATCTGTATCTGAATATACCCTTCTGAAAAATGTGTTCATGTTGAATAGCCTGTGGATTGACTCAGTTAAGAATACACATCCCGTGGTCTGAAGGATATGAAACAGCAAGTAAGAGACAACAGGTCTACTTCAGGGTTTCTAAACTATAGAAGGATTGCATAAACTCTGTGCTGCCAATAAATGTTGTTATCTGCAGACAGTGTAAACCTGAAAGGGAGAGGGGTGGCTGGAAAACTTCTCGCCTCTGAATTGGTCTACATGGATTAATTGCCCGGAAAGCATGCATATATTTGTAGTCTAATAAATAAATAAAAGCCAAGTGGTTAAAGCCTCTTTAGTAAGGAGGATGATGGCTGCAAACTAAATGGCAACTTCCTTGTACTCTCCCTGAGTTGCCTGCTCCTTCTTCCACTGGACATAAACTCTCTTTTTCTCCTAAATACACAACGAATGTTCCCTGCTCAGCCATGCCAGTCTTCTTCCCTGACGGCTCATCTTATGGCATGCAGGAACAGCCTGCTCCAGTGCCTTTAAAAGACTGTGCCTTAAAAAACTTCCTTCTTGAGGAGAGTCTAGCCTTTCTGGACCCCTCTGCCCTTCAGGACTGACTCCCAAGGGACCCTCCCTACCAGTGTCCTGAACAATTCAAAGTTTACCCTCCAAAAGTCCAAGGTAGCAGTTTTACTGACCCCCCCCTCCTGACCTCACCAAGAATATGTACATACATATATATATTATATATATATATATACACACATGGACAGGAAAAGTTGTGATTAATGGGGATGCACTGAAATGTGTGGGACCCAACCATAGATGGTATGTAATAATGGGTAGATGGTATGTAATAATGGGTGAATATTTTCCTGGTTTTGGCTGGGATAGAGTTAATTTTCCTCCTAGTAGCTGGTATGGTGCTTTGTTTTGGATTGAGAATAATGCTGATAACACATGGACATAAGCCAAGCACTTTTGAGCTTCTCATGCACCCCCCAGTCAGTGAGGCTGGGGGTGCAGCATGAGCTGGGAGGAGACAGACCCAGGACAGCTGACCCAAATTGGCCAAAGGGATATTCCATACCATATGACATCATACTGAAGAATTATTTAATAACTTCATATTTTTCTTCAAGTATGACCCATCTACATGCTACTAGTATGGGATAACTTGTATTTATTCATTTAGAAATATGAAGCTCTTAGAGGCCTGAAGTACAAGACCACAAAAGTAATGTCTGTCTTTGCTTAAACTGGAAGAAATACTGTTTTCTAATCTACTCATTTGTTGTATTCAGATGAACTCAATCAGTTAATATATCTTTACTTACAATGAGAAAACTTTGTTTGCTTGAAGAGTCTCAAAACAGATTTAGAACAACAGTGACTCAGAAAACATTATCTGATGAATGGTAATTGAATTGAGAATGACGGAACTGCATAACTAAATTTAAATTCATAGTGGATGATTTTTTTTTAAATGGCAATCTGCTGATAAATTAAGGGCCTTTGTGGAGAAGTTAAGAATTGAGAATGACTAATTTTGCAGTTTAAGAAAAAAATATATCTCACTAATTTGAATACTTTTCCCTTCCACCCACTTTAGCCCCCAAGGAAAAGAAAAGAACAAAAAAATAGAGAAAGCTAAAATGCATTCAAATCAGTGTAAAGAAAAGTAACAACCTAGGGATATTGCCTAAAAGTCTTTCACAGCTGCAGTCTCTCTGTAAAGTCTGTAATGCAGAATGATTTCCTCTAGAAAGTAGAAGCTGTTGCTGGAAAATGAACTGAAAGAAGGTCTTTGGACCAAATCCAGCTCTTTTCCCTTCCTTGAAGAGATATTTTGATTCAGCACTAGCACTGAACATCTAAACACAACATCTAAAACATCAGTTGGGTGGGTTTATGCTCTGGTCAGATAAAGGAAAACCTCTTTAAATCCAAAAGAAAACATTGATAATGGATCCATTCTGTACTTGCTGCACTATTAGTATTAATACTGTAGATATTAAAGGGCACTGATAATTTAATCAAAGAGTAAAGCAAATGTAGCAAATAAAAAACAACTAAAGCTCTCCCTTAGTTCAACTGACAGGAGATGAGCATGTTCAGTAGATTAAACCCACATACATGGATGTGTGTGTGTGTCAGTAAGAAAGGAAGCAGTGATTTGACAAGTTTGAGGGAGAAAATATTGTACAGTTATACCAGACTGTCAAGAGTACTTTAAATCTCTGACAGCCCATAATCTATGTTAAAGACTGAAATATGAATTAATGTTGAAAAGCTAAATATCAAAATATTCCAGGGGGCAAAAAGTTGGAGATTTCCCATGAACACTTAGTAATCATTTTAAAGGAAAAAAAAAAAAAAAAAAAAGGTTCTTTCAATACTTTTAATATATCATGCACTTGTCTGTCAGAGATCAGTAAAGTGCAGACTTCCTAACAGTAGTTAGTATTACAACAGTAGTGATAATCAATGTCACTTTTATGAATTAAGTATACAGATGATGAACCCAGTAGAATGGTTTGAACATGCCTCACCATGTCCCTATTAGCACCTTCAGAATGTTTTTGACCATGACAGAACTTTTATTCCATAATTTGCATAATTCTGCCATAAGTAGTTAAGAGTAGATTAAAAGTGGGGAAGGAAGAAATTTTATTAAAAGCCCTGACATTATTTTATTGCATCCATTCCCTGGATTGTGAAAATGGACATCTTTTATGATCAGTCCACCTTCAGAATCTTCAGACAGTAAAGTATTTTTAAATAAAATTATAATTAGATGTTCAAAATTGTTTTACAGTTAGTTAGTTTATGCTATTTGTCTGTTAGTGACTATATTTGGCAGAAATGTATTTAAATACAAGCAAATATAAGCAAATACAAGCAACAAAGTACTGGATAACATTTAGGCAAACAAAACTGCAAGATGCTACTACAGGGTTTTTGTGAGAGTCTAGAGAGATGTCACACATGGAGACACAAATGTCTCCATTGCTTCAATATGTGAAAGATTCTAATTTTTGATACCATGTTTACTCTGTAAGTAAAAAACATTTACAGCTACTGAAGGCATGAACATTACTTAAACAACAACAAAAAGAAACCAAAGCATTTCTGAATATATATATATATCTTATACTACATAATAATTATCAGAAAACTATATATGTAAATTTCTTTCTTTTCTAGCGCCACTAACAGATAAACCACCAAAGCTTTTACACCCCTTGGAGAGTAAGCTAACAATTCAGGAGACCCAGTTAGGTAAGTAGCAAATGCATTTTTTTAATTGAAATTTTATGAAGATATTTGATGTGTTAATGTACAATGATTATGTAATAGTGTGATGACATTAATACTTTTATTGAAAAGTCATTAAACATACTATACTGACATGCAGAGATGTATCATATACTGTCTACCAGGGTGTTGCTCACAAATAGTTAGTAGAAATTAGTACTGAATACTAAGAACTTGAATACTACTGATGTTGGTTTTTACCATTGCTGAAAGTCTATAGTTAAACACGTACCTGAGCTTCTCTTTCTAAAGTTTCCCTTTTCTGCATATGTAATTATATCCATGGTGTATTTCAGATTTGGTAGGATTTTGTGGTTTGAATTCTGCTTTCAAGACTTCTTTGCTTTGGCACTTATGGAATTGCAAATATATTCTCTAATTATAAATGTTCTGCTGGTCTAAAACCATTCAGCAAACAGTGAGAAGTTAACATAATGGAATTTGATTATTTTGAATGTAAAAATACTTATGTTTATGAATCGAGAGTAATTCATGCATGAAGCAACCATTTTTTCCACCCTGGTGGTGGGTATTTATTGTCACTTTGGTCTCCTAGTGCCGTACAAGTAATTAAGGTTCCAAAGCTAAGCAAATGAGTGACTACAGCTTGAAGGATATAACAGTCCATCTCCTTTGTGGACTGACACTGAGGGCAACTTGTAAGTAGTTTTCAGTAGGTTACACTGGAATTATGATTAGGTGCCAGAACAGTAACTTGGTGGAACTTTCAGCATGTTAGCTACAGAAACAAAGGGAAACAAGTCTGTTGGTTGTCTACATCCCAGAAAGAAAGAAAACAAAACTCAAGACATTCTTCAGCACAACATCAGGAAAAAGCAGGTTTGCAAATGAGTCTTACAGACACTGACAGAGTATTTAATGGTGCTTGCCAGTCTAGCTAGTAGTGGCCATAGTATAACTCATCTTTCTTTTGCTCTTCATCAAAAAAATTCAAGCTATTCAGGTAATACTCTGAGGTGCTGGTATACCTGTCTTCTGAAAAAAAAAAAATATATATATACAGAAAATGGGAGATATGTTTCCTAATACAGCTAAATTCTGTTGTTTCTGAAGGCATCATTTCTGATATACCAACTCAGAAAACTTTTCCTGTTCAACAATCCGAGATGATTTTACTTTTCATTCACCTACAAGCTTAGGAAACAGAAAGCAAGTGACTGCACAATATTTTTTTTATTTATTTATTTTTTCCCCTCTTCCTAACTACCTAACTAATGCTGCTTACAGAGGTATTTTTTTAATGAAAAAAGAAAAAAAAGTCAGATCTTTTGGGGGTTTTGCCAATGTCTTGCCTAATATACTGCATTGATGAGACTAATCCAATAACACTGTAATTATGAATGGCTGGCTAGAGACTTTTATCTGTGATTTTTTGAAAAAATAATACCTTTGATTTCTGCTACTTCTAGGAAATAGAATGAATTATTTGAGAAATTCTGGGTTATGGAAAAGACACTTTTCAGACAACTAAATAGGTTTTGATGAATGTGAAAGGGTTAACTTTAAAATATTACTTTCAGACAGATTAGCAAGACTGATCATAAACAAATATGAAAATATAATACTTAACTTTATAGCAAGACACTGCAGTAATATATTAATTTTTTGCTTCAAAGTCTGTGAAAAAGTAAGTGAGAGCTGGAGGAAGTATAAAAAAGGGATAGTTTCCTGACATGAAAATTATTCCACTCTTAGATTTAATGACTTGATCCTGCTCAATAATGTTTGAAAGGGCTGTGTTTCACTTTCACTTTGGAAAGCTATCATTAACTTCTGTGGGCCAGTTCATAATCTGAAAAAAATAATAATGATAATAATGAAATACTTCAACATCAAAAGAATATCCAGGTACACTTAGCCAAACATTAGACGATTACCTCTGCCATTATCTTCCCACCCGTCTGAGGGTAATCACTCCTTGCAGACTAACTTAGATACTCCCAGAAAACACTACTCCTCCAGAAAGTCTTTGGGCTGTTTTGTTTGACCTCTCTGTTTGGAAAACAAACATATTGGTGGAAAGAGTAGCACAGAAACGGGCCACTCTGTAGGAGGCAACTGCTTGGATTTCAAGATTATGTGATCAGGTCACCAGTTGGTTAGGTGCAGAGCTGGTGCAGAGCTGGTGCAGTCAGTACTCTCTCTCCCCGCATTTCTGTGCTTCTTACCTCACAGTTGTCCACCCTGAATGGAAACAAAGGCAAAGCCCAAGTGTCAGGGAATGCCCATGGGGGACGTATACATAACATACAGGAATGCCTGTCTTCTGTGGATACACATGATGTACTGAAACATCAACAGTGATGGCTCACCTCAAAATCTTACTGTGCTGGCAGGCCAAAAAATGGTGCTAACAGACTTTTGAGAAAACTCTCAGTAAGCCTAGTTTGTTTGCTTTTGAAGAAGCCTCCGAAGTTTTGTTCTTAAACCAAGATACCTTCAGGAAGTGTCAAAATCATGGTGGGAAGACTCCAGAGCTATCTGATCTGTTTGTCTCCAGCACTGCTGGGTGACAGACATCTGACATTTACTGCTGAGATATATCAGTCCCTTCTATAAATCAGTAATTAAAATTAATGTAATGGGACCACAGAGCTGTTGCATTACTGTGTTGCATGGCTTTCATGAGACAGCATCAGACCAAAATGTGACTGCATAAGAAAAAAGGAATCTCTCTAAAAAGTATTTCATAGAGTGTTATAGAGCTTGGCTTGCTAAGACAAAAGGAAACAAACCAAAGTTGGAGAATCTGCACTGCTCAGTCCTATGAACCTAAAGGATCCCATAGTCTAAAGTAATTCAGTCATGGAAAAACTGTCCCGCTATTCATCTGATATTTGGGAGAGTATTAAACATGGCTACAGTGCAACGAGCAACCTTAGAGAGTTACAGGAGTCATGAACCTCATTTGAAATGAGGTTCACACTGAATAATAACCAGAAAATCCCTGAGTAGGGATAGAAATTGAATGAGAAATTAATTTCTCAAAGGCTTTTCTTGAAACACAGCATGAGGCAGCCAAAGCATGAGGAAGAGAAATTCTTGATGAGGAAAGAAAGTTTTATTCCCAACTTATCCTGGTCTGCATTTAATGTTTCTTGTTTGCAACTTCACTTCCATTTTTGTGATCAATAACTTACTCCTGTTGCAAGGGTAAAAGTGCTGTTTTCTTTTTAAGCTTTTCTCCTGACAAAGGGTTCCTAGATAGCTGTGGTGACTTCAATATAAACTGCTTCTCTGGAAACAATGCCTCTCGATAAAATATTATGTCAAATATAAGCTTCAAAAGTAAGAAGCCTGCAAGAAGTTTAGAGCAATAAGGAGGTGTGTTTTCCGCTCAGCTCTGAGCTATTCTGTGAGCTGGCAGCAGCATGAGCTGGGGAGCAAGGAAAAGCAGGTAATGAAGAGGAGGCAAGGGGATGTAGGGCACAGGTAATAAGGAACAACATGCATATGCAAAGAATGTCATCCTATGATTTTTTTCCTCTTACATTAAATACACTACCAAAATCAGCAAACAAAGCCCTATTAACATTTAAAAAAATAATAATAATATATGAAAATCCTAAACATCAGATAACTGTATCTTTTTAAAATTATAGATTCATGCAGATCTTGTATATTTGATAGAAATATATCTATGATATACATATTTATATAAAAATTCTCTTCTGTTTTTGTGTATTGGTAAATTTTGAGGTTTTTCAGTTTCACCTGGCTTTTCAGTCAACACTCTTTATCCCACCAGCACTGTAAAACATTCATTCTTCTTAAAGAAACAATAATCATCATACTTTTAGTCTGACTGTAGAAAATCCAATTCTATTATCAAGTCAGTCTATTTTTATGAACAAAAAGAAGAAAGGTGTGTTTCTACAACAGACCATAATGAATTAAAGAAACAACCAAACCAGACCAAAACAAACCAAAATCTCTAGAATGATCTTAAACACTTAAACATAAACTAATTATCCAATGTTCTCCCATTTTGCAATGCATTTCATGATTATATACAAGCCTGTAATTTGAAATGCCAAAATTCACCTAGAAAAATAAAGCAATTGTTGAATTACTTTCAGTTAGGCTACTTTGTATGTGATCTGAATGAAATGAGTTTTATCAAATTTCATCCAACACTAAAATTATAAAATTTACGCTTGTGACCAAATATGAAATGAATCTAGTTTTCTTTCTTATTTGTTTCTGGGCATTGTTTCTGTAAAATTAAACTGACTGGTGTCTAAGGGCTTGTTTCTGTCTTCACCTCCTGAACATTTGATCATGAAAAAATGTCACTAAAACTGCTTTGACTTTGTTGCTTTTATTGATGGTGGGTTTTTGTTGGTGGTTTTGTTGGTGGCGTTGTTGGTGGTTTTTTGTTTGTTTTCCCTAAAATAAAAATAAGAACATAAGGAAGTTCTGGAAGGAGACAAGAATACTTCAGGTAGAGGAGAATACTACCACCATGTTTTCATAAAAATCTTCCACACAAATTGGCCTTGTTAATAATAAAAGAACTCCTAAGCCTTCCTAATCAGTAACTGTATAAATAAATTAACTAAAGTGATATGAAATAACTAGCAATATGTTTTTCCTTTCTGCATGATTATTAAAATGCTAAATATATATATATATTTTTATCTGTACACAATTATTCTAACTGTCATACTGACTCTATAACAGGAATAGAATCTTTTTCATAATGTTATAGGGAGTTACTCTAATTACACCAGTGTTCTTTATACTACGGTAATCTGGTTTTGAAGAAGAAAGCCCCAGTCCCTTCCAAGTGCTTCCACATAGCAGCAAACTCTGTTAACTGGAACATGCCAATGTGAAGGAAGTTCCTGCACAGTCACTGGCCCAGCACAAAGTGAAAGGAAATGGTGTCACCTCCTGTCACCCGTCCCATGCACAGAAAGGAGCCAGAGTGTGATTTTCATATCAACACAGCTGCTGAGACTTCACACTGTGAGACAGATCTTGGTGGCCTTGTGCTCAGGTTCCCTCATTGCCACACAAGTACCTTTACATCAAGAGAGGCTGACATCTCCTTCATCCCATTCCTCTCTAAAATACCCACTTGTGTGAATTCTGCTGAAATACAGGAAGAAATGAGCTTAGGAATGGAGTTCCTAATGTTGGTAGGAAATGTCCAGCAATTTTTCAGATGCAGATGATATATTTTATATATTATATGCAGATGATATATGACATCTGATAAATGTTGTTACTGTTTGGTGAAAAGTAAAATTACTTTTTAATTGATATAATAAAATTTAATTTATATAATATTTACCCACTTCTTTGTTAATCTTAACCTATCATGACTACAGAGACCCTTTTTCATATGGTGTTTATAGGAATAGAAAAGGTGAATTGTCCCTAGCTTTAGGAGCCTCAAAAGACTTGTTGTCTTTGTTGCCTTTTCCTAAGTGTAAGCTTCACAAAATCAGAGAATTGGAGAATTGTTTAAGTTTTAAAAAACCTTCAAGATCATCAAGTCCAACCATTCACCTAACACTACAAGACCACTGCTAAAACATGTCCCTAAGCAACGCATCCACATTCCCCTGTTCCAATGCTCAGCCACCCTTTCCATGAAGAAATTCTTCCTGATACCCAATCTAAACCTCCCCTAGCTCAAACTGAGGCCATTGCCTTGCATACTTTTCACACAAGAAAAGAGACCAATACACTCCTTGCTCCCATCTCCTTTCACATAGTTCTTCTCAGGTAGTTCTTTCAGGTAGTACTTCTCTTCTTCCAGTCTAGTTCCAATTCTGTATCTTAAAACTTGAACAAGCTCCACTCTTTCTTGATTTAATCAGGAGGATTAAAAAATCATGAATAAGATAATAAGATCATAAATAAAATAATTAGAAATATGTATGTAAAATGTTTATTTTCTCTCATTCTTCATTTGTGTGTACATCTGAGTCTAAACATATGTGTATATCCAATCTCTCCCTACATATCTAACTTATATATACATACATTCATATAGATAAAACTTGACCATACATTTGTTCAAATTTTATCTCATTTTATTAATGTGTTGTCTGGGAAAACTTTATCTGAATTTATGAGGGAATAATCAGGCTTCATTTTTCAAGTTAGTTTTAACCCACTGAAAAATGTCTGCTCTGGAGTGTACTCTATGCAGTACTTATCTGAGGTAGTTTCAGTGGTAAACTTCCAAATCTGATTTGATGCAATCAAAATGGTCTGTTCAGTCTCTCTACAACTATGTCCATTTTTTATGTGCAGATTAAATTTAAAAGAATTTTCTTTTCCCTACTTTGTGAAATTTTTCACATTTTATGTTAAAAAGAAAATACACAATTTATTTTTATAGCATGGAAGAAAATATATATATATATATATATGAATTATCTGTGGGAGACAGCAAGATATAACTTAACAAAACCAAGATTATCATAAATACAGAATACCATATACCATGAAATACAATCTAGAAATAGAAATACACTGTACATGATTGGCACCCTTTGAATATTGTAGTCCTAAAAAGACTATAATTGCATAAATTGCATAGCTTGTTCTGTGATTATTTTCACCAGATTTTTGGTTTGTAAGCTCTGTTTTCTGTTTGTAACTTACATACAGATACTTAATCTTATCTGTTGTTGAAACACAAGTGTTTCCTTGCATACGAAAAACAAACTAAAATGTAACAATGTCACTAAGCAGTAGTAGTAGTAAATATCAAAATTTAGAGGTGTAAATATCAAAATCAAAATTTGTTTTGTCCTAAGTACTTATGATTGATAACTTTTTTTTTTTTTTTTATTAATTATCTACTCCAGAATATTCTGATCTAGAGATCTCTTGTGAGCAACAATGATCTTCAGATTTTTTTCAGATTTTTTTTTCAGATCTTCAGACTGATCTTTTTAAGGATTTTCATGGACCATTGGTGGATCTATGAATGCTAGAAGTTTTGTTTGTTTGTTTGCTTTATTATTAATAAATAATAATAATAATAATAATAATAATATGTTATTATGTATTGTTGTTATTATTATTGTTATTGTTATTATTTCACAGGAATTAGCCTATTTATCAGTTCCAGTCTTTCCAGCATTCTTGGTGATCAGTATATGTTCATGCAGTCCAAATTAAGATTGGTTTTACAAGAAGCGGCACTGAACATTTATTTATTCATTCATTCATTTATTTATTTATTTATTTATTTATTTATTTATTTATTTATTTTACATCTTATATGTACCGTGTTGTAGATTGTATTAAGTTTTAGTTCTGTACACAGGTGTGTTTCTGAAAAATCTATCAAAATTTGCATAGTTTCTTGATAGCAATTATTATCTGGGATTTGACATGGAAATAAACAATGGAGACTTATTCGAAGGAACACTGCCAGGGGCTTAAGCTCAGAGGCTTAAATGCTTGTGATAAATTCTTACAATTGAGTATTACAATTGTGTATCTCTCACAGAATACTCTAGATGAGAAGTAAAAGACAACATAATTTTTTTTCCACATTCTATCCTGTTTTTACATGTTATTGTTTTGCCTAAGGTAGAATTATGACAATAGATTAATTAAATAGTTTTTCTTCTTCCCACACAATAAAATAAAATATGTTCTGAAACAGAACGTTTATTCAGTCCTTAGTTTTCATGCTTAGTTTTCATGCTTAGTTTTCTGAACATATATATATATAAAAAAAAAAAAATCTAAAAATAAATACAGGGGGTTGAACATTTCACTGAACTCAGAAGTAGCTCTTGAGAACTATGGAGCTAGAAAGTTAAAAGAGAAAGCATCCAAGTTCAGTGAAAACCAAATTTAAATTTATACCTCTGAATCATGAGTCCTTTGTGGCATATCTACCTTGGACAACAATAAATGTCACCTTTTAAAGCATCAGTCATTTCAACTGCTTGAAGTATCATTTAAATAGAAATGTTCTATACTACAATATTCTGGTCTCAATAGCTATTGGGAGCTCAGTAGCTCCCAATAACTATTTTATAATAACTGCAAATATTTGTAAGAAAATAAATATTACAAGAATGCTATACTTATCAAGAAATAAAAAAGATCAAGTTAGTATTCATATTAATTACCAAAATTAATGAAGCACATACTTCATTTAACCCACATTAAGGGTATTAAGGAAAAAAAAATATATAGCCAATATTAAAAAATTACCTTTTTTATGTTAATGTAATGAGTACATTTGAGACGTAAGGCTAGAGAGTCTCATGTATTGTTTCCTTCACAACTTTTCTAGGCAATTCATTTGAAGCAATAAATGCTCGTATTTCTGAATAATTCATTCAGGGTCTGATTTTTCATGGGATTTCTAAAAGCATACATGGTGCATTTCTGTTCATTAAAAATCATAGGAGAACTAGCTTCTTTGACATGAATAGGTTCTTGAAATAGTCAGTGGAGATGGACATATAGTCAGTGGACATCTAGTCAGTGGACAATAGCGGACAATAGTCAGTGGACATCTGACATGAATAGGTTCTTGAAATAGTCAGTGGAGCCTCCTGAGGTCACACAATTTTACCTGGCAGCTAGGTTAGCCACTAATAGTGTGATGTTCCGTGATTGATTTAATATAGTGTAAGTCTGTGCTGCTCCAATATCTGTCCCCTGGTGCTCTTCTCTTTAACCCAGCTTCAGCATTCATACTCAACAGGTCCATGAGATGGCTAAAAAGTAATCCAAAAAGTAAGAAAACCAATTTCAACTAAACAGCTCACTCCATTGATGGTGACATAGCTGCAACAAAACATTGGTGCCAATACATGGTGAAAGTGGGAGAGCATGGCTGGGAAGCAAAGAAATGAGAAGACAAAATAAAGTTTTTTTGGCTCAAAGCAGTTATGAAACATCACTCTAAGTCAATAAATGATTAAAGTAAGTTCTCCATTGGGACAATGTACATGTATATACGGTCCATATATAGAAAGAAGCACCCTTAAGACATAAATCATTATTTCAGAGTGGAACTGCTCTACAGCTGCAAGTATCTTCCTGTCAAGGTGGGGTTTTGGACCTTATCACACCAGTGATTCACTCTGTTCAATGTATGGTTTAGACTCTTTGCTAAGGCATATGGAATGATGTACTTGAAGATGGAGCATGTACATAACTTCCTTCCTGATACCTATGTACCACAGGTGAATGCTACACTTTCAAAAATATTTAAAATAGACCTTTCAAAAACATGTTACATTGAACCATTTTAAACCATGAATTTTATAACTGGAAATGTCATAGATATGTCATAGAAAATTATAGCCTAGATTTTCTATTGTGTTTATATTTTTGACCGTTAAATTAATCAAAATGCAACTCCACAAATGCAGATGTGTTCATGATTTATCATGACCAAATACGGGAAATAATTCCATCAGCTAATCATTATTTGGATGTTATTTAAAGTTATAAATGAATCATACTGTTACTTAATTGGCTATCTGGTATCCTGTTACAGAAACTTGAGAGTGATTAATACATTTTTTCTTGGGGAAAAATAAATAAATAAATAAATAAATAAGTATATTAGTCATATTAACTCTTTAATTAGACTTTAAGTTAATTTTATCAGCTTTTCTTCCTTCAACTCCTTTGTACTTTTATATTGATAAACCATTTATTAAAGACCATTGTTGATAGTCTTTGTTTTCCAGTTGAAGTATACATAATAAATTGATGATACTAAGAATAACATAATAAATATATTTGAAGGACACAGAGTTTAGTCACAGAGTCCATCAAACACAAAAGACGATTTAAATGTTAACAGATGAGATTTTCAATGGTAAATTTGCAGTCTTTTACAATTTTAATGTCAGAAGAATTATTTTATTTGTTCCTCTTTTAGTGGCATGAAAACAATAATCTCAAGATCATTTCTGCCTTTGAAATAATGCTTTTTTATATAAAAAAATACTGGTTTTGATAAAATCTGCGCAAGTAAGGTTATTGAATCTACTGTATCAGTACAATACACTGAAAAGTTATTGTATGTCTAACCTAATAATTTTGTGGTATCTTATTTTTACTTTGACTCCATGCAATAAGCAATCATCAATGCAAATATTATAAATAACTTTAAGAGGAAATCACTTTGTTTTTGAATTTCTTCTCTTTCTTTTTTTTCCTTCCTTCCTTCCTTCCTTCCTTCCTTCCTTCCTTCCTTCCTTCCTTCCTTCCTTCCTTCCTTCCTTCCTTCCTTCCTTCCTTTCTTCCTTCCTTCTTTCCTTCCTTCCTTCCTTCCTTCCTTCCTTCCTTCCTTCCTTCCTTCCTTCCTTCCTCCCTTCCTTCCTCCCTTCCTTCCTCCCTTCCTTCCTCCCTTCCTTCCTCCCTCCCTTCCTCCCTTCCTCCCTTCCTCCCTTCCTCCCTTCCTTTACAATGGAAACACCATAGTTTCCACTAATTATATTGAACTGCTGCAGTCCACATCCATATGTGCCCACTACCAAATCACCACCCTCTCCACAAATGAATGTCTTCATGCATCCTTTTTTCCCAACTCCATTTTGCTTAAGCTTTTTTTTATGGAATTATAAGTAGAGATCCAGCCTGAAGTAGATCAAAAGAAAAGACTTGTATCAAGAGAAGTCAGTATCTCACAGATGTTGAGTGTCTTCTCCTTTGAATTTTGCTCATAATTTAGAAGTGTTATCCTCGTTATTGCAAGATAGTGTCACTGATCCATCTATCACAAACTACTCTGCAGCCTCCCTACCCTATCTCCTGTTTTGATTTGTGGCAATCTGTTAACAAGTGTGGGTGTGGACTGACTCCTCTGAGATGTCATAACATCCCAAGGCATGAAAAGTAATTCATGAGGTTTTCTGTCCTGAATTAATTGTACTTTCAGAATTACCTTAATGGATATGGGGATCTATGCAAGCATTTAAAAGTCACCCTCCTGTGTGGTTCTCTTGAAACTTCACTGCTGAAGCCGTGAGCAAAGGCTTCTTTGACTTGGCGCAGAGAAGGAGGCTCCACTAGATTGAGAGCATGGTTTATACAAAGGCTATATTAATCTGGAGGCTGTTTTACTCTCAGGACAGAAGCCTGTGGTTTAGAGTTGAAATGAGTCTAAAGAGGACAATTTAAATCATCTTGTTTCTAGCTCTGTATTCAGTATGTCTGAGTTTTTCAAGGAGTTGTCTAAATCCAGAGGGCAATATAACTTTCAGGCAGATGGAGAAGGATGGACAAAACTGAGAAAGACTATGAGCTAATTTAACATGGAACTGGAAATGCCTTGACTACCAAACTGCTGACAGTAGTCATTAGCTTGTGTAAGATTTCTTGATAATCTTGATCCTAGGTAGATTTAGATATACCAAAGGAATTTGGAAATGGAGCTGACTCCATTTCAGTAGAAGTGCCTGGTATGTCAGGTATAGTTTCTACAACACCTTAATACATACACCTTAATACATACACAGAGAAAACATACACAGAGCTGCCAGTAATAGTTTACAATCAATCCACAAATGAAATATAGGGCTTCACTAGTTAGACAATATTGAAGATGAAAACTCTCATGTATCTACAACTGTTGGTTATTCCCAAGTCATTTACTTTGGGTCTCAAAAAGTGGAGCTTCAGTAATTGACCACTATCAACAATTACTGAAATGTGTATTTAGTGCATTATAAATGCAAGAGAAAACATTGCTAAGGTTTAATATAACATTATTTTATTTGCTTTTTATATGGGGTACTATACACATAATCAGTTACTGTTGCAAAGCAAATGCTATGCCAATCCTTACACTGTGATAACACAGTAGAATACCTATTTTGTTTATTTATAATGTAACATAACACATCTCCTTCACAATTATTAATGATAAGTTAATAATAAATTAGAAATGACTGTCTAGATCATTTTAAAGAATTAAATTTCAGACATACAGGCGCTGCTGTGTATATGAAAACTAATACACTACACTGAAATCTAAAAATCTTTCCCATATTCATGCCTGATACCTGCTACTAGTACAACAATTTATCATACATGAATGCCATTTCTAGGAAATCCCTTTTTTTTTTTTCCCTGTTTTCCTTAAAGCAGGACCATACCATTAAGTCCTTCTATCCTATAAACATATTCAATAAAAGGAAGCTGTTTGTATATATTTTTTTCTGACCTCTGCATACAGAATGGTAACTTACATATCAGATTTAAAGGGCGTATTTCAATAAATTAAACATTTTTAATTTACCTTCCACCAAATACAGTATGTATCATACAAGTAAATATGCGTACATAAATTTAGGGTGGTTTTTTGTTTTGTTTGGTTTTGTTTTTAAATACAACATGAACTAAACTTTTGGGTTTACTTGCAAACTAATTCAAAAAAAAAACAAAACAAAACAAAATAAAATAAAATCATCTAAGAAAAAATATTACCAGCAGTTTTTACAGCACTTAAATGTATTCAGCTAGGTCAGAAGACAAAGATAACAAAATCTGAATAAAAGTAAAAATGTTTTTTTGTTACAATTTTACAGTTCAGGATAGAGTTAATGAGTCTCTCTTTAAATGTGGCTTTTAAAATGGAAGATGTTAGTTTCTGATATCATGTTGCCTGTGTAGATTCCAGATACAAACTTGACCAGTCTACAGTAATTACAGATTGCTGTATGGCTGAATGGGAAACACATAACTATAAGTACATAATAAAAACAAACTGTTGTACACATAGATAAAAAATGGCATCCTATAACATTGTCCTTATGGTACTATGAGAAACTACGTATTTTACAAGACAAGAAGAAACTGCTTTTTATCTTTTGAATGTTTTCTGATAAGTAAGAAAAATAAAAGGTAAATAAATTATTGTTTAAAATAGGAACTTAATCTGGTAAAAGGCAATAAAAGGAGATTTTTTTCAACAAGATTAATTGTTCATTATGCACACATGCTACCGATTTCTGTCTACTTAGAATATCAATCTAAAGAATGTAGTTTGCTTTAAGGAAAGTTTGGGGAAGGAAGGAAGGAAGGAAGGAAGGAAGGAAGGAAGGAAGGAAGGAAGGAAGGAAGGAAGGAAGGAAGGAAGGAAGGAAGGAAGGAAGGAAGGAAGGAAGGAAGGAAGGAAGGAAGGAAGGAAGGAAGGAAGGAAGGAAGGAAGGAAGGAAGGAAGAGGAATGGTAAGATAATCCTAAGTAAAAGTCAAGACTGTTAACAGTCTGTTTCAAGACTGGAAATAGGTGGCTTGAAGGAGAATCCTTAACATGTAACTAAAATAAATATTTTTTTATGCATTAATGTTAGTGTTTTGCTGTTGTTGTTTGTTTGTTTCTGATAATGACTGATGGGAGAAAAAAGGCCTGGCAGAATCTTGATTCTTAGTTCAGAATCTGAAGTTTGATTAAAATAGATAATTTTATTAAGGATTTATTAATTATATACATGTTTTACAAAACTTCATAAAAAAATGTATCACAAAGTAGTAAGAAAATAAATAGTGAGATGGAAATCTGGCTTATGTAAGTAATAATAAAAATAATTTCAGAAATGTTGCATTGAAAAAATTCTGTAAGTTTCTTTAAAAGGAGTTTCTCTTTAGCCGATCAAATTCAGGTATCTTTGCAATTTAAACCCTTTCCAGTTAGGGATTCAAGACTTTGCATCTTTCTATAGATATAAATAATTCAGAAGACTGAGAACCATCAATCAGTTTTGTATTGGATATAAAATATAACAGTGTCTTTAAAAAGCCTTAAAGAGCCCTTTCAACTTTTTATTATATCTACATGTAAAATGTTCTGTCCTTGTCAGGCTTCATTCTCTAGAGGGTTGTACACTTTCCTCTCCAGTAATCATCCCTGCAGACTTTTACAAGCAATACTGCTAGCACATATATCCTTCACAAAAAAAGCCCAAAGCCACTAAATATTCCCTCAGTTCTAGTTCTGTTTCTTAAATTTCTCTTTGAAAATAGTTGTCTTTCTCTATTGAGATAGTGCCTATCAACCCTGACAATAAATATTTTTCTCTTGTAATGATTAATTAAGACAATTTTCTAGCCTAGGTTCTGTCTTGTCTCACTACTATTATTTTCCAAGTAATTCTAGTCTAACTGCAAAGTATCATCTGAGATTCAAGGACCATACCTTTTACAGAACTGAATACCTGCCGGTAATGGACTGTTCTTCAGTTGTCCATGTGACAGACATTTAAAAGACAAGTATCCAGTTTCAAATTATCCTTTGGGACAGACACTTCTCAGAGCAGTAAAGCAATAAACCTTTACCTAGAAGAGCACCTTTTAGAACAGTGAAACCTTCCTAAGTAGCAGTTCCTGTAATGAAAAGGGCTTCCTTTCCTGTTGGAGTTTCACCCACACACCCTGAGAATAGAAGAGACTTTCTAGTTCCCCAAGATCCTCCATAAAAGTGACAGAAAATTTATTGAACAAGAGACAGTCATTATCTCAGAAGGACATTCGTTTTCCCACGTCTTCACCAGAAGTCACAGAGGAACATCAAAAATCTTCTAACAGTCATTCAGATAAGACTGCATTTCATACATGGCAGAAATAGCTAAGGCAGATATGACCCTATTTCAGAATAGATTTATTGGTGATGGCCAGGCAGAGCAAACTGCAACTGAAATTATTAAAATTTCGTTGTTTTACAGTCTACACATTTTCTGTACATTTTGTTAGAAGCAAAAACTGCAAGCTTCTAGAATAAAAACTTCTATTCTAGTATATACAGACTGTCTAGAGCAATGCCTGACAGGTAATATTTAGTCACAGTGGCTGCTACCACAATAATAATATTGGTTTTGCCTTTTCCTTGGAAAGAGATTTAGAATACAGTTATTACTCCTCAATCCCTTCTCCACTGTGCTGACCTCTCCATGAACTTATAAATATCATTCCTGTAAAGGACACTGTGTTATTCCTTCAGCAGTCTCTTCCAAGTCAAAAGCAGGAAGAAAGGCAAAGAAGAAAAGAAAGGCAAAACATGTTCCATACAATAAAAATATCTCTGAAAATTATATTAAATAAAAACTCTACACATTCTATTCAATATCCTTCTTATTAGGAGATACTTTGCAGCTACCAGACACCCCAAAGGACTCTACAAAAATAGGAGCTACCAGTTATTTTTTGTAGTGTTCATCTGCTGTTTCTGACTACTTAAAACTCTGTCAGGTCATTCAGACTGAACTTCCTGTGTTTCAGTTTATGCCCATTGCTTCTTGTCCTGTTGCTAGGCACCACTGAAAAGAGTCTGGCCTAATCCTCATGACCTCCTTCCTTTAGATATTTGTACGTGTTAAGTTACCCTCTCAATCTTTTCTTCTCCAAGCTAAATAGGCCCAGTTCTCTCAGCCTGTCCTCATGCCAGATGCTCCAGTCCCCTCAATATCTTTGTAGCCCTCCGCTAGACTCACTCCAGTAGCTCCCTGTCCCTCTTGTACTGGGGAGTCCAGAACTGGACACAATACTCCAGGAGTGGCCTCATCAGGGCTGAGTAGAGGGGGAGGACCACCTCCCTTACCTGCTGGCAACACTTCCAAATGCAGCCCAGGATACCATTGGCCTTCCTGGCCACAAGGGAGCATTGCTAGCTCATGGTCAGCCTGCTGTCCAGCAGGCCTCTCAGGTCAACTGCAGAGCTGCTCTCCAGCAGGTCAACCCCCAGCCTTTATTGGGTTATTTTTCTCTAGGTGAAGGACACTGCACTTACCTTCATTTAACTTCCTGAGTTTTCTCACCGTCCAACTCATCAGCCTGTCAAGGTCCCACTGAATGTTAGAACAACCTTCTGGGGTATCAGCCACTCCTCCCAGCTTTGTGTCACCAGCAAATACCCTATTCTATCATCTAGGTAATTGTAACTCAGGTGTAATTCAGGAGTTCTTGCACTAAGATCCCCAAATCTCCTGCATATTATAGCTGTCCTTTGCTATTTCATCAGCTTTGCAGGGAATCAGACCATATGTTTGGTGCATCCACCATCTATCTATACTGCCATTTTTAATTAGAAATAAAAGTTTATATATATATATTTACACACACACACACATATATATATATTTGGTATGCATACATTCGGTAAAATTTATGTGTAGTAATTACAGGTTTCAAGAGGGTGCTTATTAGTACTCTCCTGCCCAAATTATTATTATTTTCAGGCAAAAGCCTCTATGTATTTCAGAAGAGAATGTGCTTCCATCTCCAGAACTAACTTACTTTTGAAATGGTCTAAACTGAGGAGAAATGCTAAATGCATGTTATCAAATTCAGTGCACCTGCTTGCCTTTTGTTAGACCACTTTGTACCAGCAGTATAGTTTCTGCGATTTAGTGATCTATGCATGCATGAGCTTATGAGATATCACACACAAACTTCCTCATTAGCAGTTTACAGACTCATGGAGAGAACCATCATGTGGAAATGCTTAATGAAACATGAAAGAGCTTTTTACATGCTCCCAGTATCTTTTGCTCTGTTCTATATTAATGGCAGCTTTTTCTTGTGGGTATGTCATGCATTCCTTATCTCTGTTATCAGATGTTGATTTTCAATGACAGGTATGGTATTCAGAATTGAAATCTTTCAATGTGCTGTATCTAGAGTTGTACTCAAATTTCAGTAAAAAGCCTAAACTTTATAAATAACTCTAAAGGTATCTGAGGGACCCTTCAAAGACTTCTAACAAAACAGCCGGCTCCGAAAAAGCAGAAATGATGTGTATGGTAATTAGTGGAAGAAGTAAGAAGGAAACTGGGAGACTAGGTACAATGGATATAAACAGAGACCCTTCTGCAGAATGACAAATCAAGGATATTTAAAAACAAAGTTTCAGGCATCAGACAATGAGAATGCAGGATGCACACAAAGACTTTGCTAATAAGGACAAAGGTCCTAGCAGGGGTTGGGGAGAAAATGAGCAAAGACTAGGAAGCAGCAGAAGAGGAGGAGGGAATCATGGGGCACAACACAGTCACAGCCTGTTATGGAGACTATCATTAGGGCAACACATACTCCCCATCACCTTACAGAGGAAAGGGCAATCCCAAGTCCTCTTACTGAAGGAAAAAAACTAGCATGCCATGTAAAGCACCCAAGCACAGAAGGAAAGAAAGATGTGTATTGAGTGAATGTGTTGAGGAAGGCATGGAAGGGAGTAAGGGCATAGCAGAAGGAAACTTTGTTCACACTGTAGAGATTGCAAAAGACATCAAATGAGAGATTCCTTAATAATCTTCTAATTGGGTTAATGTTAGCCTGTAAGGCTAATACTAATTCCTTCTGTTTGTTAAATGAAAACTGAAAGAAATAAGCAAATCCTATTGCAGGAAATTTATTAAATTTCTAATTATATTAGACCATGCTGGGTTATAATTATCCACTTGGGTTTCTGTTGAGCACTTATACATACAACAAGATTTTTTAATAAGTATGAAGCACTAAAAATACCTAATTCCTGGCTGAAAAACAAACACAAAAACAAAAAAGGTCATCAAATGATATAATAAGGTCTTTTAAGAATGATCGATAGGGCACTTTTCATTTGACCTTTGAAGTTTTAACATTTCCATATCCTTTCATCTTCTTAACTATTTACTTTCAGTTTTAAGCTTATTACTGTCATGCAAGATTTGTGAGAATGACTGCTGTCCTGGTTTCAGTTAGAACAGAATTAATTTTCTTCCTAGTAGCTGGTGGAATGCTGTGTTTTGGCTTAGGATGAGAAGAGTGCTGATAACACCCCGATGTTTTAATTGTTGCAGAGCAGTGCTTATACCAAGCCAAGGACACCTCAGACTTTTGCTCTGTCCTGCCAACAGGCAGGCTGGGGGTGCAGTAAGAGCTGGGAGGGGACAGACCCAGGACAGGTGACCCAAACTAGCCAAAGGGGTATTCCATACCATCTGACGTCATGCTAAACAATATATAGGGGTGGCTAGCTTGGGGGGAGGGAGCCGGACTGCTCGGTTAGGCTGGGCATCGGTCAGCGGGTGGTGAGCAATTGCATTGTGCATCACTTGTTTGTACATATTATTATTATTTTCCTATTATCACCATTGTATTATTATTATTATTATTATTATTATTATTATTATTATTATTATTATTATTATTATTATTATTACTTTTGTTATTAATATTTTCCTGTCTTATTAAACTGTCTTTATCTCAACTCACGGGCTTCACTTTCCATTTCTCTCCCCCGTCCCAGAGAGGGAGGGGGAGGGGGAGCGAACAGCTGTGTGGTGTTTAGCTGCCAGCCAGGTTAAACCATGACAACTGCTTATAAAAAAAAAATCTGTGAAGGATGATATAGACCCTGTCCAGAATTTTGTACTAGTTTTAACAAGGGTATGCTTATTTTCTGTGTATCTGTATGGGCTACATGGAACACGAGGAATTGCATTTGGTATTTTTTTGATCTGTAATAGCCTCTGCTAGATTATCTATGTTCCTCTTATACTTCTATGTTTGCTAGCAAAATCTGTGCAATCATCAAATCCATGAAGACCGGGAATGTCTTTAGAGAATGGAAGAAATTTTGAAATTATTATCAGGTAGAGAGTCAATTTCTGATACTTCAGTATACACCCATTCCTCTTTATATACATGTATATGAGTGCAACTGCTGATACACCTAAGCAGTTTTTAAATATAGTGTAATTTTGCTAGGCAATTTGTCATGTTAATTCTCACTTTAGCAAAGCTTTAATAACTTCAGTCCTCAGTCAGGAATTTCCAGGACCTAATTCTTCATTGAAGTCTTGGTTCAGCTGACTAGAATAGCTGAGAAATATATAGCACTTTTTGCCTGTGAGTCATTTTTATGAGTCCAGCTCAGGGAGGCAATAACTGAAGGCTGTTACATGGACTATAGTTGTAAAGCCATGGGCATTCATTTTGGCAGTGCTTATGGAAAGGCAAAGGCTTAGATACCTTACATAAAAATGAATTGCTTTCACCTACTGAGATGGACCAGGGTCAGGAACTGCAGATACTTCCACAGTGACTCTGGTTGCCGGAGGCAAGTGACTTTCTTCTCCCTGCCTCGTTTCCACTTCATCCTACTGATTCAGAGTCTTGTCTGTTTCACTCTAGATGAGCCCACAAAAAGAGCTTCTGTGAAGCCACTAATGACTTGTCCCTTGCTTGTAGCTTTCTCTTCAGGGTAAGGGCCATCATTAGTTGGGAAGAATTGCTTCAGTCTCCCTCTAATAATTTGGTATTAAAATTACTGATGAAAATGTGCTATATAGGACTAAGTATTGTTGAGATAGTAGGCTGCTGAGACAGAAGGGCAGAGACATGTCAGAAGGAGGAAAACTGACACTATTTTTATCAGAGGTTAAATAGAATAAGGTGCTAGTGAACCAACATTGTAAAGTCATACTTTTTAATACAAATATATAGCTTTAAAAATTTGGAAACAAGAAAATACTGGAAAATCATGGATATCCATTCATTTAATCTTTTGCCTCCAGGATTTGACAGCTGGGAATTTTTTGACCATTAAAAACTATAGTAGACAGTGCTGGGCATATTTGTAGCCAGTACCACTACTTCTTCCTAATTTAAACATAACTGGATAAACAATAAATTCCTAGCCTCTAATGACATTTTTCCAGTACATAAAATTACTGTGCATTGTTTTCTGGTTTTGTTTGTTTGGTTGGTTTGGTTGGTTGCTTTGGTTTGTTTGTTTTCAATTTTATTTACTAAAAATGTTCAGAAAGTGATTTTATAAATACAAGATTTCTAAGGTATTTGTAGGCTGCATGGCTGTTGCAGATTTCTGTCAAGAGAATGTAAGACATAAAAGCTAAGTATTTAACTATCTAGCTTTTTTCCATTAATCACTGTATTGCCAGGAATATACCTTATGGGGATAAATGGCTAACATCAGAGAAATCCAGGTCAGGAGCACAATGGGAAGTCTGAGTTATTTCAGTATGGATACTTATTGTAGGATGTCCTCAGGTAAAATTTATTTTAAAAATGCAAGTAGAAAAATAGTTTAAATTTAATAATTATAAATTATTTTCATTTTTAAAACATGACTTTTGTGGGCTTATATGAAAGTGTGTAGGTAGAATAACAGCTAGTTTGTTCAATGCTATAATTTCTGTGTATAATTTCATTATTTTCAGAAAATGAGGAATGAATATTCAAAATGTGCTTTAAGAAAAAAAAATATATATATAAAAAGCTACAAAACATTCCCTTTGTTGATTCACACCTAAACAATGCAGTATGTGGAAGATGTATTCTGCTTTAGACATGAGAAAAATCTAAGTTAAAAGGCATTAGAAAACTCACTTGTCATGCTGTTGTTTGGAAAACTTGGGCAAGCAGTGTAGAAAGCCATTAGAGAAGCTGTGGGCATGCTGCCTCCTCATGGAAAGATAAATCATTTTTCATTGCTGTTCTCAGGATTTAAAACAATGCTTCCCTGTATGCATTGACAATCCTTTCCTTCTAACAGCAAAGTTTGGTGATTTTCTATTTCCTATGTCTTGAATTATAGGTGTATATATATATATATGTATATATATAAATTTCACCTACTAGTGTAGCAAAGATAACTCTTTTGTGCTGGGTTCTTGTTCTTAAAGTTTAATAATAATTATTATTATTATTAATAATAATAATCTTCTAACTGTTAGTAAAATTTTCTCTACAGAACCTAAATAAAGCAGTTTCATTTGAAAGATCAGTTCCATATGTTCTGTGCGTGAGAATTTTCTTAAAACCCATGGATATAAAACCCATATATAAAAGCCATGGATGTAATGAAAATATTTTCCTGAGATCTATGCCTAATTCCTTTTGCCTAAAGTCAAAGTAATGAAATAAACAGGAAAACATTTGGGGGTGGGGGGGTGTGATCCTTAAAGAATTTCTTGCAGATCTACCTTAAAATGATTATTTTAATTGTTTAGCTGAGGTTGCCATCCACACAGATAAACACAGGTAACCCTCTTTAATGCAATCTCTTAGTTTCCATCACCACATGGAGCATGCTAATGCCTGCATTAGTGAATATTGGAGTAACAGAGGATTTTATTAAACCACTCCAGCTCAATGCAAGCCTACCTGCTGATACTGCTGATACTCTTATTGAACCTGATCTTAATGTTTCTGCTTATACTGGCAAATAGCTTCCATCTGCTTCATTAAATCCTCTTGCTCTGTAAGAGACCAGAGGATCTGTCTGCATTGTTTTGTGTCAGTGTCCTAGGGAAGGGAAGTCCAGCCTGGCCATTCAGGAATAACAGTTGTAAGAACTGTCTGTCACTCTAATAGGGACATTAATAAGTCAACAAATAAGTTCTTTACATTTTTGAATAGTATGTGGTAGCCACATTCTCTTTTATAGAACCCTCTCAGTAACAGTGAGGGGTAGATGCTTCCAACATATTGTTCACACTGTTTTGTCACCATCCTGAGGTGGTTTCTTTTCTTTTTCCTATTTTCTCTCCTATTACTTTATTTGGCTTTATGGCTGCTTCTTTAGCTGTTCTTTTATGATTTGTTTTATGATTTGTCTCAAAGAGTTGCTAAACTGATGACAAGCAATCAATAAGGTGGTGGTACTGTGATTTAAAATTTGCATTATCCTGAAATATACCAGACTTCCTCATCATTAAATCTGGCTTGTGTACCTATCAGCTTGTGTGCCATGCTCTCCTGAACAGGCTAGCCTTGCTCTATGCCTCTTGTCTTTCCCTAGAGCAATCCTCTCACATTCACCCCACATCAGGAGTGGGTGACACAGAAGCTAGATTTGCCATTTCCGCTTTGCTGTCATAGGCAGTAGTGCTGCTCATTGGCAAAGACCTGGAGCTGCAACAAAGTGAGAGATTTAGGTCCCGAGGATGGTTTGGATATGGTGTTACAACCTGAACAAAGGACAGGGAAGGTGGGATCCCCAGTGCCACCATAGACTACAGGACAAATGCACCCTGGTGACATTTTAGACCCTTACGGACATTGTTGATGAGCCAGATATGGTCTTGTCTACAGTACCCCTTTCTTCCCTGATGTACTTCAGTTCTTTGTGCTTCAGTGAGAAATAACGTTGATAGCATTTTTAGTGTTTGGGAGAGCATGAAAATCATGAGCAATGTCAATGGTAATATCTTTTAACTACCTTGAACACACTTAAACTGTGGACATGCCTTAATACTAGTAAGCATATATGTATACCCTCAGACTCTCAATAAATAAACAAAACAAAACAAACAAACAACAACAACAACAAAAAGAGCTTAAAAATGACCAGGTAGCTGATTAGGCTTTTGTGGTCATTGCACACACCAAGCTCCACGCTGCACTGGAAAGTCTATACTAGGGGTTGTGTTTGAAAGCTCTCGCACAAGGCACTGAACAGCGCTGGTGCCAAGGCAGGAAGCTGGAGCCTTGTGATTTACAGCCAATTCACTGAAATCCCCAAAAGCAGATCTCATATTTCTTGTGCATGCATTGATTTTGTTTTATACTTCAGACTCATGATTTTCAGCTCAGGAAAAACTACTTTTAAGGTGACCCTTTCAGGAAATCTATTTAAAAGTTGCACATTTGTCAGGCCAGGAGGCAAAAAAGTCTCCTCTGCTAGCTCAGTGGCAAGGCATAGTGTTCAGACTTATCTTGCAGTGCAGGATGTACAAAGGCGCTCCTGAAGGTGCTGTCTTCACTAATCCATACTCTTTGGTCGCTATAAAGACACTGTGATTACCGAACTGTGCAAACACGAATAAGCAGAGAAGTTACCAGCTGATACCACTGTGAAGCTGTTACAGGCCAAATGAGTCCAGAGTCTACATGAACCACAGGTGAGAACATCTCCTCATACCTGCAAGTGGTGACTGTGATGAGCTTTCCTTGACTACTGTAAGAAAAATTAAAGCAAACCTGACAACAAGTTTATAAAACAGAGAACTGTGTACTTCTGTATACACCACTGCACAAATTTAAATTGTTCCTTCTGGAGTTTAGTCACAAAAAGAAATTGTACAGCTGCTGGAAGCAGGGCCAGGAAACATGGAAGGACTGCAGGGATGCTATTCATCTTTGTAGGGAGAACATTCGTGTGGCCAAAGCCCAATTAGAGTTGAAGTTAGCCAGGTCTGTGGGAGACAATAAAAAGGGCTTTTTAAAATATATGAACAGAAACAGGAGGACTGGAGAAAACATAGATCCACTACTTGATGGGGGTGGTCACCTAACGAACAAGGACATAGGCAAAGCAGAGACATACATGTATAATGCCTTCTTTGCCTCTGTCTTCAGCACCGATGATGGGCTTTAGAAAACACTGAGCTGGAGGTGGGAATGGTAAACTCCCAACCAACCTTGAACATGTGCAGGATTTGCTGCTCCACCTGGATCCATATAAGTTCATGGGTCCCAGTGGGATTCATCCCAGGATGCTCAGAGAGCTGGCTGACATCATTGTGGGACCTCTTTCAATTATTTTTCAACAGTCTTGGGAATCTGGAGAGGTCCCAGTAGAAAGGAAGCTGGCAAATATTGTAGCAATTTTCAAGAAGGGCAAGAAAGAAGACCCTGGCAATTACAGGCCTGTCAGTCTCACATTAGTGCCTGGTAAAATTATGGAGAAAATTATCCTGGGAGTTATTGAAATGCAGCTGGGGGACAGTGCAGTCATTGGTTTCAGCCAATATGGGTTCACAAGGGGTAGGTCCTGTTTAACAAAGTTAACATCCTTTTATAATAAGATCATCCATCTAGTTTACCAAGGAAAGCCAGATGATGTGATCTTTTTGGATTTCAGTAAAGCTTTTGATACAGCTTCTCGTAGGATCCTACTGGACAAAATGTCTAGTATACAGCTAGATAAAAACATCATACGATGGGTGAACATTTGGCTGACGGCTAGGGCCCAAAGGGTAAATGGGGCCAATCACCAGTGGGGTCCCCCAAAGCTCCATTTTAGGGACAGGTTTCTTCAATGTTTATATAAATGATTTGGATGCAGGACTAGAAGGTGTCTTGAGTAAGTTTGATGATTATATTAAACTTGGAGGAGTTGTTGACTCTGTTGATGGTGGAAAGATCTGTCCAGATCAGAGAGATCTGGACGGATTGGAGAGCTGGGTGGACCCCCAACAAGCCTGCTGGAATTTAAGAAGCATTTGGATTATGCTCTCAGTCATATGGTCTGAATTTATGGGTAGAACTTTTTGGAGCCAGGAGTTGAACTCGATGATCCTTGTGGGTCCCCTTCCAACTCATGATATTCTATGATTCTATGATTAAATAATACACATTTTTGAAAGTTCATTCCCATAAAGGAACAGTCACAGTGTCCTCACTGAGCTGTTGACCATTAAGGCTTTTTTTCCTGTTCATTCATTTGTGATAAGGTAAAATAATCTCCCCATTAAACAGGATAAAGAAATAATTTTGCTTGCAAAACTTATAATGCAGAATTATAATTGTAATTGTAATGAAGAATCTTATGCTCCCAGACTAAATTTCAGTGGCTTCAAACTGAAATTAGCCATGATTTTTCTCTTCTGAAGCATTGTGAAATGTTTGAAATCAATACCAAACTTTATTTCAAAAGCAATCCCATTTGTGAAAATATGTTTAGCTGTTCCCTTATTTTCCTGTCTTGGTTTGCCTTTTTACTGAGATATGATGAGGTGTTCAATTTTCAATATCTTTTGGATAGGTTGTACTTCATTCTTTTTTAATAAATTGACACATTTCTTAAAAAGAGGTAAAACATTAAATTATACTTTTTATACTGCAGTTTATTTAGATGCATGGTGTTTCACAGATGTATTGTATTTTTGCTTTTGTCATTCAGACTAGTTGAAAAATAAAGACTTTTAAAATTCGTTCTTTGCGTTCCCACATGTATGTCTATTGCTCATGCTATATTAGCTCATCTTCAAACAACAGTACTAGCATGGCTTTTGGACATATATATTGGCTTACAATTCATTGGTCTTACAGCTGCAGTATTGTCTGATGCTGCCAAGGTTGCTAGCAAGTTGTTACTTGAAGCATTCACAGAGATAAAAATACTGCATTTATGAACAAGAAACAAAGCAGTGGCAAGAAGAAAATTCTTCAGAAAATTATTTCAGAAGAGATAACGAAATCGTGGTTAATTTACCAACTTCACTCTGCTTTCTGAGTTGTCATATAAATCATAGTTGTAATGCAATAAATGCATTTTCTCATTGAATAGCAAGCAAATGCATATTCTTCTAGGTACTTTTTGGCTGCCTAAGAGTCTTTTGCAACAGTAGACAACACTTCTACCTTTATATTGTTTTATGTATATGCTAGCAACACCAAAATAACTCAAAGTCAAACTCAAAAGAAGAGGGAAGTGGGAGTTATTCACTGGTTGGTAAGTTTGTTGTTGTTGTTGTTTTCCCAGTGAAAAAAGATCAATAGATTAAATAAACAACAATAAACCCATTAAAACCAGACTCCTAGCTAATTTTGACAGTAAGCCATTATTGACCAAACAGGTTAAACTTTCTAATTTCTCTGTAGAAATGCAATAATAGTTTAATTAGACTTTAATTGCCGCCTATAATAACACATAACACAAGCTTGGATTGAAAAAATAAATGTAGCTCTCAGTATGCAAGAATTATTTTCCTGAGGGGTCTTCTTTTTTTATAAGCTCTTCTTGTGATCTCAATGTACGAAGATAGATGAAAAATTAATTTAAAATCTATGAGGCTAATATCATGCTAATGATTCTTTCTGTGTTTGAGACAGTAGATTTGAATGTTAAGTTACCCATACCCGATTCTTTTTGCAGAGTGCTTTCTTTGACTTCTTAGAAAGATCATAGTTCCCTAATTTATTATTATTTACTTAATTATTGACTTTAATTACTGACATGAGATAGACATAGTTAGATCATCTGATTAGCATTAATAGAGTGAGGAGAATTTTCATATGTCCTAGGTATAGACAGGCAAAATATGGAAAAATACTCAAGACTTTAAATTGTAACACCCTTTTGTCACCATTTGTCTTCACATACAGTTCTTTTTATTGTTTTTGAAGTTGGTGAACCATCTAGTAGCTAATAGGCACAGAATTTTTGAAGTTCAGAGGTGCTCTTGCTGGACAGAGAAGATGCTGTTCCTGCTTGCTGAGGTAGCAAAGCAGGCACAGCTCCACAAAGTGCAATGAGGCTTGGTTCAAAAGAGGGGAGAACATACCAACATTGGAGGAACAATTTTGTTCACTTCATATAGTAATATAAATGACACTTTGCATGGGGAAATAAAAACAAAACTAGAAAAAATTCTGTTGCTTCCCATTGCTTCCTGTTGATACCTTCAGAAAAGTGTACTAAGTGGTTCGAGGCAGCTATAAAGGAAATTGATTCAGCAGTTTTCTTAAAGGAGGAATGAAGTAAATGCAAATATAACCTCTGTTCCAACAAGATCCATAGGATGGCTACAGAAAAGAACTGTATCAGAGCACAGTACTTTAACTTTTTTAACTTTTATGTCTTGTTGTCTATCTCTGATATTATGTGGCTTAGGAAAGTAATCAAGGCAATATTAGTCACAACTTGGTATTGCTGTTACTAATCTTTCCAGTAAAAAGGAATTTCACATTGTATGGTCATATATTAAAGTCTCCATGCAGGAACTATGCATATGTAGTTATTGCATTTTATTAACTTTAAACTTAAAAAAAAAAAAAAAAAAAAAAAAAGATACAGTTTTAGTAGTAAAGTTCTGTAAACAGAAGAACTGTTACATACTTATTTCAGTATTAACACATTCTTGGAACAATCTTGTAGACAATGAGTTATTCTAGTGTAGACAAAAATGCAAAAACCTGATCAAATTATATGATCTATTTTGTGCATTTCAGTCATTCAGAGCAATCAGTGAGAGTATTCTTTGAATTACACAAATATTTTCTACATATGGTCACATTGTAGCTAAAGTATTCATGGTATTAGAGACTGTAAGTACAACTATGCTAAGAAATCAAGCTTTTGATTTTAGAATGCACAATCCATCCAAATGACCCAGGAGTCTTTCTGTATTTCACCTTGATATTAGCACTGGATTCCATAGGAGTCACTAAGCAGATGTTGATCTCACTTACAGAGCTAAAGTAAGAATATGTATAGACTAATTTCACAGTTCTTCACATGCTACAGAACAGAAATGAAAGTGTATGTTCAAATCACTTTGGAATTTAGTTTGACCCAGAGATATCAGAGCTGGATAGTAATGAAACAAGATCAATGTTGGCTTGAGTCTTTGTAATACGATGCTCTTGCTGCATTTCAGAGAACATGAGATCAGTGAATACCTACCTGAACATCTGGGAATGCTAAAGATTTGTCTTCCCCTTGACAGAACAAAAAGGGCAGTAGAAATGTTTCGATCACTTTTTTTCTGTCTCCTGCAGAAGGATTAAAAAGAGTTGACAAACCTGCAACTTTCAAGTTTGGCAACAAGGCCAGCAAGACTGAAATAGATTTTATGGGAGTGTGTATGAATCACAGAATCACACAGAATCACAGAATCATCTACGTTGGAAGGGACCTCCAAGATCATCTAGTCCAACCTCTGACCTAACCAGTCCTCCACTAAAACATATCACTAAGCTCTACATCTAAACGTCTTTTAAAGACAGCCAGGGATGGTGACTCAACCACTTCCCAGGGCATTCCAATGCCTAACAACCCTTTCGATAAAGAAGTTTTTCCTAATATCCAACCTAAAACACCCCTGGCGCACCTTTACCCCATTCCCCCTCATCATGTTGCCAGGCACATGGAAAATAGACCAACACCCACCTCACTACAGCCTCCTTTAAGGTACCTGTAGAGTGCGATAAGGTCACCCCTGAGCCTCCTCTTCTCCAGGCTGAACAATCCCAGCTCCCTCAGCTGCTCCTCGTAAGACTTGTTCTCCAGACCCCTCACCAGCTTTGTCGCACTTCTCTGGACTTTCTCGAGCACCTCGATGTCCTTCTTGTAGTGAGGGGCCCAAAACTGAACACAGTACTCAAGGTGCGGCTTCACCAGAGCCAAGTACAGGGGGACGATCACTTCCCTAGCCCTGCTGGCCACACTGTTTCTTATACAAGCCAGGATGCCATTGGCCTTCTTGGCCACCTGAGCACACTGCTGGCTCATATTCAGCCGACTCTCCACCAATACTCCCAGGTCCTTCTCTGCCAGGCAGCTTTCCAACCACTCATCTCCCAGCCTGTAGCTCTGCTTGGGGTTGTTGCGCCCCAGGTGCAGGACCCAGCACTTCGCCTTGTTGAACTTCATACAGTTGGCCTCAGCCCGCGGTGCAGCCTATCCAGATCCTCCTGCAGAGCCTTCCTACCCTCGAGCAGATTGACACACGCACCTAACTTGGTGTCGTCTGCGAACTTACTGAGGGTGCACTTGATCCCCTCATCCAGGTCATCGATGAAGATATTAAAGAGGACTGGCCCCAGTACTGAGCCCTGGGGTATGCCACTAGTGGCCGGCCTCCAACTGGATTTGACTCCATTCACCACAACTCTTTGGGCCTGGCTATCCAGCCAGTTTCTAACCCAATGAAACGTATGCCAGTCCAAGCCGTGAGCAGCCAGTTTCTTGAGGAGAATGTTGGGGGGAACGTTATCAAAGGCCTTACTGAAGTCATGATAGACCATATCCACAGCCTTTTCCTCATCCACCAAGCGCATCACTTTATCATAGAAGGAGATCAGGTTCATCAAGCAGGACCTGCCCTTCATAAACCCATGCTGACTGGGCCTGATCGCCTGCTTACCCTCCAAGTGCTGCATGATGACACTCAAGATAATCTGCTCCATGAGCTTCCCTGGCACTGAGGTCAAACTAACAGTCCTATAGTTCCCTGAGTCTACCCTCCAGCCCTTCTTGTAGATGGGCGTCACATTTGCTAGCTACCAGTCTACTAGGACCTCCCCAGATAGCCTGGACTGAGGCAAAGAAGGCATTAAGCACCTCAGCCTTTTCCCCATGTCTTGTAACTAAGTTTCCCCCCGGAACCAGTAAAGGATGGAGATTCTCCTAAGTCCTCCTTTTTGTGTTGATTTTTTTATAAAAAACATTTTTTGTTATCTTTAACGGCAGCAGACAGTTTGAGCTCCAGATGAGCTTTGGCCTTTCTAATTTTGACCCTGAACAGCCTCACAACATCCTTATAGTCCACTTGAGTGGCCTGCCATCTTTTCCAAAGATTATAAACCCTCTTTTTTCTCCTAAGATCAAGCCACAACTCTGTTCAGCCAGGCTGGTCTTCTTCCACACCGGCTCATCTTTGGGCATGTGGGGACAGACTGCTCCTGTGCCATTAAGATTTCCTTCTTAAAGAATGCCCAGCCTCCCTGGACTCCTCTGCCCTTCAGAACCACCTGCCAAGGGACTCTGTCAACCAGTGTCCTGAACAGCTCAAAGGCAGCCCTATGGAAGTCCAAGACTGCAGTTTTATTGATCCCCCTCCTAACTTCGCCTAGAATAGTGAACTCCACCATTTTGTGGTCACTCTGCCCAAGACAGCTTCCGACCACCACATCTCCCACCAGTCCTTCTCTGTTTGTGAAGAGAAGGTCTAGCGGGGCACCACCCCTCGTAGGCTCACTAACCAGCTGTGTCAGGAAGCTACCTTCCATGCTCTCCAGAAACCTCCTAGATTGCTTTCTCTGGGCTGTGTTGTGCTTCCAGGATATGTCTGGGAAGTTGAAGTCCCGCACGAGAACAAGTGCTGACAATATCACAGCTTCTGCCAGCTGCCTGTAGAATTAATTCCTCATCCATCTCCTCATCCTGGTTCAGCGTTCTATAACAGACGCCCACCAGGATGCTTGCCTTGTTGGCCTTCCCACTGATCCTAACCCACAGGGACTCAACCTTATCATTCCCAGCCTTGAGTTCCACAACATCAAAATATTCTCTAATATAGCCACATCACCACCCCTTCTGTGCTGCCTGTCCCTTCTGAAGAGCCTATATTGCAGCACTCCAGTCATGATAGTGGTCCCACCACGTCTCCATGATGACAACCAAGTCATAGCCTGCCTGCTGCACAATGGCTTCCAGCTCCTCTTGTTTGTTACCCATGCTGCGTGCATTAATGTAGATGCACTTCAGTTAGGCCATTGCCTTCTCCTCTGGCCTACCCATTATTCCCCCTGGCACACCTGCAACCAGCCTTATTTCAGCCCTGTCCCTCTTCTTACCTACTTTAAAGCCCTCTCAATGAGCCCTGCCAGTTCCTGGCCTAGGATCCATTTTTCCCTTAGAGATAGGTGGGACCCGTCTGTGGCCATCTGGCCGGGTGCCGAGTAAAGTGCGCCATGTATGATATACATACATGATAAAATTACATTGTTAATTCCTGGGGAGGAAGAATAGGAATGGCTTGCACTCTGGAAACCAAGAATAAAATCAGAAGAGACATATAGGCAACTAGAGGTTACAAAAGATCACTCTTCCTCTCTTTGTTGTTGTCCTCTGCTCAGATGTAGGCTAGATGATGCATTACTGTGCAACACCACAGAGAATGACAAAAGAAGAATCCTTGCTTGTTACTGTTACAACATAACTAAGATTGGCTTCAGATTTCATTTTATTTCTTAATTAAAGCCTGAAACTTGCTTTCATGGAATTTTGCTTTATAAACTTCAGTCATCACACACAAACACACACGATTATTTTTAGCTCTCATTGATTAGAGAAAAACATAATTTCAACAGTGACAACATGCAGTGTTTTGACACCTGATTAACACTGCACTTTTAAGAGTTTTTGTTTGTTTGTTTGTTTTGTTTTGTTTTGTTTTTTGTTTGTTTGTTTGTTTTGTTTTTATTTTTACATTGAGGTCAAACTCTGCTGTTGTTTAGCACTTAAATGGTTTCTTATGCTTAATGTCTAAGAACCAAAGCGTTCTGTAATTAGTTTTATGGGACATGCTGACACTGCAGGGGAGATTATCACTCCTTTCACAGTTCAGAAGAAAAATCAGAAAGATCAGCAGAGCAGATGAAACAACCCACAAGCTCTGGCTGTATATCTACCTTCTTTTTGTAATGTATAGATTCTTGTCCTCAGGGAAGATTATAATAGAGTATGGTTTACTTCTTGGTCAGCAGTGAACTGCATTATTATAAAGGTCAGAGTTCTTTCACCCAGTACTTTGTACATGGCCTTTTCACCCATTCTTCTCGCCCATGGATATGTTGTGGGATTCTTCAAATTCCAGAATGATTTTGAATATCTTTGCTTCTCTCCTCTGTGTAGCTCTTCAGGAGCCTCATTTCCCTTGAGAGCCATATAATTTCAAAAGGTATTTCAGGGCATTTTGAGTAGGTTCTTACTGTAAGCCATTCACTGGATATACTTATCTCTTCACTGATTATGTATGTAACTTGAGAGATCAGCTCCATGAACTCACAGTTATTTATCAATCTCATGTTAATCTGAAAATTTACTTCTTCCCATTATATCTATCTACCCTGAGCAAACTACCTAGTGATCTGAGATGAAGTGATGCCTGTTCTTTCATCTCAGGTTCCTCCATTACCCTGATGGAGGGGGGTTTATCACTCTTTGCACGGGGCTCAAAGACAGGGACTGGTTTCAGTAGAAAAGCTGTGCAGACATGATGCCAGCTTATTCATCTGATGTTGTGAAGTAAAGATGAAACAAATTGGTAACAGGAAAGTAAATGGTATACTAGGAACCATGGACAGAAATTTGGCTCTAGGTGTGCATGAACAAAGCAATGTTACAATCAGTGTAGAAAGGCTAACAATGTGTTAGCCTTTCTACACTGATTGTAACAAGAGACAAGCCATAAAGCAAGGTTAACAACCTTTTATGCTCGAAATGGCTAACTTATGGTAAAATTCACTTATTTGTGGAAGCTCACACCACTGTCATACTGTGAAAGGGAGATAAGGAGCACAGTGTGGAAAAGAATGGAAAATGGGCACATGTAAGAATGTAGTAGAGCATCTCTTACCAAGAATGGTTAATGTCAGTTTTGAAATGCTAGAAAATTAGATGGAAGAAGTCCAGTGTGTAAGAATACAGATTAATGCTGATAGGAGGTAAGCTTAAAGCCAGCCACCTCTCTTAGGTTTTAGGAGTGGACTTAATATCTTTATAAATATTAATGTCAAGAACAAGTTGTTCACATAAATTGTGCCTTTGAACTCTTATATGATTTCTTTAGCTTCACCTCCAAGTTTCAACTTAAATACTTCAGGCACTTCTTCTATTAGCATCAAAGCAAGATAAAGTATTTAATTTGCTTAACAATTCCAAATGTTAGAAGAAACTCGATGTGTGAACATGACCATCTGTTCATGTTTATAGGACCTTCACATGCATGGCAAGGCAATATTTGATTCCTTTGTGTTCTGAATAATCAAATTTGCTATTTTAAAGAAGAACCTAGGGATGTCAAGTTTACTCCGTATCTAAAAATAAAAAATAAAAAATAATAAATAATAAAAAAAAGGATTCTCCAAAGCTTCAAGATGAGCTGTAATTACAAAACCAAAGCATTTCTGTTAAAGATTTTTTTTTCATTCAGAAGCTAACTTTCCAGAATTCAAATTGTAAAATCTTCATTTCTGCAAACATTTTCTGACTAACAGTATAAACAAAGAAAGTACTTCTTAACATTCATAACTAAATAGAGTATAATAGTCTCATCTGCTTGAGATATACAAGTGGAACTACATGCATGAAACACAAACATTTATAAAGTTCTGTGAATTAAAGTACCATAGCGTGAGTTAACAGGTTATACATACATTTTCTTTAACATCTAAGAGAATTTCCAGGGAAAGAATCAATAATAAAAGTTAGCTAAATATTTGAGCAGGTGTAGCCTTTTTAATGTTAACAGTATCATGAATGCTTTGTATTAAAATATATACATCTTTTTCTCTGCCTTATATGAGAATTCATTTAAGTCAAATGACAAATATAAGTGTCAATGTAAATAGGATCTCAGTGGCAGTAAAATCATAAGTTATACATTTCTTTAGACTTCATGCTTTCTGCTTAAATCCATTTTTTTCAATATTGCTAACAGATTTACTTTGTAATTACAGTCAAATTATATACTCAGTATCTGAGACATATATAGAGAGAGACTTTGTGCTGCTGACAAGATATGTTTCTTCTGACACATAAATAATTTGCAGAAAAATACTGTAAAAACTGTGAATCTTTATATGCTGTATTTGCTTGTGAGGTTCTGTGTGCATATGTATGTATAAGTCTGAAAGCTGTGTTGTTCCATAGAGCTATGTCATTAAAAGAACAAAACTTAGTAAGCATTTTAACCAGGCTAATTACTTGTGGGTTATCTTGAAAGGTTAATGGGATTACTTCCTTTAGAGCTCTACACATATTCTTCTCTTTCTCTATCTGCAGGAATCTACATCTTCATCTAACCTGTCCTTTTCTTGTTAACGGCTTTGTGGCAACACTGGCTACTGTAATACAATACTCTGCTTCCTTGGAGACATACAGTTGGTGTCTCACTAGATGCTCTCAGGTTGTCCATGTGTTCTCACAGGACCATTCCTCACAGTGATATCTAAGAACTCAAAATGATATTTTGCAAATTGCCAAACTAAGTGTAAGTGAAGTAAGTGAAAGAAAGGTGAAAGAGGAAAATGGACTTTCTGTAACTTTTTACTGTAAGCGTAATTAGCATATTTACACTACATTTTTATTAGTGATATATATTAAAAAAAAAAAAAAAAAAAAAAGTTCTTTCAGTAAGCTGTTCTGAGCTTTTCTATAAAGTTATTCTTCTAAATCTTCTCATACTGATGATCAGCATTCAGGCAAGACATAAAGTATTTTCCACGGAAACCACAGTGGTCAGTTGGCACATGACTCCTCTCCTAGGTTCAGATCAAACAGGTAAGCCTGTTGTGAGTCAGGGAAAAAGTTTTTTCTTCTTCCCTCAGCTGAATGCTTCACTTAACAAGTGCAAGAGTGCAAGTTATCTAGAAGTTACTTTCTGCTTTCCTTTGTGGTTTCCCTAGTACTAAGAAGATTCCAAAAGTTGTTATTATTCCTCTTCAAATTTCTCCTTAAAACTCTTATTGTTCTGTGATGCCATAATAAAATTGGGAAAATAGTTTATTGGTATGTCAAATTTGCCATTTTTAATGCCATTGCCTCATTTTTCTTGCAGTTTTACATCTGCCCAATGTGTTATTTCCCATTTTAAATGTAGAGTGTGGAATAAAGATCATCAAATCTAGATCGTATGAGTGTTGTAGAGTGTCTGCCATTATAGTGCTCTGCTACATGACTGTTATTGTTAGGCGTTATGGTAAAGTTAGTTATCGTCTGTCAAAGTCCAGAGATAAGGATTTTTTTTTCCCTACACATTACAGATAAAAACTGGAAAATATAAAATGAGAATTCTGTTTCATAAAATGTTTTAAGGTTTCACCAACTGGAGAGGAAAGCTATTTATAACATTATGATAAAGACAGTAACAAGGAAATATCACATCTCATCAAATTTGCCTCATTTTTACAAGCATCGTGTGAGACGTGGAGGCCCCAGTTTCCTGTTTCTACTTAGGGAAAAAAAAAAAAAAAAAAAGTAGTTTTATTCAAACACAGTAAAAAATATCTTTACAAGGGACATGGGGAGTGTGACTTAATCAAACAAAAGAATCAAGTTGTATCTATCGTGCTATCTCTATGTGTAGACCTATGGAGAATCAGAAGTTTATTTGGCCAGAATTCTATCCTCCTGCATGGTAAATAAATAGGTAGCTTATGTTCTGAAGAAGAAATCATTCATCACAAAGTTATACAATGGTTCTTTCACCTTGTGAAAGATGTCTGTTTTTCCTAATGTTTTTGCTCCATGATAAAATTAGAAAAATAATTTGCTATCTCTGTTGAAGTGTTGTGAGAACGCATTAATGTTTGAAAAGCACTTAAAAAGCCTCATGTAGAACGCATCAAAATCACATGTACTCAACCTTATTAAAATAATGTATATTCAAAGTGAAAGCATTTTAATAACTGTAAAATAATGATTTTCCTTTATTATCAATTGAATGATGATTTAAATTGTGTGTAAGTGTGCATAATATACAAAATCTACAATTTGTGTAACCTAGCAGTTGGGAAATGCTTCAGTATATTTAAAAGGTTCTCAATTTAAAAAGAACTACAGAAAACCTTCCAGCAACATGTTTCTGTAGAGAAATCTAAATGATGTATACAAAATCCTATGAGGATTGAATTACACAGAAAGATTGTTTTTGATTCTGTTTATATAACTTACAAGGTTCCTAAAAGCTCACCAACAGAGTTCAATGAAAATTAAAGAAAAACCAACCAAACAAACAAAAAACACAAACACATGTTCAGTTAAAAACTTGTTTATATTTTTTTCTTATTTGAAAACTTTACTTTGTATAACTTAATATATATATATATATGCACAGAGAGTCAATGTGAATGTGCAGGTTAAAATCTGTTTAGTTGTCTGTCTTTTATTATAATGTCATGCTTATAAAAGTTCTGTAATGAAATCAGTAATTTTGGCTTTCAACTATAAATTGTGAAGAAAATGTAAGATGCTCCTGAAAACATTTATCTACATGTGAATTAATAGTTTTGAAAGTAAGTCCTAACAGTGCTGGTGACTGCTTTCACTGCATGTGGGAGGTGCTTGCACCTACAAAGAACAAAGACTGGGATTTACAAGTGTCCCAAATGGCATCTGGGATTGTGCTGTTTCCTTCCTCTGGATGCCTCTTACATTCACACCTACCTTCCATCCAGGATGTTTGCCACATTTCCCACCACAAAGACAATTTCCCACACTTTCAGATAAATATAATGGCTGGCTTAGTTATTGCTTAAACACCCTTTTAAATAACCTTTTATGAAGATTACAGTTGAATAGCATAAACAATTAGCAGATCTGAATGGGAAAATGAATATAAATGTATCGATTTAGGTAATCTGTAAGATCCAAAACCAATGAAATAAACAGATGAAAGAAGAAAATAAACATTTGAGAAAACCCACAAAAATATTTTAATCAAAATATATAGGTAGAACAATGAACATACGTATAAAATCAGTTCTGTGTAGTTGAAAAGCAATGAGAAATGTTTATGAAATTAAATATCCATGTGAATCATTAATTTGAATTCTATAAAAGATGAATTTTAGAAAAGAAGATGTTGGTAATATATCTAGTATCAAATCATTCATTACAAAACCAGATAGGAAATAGATATACTATATGACAGATGATCTATCACATACTCAATGTATTTGACAGTCTTTTCCTGAAGCATTTGGAGTAGGTCAGCATTTACTAGTCAGTATAAAAATTTCAATATTTTTGTTTCAGAAAAGCAACAATGTTTTTTGAAACATCAGAAAATGTAAACAAAAGACCTCCAAATTTTTTATTTTTTATTTTTTATTTTTTTTCTGTAGGAAAGTTCAGTCTCATGATGGCCATAGTATCTTTGTGTGCATTTCTGTTATAGCCATCATCCAGAACAAGAAGATTCCTTGCATTATCACTCATCAAAAATATATTAGAAGTAGGTCACAGAACTATAGCTTGCTCTGACAAAAAATAATTACTGTCTCAGGATTAGGCAAAAAATATATATATATATTTGTATCTCATTTGAGTCATAAAATCCTCTAATTTCTCCACTTTTTTTACCTTCTGGAGGAATGAGAAAGTTTCCTTTCACCTTTGTCACGGATCTTCCTCTGAAATACTCTAGAAAGTGGGTGACAGGAATTCTAATTAAGTGACCATGCGTTCTTCTTCCCCTTCTTGAAGGATTCAAAGAAGTATTTTGTAGTATCCATGATTGTTTCCAAGTCTAAAGTGATAACCTAAAGGAAGCAAAGCCTGCCAACTACTGAGCACTATAAAATAGATTTAAGATGCTTAAGATGTACTTAGAGTACAGAGGGGAATGTTTGTATACATTTTTAATCTCTCCAGAATTTATTGTTATCGTATGTTAAGGAAAATGTTATTATTTACTTTAATCAGTGTACTCATCAAATGAAAATAAGCAACTCTGAACAGAAGTAGAGAACTAGTTGTTACATTTTCCCCAGCAATTTAAAAATTTTATGTATCTGCAGAGAACAAAATTGTTCCCTTAAACTACTACTACTACTTTAAATAATGAACTGAAAATAGGTTGTCAATTATGACCAAGAGATTTGCCAGATCCAAAAGCACCTCTCAGGCAACTTTCTTTGCAGTGACCAGAATCATACTTCCATTTTCACCCCAATGTGAAATCCCTGATCTAATATTACAAACTGTAGCCCTGTATATTGTGATATTGTTTTGATAGTGAAGTCAAGGATTTTCTGTTCATCATATGAGTGTTCTTTGTTGTCTCTGCCATCAGTACTGACAGGACTGGTCCTCAGTTTCTGAGGGTTAGCTCTATTCTTAGATGTCCTGTTTTCCAAGACAGTGAGTGGAACTCCTTTAGCAGCAGATGACCCCAAAGGAGATTCAAGTCATTAGGAGGATTCAAAGTCTATGCAGAGCAAGTCAAGTATGCAGATTTGTGGACACAGTAAATAAACACACTAAGTTACCCAATTCCTTGCAATTGTGATGTAGCAGGGAGGCTCAGAAAGCTCAAGCCCCCTAAACACCTATAGACTGTGTGGAAGATTACAAATGGGTACTGTCATCCATGACGTTTAGGAGTGAACAGCTTATGTGAAAAAAGGCAAGTGAAACCATGTAGCCATTAGAGCTGTATCCCTGTTGTCACAGGAACTGTCTGTACTATTATTATTGCCTGGAAAGATCATGGAGCAGGTCCTGCTGGAAACTATGCTAAGGAACATGGAAAATAAGAAGGTGACTGGGGACAGCAAACATGGCTTTACTAAGGGCAGTTTGTGCCTGACGAATCTGGTGGACTTCTATGTTGGGGTTACAACATTGGTGGATACGGGAAGAGCAACTGACATCATCTACCTGGACTTGTGCAAAGCATTTGACACTACCTCGCATGATATCCTTGTCTCTAAATTGGAGAGATGTAGATTTGATGGATGGACCAGTCAGTGGGTAAGGAATTGGCTGGGTGATTGCACTCAAAGAATTGTGGTCAACAGCTCAATGTCCAAGTGGAGATCAGTAATAAATGGTATTCTTTGTGGATCAGTATTGGGACCGACACTGTTTAAAGTCTTTGTCAGTGATATGAACATTAAGATTGAGTGTACCAAATGTACTTGTTGAACCAGATGAGGTTCAACAAGTCCAAGTGCGAGGTCCTGCACCTGGGTCAGGGCAATCCCTAGCACAAATACAGGGTGGACAGAGAGAATGGATTGAAAGCAGCCCTGAGGAGAAGGAACTGGGGGTTGATGGGAAGCTCAACGTGAGCTGGCAATGTGTGCTTGCAGCCCAAAAAGCCAACCTTATCCGGGGCTGCATCAAAAGAAGCATGGCCAGCAGGTTGAGGGAAATGATTCTCTTTGTTTACTCTGCTCTCATGACACCCCACATGGAGTACAACTGCATTCAGCTCTGGGGCTCCCAGCACAAGGACATGGACATATTAGAATGAGTGCTGAAGAGGGCCATTAAGGTCCGGAGCACCTCTCCTATGAAGACAGGCTGAGAGAGTCGGGCTTGTTCAGCCTGGAGAAGAGAACGCTCTGGGGAGACCTTATAGCAACCTTCCAGTACTTAAATGGGGTTTACAGGAAAGCTGGGGAGGGACTCTGTCAGGAAGTGCAGTGATAGGACAAGGGGGGATGTCTTTAAACTGAAAGAGGGTAGATTTAGATTAGATAAAAGAAGGAAAATTGCTCTGAGAGTAGTGAGGCACTGGACAGGTTGTCCAGAAAAGCAATGGATACCCCATTCCTGGAAGTGTGTAAATTCAGATTGGACAGGGCTTTGAGCAACCTGGTCTGGTGGAAGGTGTCTCTGCCCATGGCAGGGGGGTGGAATTAGATGATCTTTAAGGTCTTTTTCAATCCAAACTATTCTATGATTCTATGAATGCCTACACAAGCGTATTGCAACCACATGTGATAAGGTTTTGGCTGGAAGAAAGCTCATATGTTATGGTCACAGCCAATCCACGCATGACATTTGGGCTGGTCTTCATTAGTGATCCAATAGCTTTGCTATGTTCTTCCAGGAGATGTTCCATTTTTCAGGCTGTCCATTGAGTAGGATTCTACCAAAAATATATAACCAATATATATATATTACCGTGTGATTCCAGTTAGAGTTTCTTGGCAATGGAGAATTTTGGTGTGTAGCACTTTGGGAATTGCCATGCTGAAGCATGTAAGAAGTCCTTCTGCATCTTATCTCTGCAGGAAAACTTTTTTTTTTTTTTTAATTTACTTTTTATATGTAGAAAAAAAAATGGTGAAATAATCAGACCAGCACATAGCTTTCTTTTTATACCTTAGTACAAAGGACAAAGCTGTCCTTATTCTGTAAACTTCATATATTAAGGATTCTTTCTAGACTCTTGTCATCTGTGGAGGAGTCGGTACCATTGATGATCTGGTTTTGGCCACAGAAGTCCTAACATAAAGTGAAAAAGCTGTGAAAGTTGTTGAAAGCTATTCAGTGTGAGTGTTAAATGACAGTTTATAAGCATAGTTTATGAAGTAGTAGAAAAAAGAGATGCTCTTTGGGATTAAATTTAAAGAAATTATGCTTGGAGATGCATCACTTTTTTATTTTTCTCACTAATTTCCAACTTCTTGGAGATCAGTGTTTTTCAGTTGCAGTTTGTTTTCCAATGTAGAAAGAAAATAGGCTCTGTCACACAGAACTGATCATCTATATGCAATACCCTGTTTAAACATGACTACACATTGGCATTAGGATTACAATCAACACATCCAAACTCTCTTGCTAAAATTGTCTCTCTTTCTTCTATTTTCTTTACAATATTTGTACATGACAGATTCCCTTTTTTTAGAAGGAATAATATACTGTATCTTTGTTTAGTGATGGTAAAGTTAAATTACTTAGAAAATCTGTTACAACAGCTGCCATGTGTATCTTTTTTATTTATTGTTAATTAAGATCTCGTACAAAATGACTTCTGGAGTCACCCTTGAGAACATAGCTCTTGTAGTTCTTACTCTTTCAATCTGTGCAAAAGATTAACGGCAATGTAACCTGTGTATTAAAGCCTGAACAGAAGCAAAGCTAGTTTCATTACTAAGGACAAAACCAACAAAAAAAAAAAAAAAAAAAAAAAAAAAAAGCAAAACAACAGCAAACAAACAAACAGACAAAACCCATAAAAATAACATATACACATAAACACATCTTAAACAGTATTATTGACTGACAGCTTTGTTTTTCTCTGTGTCTGTGTTTGCGGTGAATAATTCATCCACTGGTGACATTAGAAGAAAATTAATTGAGTAACTTCCTCAAACAAACCAATGTTGTAGTTGATATCAGGATGCAGTTCTTGAAATTGGAGTGCACACTTTATATTTTTGCCGATTAGAGCACAAACCCACCAAAATCTTCATCTCTTTGTCCAGATCTTGAGAAAAGTATATTTTACTCCATGATTTTACATTTTGGCAACAATATATATTATAGGCTTCAGTGTTCTTATGCTTTATGGTCCAAAGATCACTACTAAACATAACACAGGACTATAAAATCAATATAAGGTAGACAACACCTAAGCTTTTGAAACCAGTGTTAGAATATTTATTCTTAATCCAATTCTTCTGCAGATCAAGTTGCTTCCTTCTTTGTTTCAGCTATAACAGGCTTCACTGGGAAAAGGGTGATCAGGAAACTTGGGAAACAGAGAGATTTTGACATTTTGAGGTCAAACTGAAAAGAAACTTCTTGGCACAGAGTACATTTCATGTTTTACAAAGTGTTGCATAAGGACCAACAATTGTTGCTTTTTCTCTTTCTTTACAAAGTCAAAATCAGTTAATGCTATGATCCACAAAAATCAGTTAATGCTATGATCCACACTGAAGAAACTGTGGTCTGTATTCTGTAATTCAGACAGGTTTAGACTTGTCTATTTTTTTCTACTGATTTATGAATCCATCGATATTATAAAACACTTTTTTCTTAGTTTATTTGGGTTATTTTTGCTTCTCAGTATGAGAATGGTAGAATTTAAGTGTCTTTTTCATACTCATTCTGTGGTAAATATAACGTTTTGTAAAATTTAATCTGTTTTTGTTGTTTTAATAATTTTTAAAACACTGATTTATAGCATCAAGAATACAGTATTAATCATGATTCATTTGGCACTTTTATCAACATATATCTCTAATTTAGCTTGCCAAATATGTGGCACTTTGTGTTTTAAAATGTGTACCACATTTTTAATGTTGGAAATGCCCTAATAATTTTCATTTTACAATTTTTCATTCAAATAAACAGAAGAGAACTGTGGATTAAATACCATAAATATAGCACATTTTAAATTAATTGATGATGATATATTTTTTGATGTTAGGCATGAAAATCTGTGCACCATGTTTCATTTAAAAACAATTGGGGTGAAGCAACATATATTTTTATAACTAATCTTCTGATTTTCCTTGAAAGCATAAGTAGCAAAATTTCTCTGGGACAGCATTATAAGTACATTCATGTAGGCAGCCCATACTGTTTTCTAAATGCAATTTTGATAACCCTCATGAAGTAATAGTGTTATACTTTGTACCTTATTATGTATAATTATATCTTATAACATTCAGAAGTTGCTAAAAGAGAAAGGCAACTGTATAAAAGCATGAAATAATACACAACATTCGCAAATATGCCAGAAATGGTGATATATTGTAGTGAGAGCTAAGTAACTGGTATCATATACTATGTTTCTTGAACAACCATGACTTTTGTTGTGCTCCATGGCAGAGTTTGGCTTCAGGAGTTAAGCTGAAATCAGTTTACAGAGCAGAGATGGCAGAGGAAAAAATACTATAATACAAAAAAAATCTGTGTGTGAACCCCAAACAAGTGCAGTACATATATTTCCAGTAGTCTGTAGTATTGTATCTTTACCCAAGTAAAATCAAGAAAGAACTTGAATTTATTTGGCTATGCTTTGAAAAATTGAAAAATAAACCCTTTGAAAAAGGGTTTAACATGGTAAAAAACAAGAGTTCTGCATATAAACTATCTTATTGCTTACTTTGACAAAGCAAGAAAAAAAGAAAAAAAAAGTAGAAACATTGAACATCCTGTACTTGTCATGATCCACAATTTGTGAATGTCTCTTAACATAGCCCTGACAGATGCTTTGTGTAAGAATGATTGACTTCAGTGAAGGTATTAGTCAGCCCATACCAGTCCTCCCATGATCGGAAACTGCTGCTCCCATGCTGAAGGCTCACTTCAAGCTCTTTTAACAAATCATGCTAATGTCTATCTCTGAGATGTACAGGTTGAACAACAGGGTGTCTCTTAACCTCCTGTTGTAGTTCACTGAAATTGTTAAAATGCTCTAAAGAGGAGAACATTTGTCACATTATTCTGGATAGGAAAAAAATGTTTTACAGTGCTGTCGCACTAACTACCCAATTATCTTAATGTTTGCTAAGCACTGAAGACTCTTAGGAGTCCCATGAAGTAAAGAAGGGTTCATATGTGTTCACATATGAAGTAAAGAAGGGTTCACAGATATGGAAATTGTAGAACAAATAAATTAACATCTTTCTGATGACTAGAAATTTCAAAGTGAAGTCTGGCTTGTAACAGCTAAAGTGGCCTCTCATAAAATTTCCTTAACTAAACAAAACATTCCAGACATTTATCTAAGTCATTTTCTGAATACTTTTTTTTTTTTTTTTTTTTTAATCCTAATCTGTGACTTCTGTTTCAGGTGTCTGAGAAGTATCATATTGCTTTATCACAAATTAAATAGACACCTTTAATTATTGTTGAATTCTCAGATTTTGTATCAATCTCTGTATTCAAAAGGGAGGAAATACTCCAAAGACATATGTGAAACTCAGAAAATCATGTGATAAACTATATATCTTTGTAAATGTATATTAAAGTAAATATAATAAAAAGTGTATATATAAACTGTAGAGAGAAAATAGGAGTTTTAGCTCAGGTGTAAATGCCTGCAGTGTGATCATCTAATGTTAGGTAACATTAATGTAAGGTTTTATTTGTTTCTTGAACAAAAACTTAAAGCAAATATTTTTTTTCTAACTTCACAAACAGATAATAGTCAAGATTATCTAGATCTCCCTGACATGGAGACATGTCTTTCACCTGGAGACTCTTCTGTGGTCCCCAGGCTGTTTCTTCTTTCCCCAAGTTTCAGAGCTGGAGAGCTTTCCCAGAACCCTTATGACACTGACACTAATGGTTTGTAGATGCAGGACTCCAACACTCATTCCCTAATGGGGAATCCTGCATTTAGATTCAAAATGTTCTGAACTCTTTAACTTTTCTTAGCTCTTTCATGCTTCCCTATCCTGACAGCCACAATGATAGCAGTAATAGCTGCTTACAGCTCTGATTCCCTTTCTTTCACAAAAGTTACCTACATTTTGGTATGTTGAGGTTTGGAAGTGCCATTTAGAGATCAACATTTAGGATCACATTTTCAAAGGTCATTCAACTCCTCAGTCTTCAGTATCTGATGTGGCAGAAAATGAAAAACCCTTGACAGACTGGAACAATAAGTTCAGAGGTAGATATGAGATACTAATGCAATTTTGAGAGTTGGAAAACTCAAAATTGTGTTTTTGTGGTCCTTATGTACTGTGTAAGTTTAAGATGAACCTTGATGAGAATCTTATTCCTGAAGTTTCATGCTGTTTCTTTCTTTCCTTTTTTTTTTTTTTTTTTTTTTTTTTTTTTTTTTTTAAATGAGAATATCCACATTATTTTGGAAAATATCTAGTATTTTTACTGGAATTGGGGGGGGGGGGAGGGGAAGAAGCTTTTATAGATAAAAACGATAGTTTATTGAACTCTTTGAACACTTTACTAGCTCTATCAAATGCAGTATCTTAATTATCCACTAAAGGAAATTTCTCTTTCAATGCCTAGAAAATGTATAAAACTAGTGCAGTGATCTCCTGATTCCTGCATCAGTTAGTTTCCCTTGTCTCACTTTGCTTTAATGAGAGATATGAATAGAACATAGGGCAAGGCCTTGCATTGACCAAAAAGTCTTTGCATGAGTCTTTTTTTGCTGAGAAGTACCAAATATGTTCTGATATCCTAAATACTTATGGGGATTAAAACAAGATCATGTTTGTTAATTATATTGACATACTATGGAAACAAAGTCACTTTATATCCAGCAAAGATCTGTGCTATTCCATGTGGAAGCCCAACTGACTTTCAAGAGGTTTTCTGAAATCATTTAAATATTTTTGATGATTCTGTAGCATTCATTTTAAAAATACATGCATTTTATAGATTCACTCTCTAAAGGATGATTGAGAGATTCTATGCAGAGTGTATTGTTAGATAAACTGGTAGTGATCTGTTAAATACCCATAGAACCTTACTGGTTTCATTCTTTTTGACTAGCAATAAAGGTACTTGTTCATGTGCCATGCAATTCATATTTTGTTTATGCTGACTGTTACTGAGCTGCATTTTTCACTGGAAGAGAATAAACAAGTCACTGAAATAATAATTGCTGTTCTTTCTGCCATGTTAGATTGAATTTTGCTCATTCATTCTCATAAAGATCTCAGGAAGGAACCCAGCAGTTTAAAGATAATCTTAGTTTCAATACAAATGCTTTTTATCTATAAATGATAAAAAGAAAGAACATCCATAACATCTTTCAGAAGTCTCCTCTTTTAAATGAAATACAATTAATCAGCAAATATTAGCTATTTTGTCATATACAATTATCAGACATTAAAATCCTAACCTCATCAGGTTTTGAGGTAGTAAAAAAATATGTATAAAATAATGAAAAAAAAGATTGGAGTTCACACAACATGGGTGTTTGTTTTAGGAGCTATAGTGTAACCTATACTCAGACAAGTACCAACATTGAACCATGGAAATACGTTGGCCCTTGAGGATGGTATCTTCGTTGGGTTAGAAACTGGCTGGATAGCCGGGCCCAAAGAGTCGTGGTGAATGGAGCCAAGTCCAGTTGGAGGCCAGTCACTAGTGGCGTCCCCCAGGGCTCGGTGCTGGGGCCGGTCCTCTTTAATATCTTCATCGATGATCTGGATGAGGGCATTGAGTGCACCCTCAGTAAGTTTGCAGATGACACCAAGTTAGGTGCGTGTGTCGATCTGCTTGAGGGTAGGAAAGCTCTGCAGGAGGATCTGGTTAGGCTGCACCGATGGGCTGAGGTCAACTGCATGAAGTTCAACAAGGCCAAGTGCCGGGTCCTGCACCTGGGGCGCACTAACCCCAAGCAGAGCTACAGGCTGGGAGAGGAATGGTTGGAGAGCTGCCAGGCAGAGAAGGACCTGGGAGTGATGGTGGATAGTCGGCTGAATATGAGCCAGCAGTGTGCTCAGGTGGCCAAGAAGGCCAATGGCATCCTGGTTTGTATCAGGAACGGTGTGACCAGCAGGGCTAGGGAAGTGATTGTCCCCCTGTACTCAGCTCTGGTGAGGCCGCACCTCGAGTACTGTGTTCAGTTTTGGGCCCCTCGCTACAAGAAGGACATGGAGGTGCTTGAGCGGGTGCAGAGAAGGGCGACAAAGCTGGTGAGGGGTCTGGAGAACAAGTCCTACGAGGAGCGGCTGAGGGAGCTGGGCTTGTTCAGCCTGGAGAAGAGGAGGCTCAGGGGCAACCTTATCGCTCTCTATAGGTACCTCAAGGGAGGCTGTAGTGAGGTGGGGGTTGGTCTGTTCTCCCACGTGCCTGGTGACAGGACGAGGGGGAATGGGCTTAAGTTGAGCCAGGGGAGTTTTAGGTTAGATGTTAGGAAGAACTTCTTCACTGAAAGGGTTGTGAGGCACTGGAACAGGCTGCCCAGGGAAGTGGTGGAGTCACCATCCCTGGAGGTCTTTAAAAGACGTTTAGATGTAGAGCTTAGGGAAATGGTTTAGTGGGGACTGTTAGCGTTAGGTCAGAGGTTGGACTCGATGACCTTGAGGTCTCTTCCAACCTAGAAAATTCTGTGATTCTGTGATTCAAAGACAGCAGAAGAACCATAAATTTAAAGACAGAGAGGATTGATTTTCATTTTAGTGACTGTTGAATAGCTTCTTTGGAAGTACAATGAGACATGCAGATTCTGAGTCACATAATTGTTAAGTGCAGTATTATCTTTTCTACACTCATTATGAAAGCATCACTTGCATATTTGCATGGAAAAGAACAATAAATTTTAGAGATAATACTAACCACTTTATGGAAAAATGTATTCACAGAAGCTGCATCATGGAAATGGCTTTGAAATTTTACACAAGCTACACAATAGGAAAAAAAAAAAAAGTGATAATTTTCCAAAACAACGTTGCAATGAAATTGTTGTCTTGTAAATCTTATATTTCATCCGACATATCTGACAACAGATTATGAAATGAAAGGTTTGGTATTTATTAGACCATTTACTCTTCATCTGCAACTTTTTCAGGTTCTCACAGACTACGTAACACTTTCGGGACAACTATGGAAAATATTAAGAAACAGTGAAGATTATATTTTTTCTATTTTCCCCAATTCTCTCTTGTTTTAGGCAATACAGACTATTTATTTTCAGAGTTTTTCAGAGTTATGTATTTGTAGCAGCACATATTTATCAAACCATAACTCATTCATTTCTTCATTGTACATTTATGTTAAAGAATGATTTTGCCCAAAGAATAATGCAGAATAATTGGAAAAAAAGAAAAAAAAAAGAAAAAAAAAAAAAAGGATGTGATCATGTGTTCAGAGTATGTGATCAAGGATGTGTTATGCTGAAAACATAACTCTGACCAATCTCATACTTAAAAAACAATCTTAATATAGCATAAAGTCATATGCTATAATATATTTTATGTTTTACTAGCAGTAAATAGTCTTCATTGACACTATCTTCTGAAATATTTTATCTTAGGTTTGTAAAGATATTATTTCCCCTCTTTCATGTTATTTTTTTTACTGTAATTACCAAGATTAATTGTTCATTTTCTACAGAAATAAGAAATTACCAGAAAATAAATCTAGATTAATTATCAAGCATTTCAATATTGCTGATATGAAAAACAGAACTGGTAGAATAAACTTTGCCCATACCTGTCATTTCTATTGGCATATATTTAGCAAAATAAAGACTGAAAGAAACAGCAGGGAAACTAGATGGGAAATCATGGCTCCTGCCTCACAGCTTACAGACAGTTCTCCCCATTGTAAATGCTGACTGCAAAAGTTTTTGCTTCCGGTTAGCTTTGGTGCAAGGCCCAAAATCCTCTTAGTGTGTATTCCTCTGAGCATTTACAAATTCAGAAATTAAGAAAGTAGGCTGGAGCCTGATTATAGTTTCCCATGGCTTCAAGGAGTGGTTATTTAGTTAATATTCAAAAGGTTTCAATCCCCATCCTTTTTCAATCCCAGCCATATCCCAGATCATATATAATAATTCAAATTAGTTTTGCAACTGTGTGATATTACTATGATTCTTAATATAATTGGAACTAAATTTTAATATAGTGGAAAAAACAAAATAGTCTTCTAAGTAAGACTTTTTCTCTTTTGATGAGGAAAAAAAAAAAGACAACAAAAACAGTATGTCTCAATTATGTCCTTGAATGCCTCTCCTCACCAGGCTCATGTGAGCATGCACTACAAAAGTGGATGAAATGTTCATGAACTTGTTTGCAGCTTGCCTTTAATTATTATATTATATATGTACATATAGAGTGTTATGTTATATTATATATGATTTTAATAACCAGTGACTTTATTTACCAGACCTGCATGTATTTTGTGTAAATTATATTCTGACAGCATTGAAGCATACTAATTAGTAAAAATAAATGCACTGGAGAATTTGGAGTTTAATGAATCTGGTAAGAATCATCAAAGATTTTTTTTTTGTCATATCCTTTTTTTTTTTTTTAAGTACCCTAAGCAAAATGAGTTAACGCTTCTGCTGTGCAAAAGGAAATATTTAGAGATATTACATATTGGCTAATATGCCTGAGTATATTCTTTTTCACTTGGTTTTGTACAATTTCTCAATTCAGCTTGTTTGATGTATATTGACTTTTATAAAAAGGAATGGCCTTTGTTTTCCTAGGGTGCTAGGGTTGAAAAATTTCTTACAGGTGACAGAAAATGAAATGAAATGAAATGAAATGAAATGAAATGAAAAAAATATTTTCCAGTTAGAAAAGTCCCATTGACTGTTGCTTTTACAGTAACATACCTTTCTCAATCTTTTTTTTTTTTTTTTTTTTTTTTTGTTATTTTCCATTGGAGAACAACCATGAGAGTAATTAAAAGCAAATAGACCCTATTCCATTGTGAACTGTGACTACATTGCATAGATTTGTTAAATGTTATATTTTGGAGATGTAACTTTATTGGAAAAACTGTTCTTCACTGACTGATAACCAGAATTTCTTTTTCTGATACTGCATTTTTGCACTCACACAACTATATCAATATCTGAAAAGCAATAAGGACCTAAAATGGATGATTTATCCCATCCTAAGCTACCTCTGTAAACTAGTTGGGTCAATTTCCTCAGGAAATATATAATACACTTCAGTGACTGCAGAGGGGTCCTTTATAGGCTAGCTTAAAAATGGCACTTAAAGTCAAGTGACATTAGCACTGCATTTCCCATTTAAACAAATTGTTGTAATTCTCTCAAATTCAAGAAAGCCCAGAACCCACCGTCTGTGTCGAGTCAGATATTTATTTAGCATGATATGAACTAATCTGATCAACAAATGCTGTGGTCATCCAAGCACCTGCTATGTGGAACAGTACTTCCCTCAAATTGCCTTCTCCTTTGCAGGTAAAGGGGTCTTGGGGGGGTTCACACAAGCACTTCGTGGTACATGTCCAGGTAATAGGAAGGCCTTGCTTTGGCCTACCTTGCTTATAACCATTGTTCCATTGATGGATATTTGTAACAGTGCCCTTTGGTTAATTTCTGATCTTATTGATCTTATTGCTAATTTGGGAATATCAGTAATTAAGTAGCATCTGTAGCAAGCAGCAGTGGGTCTGGCTGGAATGGAGTTAATCTTCACTTTAGCAGCCCAAATGGTGCTATGTTTTGGATTTATGACTAACAAACACAAAAAAGTGTGTTGTGTTGACAACAAACTGATGATCTGAATCTTGCTGATGTATTGGGTTTACATGGGCTTGGTAGCAGAGGGGCTGCAGGGATGGCGTCTGTGAGAAGAGTCCAAAAGCTGCCCCATATTAGATCAGAGCCAGCTCCAGCCGACGACACCAAAAGGGACCTGCTGCTGGCCAAAGCCAAGCCACTTAGTGATGCCGGTTGGGCCTCTGGGAGAGAAGATTTAAGAAAAGAAAGCAAACAAACAAGAACAATAACAACAACAGCAACAACAACAGCAACAAAACTGCTGCACGACAGTGGCTGGGAGAGAGAAATGAGAAACAACCCTGCAGACCCCAAGGTGAAGAAGGTCAGTAAAGAAGGAGGTCCTAGGCTACAGCTGCAGCTCATGGGGAGGAGCCCACACAGGAGCAGGGGATCTGGGGGAGCAGCTGCCCGTGAGGGACCCATGCCAGAGTAGTTTGCTCCTGGTGTATGGACCCTGTGGTATGGAGTCATGTGGGAACAGTTTTTGAAGAGCTGCTGCCTGTGGGAAGCCCCTCCAAGATCAGTTCAGGAAGGATGGCGTCCCGTGGGAGGGACCCCACATTGGAGCAGGGGAAAAGAGCGGCCTTGAAGGAGCAGCAGAGATGAAGCCTTAGGGACTGACCGCAGCCCCCATTCCCCTGTGCCACTCAGCAGGAAGACATAGAAGAGGGTGGATGGAGGGAAAATACTTTTAGTTTGCTTTTAGTCTCTCACTGTTATAGTCCACTAGTGTCAGGCAATAACTTATATTAATCTCCCTGTATCTGTTTTGTCCATGATGATAACTGCTGAGTGATCTCCCTATCCTTATCTTAATCCTTAAGCTGTTTCCATTGTCTTTTCTCCCCCTTTCCCTTTGAGAAGGGGAAGTGAGAGAGTGGATGTGGTAGAGTTCAGCTGCCCAGCTGGGTAAAACTACCACAGGTGAGCAGTTCTTTCAAAGCTTCACAGGCTTTTTCCCACTTTTTCTTTTTCCCACTTTACCCCCACAAATAAGTATCCTGGCAGCGGCAAGACACTGTGGGGACACAGCTGGGACAATTGACCGGAACTGACGAAGGTGATATTCCACACCAAATAACACTATGCTCAGCAATAAAAACTGAGGTAGTTGTCAAGTGTTCATTTAAAGGAAGCAGATTTTACTTTTACTATTCAAATTTCCATAAATATTTAAAATAAATTGAATCATTATATATTATAATATATAGTATATATATATAAAATATATAACATATTATACAAAATATAATATATAAAATATATGTCAATGTATATCATTATATATATTATATATAATATATATTGTTATATGTTATGTGTATAATATACGTCATTATATATTATATTATTATATATTCCCATCCCTTATTACTGAGACAGAAATTGATCATTTCAGAAACTGATCTTGTTGATCTTTTTTTCATGGTTAATTAAAATCAGCCTGTAGTTTAACACAGAAGTAACATATATGATGTCAACATCTAACATCAGAAACATTGATGCAAAAATGAAAAATTTCAAAATACAAAAGTTCATGCAAAATTTCATCTGAGGATGAGATTTTCTGACCTTGCTATAAAATATTTTTAAATAAGATCGATGCTTAATGTCATAATTTAAATATATAAAAGGTACATGAACATGAAATATACATAAACTGAGCTTCCTCTTCTTCTATATATTAGCTAACTACGCACACTGAACTTTGTCCTGAACTGGACACCTTCCTGATTTGACAGACATTTTCTAAACTAAAAAGAAATACTGAAATTTTTAAAGAGAAGGATTCTGATTCTTATTATTAAGTCAACATGTCACTGATTTTAGTTTCTTCTGAAGGAGAATTTTTTTTTCAAGTCATATTTTGAAATAAGGCATGTTTTTGAATAAAAAATTTCAAGTACTAAAATTACTATCCCAAATCTTATTCTACAAACTAAGCCTAAGGTTATTCCTTAGGTAAATTAAACTAACAACATCCAGTACTCAGTGGTATCTGGGTGCTTATATAGGTATAGCTCTAGTTTTAATTACAGGTGGGAATAATTATAAGAATCCTGCATTTAAGTGGATCTGGCGGAGGAGAAGATTATAGATTTCCATCTTGAGCAAACTAAGAATTCTATTGACACTTATAAGATTAGCACCTAGAAGAAGGTACCAGAGTAGAGGGGGGTACCATTCCCTCTGCTTCACCCCCTTCAAATTCCCTCCAGCGCATTTATCTCATCATCATCAATATCAGCTTCAATAGATTATTAAAGTCAAATCTATACATTTTCCCAGTATAGACAAACTGATGAAATTATTTTGCACAGCTGTGGCACTACAGTTCATATATTGCTGGGACAGGAACCAGTGAAAGAATGCATAGCCTTGCTCTCATGACATACACTAAGAAATGAACAAAGCAGGGACAGAATATAATTCTAACCTCTTAATGCCTGACTATACTGGCCATCATAGAATTTCCTGACTAAATAAGGACAAAAATACAAGTGTAGGTGAATTATCTTCCTAAGATATCTGGTCTAAGTAGCTACTAAATGTTATTTTTAGAAAACATTAGGAACTTCTGAAAAAAAAAATAAAATTAAATATATAAATAAGTAAATATCAACCTCCAGAGCCTTCAGCAAAACTCCCAAGGAGTTTCCCACAGTTGTTTGTATTGTATAAAAATTTGTTTTGTCTATTAAGCACATATAGAAACATATATATATGTACATAGATATAGATACAGATATCACAAATATAGTATGCATATAGGACATTTTGAAAATTACCTATTTATAGAGGACATAGTTTCCTGAGAGCTATATCTTGTCACCACATTTTCAGGAAGTCAATGGAGAGGATTATTGTACTAAGATCACCAAGTGTTCTTACCTGATAAGAAGTGGCAGTCTCTCACACTGATACTTTGAAAAAAAAAGAAACATTTTGAAAGGATACTGTCAAAGTTGTCAGTCTTGAAGTGTAACCTACCATGATATCAATTTCATATGGCAAATCTTAATTCAAAGATTATAAACATTCATGGTAATGTGTTTTAAGAAAATGAACACAGGCCTGCAATTGAGCAATTTTTTATTTCTGGTCATTGTTGGCATGAGAAAAGACTTGCAGTAAGTTATATATCTATGACTTCTCTTTATTCTGGCCAACATCCATATCACTCAGCACACCTAACGTAGCAAGACAGATACCTCTTCGGGAAAGAGAGTCTTTTCAAACTCCATAAGCCACCAAAGGCTTCCGCCGGCTCTTATCCAGACTTCATTAGAACTTATGCTCATTTTCTCCCTTTCTTCATGGGCCTGGGGTTGTGTAAGTACTGGCTAGATTTTATGCTTTAATCTTTCCTTCCAAATATTAAAGTCTGCAAAACGTGTGCAGTAACAGAGGGCATGCATTAATGTTAAAACTGAGGCAGATGTTGTTTATACAGAGCAAAATATGTTTGAATTTCATGTTTGAATTTCAAATTTCTCTGGAAAATTGGGTTTCTTACACGATTAATACAGATTTTATTTTTTAACCGGAGAAAATCTTCTCTTTTACTTGCCCTTAAACATTATATATTCCATATTAAATAATTCAAGGTCAAGAAGATCTCTAAGTCCTCAGACTTGTTTAAATTGCATATGTGTGTTGTATAGATGAAGGATATTTGACCCACCTTAGGTCAAAGTTCCTAACTAAACTTTTGAGAGTCTTTGAATAAAATATGGTAATTCTGAGAGCAAGAGTAGTTGTGTCTTTGTCCACTTAGATAGGCATATCGTTTTACCCAACTCAAATGATCTTTCACAGAATATTATGTGCCTACAATGTTATAATAGAGATGATTCAGAAATATGAATAATGAGAAAAAAAATCTAACCAAATTTTAATCTCAAAAGTGAATAGAAAAAAAAAAAAAAGAGAGAAAGATTTTTCAATGTGCTCTCAAATTATATATCTTACCATAGATAGCTGTTGTTACAGTGAAATTAGTTGTACTAATTCTGTTCTTCAGCAGAATTCCAAATTAATTCCACCTATAATTACCAGAGCAGGACATCTGCAAGTTTTGTAACAAAATTTTTCAATTAAAATGTATTTTGAAAAACATCTTTACATAAAAATGTCAAAGAAATTATTAGAGTCACAGATTTCAGCTTCCTTTGCTAAATTCTTTCTGCTTTAACATTTCTGAATCATTTCAATGATTTAATATTGCTAAAAGATTATAGACTTTTAATGGGAGGGGTATATCTGAAAGAACTGATCATCTCACCCCAGAAACAGTTGATCACAGATAATTTGCACATACTGTTATTACTTTATGTTTATTGAAGTGATAAGGCATGGAAACAAACAAGAATAGCACTTGATTGTACCACAGTAACATAAATAAATAAATAAATAAATAATAATAATGAAGGGAAACAGCAGGAAGGAGATGGGCTCTGTGTCCAGTGGATTTCAGTCTGGATAAAATTCATGTGTTGAAAGTTTTGTAAGCAGAGCTGGAAACAAATGTGATGCTAACTCTGTGCTTCCAGGGGTGTATAGAAGAGGAGATGAGTGAGGGTGTAAGAGCAGGGTTGAACGCATAGGAATCAGAGAGGTGGAAGTAGAGCTGGGGCTGCAGGGAGCATCCTGCTACCCAACCATAACTCCCAGACAGCTCCTCTTCCCCAGGCTTCCTGCTGGGGAGAGAGCATCAGAGATGCTTCCTGGGCTCCACGCATCTCCCCAGCAAAGCTGCCCTCAAAGCCTATGAGACTGCAGGCTCTATACTCATCTTTCTTTCTTGCAGGGGACGGACACAGGGTAGGAAAGGATGTGAAAATAAATTGTTGTGTATTTTGCTCAGTAATCACCTGAACAAATGTGGATTTCTCGAACTGATTCTCAGCTTAGTCATTGCATGTTATTCCCCTCCCTTGCGCCACTTGTGGGATTCACGTCAAAGGAACCCATTTATTCTGTTTCCTGGCAACCACCCACCTTGGAAAAATAAAATGAGAAAGTGTGGAGGGTCATCTCCCTCCCTCCACCCCTCTGGCAAGTCTTCCTATATTTAATTCCCTGTACAGTTGGATAGTCTGTATCTCAGTTAATTTACTGAAGTAAGAGTTATGCAAATTGATTAGTGGCATGTCAAATCAGATTGTTATTTAAACTCAACAGTTTAATTATATGAATAATTCTGATTTTAAAATTACTTATGTGCAGTTTTCCTTTCATTTTCTCAGTATGTTCATGCAGGTGGTCTGTTTCAGCTAGAAAAAAAAAAAATGAAATGAATTATACAGAAATGACTTCATAAAAACATTTTTCTCATATGGCAGAAAATTAATTGAAGGATACAATTGGTGATAATGGAATGCTAAACAATAAATAGCTTTTGTGAATTAGTTAAAGCCAGGTAATGATTGTTTTTGCTATTTATTAACAAAAGAATGTCAGCAGAGGTCTGGACTAAAATTAAGTTTTTCTGGGGAAAAACAAAACAAAAAAAAAAAGTTAACATAGCTACACAACAACAAATATACATTATAGTAAGTTGTGAAGAGTACAATAAGACAATTTCTTGGAGCTGTGCAAGGTCTCCAAAAGCTCAATGGCCCACATAAAAGTAGAACAAAGTGCAATGATTATTTACTGTTTGTGCAGAGATACTGCGTACAGTCTGGAAATGGCACATATGTGACTGAATACAGCTGGGTATCCTGCAAGTCCTTTGTGGTACATAGTCCTAATTGGTGTTAGCATGCAGTTAAGTTCAAGGTGTTTTCTCTCTCTTTGAGAAGGAAAGAACAGAAAGCTTACAGGAAAGGAAGGGACAGATCCTCCTCCAAATTTAGGGAAATAAGCTTTTCTTCAGAAATAAGATTCAGGCAAAGGGACCAGCCATACTTCATTTTGGAAAGAGTAGACCCAAGAGGCCATCAGGGACCTTTTAAGCAGTTTAGAGAATAAGGCAAATAAAAGAACTGGAGTTTGAAATACATCTTCCTTCTTGAAGTTACATCTGTGATCTGGACCTTGATCTCCTGATCAGAAGTCTATACTATCCTCTATACTATCCTCTATACTATCCTCTGTTTTTCAAAAGATCTACTCTATCCTCTACTTTAAGAAACAAACAAACAAAAAAAAAACAAACAAACAAACAAAAAAAAATTTCTCATGTATCTAAAGAGACGGGACAATAGTAAGAAGTCATTTAAAAACACCATGCTAGTGGTGAAACAAAGTTCATCAGTCCATGTCAAAATATTCTAGGTTATAGTTATCTTCCAAAGAGGGGAATATCTGAGGCAGCAGTTTCAATAATATTTAAGTCTCAGTGAATGCAATGGGATTTAGACTTACAAATCTGTCACTTAAATAAATATCACAAAAACATGACTTTTTCTTATGAAGTTTTAGTTTAAAATTATGACTAACACAATATCCAAACCACTCCCCAAAAAATCTTAAAATAACACTGAAAAATATTGTTCTACTGGTAGGATGGACTATTCTAAAAAAATGGCAATTTTCGCTTACAAAATAAATTTGAATTTGGTTAATTTCACAAATAAAATTAAAAAGATTGGGAAGTACTGTAAAAATATGTCTGGAGGAAGGAACAGCAGGAGCTTTTACTCTGTGTTATTATGTAGTCTAATCTTATTTGCAGTGTGAAGAAAAGCAAAACTTTACACGACATGGTATATGAAATCACGAATGAAAGACCAAATGCTATTAATCCTTTTCATTTAGACAAAGATATGAGGAATTAAAATACAATGAAATTAAAATGTGAGGTTCTATGTTATACAATATGTAAATAGTCTATGGAACTCAGCCCTATATGGAATAGTACTCAAGCAAATAAAATTCTAGTATTTTAAGTAATATTCAGATGAAGACTATAAGTAGACTGCAAGATTAAAATGAAATAGACTATTAAATGGACTATTAAATTTGAGTGTGTTGAGAGAGCAAGAAATTTTCAGCCCAATTTATGCACTTGCCTTTCCAGCTCTTATAGAAAGATTTGAGGTTTCCATTTAAAATTTGCTCTTTTTTTTTTTCTATATCCAGTTTACCTACTGATCTTTTTATATTTTGTTGTTGCCAAAACCAAACCAAACCAACCAACCATACAAACAAAAAACAAAGATGAAGCAACACTGAATTCTCATTTCAGTAGTATAATATCAAAAAGATGTGTGTTTATGATAAATTGTAGAGTCGTATGGAGGGAGGAATCTTACAGGTGAAGATGATGTTTGGCTAGTTAGACCAAGGTACTCTGAGAAATCAGGCCTACTGGGGGCTGCATCTGTCAGAGGAGAGGAAGAACATATTTGGTTACAAGATTTACAAGCGGGTGAAGAGGGCTTTAAACTAAAGGTGCTGGGGAGTGGGAACCTCAGTCCATCCAATTCCTATTGGTTTGATACCAGTGCCAACAACAGATTCCCAGAGCCTGGACAAAAATTACAAGTCAGTGGGAGAGCTGAAGAGAAGCACAAAGGAATTTCAGCTGCTCCAGCTAGTGTCAGCTTCATCATGAGCCCAACTTAAATTACTCCATGCAAATATATGTAGCAAGGAGAATTTAAAAAAAAAAAAAAAAAAAAAAAAAAAAGTTAGAGATGTAGGTACACTGCAGGGTTATGATCTCATTTGTATCATAGAGATGCAATTGAATGGTTCCCATGACTGTAGTGTTGGAATGGAAGGATACAGTCTTTTTAGGGAAGACAGACAGGGGAGACAAAGAGGAGGTATAGCCCTCTATGTCAATGAAGTCACAGAGTTCTATGTCAGAAGTGCACAGAATTCTCCCTGGGGATAAATGAGGAGATAAGCTTATGGGTCAGGAGATATTAAAGGGAGGGCAGGGACAGGTGACATCATAGTGGGATCTGCTACAGGTCACCTGACCAGGAAGATCAAGCAGATGAGAACTTCTATAGACAGGTAGGAGCAGCCTCATGTTTACAGGCCTTAGTTCTCATAGAGAGCTTCAACCACTTTGATATCTGTCAGAGGGCAGTACAGCAGAGCATGAGCAATACAGGAGTTTCCTGGAGTGCAGTGATAAATTCCTGATTCAAGTGATAGAGGAGCTAATGAGGAGAGTTGCTATGCTGGACCATGTTCTAAACAACAAGCAGGAACTTGTGGGTAATATGAAGCTCAAGGGCAATCTTGGTTGCAGTGACCATGAAATGGTAGAATTCAATAGTCTTAGGGCATCAAGGAGAGCAGACAGCAAGCTTACAACCCTGGACTTCAGAAAGCAGACTTTGGCCTCTTCAGGGATCTGCTTGGTACAGTCATGTGAGATAAACCCCTGGAGGGGAGAGAGGCTTGAGAAAGCTAGTTAATATTCAAGGATTAACTCCTCCAAGCTTAGGAGTGATGCACCCTGACAAAGAGGAAGTCAGACAAAAACACCAGGAGGCCTGAATGGATAATCAGTCAGCCTAACCTCTGTGCCTGGCAAGATAATGGAGCAGATCCTGCTGGAAACTATGCTATGGCACATGGAAAATAAGGAGGTGGCTGGGGACAGCAAACACAGCTTAATCATGGTAAATCATGCCTGACAAATTTGATGGCCTTGTACAATGGGGTTACAACACTGGTGGATAGGGGAAGAGCAACTGACATCATCTACCTGAACTTGTGCAAAGCATTTGACACTATCTCGCATGATATCCTTGTCTCCAAATTGGAGAGACGTGGATATGATGGATGGACAACTCAGTGGGTAAGGAATTGGCTGGATGGTCACACTCAAAGTGTTGCAGTCAATGGCTCAATGTCAAGTTGGAGATCAGTGATGAGTGGCATTCTTCAGAGGTCAGTACTGGGACCAGCACTACTTAACATCTTTGTCATTGACATGGACAGTGACATTGAGTGAACCCTTGGCAAGTTTGCTGATGACACCATGGTTGACACTCTGGAGAGAAGGGATGCCATCCAGAGGGACCTTGACAGACCCATGCAAACCTCTTGAAGTTCAACAAGGCCAAGTGCAAGGTCCTCCACCTGCATCAGGGCAATCCCAAGCACAAATGCAGGCTGGGCAGAGAATGGAATGAGAACAGCTCTGACGAGAAGAATCTGGGGTTATTGGTTGATGAGAAGCTCAACATGAGACACCTATGTGCACTTGGAGTCCAGAAGGCAAACCATTTCCTGGACTGTGTCAAAATAAGCATGGCCAGCAGGTCAAGGGAAGTGACTCTCCCTTTTTCTCTGCTCTAATGAGACCCCATCTGGAGTACAGTGTTCAGCTCTGGGACCCCACAGGGTAAGAAAGATCTATTGGAGAGAGTCCAGAGGAGGACCATGATGAGCACCTATTCTATGAAGACAGGCTGAGAGAGTTGGGCTTGTTCAGCCTGGAGAAGAGAAGGCTTCAAGAAGACTTTACAGTAGCCCTTTAGTACTTAAACAGGGCTTACAGAAAAGCTGGGGAGGGACCCTATCAGGGAGCAACGATAGGTAGTGGCTGTAAACTTAAAGAGAGTAGATTTAGATTATATATAAGGAAGAGGTTCTTCACTCAGAGGGTGGTGAGGGACAGGTTGCCCAGAGAACCTGTGGATGCCCCATCCCTGGAAGTACCTAAGGACAGGCTGGATGGGCAACCTGGTGAATATGGCCCTGCCCATGGCGGAGGGGTTTAGAACTATATGATCTTTAAAGTTGCTTCCAACCTAAACCATTTTATGATTCTATGATTTTATAATTCTATGACATTTTGAACAATTAAAGAAATACATCATTTGATAGTAAGAGGGGAGGGGATGTACTCAGGCAGCTACCAAGTGAAGAATGCAACACGGCATAAAAATGCATGACAAAGCCTGAAGTTGTTGCTCTTTTATGGTAGTAAGGAAAGAAAAAAAAAAAATCATTTTCATTTTGATTCTAAAAACTGAAAAAAATTACCTGGCTAGGGTCATGGGCTCAAGAGAGGTCATGATTCTCAAGGGAAAAGAAAAAAGAGAGAAGACATTACAACAGAGGCAACAAACTTAAATAAATCAAATTTTAAAATCCAAGAATTGCTATGTTAGGTTATAAGAGACAAATCTAAATCTCTACAAAAAATAAAAATAAAAAAATAAATAAAAAGGGAGACTCAATGGATTTAATAAATCCTTAGTGATTTTATATTGAGGACACATTAATATTTTTCAGTGCAAAAATTTGGATCAGAAGTTTATGGCTGAATCACAAACTTTTCAACTGCAGGAATCTTGAGCATAAAGTAGAAAAAAAAATTGGGATGTGTATATAAGAATACTTAAATATATAGGCATAAAATCAGAAAAACTCTAAGCTTTCTGCTGATACCAAGGGACATAAAGTAAATTAAGCAAACATTATTTAATCCTAAAAAGACCTAAACTCTGTTTCTGGCACAAATGTGTTTTATTGTTTTGGTAGACAATTTTCCATTGTCTTTGAAACAGTACTGTGAATAACAGCTTTTTCCCTTAAATTTTGGATGATGTTGCTTTCTAAAGGCTAGGCTAGAATTAAAACACTGAATTTGATGTATTTTTTTGTTGGCAGAAAATTCAAAGTATGCTTCTTGCAATTTGCTTTATTGTAATTTGCATGACACAGTATTCCTCACACTTTTTATTTTTTTCTCCACATAATAAGATTAATCTGAATAGCTTGAAGTTTGTATCTTAAATTGCACAGAGCAATGTATACCTCTAGAACAAAGATACCAAGGCCTGGATTAAGGAGCTCAGATTTTAATATTGTCAGAATGAATTCTTTTTCCTCCACACAGCAGTAGTGTAACTGACAGATGATTATATATTAGCCTTTGCCAATAATATTGCTAAGCACTTTAAGCCTGAAAAACTGTGTGTTACATTGTGATTGGAAGAAAAATCTGTAATTTTCTCTTGGGATAAGGCCAATCTTGTATTGACTCAAATGTTACACCATACACTTTCCAACACAAAATTCCAGCTGCACACACTGGATGTGCTCTTAAAAGGATAGTATTTATTTATTTTTTAATAGAATTTAAAAATTACTTAAGAAAACAACAATAGCTTACCAAACTTGGCTTTTAACATGTTAACAGCTTTGAAGTGAGAAGATACTCTTGGCTTCATTTCTTGATTTCAGCTCATAAGTGAGTTATAAAATTAATGATGACTATTCATTTTCAAGGGTAGTAGTGAGCTATACTGTGAGCCTTAGAGCCCTTCCCCTCACTGTCTCTGAGTCTGATTTAAGCTTCCAGTTGTGCAGCCCTTTTCTTAATACATGTGAAGTCAAAAAAAGCTTGCTTAAACACTGCTGGGATTATTTTGTTTGGCGTAAATAAATACTTGGTATTATTAAATATTTTTAAGAAGTGTGAACATTTGTAAATAGGTATTGTTTAAACAGTAGAATGCATTACAAAATGATGTTTGTATAGCATAAGCTTATGCATCTATACACAAGAGAAGTTGCTGATATCTATTCATGAGAAGCTACTATTTTTTAAGTAGTACGTTTTACAATGTTATTCACAAAAGATCTTGGCACCCCTTCCTTCCAGAATATGACATTAGTGATCTCAGCCAGTAAGGGAGGTATTGCTTCCCAGTTTGTTTCTATGATTCACAAAGAATTTTGCAACCTTTTGTGTTTGAGAAGGAATCAATGTCAAACTTCATGAAGTTGTTATTCAAAGCAATTTTTAATAAATACTTTTTGTTTGCCCCTCATAAGTCTTTATCAGTAATCTTTCAACATTTTTTTTTCTTCTTGATAATCTGGGGTTTGAGGTTTTTCTAAGGGGTAAACATTTATAATGCACATGTATACAGGCAGGCTAATGAAGCTATTTTGAAGTAAGATTATAAAAATACATCATTTAAGTGCTGAAATAATTGTGTGCCTTAACCAGTTTGACACTGCATACATAGTGGGAGTGGAATCCAGCCTGTTAGTGAATAGCTGGATGCCATCTCAGTTCTCAGACATCTGAGTTGAAAACCATTGCTCTTAGAAGCACCCATTTCTTCCACATGTGACATGTGACAAACTGTATAACTGATGCTAATTACAAAGATATTTTAGGTCTGTAGACAAGAAGATAGAACTATAGGAGGTACAGTTAATTAAAAATAAAAAACAATAACAATAATAACAATAACATTATTAATAATAACAACAACAACAACAATAATAATAATAATAACAACAACAGACAATTCTGGCCTACATTTCTTGTAGGTCTGAATTAGTTACTTTCCACTGATCAAAATAATCACATAGCAGTTATGCATACATTCAAACACAAGTCATTTGCTGTCTCACTAGAAAGAAAGAGTCCAAGATCCCATGATACTTTGAATACTAATCCTTTTCTTTAAAGTAAATGAAACAGTCTCTTTACTGTCAGTTGCAGTCCTTTAGGACAAATAATCTATATATTTTGTGCAGAAAAGTAATCAAAAGTCTCTGCATGAGGAAATGTGCTTCTTTGAAAGATTACTTCTAGAATACTGGTGCAAAAGCTCTTCTGAGAAAAAGTTAGCAAAGCAATTCATTTTGGACCATAGGATATCTTTTCCCAGAGAGAACCTACATTCTGATTATAATTAACAGGTATATTTGACTGTATACATTCCAGGTGCGTAAACTACTGAAAGACTAGGATAAACAGAAATCCTTTTCTCTAGAAATAGTCCAAATACTTAATTAGGATTGAAGTTACCTCTAGGGTGACAGTACCTTAATATATATCCCAAATGACATTTATTACCAGAATCTCAGGCAGTTGAACGCAAGAAAAATAGGGGAACAACCTAAGCTGCAAAACGCTGGGAAGGAAAGGCAGTAATGAAGCCTGACAATGAGGATCTAATCACTACTTTCATGGCAATTATTCAGTGCGCTGAGCAGGACTTCAACTCCTAGAGAAAGATGGACAATTAATGCCAATTTTTGACCTGCCTTTTAAAACATTCTAAACTAGAATAATTTAATTGGAATCACATAATTACTCAAAAGGCAATCTCAAGTGCATTATCATCCTCCTGTGTCAGCCCTGCATACCTTGTTATCCTGTTAGAGTTTGTCAAAAAATTGTCAGAGGAGACTGAATCTTACGGAGGATAATAACCTTACTGCTGCTTCTTCCAGTCTCAAATCTGAGTTGAAATAATGAGAGGATTCCACTGCTAGGAAGAAGAACCTTTTTTTTTTCCTCCCCCCTTTTTTACTTAAAAAAAAAAAAAAAAAAAAAAATGGACCAACATATCTGTCAAAGTGGTAGGGATTTAAAAAATATATTAAAAATATATTTTGAACAGTAGAGTCATCATGGTTTTTGTTCTCTGATTTATTATGCATTGTTTGCAGAGGTGTCTAACAGTCCCTTACTTGCTGTGTTATATATACTACTATACTAATGATCCCTTTCCATCTCTGTAGAAAAGAAAGAACACAAAAAAAAAACACTTTTTAATATGAAATTTCATCTGTTTGTTGCAGAAAGTTTACTTGCAGTAGGATTCATTCTGTTTTTCTCTTCCGTTTCATTTGAACTGCTATGAAGTTTGATAGTACACAGCTGCTATATAATGTCTTGGTGTTGTTTTTTGTACTATTTGTTAGCAAAGAAGAATGGAAATGAGATTAGCAACAAAATTATTTATTTGCTTTGCCATTTGTGCCCACTCCCAAAGCTTTTGAATGTTACTGAAATGAAGGAATCTGAAGGAACAGCTAGGCTAAATAATTTTAACCTAGACAAGTCTTCCATCAAAGCAAGGCTTTTATAAATCCATGAGTCAGATAAGTCTAAGATAAGTTTTACCAAAGGTAAAACTAATAAAATCTTCTGCCACTGCCATTGATATTTGGTTTGGCAACTCCATGATGCCATCAGGAAATTGTCATTGCTGAAATCCTCTAATTGGCCCCTGTCATTTTGTACAAGACATCACCATTCTGTCCTCAAAAATAGATATTGGATTTGATCTTTCTTGCATTTCTTTCTAGTTGGACATCATTTACATCTCCAGGAACTTCTGTAGCCCTTGAACAACTCCATTCCCTATCTCCAGGGGACATTGGTGGCCATTCAGTGTCTTTACTGATCGTGTCTATCACTGGTTATTGTCATTGTGCACTCTTCAGTTTTACCTGTAAGATCATTGCTACACACTGCTTCGTATTCATTTGCCAGACCACACAGAGTTCTGTATTATGCATGGTGTGTGATTTAGAAAGAGCAGCACCACCTTTCATTTCACCTACTTTTCTGTTTGATGCTTTTGAAATCAAACAAAAAATAAAAATAAAAATAGAGAAACCATTGCTGACAGCAGGCTTGGCTTGCACAAAGATCAGTCTATAACCAGATCAGTCCCTGCTGCAAGTTCTCACAGCAGTTAGTTCTCATGTCTTTCTACTTGAAGTGTTTCCATTCAGAGCTGTTATGCACAAATTTTCTTCCTCTACATTTCTAACAGTAACAGTAATTTGATGTCAGATTTTAAGGACTACCACATAAGCATAGGGAAATTTGAAAATGACTGAAGTACTCTGTTTCTAAAAACATTCCAAACAGAAGACCTTAAGTATTCAAGAATAGTTACAGGCTGGGTTTAATGTGGTGACTTTGCACAGCTTTATGACCGATAGCTGAGGGTGAACCCTTATGGAAAAGGTTTGTTCAGCATACTATATGCTGAAATCAGTGAAGTGCAGTAGTGGTACACAGTGGTCCAGGTACAACACAACTGAATCTAACCTTTCCACACAACAAGATAAATATCTTAGCACATTCTTTTTTGTGACTTGAGACAAAGATGAAGAAAATGTGGGACGTTAGAGGCAGAGGTTTTGGAGTATAAATAACATGTGAATCAGAATAACACTGTTGGTATTGTAAGAATCAATTTGGAAAACCATATGCAGATAGAGTGCTTCATCAAAGGAAGAAGTGGAAGAATATGTCTCTTATATGGAGGCACTACAGGAAAATAACAGCAACAACAAAACTACATAGACAAGGCCACTGTGGATAGGAGATTTATTATATATTTATTTATTTATTTTTATCCTCTGATCACACAGGTCTAATTTACCCTATGACCTAGAATTAATTACCATGTGAATTATGTGATCACTGGGAATTATGATGTTAGAATTCAAAAAGAATCAAAAGCAGTTGATATTATTACTGTCAGTTTTTTCCTGGTCAATTCATGAGGAAAATAATTTTTTAACATTTCATAACATTTCTCAGTATTGGACCAACAAGTGATGACCCTTTGTAATAAATCTCACTGATTTATTAATAATTATTAATATGAAACCTATGCAGGTAACCCCATGTCTGCAACTAACCATCATTAAAAATGTGCTGTTTTTTGGATATTTTATAAGTAAATATAAATCTTTGCTTATAAAAATAAAAAATCTTCCAGTTTTCTAATAATTAAAAACAAAGTATTCTTGGATCAAATTAAGCATGCAATGAAGTAGCTGTATTAAGAATTAATCATTTTAATAAATTCTGTTTACATTTCTTAAAATAATATTTGAAGAAACTTCAAAGAAATGAAAAAAAAAAAAGTAGTTCTTTAAATGTGTAAATGTTTTGACATGTAAATGTTTTGATAAATACACAGTTTTTTAATCTAAACAGTTTTTCAGTGCCACATGAATTAAGAAAATATTTCAGTTACAGAAGTTTTGTCCATGTCTATTCACAAACTCCAACAATTACCAAGTCAAATATGTAAACAGTAAAGCAAGATTTATATAAAGGGCAGTTGCCTCTCATCCTCATCTTGTATGAAACACAGACTGATTAAAATCTTTACTACAGTAACTTGGGCCACATTCTGCATAAATGTTAGATAAATAAAAATATTCTTCTTTTTTTTTTTTTTTCTTTTAATTGTGCATTCATTACACATATAATAATCAGCTGGAATAAAACAAGTAAATGAATTGTTTTTTTGTTTTTTTTTTTTTTTGTTTTGTCTTTTTTTTGTATTTAAAAACACTTTCTATTTTAACAGGTATAACTTCAACTTTTTTTTTAAGGTGTAAAGTTAATAACAGTAATTATGTGCTCTGTTATCAGCATTTTTTTTTAATTTTCATCCAGAATTATTTACATATTAATATAAAAATGGCATTTAACTTACTGTGAGACAGCTGAACAGTGTCACTAGCGTAATTTATAACGAGTAATTAACAGCATTGAATTGCTATAATGTTCTTTGCACTGTTTACTGCATGAAAGTTATTAACATATTAAATTCATCAACAGCAAATTCCTTATTCAAAGTAATAGTAAGCATGTATATTTAATTTAATGTTAACCCACTTTCTGACAAACTGAAACTAGATTGAAAACTTCTTAATGACAGTATAATACTTTTGTGCATCTTCTTGAGGATTCAAATGGTTCTCTGAAACAAAACCTATATCTACAAGAATGTCTTTAATATACCAACTGAACTTTACCCTAAGGATAACACCCTTCCCTTGAACCAAAGATTTCAAAGGACTTCTTTTTATAATGCAACTTACTTCATTTCATCTTCTTAGTTACTAGTGGAAAGCAAGGATATTATTGATATGAATTTCAACAGCCTGTAGCTGTCATAGTTCTTAATATTTGTTTGGTTAATGTCATATTGAAAAAGTGCTATAGGTTATTATCTCCCCACTACATAAATGGCTCTTGACACCATTTAACATCAGTCACTACAGAGCATGCATTACCCTTCTTCATCATTGTCAGGAAAGGGCAATGACAGCATTTAGTGTTCAACAAAGTTACCAAGTCTTCCATCATCACCAAACTTAGAAGACTATATTTTATTACATTTCTTATTACAAATACTATAAATATGCTCTTCTGGTGTGTGATCATTCTGCTAGCAAAAAGCATCAAACTAATTAACAATAGCATATGCAAATTATGTTGTTCATTTTAAAGAATTTTGCATAATGCCTCTATGATTACTAAAGCAATTACAATACCAGTTGTGTGTCATTATTAATCTTTTTAATAACTTCTGTATACTAAATTTAGTTCATTTTAAAAGTTCTAAATCAAAATATGCCTTCACATTATATCAATCAAGACTTCTTATTGCTTTGTTTCTCCTTTTTATACTTTTTAATTATATATTGTTGAATAGTCCCAGCCACTTAAGTTTTAAAAAATTCTTCATTATTTTGCACACTTTAAAACAAACATTTATATGAATTGCAGTTTAGCACGAAAAAATAGCTAAAGAACAAGTTTACCTCTTTTTAAGGAACAAGTTACCTCTTTATTATTCTATCTGTGGAGATCATTTGCATTATGAATTTCCATACAGTGTCTATTTATAAGGGACGGAATAGGGGCAGCTTAAACAAAAAGAAAAAAAAAAATAAAATAAAAAAGCTTTGTAAATGCCACATTCTGTCTCATACTCGCAGTTTGATGCACAGGTAGCACTGTAATGAATTCAAACCAATGTTTTCTGCTCAGTGACCCCAGAGATAAAAGTTTGGGTCTATAGTTATAGAGGCGAGTACACCCCAGTGCTGTATCTGAAAGCCTGGTTTCTGCAAGACAAAATACATGTTCCCAGAACCATGCAGAAGGATATCAGGAGCAGGGCTTTCAGCTGCTTGCAAAATCTGCTCTGTGTGCTGTGTATTAATGAGGCTATACTCCTAACGTACTGGTGTTTTAGCTTAGTGGTGTATAAAATACAAAATAAATGCTATCTTCAGAATAGGCAGACAGAGCACCGCCTCCTGCTTTTTCTCTTGTCCCCCTTTCATGTAACCTATGGCCTCTTCCCAAGGTGAGAAGGAACACCTGAAGATATTGCATTGAAATGTGCTCCATGTGTGCAAAGGGTAAATCCTTTTACACTTGGCTTTGAAAAGGCATAATTATTTTTAAGTTTATTGCCTAAAGGCAATTGGCTCTGGGGCTCTGCAACAGAGAGGGACTTCTCGGCTTGCAAGGGGTTTTCCTGTATCAAGGCCACTTGCAGCAGCTGAGGGAGCCACCAGGACCTGGCTTCCCTCATGAGAACAGCTGCTGAGCCTTGGGCAGAGATAGGATTGTCTGTTCCCCTTGTGTACAAAGGCAGCCCTAACGAGCACAAATGACCAGGAATGAGGCAAACAGGATGGGCAACAGGGTGTGAGGCATCAGACAGGGCAGTTTTCATGGCAGTATGCACAGGGAAGGTGATGAAGCTTGGACAGCTTGACCGGGGAGTGATGGTACCCACCCAGCAGAAGGCCATGACCTCATGGAGCTCAGCACCCACCACAGCCAATGAAGCCTCCCAGACAGAGCCCCAGGGGGGAAAATGCTGCCACCCAGGTGTCAGGCTGCCAGGTGTCCCCTACACTTATGCCAGTACAGGATGGCATTAGAGAGTACAGCCCAGGTTAGAGGTGTGCCCAGGTTGAACTGATTCACCTGGTGGCAGAGCTTTGGGAGGACATGGGCAGGCTGAGGAGCATCAGGGATTCAAAAAAAATGAGAATGACTGTGTCAACTGTTAAGTTTTTCTTTTTTTCTTTTCCTTTTTAAATGGCTAGTTGGAAGGTAAACAAAACCTCTGATCATTTTTCAAGCAACAGAAATATGCAGTCTGAACATGAGAATGTGATGTGAATGTGGGTACATTCATGCCTGTACCTCACATTACCTCTGTCTCCTTTTGCACTTATTAATAAAGTTTGTCCTTGTCTAAACTAACACATCTATGGGCAGCCTTTCAGCTTTGTGAAAAAAAATAAAAAATAAAAAAAAAATTGGTGAATTTTTGATTGCCAAGAATTTTGACTAACTCTGCTTTAAAGGAACTTATTCCGTTTTTGCCTATGAACTGCAAACCTCTCTAGAATCCACCTGAATAACATGGTACAATGGTGCAGTGGCAGTTCTAAGCCTAAAAAAGTGTGAATGGCATTTTGGGTGTGGTGTTGAGAGGAAGGAGAGGAGGACATGGTGATGGTGGTGCCCCTTCTCCTGCCTGCACAGGCAGCCTGGCCCAGCATGTTGCTGCTGTCCGTGTTTCATGGTGACACACGGGACCACTGCTTGTTAAGGAATTCACTTGGGATCAATGCTACCTCACCTGATGAATGAAATGAAAGTCATGTATTACATGACTTTCTTCCATTTGCAGAAAAGTTGATCATTGTTCACTTACAAGAAAAAGGATTTATATTTCTATATCTCCTGATCTGAATGCTTTCACTGGGGAATGCATGTCTAAGAAGTTTCTGAGTTCAGACCAAACATTTCTGTTTCATCCATACTCTTACCAGATTTTTTTAATCCCTATTCCACTTTCCATCACATCTTCCACTTTCTACATTGTTTAGAGAGGAAAAAATTTGTTTTTCCAATGTTAGTTATTTCCAAAGTCAAAGGACTTCATGTAGCAATAAGAACTGGACATTTACAACAATTTCTTACATTTTTAAATAAGGAGAAAGGAGGTATGCTACCATTTCTAGCAGTTTCTTTTCAACATAGTTTTTTCTTTTCTTCATTTTCACCATCTCATCTTCATAACCAAAGCTAAACCCTTCAGATTACCTATTACCTTTTACTGTTTCAGACTTTATATACAGGAAACCAAATGTCAGAGATGTCATTATCCCTTCCCAGACTGGTTCCTACCACAAAATCAACAAAAATGCAAGAAATGCTATGCTTCAAACTTTTCAGATGGTGGTAAATTATCACTGGGGAAAAAAAAAAAAAAAAAAAAAAAGTGTAAAAGATGTCAGCCATCTGTTGTTTAAACCAACCAAAATGTATTTATTGTAATTCTTTCATAAGGATTGTGCCTTTACAAGCAAACACTTATACATTCTTTGGCAGCAGAATGCCATCTTTAATTGTAATGGGATGAGGAAACATTCTTTCCTTTCCCTGATGATACAGTATTTGGAAAAATAATAATTTTTATCAGCAAAAACAGAAATGTTCTAAATGAAGAATCCAGCTAACAAATGCATTATACTTGCTTGCATAGCTGACAAGTTGTTGTAACATTACAAATCAGTCAGATGATGAATTATAAACAGAAGTCTGCAATACATTCCTTCTTACTGACTCATTCAGTTAATTTCACCAAACATGATGCTGTCAGAGATTAAAGGCAAAAGATGACAGAAAAATTAGAATGAAATGTGAAAAAGACATGAAAGAAAGGCTAAGAAATGCAGTTATTTTTATTGAGTTTCAGTCCTTCAAAGACCTTTATGTGTATGTCACCTCCAATTTGGAGAAGAAAAAAAAAAAAAAAAGTATTGAGGGATTTATTTATTAAGGTCTCCGCAAAACTTCCAAAGCAAGTTTATCAGCAAAATGATGGAAAGTTTATTCACACACAGATCTGACTGATGGCAACCTTAAGTATGTTTTCAGGCAAAATAAATAAATTAATAAAATAATTTAAATAAGTTTCAGGATAAACATGTTCATTGTAAACTTATCTGAGTACATCACAAGGATTTTATCGTAGTTCTAAAGTTAGAAAATTCAGTTCTAATTCTACTGAAAAGGAAGCTAACATTGAAATATGGAAAAGCAGGATGTATAAAAAATTTTCATAGAAAAAAACATGAAATTCTTTTGATATACATATTACACAACAGTGGCAATTACATTATTAATATTAATAATGACATCATCTTGATTATTGTGTGGTAGTGACTGTGGTGTATGATTATATTTATTTTATTCTTTAAATTACTATTTTCCTCCTTCATTTGGTATCGGTAAAGGAAATTAAGATATATATATATATTTTTATATTTCATTCTCCCTCTCTTTTTTTTTTTTTTTTTTTTTTCCCTCTGGACAAGGATTCTTTTTGCTTATAAACAAGTGCGAAAAAGTTGTGTGTCATGTTTTTAAAAACATTTGGAAACAAGACAAATTCTGACTCTGGTAGCTTCATCTCTTACAGTAATCATTTTCAGATTAATTTGAGCTTGTATTGTGCTTGTATTATAAAAATTCTGGCTCCAATGAAGGAAGGAGTATTGCTACTGATGTAATTTGAACCAGAATGTCACCCATAAAGTAATTTCCTTCTTAACGGAAAAAAAATTTTAAATATCACAAGCCTAGTTGAAGAGCTAGAACCAGGAGCTGTGGTAAAGGATAAGTTCTGATGTTTTTATCACCATTTTGGGTCCCTTCTTTAAAGGAAGTAAGACAGGACACTCTCCAAAGTCATACCAATATCAAGCTTTTGCAACACCACAGTAATAAGTGCACTTTATAGGTTACATGATATCAAATATTAAAACAAACAAACAAACAAAAATTATTACAATCTTAATACATACAAGTACCTTTTAATTATTATGATGCTGCCATCACCATAATTAGTTAACACATAGAATAAATTATAGTTAGGATCTTTCTGGATGTAAAAACAAATACGTATCTAGGAACAAAAAGCTTCTGTTTCTTCTTGCTGTAAAGGTACTATTATGACTACTAGACTCTTTGCCTTTGTGTATGTAAGTAGATTTTTTCATCCTCATCATTGGGTGGGGCAAGAGTATTCTGGGCAGTAAGCTGTCTGGGTTTATCAGGAGGGCTTTACACTAGATGTGGTGGGGAAAGGGGATGATGCACCTCTGAGTGAAGTAAGCATACTTGAGAACACTATCACTCTAAGTAATGGCAGTGAAATACTTGTGAACTGTCCCAGTGCAATCATAAAAGTGTTCTAGAAACAGCATGACAGATTGCCCAGCTGAAATGCTTCCACACCAACGCATGCAGCATGAGAAACAATAAAGAGAAATTGGAAACCATGGTGCAATTAGACAATTATGTTCTGTTTGCTATCACAGAAATGTGGTGGGATGGATCACATAACTGGAACGTTGGAATAGAGGGCTACAAACTATTCAGAAGGAATAGACAAGGAAGGAAGGGGGTGGGCGTGGGGAGAGGGTGTTGTCCTCTACATTAGGGAATGAATTGATTGTGATTGGCCTTTGAGAAATAGCATGAACAGGTTGAGGGCTTTGGGGTGAGAGTTAAAGACTGTACCAATAAACAGCAGTTTGTGGTTGGGGTTTACTACAAGCCACCGGATAAAGGGGAGCCTGTAGATGAGGCATTCTTGCTTCAACTACAAGAAGTGTCGTGCTCACACACTCTCATCCTGATGGGAGATTTCAACCACCTGTCTGCTGTGAAAACTACACAGCAGTCTGCAAGCAATCCAGAAGATTACTAGAGTGCACTGAGGATAACTTCTTGGTCCAGTGAGAGTGAGAGTGATGGAACTGTTAGATAAACTTTCCTTCACTTATCTCCCCACACATTCTTATTGCATTTCCAGATTATTTTTTTTCAATGGATAAGTCTCAGGTTATACATGTAAACAATATTTTTTTTCATATAATACATAATATTATACAAAAATAAAGTGTAAACAAAAATATAAATTCTGACAAAGCAAGAATCATTTAGTAAACTGGACTAGAAAGTGATTATATATATATGAAATTTTTATTTGTATGTACATATATTTATGTATATTATATGTCTCAAAACCCTGTGAAAAGATACAATGACTATTTTTTAGTTTAAAACTGGCTAGGTAGGTATGGATGAAGAAGAATGCAACTTTTTAATGGTATTTTCTCTACCAATTAACATCTAAGGAGTTAATTTCATGAGTGTCTGCAACGAGATTTGACAATGATTGGGTGAATATTCATTCCTAAGGAAAAATGTGTCTGAAATCTTTCCCACACATATTATTGTATTTATGATGTTTGTACTGTTAGCAAGGAGAAGGTAAAAGTATAATGCATCCTGATTAAGTTATTCAGGTCATAAAAATGTTTTTCCAGACTCAGCACAGCATGGTAAGCTTCCCACTTGACACCAGTGACATAGTTAAACCATGCAGTCCCACAAGCTCTGCAGAGTCGTTTGTTTGTTGTTGTTTTCCACAATAGCAAGGTCATCTTCATACATTTAAAATACTTATACTAATAATACTAATACTAATACTAATAATTGGAAAGGACTTGTGGCAAAGAGCACCACCATTTTGTGCTTCATGATCTACTCTGGGATTTGTTCTGTAAGACATGCAAGACTTCTTATATTGTACTTTGTTTGTGTTTATAGCTGATACAATTATAGAAAGGTTTGGGTTGGAAGGGACCTTAAAAATCATCTAATTCTAACCTCCCTGCCAGGGGCAGGGACACCTCCCACTAGACCAGGTTGCTCAAAGCCCCATCCAACGTGGCCTAGAACGCTTCCAGGGATGAGGCATTCACAGTTTCTCTGGGCAACCTGTTCCAGTGCCTCACCACCCTCTGACTAAGAACTTCTTAAAGTCTAATATAAATCTACCCTTTTTCAGTTTAAAGCCATTCCCCTGTGTCCTATCACTACACTCCCTGACAAAGAGTCTCTTCTGTTTTCCTGTAGACTCCCTTTAGGTAGTAGAAAGTTGCGATAAGGTCACCATGAAGTCTTTTATTCTCCAGGCTGTATAACCCCAAATCCCTCAGTTTGTCTTCATAGGAGAGGTGCTCCAGCCCCTTAAATCATCTTTGTGGACCTCCTCTGGACTCGTTCTAATAGGGTCATGTCCTTCTTGTGCTGATGGGCCCAGAGCTGAATGCAGTGCTCCAGGTGGGGTCTCATGAGAGCAGAGCAGAGGGGCAAAATCACTTCCCTCAACCTACTGGCCATGATCCTTTTGATGCAGCCCCAGATAAGGTAGGCTTTCTGGGCTGCAAGTGCACATTACCAGCTCATGTTGAGCTTCTTATCGACCCACACTCCCAGGTCCTTCTCCCCAGGACTGCTTTCAATCCATTCTCTGCCCAGGCTATATTTGTGCTAGGGATTGCCTTGACCCAGGTGCAGGACCTTGCACTTGGCCTTGTTGAACTTCAAGAGCTTCATACAGGCCAACCTCTAAAGCCTGTCAAGGTCCGTCTATATAGCAAACCTTCCTTCCAGCATGTTGACCATACCACAAAGCTTTGTGTCTTTGAGAAACTTGCTGAAGGTTCACTCAATTCCACTGTCCATGTCACAGACACATGTTAAACAGTGCCAGTCCCAATACTGACTCCTGGAGAATACCATTAGTCACTGATCTCCACCTGGACATCGAGCTGTTGATCACAATTCTTTCAGTGTGACCATCCAGCCAATTCATTACCCACTGAGTGGTCGATCCATCAAATACATGTCTCTCCAATCTGGGACAGTGGCAAATACTTTACACAAATCCAAATTTCTGTTGCTCTTCCCCTATCCACCAATGCTGTAACTCCAACAGACAAGTCCAACAGATTTGTCAGGCATGATCTGCCCTTACTGAAGCCGTGTTTGCTGTCCTCAGTCACCTCCTTGTTTTCCATGATCCTTAGCATAGTTTCCAGGAGGATCTGCCGCATGTTCTTGCCAGGCACAGAGGTGAGACTTATTAGTGTTATTTATTTATTTATTTATTTTAGATCAATTTAAGCCTTCCTATCACTCCCTTTATTGTCCTTAAACAGAATATTTTTCAATGTGAAATCCATCAAAATATATTAATATTTGAAAGAAAAGGTGATTAAAGGCACTTTTATGGTCAATGCACTGTCAAATGAATAGAAGAATACTCACAGAAGCAATGGTGTTTATTTAATTCTCATTTGTTTCCATAGTAACTATAAATAGTTAATTGTGGTATTCTCACAAATGCTTTTCCTTTCTGATTCTGGATAAAGACACTGGTCATTTTATAAAGGGCATGATTCTGTGCAGGAAATATCAACAAATCTTCATGTTGTTCAAAAGACGACTAGGGTAATCATAATGTAAATAACATTTTGATGACTGGAGGTCATGGCTATCCACAGGAATGGATTTTATTGTCCATTCTGATTAATATCTTAATTTTTGCTGTGGAAGATGGAAAGATTCTCACATGAATTGTGTTTACTACTGATATGTGAAACAGGAAAGACAATAAATATCAGTAGCATAAATACATAGAAGTAATACAATTTATTGTATTTATTATTTTTTAAGTTTTCATATTTATATGGAGTTTAGAAGTTTGGCCTAAAGTTATTTAGTTGAGAAAAATGTGAAGAAATATATTTTCAGCAAAATAACACATTATCATTCAAAATCATGAGGTAAAATCTACTAACATTATAGAATTTATTCCAGATACCTTAATGATGGACAGCTGGTAAAGTGTATCATGTAATACGGTTGCACAGAAGGCTAACAAAGCTTTATTATGACCCTGACAGGCATGATATTTCTCAGAATGGAGCAGTGCAGCATTTGCATTCAGTTTAGGACAGTGCTGTGCAGATGCACAGGAAATATTGATCCTGTGGTGTTTTGATAGGTAATCCATAGAAATATTTGTAGTTTTGAATGTTTCTTAACAGAAATGTTTTGCTTTCTTAAAATAATAATAATAATAATAATAATAATAATAATAATAATAATAATAATACCTAGGATCACTATATTTTCAGTTGCAACATAGCTTTTAATTATGATTTACTTTACTGACAGCAATTGATATTTTCAAAATAGATCCCACGGAATATATTTTCGACCTCTACAGTGTTACAAATCTCTTATTTGTCTATGGAAAGGGTTACTTTTTAGCACAATTCAGAACTTGAAGCATAGAAGTGTAACTTGACAAAAGTTACAGATGAGCTGGAAGGCTGTGCAGACCCTAGAAATTCCATTAGGTTTGCCTCTGCTCTGCAGAGCCTGTGAACCATGAACTAAAATTTTGTTTGCAATTATTTGAGCTGTTCAGGGCTCTACATAGTTTTTATATGTAAGAACAAAAGAAAATTGTTAATACTGTTTGAGGTTTATGATCTTTTATAACCTGGCTTTCATAGAAGATCTCAACAGGTGCAAGCAGAACACTGATAAAAAATCAAACAGAAACTGAGTACAGTGCTTTCAGCAGGAATTCAGTTTCACATAGCTCTCCAAAATGTAGAAAAAGCAGCAAATAACTTTTCTAAATATTTGCCAAAAGTCATAGGGAAGAAAGGGAAAATATCACCAATTTTATAGTATTGAAACAAATTCTAGTCATTTCTTTATGAGCAGAATAGAAGAAATACTGCTCAACTACCAAATATCACTGATCCCTTAGATGTGCAGCAGTTCCTCTCATCTGTGTGAAAAGGAGAGGTTATTTCAAAATAACAAGATGTCAGTAATATTGAAGCAATATGAACTGCTGAACAACTAGAGTATTGCTCTTTAAGGACCAGTTTGGAATGGTATAGAATGGGACAACATGCGGCTGGCTTCTCTAACCAGTAGGGTCTTCTTGGATGTGTATGACAAGAAACAATGTAGTAATAGGAAAGCACCATCCTATCACTGTAATTCCTGATGGCTCTTGTCCTGGGTTTTGTTTATTTGTGTGTCCATAATGAATCCAAAGAAAAATAAGGGAGATAATTCTCCTACTCGGTTGTCAAAAAACTCAGTTAAGGTTCCAAAGAGGGAGAACTTATAGGGTACAAATCAGTAACAAGAACTAATCATTAGCCTTTGTCCATCCCTCAAAGACACACATGCAGCAGAGTGAGAAGTGAGAAGTAGGGATAAGTATATCACAGAGGAAAATATGTTCTCTAGATTCTCAGTCACAAGAAGGAAACCACAAAATGATGCTGAGGAAAATGAGGAAAAGTTCAGTCTAACCCTCTGGAGAATAGGTAATCACTGCAGTAGAAGCCAAGAACATTTATTTTTTACTTTTTTTTTTTTTTTCCCCTGAAAATAACAACTGTAAGATCATGTTCAAAACCTCTTGCATCAGAACAAAAACAATTCATCCGACGACTCAAACTTTAATTTAACAAGTCTCATAGCATAAATCACCAAAATTCTGTGAAGGTAAAAACTCTGCTCTATCCCTGCTGTGACTAACAATTATGTATAGCATCCCTATCCTATATAGAGATATACACATATCTCTGTATATATATATACCTCTATATAGAGATATATATATATATTTATCTATCATATATATAGATATACAGAGAGATACTATATGTATATATATAGTATATATATACTATATGTATATATATAGTATATACATATAGTATCTCTCTGCTGCTTGGGCACCAGAACATGGTTAGTAAAAATATTGTTAAAGAAATTCTGAGAAAATCTGCTTCCTATTTGGCTTGTTTACTCACTTGGAGAAGGTGGAATGATTTCCTCTCAGGCTGAGTATAAATTGAAGTTTTCTAGATATCCAAAAGATGTTTCAAAACATAATTTTACATAATTTCAAACCATAGTTGGACTCCCATCTGCAGTTTAAGACTTTTGCTCTTCAAACTTATTCAGGACAGACTGCAATGTCTACCTGAGGAAGTTTAGAGTATTTTATGCATTTAATGACTGAGATTCAGCTAAACCTTGTGATTCTAATCTTAATATTTCCCAAGTGAAAATTGTTTCTAGTAAGTAATGATTTATAACCACTTGATATTTTTTCTAATTAATTAGGAAAATTTTGATAAATAATACAAGTATTAATTATATCTAGCATGAAATCTTTGTCTGTTCAGTTAGTGAATGGCTTTATTCTTGAGATAACATGCATAACAGCAGTTTGTTTTTTTCAATGTGTTAAATTATATATACATATAAATATACATGTATATATGAATTCTTATTATAGTATTGTTTGAAACTTGTTTAAAAGTATAACCCAATAATATCTACCTAAAAATATTACAGAATTTCAAAAATACCATCACCTGTCCCAGCAAAGTGGTTGGAGGTCACAGGGCATAAACATATGAACCTAAGGTCATAAAGTGATTTTCTGTCTCTGAATAGTCTTTGTTTTTATAAAGATGAGAGTAACAAGTAGGTGTAAGACCATTAGTGCTATCCACAATATTAATAAGAACTTATTGAACAAGAACATATTGGAATACACAGTTCTGATTTCAAGAGTGTGAAAGTGATGTCAGCAGCTTGAAAATTATTTAGAAAAGAGCTCAAAGGATAATGTAAGGTTGGAAAACTTGATCTGGGAAACTACAGGCCAGTCAGTCTCACCTCTGTCCCTGGAAAGGTGTTGGAGCAGCTTGTTCTGGATGCCATCTCCAGGCAATTGGAAAAGAAGGTTGTGACGAGTAGTCAGCATGGATTCATCAAGGGGAAGTCATGCTCGACCAACCTCGTTGCCTTCTATGATGGCATCACCAGCTGGGTAGATGAGGGGAGAGCAGTGGATGTAATCTACCTTGACTTTAGCAAGGCTTTCGATACTGTCTCCCATGACATCCTACTAGCAAAGCTGAGAAAGTGTGGGATAGATGAGTGGACGGCAAGGTGGGTTGAGAACTGGCTGGCTGGCTGAGCTCAGAGGGTGATGATCAGAGGAGCAGAGTCTGGCTGGAGGCCTGTGACTAGCGGTGTTCCCCAGGGGTCGGTGCTGGGTCCAGTCTTGTTCAACATCTTCATCGACAACCTTGGAGAGGGAATAGTGTCTGCCCTCAGCAAGTACATTGATGCCACAAAGCTGGGAGGAGTGTCTGACATGCCAGAAGGCTGTGCTGCCATTCAGTGAGACCTGGACAGGCTGGAGAGATGGGTAGGAAGAAACCAAATGAGGTTTAATAAGAGAAAGTGTAGTGTCCTGCACCTGGGAAGGAACAACTGCACATATCAGTACAGGCCTGAGGGTAACCTACTGGAGAGGAGCTCTGAAGAGAAGGACCTGGGGGTCAACCTGGACGACAGGTTGACCATGAGCCAGCAGTGTGCCCTCGTGGCCAAGAGGGCCAATGGGATCCTGGCATGCATTAAAAGGAGTGTGGCCAGCAGGTCAAGGGAGGTGATCCTTCCCCTCTATTCCGCCCTGGTCAGACCTCACCTAGAGTACTATGTCCAGTTCTGGGCTCCCTGGTACAAAAAAGACGGGAATCTGGAAAGAGTCCAGCGAAGGGCCACAAAGATGATACAGGGCCTGGAGCATCTTCCTTATAAGGAAAGGCTGAGAGACCTGGGTCTGTTCAGCCTGGAGAAAAGACTGAGAGAAGATCTCATCAATGTGTATAAATACCTGAGATGTGGGAGACAGAGGGATTTGGCCAACCTCTTTTCAGTGGTCTGTCGGGACAGGACAAGGGGTAATGGATGGAGCACAGGAAGTTCAGCACCAACATGCAAAAGAACTTCTTCACGGTGAGGGTGATGGAGCACTGGAACAGGCTGCCGAGGGAGGTTGTAGAGTTTCCTTCTCTGGAGATATTTAAGGCCCGTCTGGATGCCTACCTGGGCAGGGTGCTCTGAGGAACCTGCTTTGGCAGGGGGGTTGGACCCAATGATCTTTCGAGGTCCCTTCCAACCTCTTCAATTCTGTGATTCTGTGATTCTATGAATTGTTTGTAGTCTGCAGCTGCTCATGTGAATAAAGTTTTTGGTAGTAGAAGTCTCTTTAATGTTATAGATAATGGGAGAATGTGAACCAGTGGATGGAGTTAGAACCTTAATAAAATCAGAGTTTAAAATTAGGTATATTCCCTCAGCAGTAAAATGTTATTAAACTGTGTAACAGTTTGCTGAGGGTTGTGGTGCTCTTACCATAATTTAAAGTCTTTAAGTTAAGATTAACTGTCTTTTTGAAAGATACATTCAAATTCCACCAGAATTGTGGGTTCAGTGAAGGAGTTAGTGGTTGAAACATTCAGGATTATTTTGCTGGAAGTAAAATTTGGATGCTAATAATGTTTCCCTATGGATAAAACAATGTGAAATTTCTGAAGCTTATATTCTTTTATTATTATAATTTATTTTTTTTTTTTCTCATACTGGATATTATCTTCCTTTAGAATTGATCTTTTTAGAAGCCAGTGGCACTACATGTCCAATACCAATAGCAGATTCTGATTCTCAGGAGTGCTGCTTTCTGACTTCATTGTACTTTAGTACTAGTAAACAAAATAACATTAAAATTTGTCCTCACATGTACTATGACTGACAGAAAATTTTATTATCCCTAGTGGTAATTTATTATTTGCCCACTTATGTTACTATCTGTCATGCCTTTTTGCATGGTAATGTTTGACACTGAGAAGCCCTTGGAGACTTTTTTGACCTTGAGTGCACAGGGTTACTGAAGCCTCTGAACCACCTTTTTTACAGGAAGACTTTGCTTTCCTCCAGACTTTAGTTCTACAAGAGCTGGATAGTTACACCTTTTGTGATGCACTTAAAATGGACACAAACCTGACTTTCAGGATAGTGACTCACCTGTAGATCGCTGTATTTCTTCACAGATGTGTGAACAGTACAGTGCCTATATAGTAAGCTTTTTATGCCAGCACACACACAAACTGGTTCTTATGTGTAAACAAGCCCAAACAAAAGAGGGTTCTGACATATTTGGAGAGATTTGTAGCTGTTATTCATTCTCAGAAAAGGTCATTTTTCCATGTTAAGTTTGCCTAGGCAATTGATTGCATATGTATAATTCTCCAGAATAATTATTCAATATCATACAAGTGCGTTATGTCCAACACGTCTTAGACACAACTCAAACATGTAGGGTTAATCCTCAAATGTTCAGTGACCAAATCTGAACAAATGGCCAGAACTCTTTATCTCCATCCCGACAAAGAATGGGAAACTAGATATAAGACAAGCTTATGTCCTGGAGATACAATTTATCCTTTTCTGGGTTTCTATTTTATTTTACTCTAGAATGTTCTTCTTGTCGCTGACTAAAATAAGTCCACAACACAGAGTTGATGTTAAAATCTCCAAAAATTGTTAAGTGGTGCACAACTTCACATATACAATAGTGATGATTCTATGGATGGTTCACTTTCATCAGTTGAACGGGAGCATATTCTGTAGTATAATATTTAAAACAGATTACTAACATAGGTTAGGTTAAAATATATCCAAAAAACTCACTTAATTGATTAAAAATTTCCATTGAGCAAATAGGGTGTTCCTTGTTTGTGGTAAACAAGATGGTATTACAAATACTTACCTTCCACTAAAATAAGAAAATTAGAGTGCAGCTTGCACTCATTTTATTGTGACTATTTCCAGAACAGTAACTAGCAAACTGCAATCATGGTTTTGAAATAGCTTATATAGTTGTTTTGTTTTGTTTTGTTTTGTTTTGTTGTTTTGTTTCTAAAAGAACACTCTGCACAAATCTTATTAGCTTGTTTCTCTGTTTTATGCTTGCGTTATCTAAAACATGTGGTATTCAAACCAAATTATAACTCATATTGTAAGTATACAATATATTAATATGTACAGATGTTATTTTTTCTTAATGTAAATAATTGTTTTAATTTTATTTTTATTGTTTTCTTATTTTATTTTACAAAAGTGAGTATTCAAATTGTTACATAAAGAGCTGATCTTATTAAATATTAGTTGTGAAAACAACACACTTCAATAGTAATCCCCATAGATCTCGACATTATTACATAACTGTATAAAATTATATGATCTAATACTTAAATATTATCTAAGCAAGTGCCTAAAAGGATCTATCCATCAAAGGTCTGGCTACAGTCACAACAGAAATTGCATTCCATAAAGTATGTTTGGATGTAAAATTTCTGCCTCTGTAAAAGTGGTAATGAAACAGCATATAGACTATAAGAAAACACACTTTTTGTCAATAGTGAAATAATTTGGTTCAGTAATGCAAGTGTGCAAATGCAGTGTGAAATCAAACCTTTACAAACACTGAAACTATGATAGAAAATAAAATAAATAATAATAATATAAAGTGATTGTGCTACCAAGCAATGTAAGCTATACCCTACACGTTTTCGAGCCCACCAACAAAGACTATGGCTAACCTTCAATTCCCCTTTCACCTCCTCCGGAAGAAGTTTAGATATAATTTCATACCTGTCATAAAATCTGCATGTAAAGCAAATTTTACATGCAAAATTTTTTTGCATGTAAACAAATTTCTCATCCACATCCCAGTACAGCAGCCAAACCCTGGCACATTACCTCTGTGGGAGGGAGCATCAGGAAGGAATAGGGGTGCGTTTTCCCTCAGGAAATCCCATCTGCCTCTTCACTTTCCTTTTTGTCATATTGTAGGATAAAATATGGAACAGAAAAATATTTTGTGAGTTTTTTACTTCAATAAAAAACTTACAAATGAAATGGCTTCCAGGCCTTTCAGGTACACAGATTTTCTCCATTTTTTCATCAATTTGAAATATAAATGTTTCTCGACATGTTTACAATAGTTTTTGTTTGTGTGTGTCTGTGTATGCGTTTATTTATTTATTTCCCCACCCAAATAAGACACTGTTTATTCCATGTGTTGTATGTGCTGATAGTAAAAATGAATATTAATCTTTTGTAGTTAAGTATTAGGTAGCAGAGAAAAATAATACAAAAATTAATGAGAGAATTCGCTCCATCTCTTATTCTACTTCCCTGCTCACCAAATTTGACAAGATTTAATTTCCTGTCTTTCACTATCTAGAAGTTAAACATCTCAAATTGCTATATACATACGGGCAAGAGAGAGACATCACCCAAAGGTGATTATCCCATCTTAGACATGAGCCTAGATAAAGGTAAGTTCACCTCAGTGAACAAAGATATTACATATGATAACAGAGAGGATTTAGATATTTTTGAACTGGACACCCCATTTTTAAATGACTAGTATTAGATACTCTAAATACCACACTCAGAAAACCTAATGCTCTCTTGCCCTCGTATTCCACAGTGCCTTAAGAAGAAGAGTAAGGCCACCACCTCTACTATATTGCAGTATCATGTGCCTCTGGCTGAACAAAATTACTCTTGGTCAAGTAGGACTGTTATTGAAGTTGGCAGTATTTCTCACTTACCCCAGCTACTAGGTCTTGCTAACGTGTGTATCCATGCAATATTTCCTTTGTCTGTTACTGGCATTCCATGTTTTTCAGGCATGCTGTATTGCTTGTTGTCACACCCCAGTATGTTCTCTGTCTTAACTCCAGCTTTTTTCACTGCACAGTTTTACATTTACATTCACTTTTGTCTCCAGAGTGCTACAAGAGCTGATTTGTTGATTCAGATGCCAGTGTGGGTAGCAGAGCACTGTAAGAATCTACAGCAAAATAATGGATCAAAATTTGAAAAGAACATATTTCAATCTGGATTTGGGATAACGAAGGCTGTTCTGTTTTATAAAATTGTTTATTAAACTGGGACTGAAATGATTAGAAGTATTGCTTTTTCAGCTTAGAGGCTTTCTCATTAACTTATTTTTTTTAAGTGTAATAGTGGGATTTCCAGCAGAGAGAAGCAGTTGAGAAAAACATTTTGCTACAGTTAGTTAATTCTTCCCTACATGTGCTATATTCAATGTATCCATTTTAAAACCAAATGAGGCAGCTCTGTGTTCTTTAGAATCTACCGTAACCCCTAGCTGTGCCAATTTTAGACTGTACTCATCTCTGTGGGAATATGATTTTCTAATCTTTATTATAAGTTAAAATTAAAATAATAAAAATGGAATTTTGCCTAATAGCAGAAAATACACAGGTTGTTGAAGGATCTCTATAGTGCTTCAACTCAGCTCCTAAAGCTAAGCAGCATATTTTTTTAGAAGTAGGTGAAGTATTAAAACAAAACAAAAAAATGCTTGTGAAACAGTTTCAGAACATAATTTGGTATACAGCTGCGATGTATTGCACATTACCGAATGTGATTCACTCCAATAATCTGTTCTAATACAAAGGTTGAAAATATGGTATAATAAACAAACAAACAGAATTCTTAAAATATAGCTTTGCCTCCTGCAAAGTGTCATCAGGTACAGGAATTTAGGCACTGAAAAGTGTAGGGAGATTTTCAGGCCTCCTATAGAGAATACTGCAACTTTGAAATGTCAGTCCATTTATTCAACCAGGAATGCCACAGCTTTACAAGTTGAGTAGTTATTTGTTTCAATTACTAGTCACATCCGTGCTTCCACACATGCTCCAAACTGTCCTTGTCATAGTAAGGTCAGGTCCTTCAGGATCCAGAGAAGATGTAGAAGTCACCTGAACAAGTGAAGAAATCTGTAATGTAGATATTTTCTTTTGACCTATTGATCTAAATGTCCTTTGGAGTTAACACAAGGGGAGTCTAAAATAGGTCAGATGAATTGTATCTTACAAGTTCTTATTTAATTCCACTGACAGCTAGTTTCAAGATAGGCTGTGTACATGTAGACTTTGCAATTGTTAAAAGAATAATATCCCATCCTAATTATTTCTTTGCTATAAAAGGAATTGAAATCCATATCCCATAGCTTGTGACAGTTTTGTGTTTTTATTTATTTATTTTTTTAATTGTTGTTGTTTCATGAGTCACAAGCATTATTAACTTAAAACCTTGGGGGTCCCTCTTTCCTCTCTCCCACATGCAAATTTTCAAGTAAACATCTGAGGAATATTTTTTTTCTTGTACCTGGAGGTTCTTTCAAGACAGCAAACCAAAACACTAGTCTAACCTAAGTATTAAGGAGACAAGGACAGAGATAAAAGAAGTCATTTGGAAATCAGTGGATTGAGTCATGGTCTCATTTCACTTCTAAATATTTTATAGTGTCTTTGTTTTTAAAGAGAAATCTGTTTTTTATTTGTTTTTTTTGTTAGTATGTTTATTAAAAAAAAAAAAAAAACATTTAATTTGGGGGTACTGGGAGGAAGCAAGTCATAGCATACCTTTAATATCTGAATCAGTATTAATATCTGAATAAGTAGTAATATCTGAATAGATACTATAGTAAACCTGATTCTATAATGTACTTTTGTCCCCAGTGTTTCCCAATGAGTATCTCTCAAGAGCTGCAAGTTTGGGATGTGGCTGAGAGCAAAAGTACAAACGGTTTCAAGAAAGGAGAAGCAAATACATGAAGGAGCTCCTCAACTACATGAGCCAGATGGAAGAGTTATGGAAGAGTTATTTCAGGAATTTTCTAAACTGATGGGACTTACAAATTGAAGTTATAGGTGGAGTTATACGCTCTACTCATTACTCATTCTGTCAAGGATGGGTCTGATTCAGTAGTTTTCACATAAAACATGGTTTTAGACTGTTTTTAAAATATCCTTTAAATCAATGAATCATTGGATCAAGAGGTGATGATGACTGGATCCACTGCAGAACTTGGACGAGATCTTAGATGTGGAGATGTGAACAGATTCACTCACATCTCTATTACACATAGTTACAAAGGGCAAGAAATGACAAAGGTTGAAGAAATTGTGAACTTAGTGCTGTTAATGAGATAAGATCAGGTGAGATTTAGATATATGTGCTTGCCTGAACATAGATATATGTGCTGGCCAGCAGAGTGCCCAGGTGGCCAAGAAGGCCAACAGCATCCTGGCTTCTGTCAGGAATAGTGTAGGCAGTAGGACCAGATTGTCCCCTTGTACTCTACTCCGGTGAGGCCACATATCAAGTACTGTGTTCAGTTTTGGGCCCCTCACTACAAGAACATCAAGGCCATGGAATGTGTCCAGAGAAGGGCTACGAAGCTGGTGAAGGGCCTGGAACACAAGTCCTTTGAGGAGCAGCTCAGGAACTGGGGTTGTTTAGTCTGGAGAAGAGGATACTCAGGGGAGACCTTATTGTTCTCTACAACTACCAGAAAGGAAGTTGTGGGGAGCTGGTGGTCTGCCTCTTCTCACAGGTAACTAGTGATAGGACTAGAGAGAATGGCCTCAAGTTGCTCCAGGGAAGGTTTAGTTGGAAATGAGGAGACATTTCTTCTCAGAAAGAGCAGTCAGGCATTGGAACAGGTTGCCTAGTGAGGTGGTGGAGTCACCATCCCTGGGGGTGTGTAAGGAAAAGTTGGACCTGGTGCTTAGGGCCATGGTTTAGGGGGTGACATTGGTAGTAGGGTGATGGTTGGACCAGATGGTCTTTTAGGTCTTTTCCAAACTTAGTGATTATATGATTCTATGACAATGTAAACTACAGAGATCTCTGAAATAGAAATTCTTGATATATAAGGCATCATCCATCATTTTGACACTAGCCTGGAAGATGCCCTGTCACTAGCATTGTTTCCACCCATTCACTACTGTCACTTTTCCAAATTCATCTGCCTTAGAGCTGGGAAACCTGTTGCTGATAGTAATTATTATTTCTGTCTTCTGAGCCACTGAGTCTTACAAAAACACAGTGTTTTTTGCTCTAGGATTTAAACAAGTCTTTTTCCTGCTATTTTGTGGTGTCTTCTCCCAGCGGTAGTTCTACGGAGACTTAACACAATCTGAAGTGATGAGATTACATTACTTATCTCACCATATAATTTATTTACATTTTCATTTTTTTTATGATTTTTTTATTTGTTTGTTTTTCCCCTTTACAACCTGAATTATTTAATTCTGTTTGAATTTTGTTTCTATTCTCTTCTTCCCTGTTTCCTAAGGTTAAAAGTGACTTACTATTTTTCTATTGTCTCCCACTTAGGAGGCTGAGAGTACTTGGTAAAAAAAAAAAAAAAAAAAAAAAAAAAAGGAAAGAGAAGGTAGTTTGGTTTCACTTAATAAATTTCATAAATTTAGAACCATCATCCCTATTCACTTCGATACTTGAGAGCTCATAAAGATGATGATCTGGGTGTGTTCAAATTCAGCTACTTATATGCAGTTTGTCTACACTGAGGTGCTGCTGTTGAGGTAATTTAAAGGAAGAGTAGGGCTGCTTTTCAGAAAGTACTGAAAAGATGCCCTGTAGGCAAAGAGAAAAAAAGTCAGATATCTAAACATGAAGGAACTCAAACTACCTAGTGCTTTTAAACAACTATTTTTACCATAATAGAACTGCTGCCTCATCCCAAATATATTTAGTACTTCCCTTTGTATCAAACAGCAGAAATCTAAAAATGTCTAGACACAATTCACAGGGTTTCCTAGATAAAGTGACTTAGTCATTTTCTGAGTGATTGTTATAAACCCACTCCCATTCCATACATTAGACAGTCAAAGACAGATCAGCAATACAGCTTAAATCTTCTGAATCCCAAACTGTTATTTGCCCAGCCTTAGATAATACTAACTATTAAAAAAAGTGAGATAACTGTAGTGCTAATGAGATTCAAAAGCCACTGTGTAACTGCCAAAACTTGGTGACCTTTTGTTCTGTCACTTTTACATTGATTTTTTTTTTTCTCCTGGCATACAAACATCCTCTTACAACATCTCTTGCTCTATTACCCTGTGAAGTAGTAACAGCTAAAATGATGGAATACAAACCTCTTTATGCTATCAGAGATTGTCTACAAGATATTGATATATTATTTTAAACTGCACGTAGTTGTTCAGAACTGCAGTTACTTCAGCATCTATACAGATTTCTTTCACAAGATGCCATATGCCTTTTCCTAAAATAAATTATGTTAAGTTTAAGAAAGTTTAATTAATTTTATGAAGGGAAGTTTAGAGTATCTATTACTGGAATACACCAGATCAAACAGCAAGCTGATAAGTGCTGTTTCCATAACTTTCTAGTTGTAATAAAATTATACAAATTAGAGAATGAAGAAGAAGAAGAAGAAGAAGAAGAAGAAGAAGAAGAAGAAGAAGAAGAAGAAGAAGAAGAAGAAGAAGAAGAAGAAGAAGAAGAAGAAGAAGAAGAAGAAGAAGAAGAAGAAGAATTCACCCTCCTTGCCAATGTTTTTTTTCCAACAGAGGAAAATCAACTTCTCCAATAATTTAACATCTAGTATACCTTTAAATGACTATACTTTCTGTCCTTTTCCCATGGAAGAATAACACACTTTCTAGACAAAATTTTGGAAATTTCTTCTTTTTTCTCTTAAATATATATATATATATAAATCAGTTCATATGTGCACATTTAAACAGCCTGATTTCTTGCTTCTCTCAAGTACCCCTGTGTCTCCTATGCATTCATTTTAGCTTTATACAGTTTCTAGTAGATATGTTATACTTGCAGCTAATGGTCTGTTCCAATACAATTTTGCTAGCACAGTTACACTGTGTTTTGTGCTTAAATGGAAGCTGAAAAATTGAGAGTATATTCAGTAATCTGGGAAGGACTTCAACTCATAAATCATCTTTTTGTTTCATATTAGTGTATGACTTTCTATCAAGAGTCCCATTTATCTCCTTTTTTTTTATTATTATTATTATTTTGTTTGCATTATAAAACTATCTTTGTGACCTTGAATGGTTTAATAATACTGACAGCTGAAAGACATATACAATATATGCAGTCCTAATGTTTTCCTTCAGTGTGTGCATTTTTGAGATTTAAGAAGCTGAAATTCACTTTCATACTGGAGATTACAAACTGAAATCAGAAGTTTGGAGGCAGTGAGTACATCTACCTTAGCAAATAATTGGATGCAATACCAGCAATCCAAGGGAGCTGATCTGGCACACATATTTAGAAGTTTAGTTCACACCAAGATTCTTCTTCAAACTTTGTCAGTACTTGGTAGATACAACAGACCAGAGAATTACCCACAGAATTGCACAGCAACTCTGAACATCTTGATTAAATCCTCAGGAAGAATTTTGTAAGGGGCTATAGATTTGTGGTTTATCGACATCTGAGATACATTAAGTATCTGAGATAAAATCCTAAAGAAAGAGGAGACTTTCACAAGCTTAAATAGAGAGCAAGGTCAAACAAGTACCTACATGCCCTGACATGCACATCAGTGTCTTCTTAATCTCAGAACAAGCACAGCCTTTGCTTCAGTTTTGACCTCTGTACTCTCTGTTTATCCCCAGTGGAAACTGGATACTGGGATAGAGGGAACTTTGACCTGACCTAGTATGAGCAGCCTCAGACCTAGTCAGTAGTGGTAAACATCTTTAAAACATCTTTGCAGATGTTTTAAAAACAATTGTATCTGGAGAACTCCAGTTATCAATGTAAGACTCGGTAGTGTTGCATTTTTGTAAATCTGGAACCTTATCATAAAGAACAGCTAAAGTTTGCAAGAGTATGAGCTGTCTACAATTGGTGATTTGTGCTCTGGTGTACTGGCTATGCAGTCCTGTAAAGTGAAGACAGTGGTACTGTTATCTTCATGCTTACGCTGCAACTAAAGATCCAAAGGTTGTCTGGTGTCTTTTCCAACATATTTATATATCTCACAAATTAAAAAATAAAATAAAATAAAATAAAATAAAATAAAATAAAATAAAATAAAATAAAATAAAATAAAATAAAATAAAATAAAATAAAATAAATTTATTATACAGAACCTTTTCCTTGAAAAGATATGTAGTAAGTTTTAAAGCCTCCATTAAAAGATTTAAACAGTAGTCATATTTTTAAAAACAGTATATTATTACTGCAATATAAACAGAAGAACTAACTTAAAATTATAACTCTTGACTTAGCCAAAATTAGTGGACCTATAAAATAGCTAGGAGCTCCATTCACCCTGCAACTGCAAGGGCACAGGTCTCCCAAACCTCTTGTGTCAACTCACCCACAACTCACAAAGTGTCTTGACACTTTCACAGAAAGTTCAACAGAAATGGCTTTTAATACATATGCATTAGCATCTGAACAGAGCCACAGTCTTGTGCCATGATGGAATGATCATCCACTGAAAAGAATGATATTTTTTTGCGTGCAAGTACTTTACAGCAAAATGTAATATACAGCTCCTTCTCCATTCAATTTAACACTGCTTTGCAGTCAGACAGTACATGTGCTAATGTCAAGTGCTGATCATGAAGTAGAAACATAAGTAAAACATAAATGTGAAAAAAAGCAAACTGTCACATAAGTCACAAAACTGGTTTAGATAGTGAGTCAAGAAGGATCTCTTCATTTAAACATGCACAAGATTATGTTTAGGACTCAATGCCTTTCAAGCCTGAATCATGTGAACACAATAAAAAGACTGTCTCAATAAGTACTTATGTTAAGATATAGTTTAATGAAAAGTTTAAAGTAAATATTTTTATCTTAAGTGTGTAACATTCAATAGTTAATGTAAGCTAAATGTACTAAATACAAAATATTCCAGCTTGGGAAGCTGTATGTACATTCACTTAATTAAAGTCACCACCACTTGGTAAAGTTATTCTTTGGTAGTATGCTGCCATTCAGTAAAGCATATACTGGGTAAACATATTTAATTGGAACATGAATTCTTGTCCCCAAATAAATAAAGATTTTTTGTTCCACAAGCTTCATAAGGATGCTACCATTTCAAAAGCTTTGGATGATGCATGGACATCAAAAGGGAAAAGGGATGATAAGAATATAGATCTGTCAGTCATGCATGACTTAATATAACACACTGTAGAAAGAATTAACCTACCCAAATTTCCATGGCAGCAGGATGTAGGAAATATATGATTTGAAGCAAACTTTGTGTTCATTCCTTTGATCTGCAGAACCGTTTTTTATCTCAGAGCAACCTCACCCTGTTTTTTGCTGATGTAGCTACAAGAAACTGGTACAGAGAATTAGATTCTTAAAACTTCATGTGTAAAGCAAAAACCACTTTGGCCTAGATGCACAGTAATAATTCTTTCTAATTTCTCTTAATTAGAACAATTAACTTGTGTTGCTAGGGAAAAGTAGTAAAGCTGCCCTTGGAGCAGGAGGAGATAAGAGCAGAAGAAAAGCTCCAATAAAATCCAACAAAATGTCTCATCTATCTAGACTGTCTAAATGAGATCTGAGTATGGGTAGGGGAAAAAACAAACAAACAAAAAACTAGCAATACCTTTGAGAGAATCGTAATTACAATTACTTCAGTTGTCAGTTAAAGACTAAAAATAAGTGCTTTGAGAAAGGTTTATTATATTATATATTTATCAACTTTCCTGTGTTTTGTCAAGATAATGAAGAATTTGAAGAATTGAAACTAAAACAAGAAAGTAAAATGAAAAAAAAAAAAAAAGGAAGGAAAGGAAGGAAGGAAGGAAGGAAGGAAGGAAGGAAGGAAGGAAGGAAGGAAGGAAGAAAGAAAGAAAGAAAGAAAGAAAGAAAGAAAGAAAGAAAGAAAGAAAGAAAGAAAGAAAGAAAGAAAAAGAGAAAGAGAAAGAGAAAGAGAAAGAGAAAGAGAAAGAGAAAGAAAAAGAAAAAGAAAAAGAAAAAAGAAAAAGAAAAAGAAAAAGAAAAAGAAAAAGAAAAAGAAAAAGAAAAAGAAAAAGAAAAAAGAAAAAGAAAAAGAAAAAGAAAAAGAAAAAGAAACACTGACACCACTGGAAAAAGAAAAAGAAACACTGACACCACTGCAACACTGGCGTTTGAAAACATATTGAAACCTTACCTGTTTCAAGAAACCGAGTTTATTATATTATATTGGAGACAAGGAGCATTCAAAGTATATTGTTTTCCTTGATTTCTGAGACAAAAAACAAACAAACAAACAAACAAACAAACAAAAGATACTAAATACTGTGAAATGAATTCTCTGCTTTATTCTGCTTAAATCCTTATGCTGTGTCCACTGCCTCGTTTCCGATTACTCACAGAGTTTGATAAAAATTGCACTGTATCCCACTCATCAACTTTAAAGTCCCTCATAATAATACTTTTTATACTGCAATATCAATATTACTATTAAATTTACAGATTAAGATGCCTATTTGTGAGTATCTATATGTAAACTAAGCTCCTACATATACTGTTGCAGTATACAGGTATAGCCAACACAGTGGACTTTGCAAAGTTACGCATCTCATCTTGAACTTATACATCTCATCTTGAACTAGACACCAGTACTGACAATTTGCTTTTATTTATTTAGTTAGTTAGTTATTACTTAGAAACACAATTTTAGATTATCAGCTTCTTTGTCTATGAAAGGTAAATCAGGGAAGGATCCGTCATTTTGGGGAACCTCTAAAAGCTTACTCACACTGACATATTTGAAGTTAAGCATTTTATGCCATTTTCCTTCTAATACAACATTCAGTGAGACCTGCGGTATTTATGGCCAGACATCAAGTTCATAGTTAAACCATCATTTCACAGCAGAGTTGTTTGAGAAAATCTTAAAATTTTTCTTAGGTATCTGGTCATTCCTATATATATCATATTTAGGTATGCTAAATAGTCTAAACTTTGTATGAGGATATATATGTACATATACTTTAATGTTGCTTTTCGAGAGACACATGACATCCAAAATACACATACTTGTTTATTGCAGTGACTATCTGAGGGATGATAACCACTTGATAATTTTTCATTACATTTCAAAACATGCAGTTTATTAAAAAACAAACAACCAAACAACAACAACAAAAAAAAAAAAGCTTGAAGATGTAAGCACATCATGGCATTGCCTGATAGTAGCAAAACTGTGGCAAGGAAGGAGAGGCTGTGTCCTCTTTCTCAAAAACAGTTGGGAGTTACAGCTTTCTTGCTCTTCTATATAATGAGCCTGATGAAAGAAGAATTAGGAAGACATTCTAATTGTTTTAGCATGTTCATTCATGGTTTGGTTATTCCTCATCTCAAACTTACTTCACAGAAAGAAAAGGTTTATCTGAGCATCACCATGATAGTCGATAAGCCAAGGAAGCTGTGTTTCACGGGTGTTTTATCACAACATTAATAATGATCTGAGCAAATGAAATGCAAAAATCAACCAGTTAACAGAAATTTAATCCACATAAAAGTAATTTAACAGCACTAAAAAAGTATGCTTAATATGAAATATAAAAGCTGAGCTTTCCTTTGTTTTTTGATTGGTGGAATGGTCTCCCTATGCAGAGATCTTAGTGTTTGTGTCTGTTAGAGAAAACAGATTTGAACAGTTGAAGAACATTATTCTAATAAGGTTATTTGCTTTTAATTAAAAAGCAAAATTAATAAAGACAGATTTAACATTCGGTGTCTCTGGAAGAATATATTCAAAAGAATTACTGTGGACTGCTAGACTCCCTTTCTCTTGCATTATATGCTTGAAGGATTTAAGTTTTGGAGGTATAGGTCTCCTTTTTTTTTTGTCACAAGTATTTCATATGTAGTTGGTTTTAACAGTCATATCTTTGTTTTCTACCTGAAAACTATAAACACTATTACTGTTGTTTAATGTGTGTTTTCTTGTGTTCATATACATAACTGAGATATATATATCTCAGTGTGCATATCAATTTATGGTTTAGCTCCATAAACCTGTGGGATATTGATTCAGCATCTGCAGCTAGCTCTCCTTTATAGCTAGTGTCATTTAAAAGTATGAGGCGCAACATCTCATCTATCTTTAATACACGGCTCTTTGTTATTAAAATAAATCGAATGTGTTCCCACATTATATTTGTAATAATATCTTTTACTCATCTGGCCCTTGGTTTATGCCAAGAAAAATGGTAATGAATTATTTTTTTAATATTCTCATGTTATGGGTAATTTGCAAATTACAAGAGAAGAGAAAAGAGAAGAGAAGAGAAGAGAAGAGAAGAGAAGAGAAGAGAAGAGAAGAGAAGAGAAGAGAAGAGAAGAGAAGAGAAGAGAAGAGAAGAGAAGAGAAGAGAAGAGAAGAGAAGAGAAGAGAAGAGAAGAGAAGAGAAGAGAGAGAAGAGAAGAGAAGAGAAGAGAAGAGAGAAGAGAGAAAAGAAGAGAAAAGAAGAGAAAAGAAGAGAAGAGAAAAGAAAAGAAGAGAAAAGAAAAGAAAAGAAAAGAAAAGAAAAGAAAAGAAAAGAAAAGAAAAAGAAAAGAAAAGAAAAGAAAAGAAAAGAAAAGAAAAGAAAAGAAAAGAAAAGAAAAGAAGAAAAATAATCACCTCATCTTGCATTACAAACATGTCAGAAATATTGTCAGAAATAAGCCTTATACAGAATGTGACAGGCTTAAAATCTAACTTTTGGTATGTTCATCATTAATGTCTTAGCCTGCCTGGGCTGAAAAAGACAAACTCATTAGCGATAGGTAAATAATAGAAAAATAAATAAATAAATAGATAAATAAATAAATAAATAAATAAATAAATAAATAATTGTATCTGGAAATTAATATAATGACACACTTCATGATGAATTTTCCAAATAATTTTCATCTTATGATTTTCTTCTCTGTGGATTCAATTATCTTTGTCATATAAAAGAGCTTTTTCATAGACAACCTTTAGCCATTTTTCATTGCCTAATTTAACTATAATGCTGTTAACATCACAATTTAAAGATGATGATAGATTGTCTTTTAACCTATTTGAAATTTTCAGATTAGATATTATAATATTCATAGATATAACCTTACCAATTATGATGAAAAAACTCTGAAAACACAAACAAGGCTTTAACCTTGAAACCTGACTCGGGTTTGGATACATCAGAAGCTGTCATGTCATTCCAGTGCTTTGCCACAGTAAAATCTGTGATTTCTTGATGTAGTGGGTTTTTTACATGGAAAGGTTTTGGTAGCAGGGCCAGAAGGGGTGGCTTCTGTGAGAAGAATCCATCAGCTGCCCGATGTTAGATAAAGGCCAGTTTTAGACAGACCCACTGCTGGCCAGAGCTGAGCCAATGAGTGATGTTTTTTGCACCTTTGCAAGTGCAGATTAAAGAAAGGGAAAAAAAAAAAAAAAAAAAAAAAACCTGCTACACAACAGCAGCTGGGAGAGGAGTGAGAAACAGCCCTGCAGACATCAAGGTGAATGCAGTAAGAGGGGGGTGCTCCAGGCACACAGCGGCAGTTCCCGTGTGGTCTGTGGAGAAGCCCCTGGTGCAGCAGGCTGTCCCCCCTGCAGCCCATGGGTCCCACATGGAGCAGATCTCCATGCTGCAGCCCATGGATGAGCCCCCAGTGGAGCAGGTGGATGAAGCCTGGAGGATGCTGCAGCTCATGGAGAGCCCCTGCAGAAGCAGGCCCTGGGCCAGAGCTGCAGCCCATGCAGCCAGGAGCCCACGCAGGTCTGGGGGGAGCTGCTGCCTGTGGGGGGACCCATGCTGGAGTAGTCTGCTCCTGGGTGATGGACCCTGTGGTATGGAGCCATGTGGGAGCAGTGCTTGAAGAGCTTCTGTCTGTGGGAAGCCCCCGCAGGATCAGTTTGGGAAGTACGGCATCCCATGGGAGGGACCGCACATGGAGCAGGGGCAGAGAGTGACAGTGAAAGTGAGGTGAAGAACAGGTGCTGTAGACTGACTGCAACTCTCATTCCCCCATTCCCCTGCCCTACTCAAGGGAGGAGATGGAAGAGGGTAGTTGGGGGAGGAAGGTGTTTTGGGTTTCTTTCCTTTGTTCCTTGCTTCTCTAGCTTGTTAGTAATAGTTGATAAATTTTGCTAGTCTCCCTATGCTGAGTCTATGATGATAATCATTAAGTGATCTCTCTGTCTTTGTCTCAGCCCTTGAGCCATTAAATTTTCTCTCCTTTCTTTCTGAGGAGGGGGAGAGAGTGTGGCTGTGGTGGAGCTTGACTGCCCACCACAAAAAAAAAAAAAAAAAACACCACACTTGAATGGACTGAAACAACACCCAAAGGCCAGATTCATCTGAGACATTGATCTTACACTTCTGTTGGAGCTCATTCAAATTCCATTTACCTCAGATGTTTCAAATGCTTTTTTTTCCTATTTACTCTTACTAAAGTAACTCCACTCATTTGTTTCAATAAGGGGATAGAGTTTAGTAGCATTAACTTTTACTCCCTTGTATTATTTAGTATTATTTCCTTGCTCTTTTGCTTTGCTAATTTCATTCTCAAAAATTAGAAAGTATGTTTTAATGAAATAAATAATAGCATATATACAGAATTCACTAACTTTTCATGCGTATTTGAAAAACAACAACAACAACAACAACAAACAGTAATATTCATTGTAGAGGTGACTGAATCATTTCTGAGGTGGAAAAGATTCTCTGAATTGAAATCATACTGCTAGGTTACATATATTCACAGATAAGTCTTCCGTAGACATTAGCAGAGCTAAAGGAAACAACACACCACAGCAAAATTTAAGTAGCTAAGGTTTCCCAAACATAAAGTGTTGGCTGGAAGTTGACTGTGCACACTACCAACAAGAAGGACCTGTAGTTACAGCCATGCCTTTCACCAGGTGATGTGTGCAAGTCCAATCCTCCTTTCACCTGCAGACTATATCCTCATTCTGCTGTCAAGAAAGGTGTGTGTCAAATGTGGAGCAACCTACTTTACATGGAGTACCGAACACTGACAGAGAAATATTTAATGTGGTGTGAGAGCTGTGATACACATCTCATATGTGACTATGCCTCCTTCTCCATGGCTCCAGATAAGGCTCGATCCCTTACAAAATAAACTGGTGCAACTTAATGTACATGACATTTCAAGGCACCTCTAGAGGTCATCTGATCCAAACCCCCTGCTCAAATAGAGCAGGATCCATCTCCAACATATCCAACGCCTAGAGCAGGTTATCTATTCCCACTGCATATCAGTCTCTCCCATTTTAATGTAAGTACCATTGACAAAGACATATTCTTGTTCTATCTCTTGTTCTGATCATGTCATTCTCCTTTCTGAATCCATTTATTGAGTACTTTGTATTGTGCCAAATCTATTTATTCACAGCTAATTCTTATTATTCAGATAACTCTTTTCATTCCAAGTGTTCTTTCTAATCAGAGACCACTACCAAGCTTCCTTCAGCCAGACATTTCTTGTCATCATGAATGATCACCTCATTTAGTATTGCCTAGTGTGCGAGTTGACTGTTACTACAAGCTCTTTGAGAAAATGTCTTGCAATATATTTTTTAAAATTCATGTACAAACACCAAGTACACTATACAGCTATTATAGCTAACCTAGAGAAAGCACATTCAAATAGGTAGGTGCAATGTAATGTCAACAAACTCAAGGCTCATCAGATGAACAAGGGAAACAATTTGCACTCATTCTCCATTATGCCTCTATTGCATGTTTTCACTTTAATTAAACTCCTAGAATACACATCCTTTTTTTTTTTTTTTTTTTTTTAAACAGGGCTTTTTTAAACAGGACTGCACCAGCTGACACCTTGGAAAGTGGAGAAAAACAGTTTGTAGCCTACAGAGCTCTGCAGAACAACTTTAATAAAAAGAGTGGAGTGATGTCCTTCTTTAAGTACCTATACGTGTAGACTAAATATTGAAAGCACCCATACACATGGACATCTAAAGCTGGACAAACAGAAATCACTAGGTATTTATCTTACTCTGACCAAGCTATGACTTTAAAGAGTACTGCTGAGTGCTCAGCACTTACAAAAATCAATGCAGTTCTTAGTTAGGATTTAAGAACCATTTTTAAGGTACCATTTTTATTTTCTTAATGACCAGACTTAAAGCAGACCTTTAATGGAAAGTTGCACCTATTTTCCCCAGCTTAACAATCTGAAAGCTGACAAGGTGAAACCTGCTTGTATCTCTGAATAAATTGCTTAGTTGGAGCTGTCAATTTAATGCTCTCCTGAAACGTGGTGTCATTTGTGGGGAGTGTCATATGGTGATCATGAAAAGAAAGGATTTCTTAGATGTGGATTAAAAAAAAAAAAAAAAAAAAGGTATGTTGAGTGCGTTGATATATTCCAACATTAAACTCTCACAGCAGCACTGTCACTAATCAAATAGATTTTCAACAACGGGTCATTTCTGGTACTCAAGAATGGAAGAATGCTCAAATGAAACATTGCAGTGAATACACAATGATGTGTTCATTGCCTTTAATATACTTTTAGGTGACATTTTCTTTTTTTTGGCATTACACACTCTCTCTTTTTTTTTTTTATTTTTAAAATCCAGCAGACATATAGGCTTTTTCTAGTAACCACACATTATACATTTGTAATCTGCAGTTTTGGTTTAATTAGTTTTGATTTTAATTTTATGTAAAATGTGCAATTATATCGTTATTTTTTCAAGTGGAGACTTATAAAGGTGGAGAAAGAGGAGGGGTAAATGTGCTGTAACCCATTCAACAGAGAAGAACAGTTTTATACCCAGGTCTAAACAGCTCAGGAGTGTGTCTATCTGAGTTGACCAATACACACTTAAATAACAATATATTGCTAAAAGGAATGATAAATGACCCCAAAAACGTGGATGCTCTTTTCTTTTAGCTATAGTACCTGTAAGTCCTGCTTTTCAAATCAAGTATCTTTATCTGGCTACAAATTCCTTCATTGGTTCTCTCTTAAAACATCAGTCCAGCTTTGCAAACCACTGAAACAAAGATCGTAGCCACAGCTGAGTACAATGCTTTCTACTTCTTTCCACTGCCCAAATAATCCCAGTGACTAATTTTTAAATTATAATGTTAAAGTTATACCCCATCTGATATGAAAGAAAGACCCTGAACATGATGAAGGGGATATCAGAAACCTTTATAACATCATTCCAACAGTTCCTGGCTACATGGACATTGTGTTTTAGCACTGATAAGCAACTAAGAACTATACAACTGCTCTATCACTCCCCCTCCTCAGCAGGACAAGGAAGGGGAAGAGATTTAGATGGAAATACAAAAACAAACAAACAAACAACAAAAAAAAAAACTTGCGAGTTTGATAAAAAAAGCCTCTTAATGAAAGGAAAAAACAAAAGCTGTTCAGGAGGAAACAATTATTCTCTACTTCCCATCAGCAAGTGATATTCAGCCATATCTTAGGAAACAGGACCTCAATATGCATAGTAATTTCTCACTCCAAAAGATAAACATTTTCATAATGAGTCCCCCCTTCTTCTCCTTCCCCTCCATTTTTATTTATTTATTTATTTTTAAGTTGAACACAACGTCAAAGAGTACATACATGTAATATCCCTTCGGTAAGTTTAGGTCAGCTAGTCTCCTGTTGGTGTGCCTGGTCTTTGAGGCAGAGGAATGTATTGGAGAGACAACCTTGATGCTGTGCCAGCACAGCTCAGCATTAGCCAACACATTGGTGCTCTGTCAAAGCTGTTCTAGCAAGAGGTGCAAAGCACAACACTGAATGGGCTGCTGTGGGGAATCTTATTTCCATCCCAGACAGACCCAGTGCAATGGGTGAGTTCAGAAAAAGAAGGTCTTGATTGGAGTATTCACAAAAATAGGAGATGTGCTTGTTGCACATGTTGCAAACTAGAGGGATCCTAAGAAAAATGGTTATAAATAAAGTATTAAAAATATCTGACTGATTGAGGAGTGATGTCTATGATATACCAGCATTTCTCAGTGTTACTGGCTAGTACAAAGGAAAATAACTAGGACTGAAAATTTTAAAAAAGGCCAAGAAGTTCTTCAAATCCTTCACCAACTGCAAAGGATTTCTCACTTGGAGAAAGTGAGTCATACATACCCATCCCCAAATGCTAACTTTTTCAGAATTTAATCTTTTTCAGCTCCAGGATCTTTGTTCACCATTTTTCTATTTAGAAGCTTTGTTACAAACTATGAATCACTAAATTCTAGGGATAGAATTTTACACAGGATATTTGCTTATATGGAGATATTATGAATCGTATCAGTGTAAAGCCAGATATCCTGTGGAGTTATGTGAAGTACTTGTGATCACAAATAACAGGTCATGGTGCAAACTTTTAATTAGAAACTCATGATCACAAAAATAATGCTTGTGTGTCTACTTTAGCAGCACTCTGTTGCAAAATGTTAAAAGACAATGAAAAATTATCTATTGTCTTCAGTTTTGTAAAGAAAAAAAAAAAAGAGAAATTAACTGTGCTTCAGCTAAAAAATATGTTAAATTTATTATCTGACTCTTAGCCCTCCATTATCATTCATCTTATTAGAATATATAGTCCTAATTATTAGGTCAATGAGGTCTCTATGGATATTTCTTTTGGCTAATTATTTGTGTTAATCAATCCTATTACAGGGTTATACATTTTGCTTTGAAAAACGAGGAGCAGCTAGACTCACTGAAGAGTTTTTTAAGTCCACTGTAGCACCAATCAGTGAATAAATTGATTATAATATGAATATTAAAGACTGTAATGGATACTGGAGAACAAACAAACAAACAAATAACAACAACAAAAAACAGCAATTGAAAAATATCTTAAGCACAATAGAATTAAACACTACTATGTTTTATGTTTTAGTTACTGAAATACCAAGAGGAAAGCATAGTCCCATAAACTGCCTATCTGAAGAAAGCAAGGCACTTGAAATAAGCTCCATAGCAGTAGAGAGCCACCTCAAGAACTTCACATGAATACTGAAGAGTAGTATTTAACTTAAATGTCACTCTTCTCGGAGTTTTTAGTACTTAACTCAGGACTACAGAGAGGCATTACTGTTAGATTGAGACACATGGATCTCAGTTACATAACAGAGTTTGAAACTGAAGCTGTTTTCAAAACAATAACAATAGCAATAATAAAACAAGAACAATAATAGACTGGAGGATTAGTTCTTTCTGTTGAAATATGCTGATGGGACCATTTCTTTCTTTACCTCTGTTGTTGCATGTTGGAAGGAGTAAGGCTAGAGTCCAGGAATGCTTAGATGGGGAGGAAACAAATTTGCCTGTCTCCAGAAGGTTGCTAGACATTAGTTGCAAGCTCCTAGGAACTTTGTACCCCTTACTGTAATATTTATTGGGCCAGAAAGAGGGACAATGAAGGAGCAAGCTTCTCTTGCATGCAATGAGGACGCTGATCTCAAAGGGAGAAATTGTGGCCAGTAACATTGTCTCCCAGGATTAGTAAATCCTGGGATTTACTAATTAGTAAATCCTGGGAGACAGGATTGTGCACTGTGCATTTACTTTGAATTGTGGGAAGGTGGTGAGAAAGAGTGAACATATTAAATTACCAACAACAGACAATGGGAAAAATATCAGTTGAGCAGAGGGACCACAAGAGAGCAAATAACAGAAGGATGTTATAGGGCACAGTATGGGAAGCAATAGTGGAAAGTATCTATTAGAATAAATTAGAAAATTTCCAAAGTCAAAGGAGAACAAGAAAAAAAAAAATCAGTCAAAAAGTTTCAGACATGTCACTTGTGCTACTACCACTTGCTACCTAGACAAATAGCCTTGGATGGGAAAAGCATTTCTATGAGCAAATCTGAACCAGGGGTTACAACATCTGCATGAACAGGACTGAACTAGACTGAGGACAGGTAGTACCATTCACTACTGCATTCATGGTAGAAGACTTCATATACAAAGTGCTAGCATGCCTGTAACATATCTAGGACAAGAGCTACCACCCCTATTAAGTCATGGCATACAGATAAGTCGTGTTGTTTGGAATCATCAATACATTCCTGCAATGAATGGTGCAGATATACCCACTGCTTTGGGGCAGGGGATGACTACTGTTCAGGCAGTCTGTCCTACTCAGTTCATGTCACAAAAAGGTCTAAAATACATTAATCTTGGCTTCTATTAAGGATCGTTTATTATGGGTAAACATCACTGGTAAATATTTTTAGAAATAAAAATACATTTAGTTTCCATGGCAGATCATAAATAGTAATGAAATTATATTTTAACATTTTGCAGAAAAAGATCTCTACCCTGTGAGAGAAGTATCAGAGGGACAGGGAAAAGAAAAAGGACTATTTCATATAAGGGCAGCCTCAGCAGAACTATGTGTTCATGTTGAAAAAACGGAACATGTTGAAAAAAACCAACTGTCTCAAAAGGGTAAAACAGCTTTATTTGAAACATAAACAAAATTTCTGACACTATATAAGTTAATTAAAGACCAAAGAGTTTGACCCATAAATAAAATATGAATTCTTTTTTTTTTTCTTCCTTTTTTTTTTTTTTTTTTTTTTTTTTATTCTTGAAAGACAGGCATATCTGCTCATGCAAATAGTGTGATGAGACTGGAACAATTTTGTCAGGGCTTTCAGTCTCTGACACAGGACAAGTGTTTCCTTTTCCCTTTGAAAGGAGATTGTGCTGCAGTCTGTGTGCCGTACACAGCAACAGTTCTGCAGTGGGGAGAGGTTGATGGTAATTTCATGAAAGCAAATTTCCATTTCTCTAATAAGCTATTTTTTAACAGACTCTGCAACATGCATTTCATATTAAGCGAATATGAAGTAATTCACTTATTCACTTATCTGTCTTCCCTTCTAAAATATTTATCATTTGAATAAGGTGGTGGGGAGAGCTGTATATCAAAGTTATGGGGCTTTAGAGGTCTCATAACATCTTGCTGCCTTTGATAGCTCACTAGCTGCCTCTGCAGGGCAAGATCTGAGCTGAAAAAATAATAAGAAAAAAACATTGACTCACACCAGCTCAATTAATTATTAATGGGGATGGTATAGTATCCTGCCAACTGTACACTCAAATGAGGTAGGCTGGGATAAGGAAAATGCAACCCTCTGTGAGTTGTGCAGGAAATGGGTTAGGTCAGAAAGACATTGCAGCTAGTGGAAGCTTGTGTTCAGGAAACAGGGGACAAAGGAAAGCTTTTTAACTGTAGCTGTACCAGAAAATCCCCTACCTAGGATTTGAAACTCATGTGATTTCAAAAGGGGAAGTTACTGGATGTGCTTCCCAGTGGTTCGTGAATTCAGACTGCAGGCATTGCAGGGTAGGAAATATGTCCATCCTTGTATTTATGCATTGCCAAGAAAAAGGTGGCAGTCATATTGCATAGCTACCACACTAAAAATGATAAAATTAAGGTCATTCTGTTTTCATTGTTTTGATGGGAAAACAATATATATTTACATATTATATATGTGGCTAGATTCCTCTCTGAAACATTTTCTGACTAAGAAAACATTATTTAATATATGTACTTAATGTTTTATAATCAAAGAAAGTGATGTCTAGAATTTCTGGTGGAGGAAAAGAAGTGTTGCTACCTATGAAAAAGTAGTGGCATGGGTTACATTACCTTGACTATGAGTCTTCATTAAGACAAAAATACACTTTGAATAAGGCTTTTTTCTGTTGGCTTAAATGACATGCTTTTCAGCTGGTTGTTGGCTAGAGTACAGAAGCTAGCATGGTCAGCAGGGCTTCATTTTACTTGGTTGTGTTCATTCTACGTATTCACAGGCAGAGGTAAATACTTAGCGACACGCCTTTTCACTCCAGTATTGCAGGATTTAATTTCATGAATCACAAACCTGTCTTAGATTCAAATTTTCAAAGGCAGACAGGTTACACATCGATGTTTTGCAGGTGTGCTTTGGCCAGTTTTGGAATCTGTAGTGTACACCAGCTGCACCCTTATCTCAGGGTCAGCGCAATGTGATTTACACTGCTGTGTAAATCACAGAACAAGCTGTGTCAGCGGGAGCAAAATCCTTATATTCTTACTTGCACACACCAAAGTAGGTATTAGTTAAGGTAGATGTGCACAACACAGTGCAGGACAATATAGGCACCCAAAAAACTATAACACGGCAGATGAGCTTGTTTACTTGCATGAGGCAAGGGCTGCTTGCATTTTACACCACAGAGACAACAGGTCAGATAAGAAATGGGCTGTATGTATGTGATGAAAGCAGTAGGAGCATGGGGTGCTATGCTATAATAGATTGTTTTTGGCAATGTTTTTGTTCTTTAATCCTAGCATACCCTAAGGATGCAGTGATGCATTTTGGCTATAGGCTTTATTTGCCCACAAGACAAGAAAATTTGGTGACCTAAGGTATTACTTACATTCTTTTGTTCACAAATTAATTCTGGTCGAAACCTTAAGCTGAGTTTTTGCTCAAGCTCTTTCATTCTTATTTAAGCCCTCTCTGATCAAGCCAGAGTCTATAAAGAACTTGGATAATAGAGATGAAACCCATTCTTTCTGCACAATATTCTCTAATATACATCATATATTAGATCATATAGATCATATGCTGTGACCCTGTTCTTTCAGAGGATTTTTTTCAGTTGAGTATGGTCATATGTAATGTGCTTCTTGTCATTCTAAGTTAGATCCTTGTATTTTTAACATTTTATTATGCTTCCTGATGGGTATGATAATATTATCTACCCTGAGTTCTGAAAGTAAAACAATATAAATGCTAATGAAAAAGTTATGTTTGCCTTCAAAACTATTAGAACTCAAGTCATATAAAAACTTTATAAATTTGAAATCATAATATAATAAAGACCAAAGGGGATATTGAGGCAGAGAGATTACAAAAAAAAATAAAAATAAAAAATAAAATACAAATAAAAATCTATCCACAACATCCCATATTCACCATCAGAAATCCTCTGTTCTTAGTGTTTGCTCACTTGAAACAACTCCATCCTGTCTGAAAACTGGCAAGATCAAATAAACAACTAATAAATAAAGTTTATGTGTGAAAAACTTTAAGGAATATCTTGTGTGAAAGACCAAAAAGAAAGACAGAATGAAAAATAATTTTATGTTATCAAAATAAAAGGAATAAATATCTTTGAAAGGAGGATCTGGAGTGGGAGATAGCTGGTGTTTACTTTTTTACTCTGGGTTGCATCTACAGCTGATTCCCGTACTTGTTTTTTGTTTGTTTGTTTTTTACTAGTACTATTAGCCAAAATCCAATAAAAATAAAACTCAAAAGTTTACTGAGACAGGTGTATTAGCCAGAAGTAGATGCACAAATGTTGCACAAAGACATTAAGTTGGAGATACATTTGTGTCTTTGGTGAGTTTGGGTTGTTTTTTCTTTTCTGAGTGGAAGAAATATGGAATTAGGTGGGAATCAAAGCACATGTAATTTTTCTGCGTAGTACTGATGAAGAAAAAAAATGAAGTGATGTGTAGTTAGTGGTGCTCAAGAAGATTGTTCTTATTTGTGAGAGGATTAAAGTAATTTCAAATGAGTGTTTGAAGTCATTTTAGATAACCAATTGTGGTACTGGGGATCTTCAAGTCTGATTTACATCTGCATGTGCTACAGCTTAGTTAACTGCAAGCTATCAAATGGTTTGTCAACATCCTGAAAATTGACTTGTATTGTCTTACATCTTTCTCTTTGATGTCAGTCTCCCTAGCCAGCATGTAGGACAAATGAAAACATGACATGGTTTTAAATCATAATATTTGTCTCATTAAAACACATGTGAAATTAACAGGAATAAATTTTATCCATACCTGAAAAAAAAAAAATAAATAAATAAATAAAATATTTATCTTTTTTATGTAGTTATTAGCTTTACAATAAGTCCATTATCAGCTCATTTAGCTCCAGTAATTCTAATTCTTAATTACAAAGGTAAAATAAAAATGCTGGCTAAGATTCCTGAGTTATCTTTAAATGCATACCAGAATTAATAGTGATTCATAAAGCATAGCTTATAATAGTAAACATTTTCTTACTTGGAACAGAAGAAATGTTGTATTTTAATCTGGGCTTCTGATGTGGTCCATTCCTAAATCTGTTTTTCAAAGTTTCATCTACAGTGAATTCCTCTCGTCTGCTTTCTAGGAGGAAGAATAATGCTGTAATGACTGTACTAGAGAGTATCAGATTGACAAAGTTAGAAGATGGAGGTCAAAAGGCTGCCAAACTATTAGAATTTCAGTTAATTAATCAGCTGCAACTCCACTTAATCATCCCATATAAGCAATGCAAAAATACCTAACATGTTCAGGTATTTACAACGTTGTAAATACCTGAACATGTTAGTGAGGAAGAATGCTATTCTATTTTTATGGAAAAAAATAATAATATATATATATATATATATATTTATGTAGGTCTTATAAAATCAATAATGAATAATATATTACTTGACATTTTTAGTCTTACTGCACCTAGTATTGCTGATAAGTGTTTTGTTTTAAATGTCCGTACCTTGAAGATGTTTACAACACAGAGCAAAGTTCCATTTCTGAGGGTATGTTCTCTGCACTGAGAATCTGGCTTTAAGTGCCAGTGGTCATAGAAGTATATCACTAAAATTAATAATACAGTTCATACACATTTTCTCCTTTACTTTAGATTTGATAAGCTAAAATTTGAACAGACCTAAAGCATTTAATATCAATATGTCATTTCAGGCAGTTTACTTGTTAGTTTCCTTTCTTCGTTTCTGCACCCATCTTGGGAAATTATGTAAGCATCTGTGAGAAATTAAACTATTCTATGCTTAGTGCACTCTAAAGCCACTCTTAAGTCATCTTACAATCATCTTATATTAATTTTTCCTTTAAAGTGGTAGTAAGACATTGTTAACAATGTGAAAGGCAGCAGATATAACTATGTATTATATCATAAGAAGAGACAATTACAAAAAGGGTATGAGATGAAGTACCTGCTTAGAAAGCTGTAATTTTAGCTGGTAATTAAACTCAAGTACTTCATTTTCCCAGTCAGCTCATCAGTGACTCTAGAAAATAAATGATCTGAAATCAAAATCCTTTGGGGGAAACAATAGTAATTAATCACATTTCTCAAGGGACAACACATTCCCAAAGCTCATTTCTGGGCAACCTCTTGAGAAACAGACATTACAATGTACAGGTGGCAATGTAGGCAGGATGAAAATATATATATATATATATATATATTATTTAATTTGAATATTTATGAAGTTTACAGGTTGGCCTACAGTCTACCATCACTTTCTTAAAAATCACAGAATCGGTACTTGATTCTCCTACCATGTCATGTTAATATGTCACCTCTGCACTTATGAAAATGAGACAATATTCTACTGGATTTGCTACAGTATTTTCACTGTAATTCTTCTAAAAGTTAATTACACATACAGACAAATTAGTGATAAAAAAAAGACCTGGTACATTGGAATGCAATATCTATTTGCAGTACAGGAAATCTCCCAAGAGAACAAGCTATTATGTTTTTGTTTCTTTGTTTGTTTGTTTTTCCATATTGGATTTAAGACTTGAAGTGTTGGGAATTTCCCTTTTGTTCAGCAAAATTAATTGATTCTACTCTTCCTAATATGTTTCTGACTAATTTTTCTTCAGATTAATTTCCTTCAGTTGCCTCAAGTTATTGTGTTTACTCTCTGCATGACTATCAATCCCTTCTTAGTTTTTGTTTTGCTACTCCACACATACTAAATTTTTAATCTATTCTTGTATGTCAATCCCTTCAGACCTTTTACACATTTCAGTATTTTTCTCCATAATCCTTCTGTTCTGCATACACATTCTACTTATTAATCCTCCACTGTGAGAACTGAATTTGAAACCTCTGTTAACAAACTGAGATTTTATCGAGCAAGGTAAAGATGCTTTCCAAGAGAAAGCTAGCAGTTCTGAAATGGCTGTGGTAAAATACTATGTTCTTTTCTCCCACCTGCAGAAAAGGCAGAGTAGCTGCCTACCTGTACATTGGGTCCTCAGCCATCCAGGAAAAGCCAGGCAGAGGTTTGCTGCTTATAGAAAAGGAGTAAAGTATCACCTTTCTTCAAATGCCCAACACTCCAGCCCAAAAGTAGCATTTTTGTTACTTTCAGATCAAGCACTGCCAATACACCGAATCCTTTAAAAGACAGGACCCCTTACAAGGTTCTCAGTGCTCCAGTGAAGCACTAAACAAGGCTGGGGGCAAGAAGCAATATCTGTTAGGTTATCTGAACAAGCAGTGACCCAAAAACCATGCTAAAAGTTTGAAATTCTTAGGAACTATTCACTGAATACCTATATTTTCTTCCTTTTTTTTTTTTTTTTTTTTTTTTTTTTTCCCAACCTAAATATTGAAGCTATTACAAATGATAAAACACCAGAAGGGCCTATTTCCTGTTGCTAAATCTTGTACATCCTCACCATGTGATCCCTCCAGTAAAGACTGGACTGTTTTCATCAATTGAGTATCCATCAATAGACTTAGGTGATAAACATTTATCAAAAAACATAAATACATACCTGTACTTTCTTAAAAACATATTTGCTTATTAAAGACACAAGTTTATGCAGCACTCCCACATCAAGAATTACATGGTTTCAAACTTTCAGGTCCTTGAAACTGAAAATTCTGACAGCATAAATATAGATACCAAGGTGATTTCAAGGCTATTCCTAAATATCCTAACTATAACTTGCTACTTTAAATTGCCTCCAAAAAGTTAAATCAATCAGAGAAAAAAAAATAATAACAATAAAAAAAAAAAATATTTGAGGTAAGCCACTTTTATAGTTAAAAAGTAGTTCTGGAATATCATTGATACTTAAAATAACTACAGTAATTATGAGATAGCTTATAAGGAAAAGTCCTTAGCATTTCACACAGAAACAAGTAATATAATGATGAAGATGAAATGAAATAACATAGAGTTCATTTGAAACCTGTTTGAAATCTATTGCCTATGTATCAAAACCAGATGTTCTGAGGGAGATTTTGAATGCAGGAGTCCTAAAGATTTGGTGAATTCAATGCACCAAGATGACACAGTTTATGTGGTGCTCAGTGGCTGGAAATAATCATAGTGACATGTGAAGTTAGAGACTAAGTGTTCTCATCTTGATGAGCTGTCTGATCAGCAAAGACATAATGGTGAAAGCAACAGGAGTGAAAGACAAAAAATAACAAATTATATATATATAATTCAATACACTAGAATATTTTTCTGAATTTCTAAAGCAAAACTTGAGCAATAGATTGCTAATTCTGATTATCTACAAGATTAAAAAAAAATGCATATCAAGAAAATTTGAACAGAATTGAAACAGTATCTTTGTTGTTTATTTATTTATTTCTTGAAATTATGTCAGTGCCCTGGGCAATTGTACTAGACAACATACAACTGCATTACAGAGATATTACTGTTCCTGATAATATTCTAGAGAATAAAATAAGACAAGAAGCAGATATGGTCACTGGTCACAGTGCTGCCTCTTTCCAACTGCAGATCTCATAATACATCACATACCTATAAGCAGCAACAGGAAAAAAAATAAATAAATAAAGCACAAAAGAAGCATAGATATGGATGCTTGTCTTTCACATATTTATGCTTTATTTATGCCTTTTGACTACAGCAGTAGGTGCTTTGAAGAAGTAAAGTGCTAAAGCATACATTTACCTAACCTTAAACGTATGAGTAATTTCACTGGCATGATTTGCGTTAACATTGCTTTGTGAAACTGGATACAAAAAAATGCAAGAGCATCTATAAAATAGAACATATAGAAAATTGCTAAAAATGAAGCAGTTATTAGTCTGGCAAACTCATAGAACATGTAGTTTAATGAATCTTGTAGTTTAACCTACTATTGTCTAATTAATATCTATATTTACATGAAATTATTGCTTACATACAATATTATTGTAAGAATCTTGAATATCACTGTGCCAATTCACTAATTCTTCCTGCAATTTCAAAAGTTTAAAACAGGAAAAAAAAAAAAAAAAAAGTTTTAAACAGGAAACTGTTTAAAAGGCAAAGTATTTGACAATATTCTTTACTTGTCCTTTTATACATGTTAATACAATGTTACTGTACCCACAGGAATTTCAGATGCCATCTAGAAAACAAAACAAAACAAACAAACAAATAAAGGTTTTTTTTTAACTGCATGTGTTTAAGCATATATAGAGCTACAGCATTCACCTTTCAAATCTTACGTGATATAGAATGATATGTCCCTCAGGAACAGGGGTCATCTAGTTCAAAACAGCCTACTTCAACCAAAAAATAAAAAAGAAATAAATGTGTCTATGTAAAGAAACTAGTTACATCAGGCACATTTTGAAACACAGCGGAATAATATCATTCAAATCAACAAAAAATGAGACAAAACTACTAAGGTCATCCTTGATTTATTAAAACAACTGAGAAATGAGCAGTTTTGAACACATCAGCTGCTCTACAAGCACATCGGTCAAAATCTTGTTAGATTCAGGGAAAGAGGACACTGATTCTCTGTATATTTCAAAGAGAGACATTTCATAGACTGAAGGGTTCATTGTGGTGCCCATTCAGTGGTACCAAGGAGGGTCTCTGGCATCCATGGGGTGATTTCCTCCTGCTTCTGAGCCTTGCAGATGAATCAAAATACTGAAGTGAGCTTTAGAAGGTTGTTTCAGAAGGTACTGTTTTCCAAATCCTGGTCTTTTGGGAAAAACAGAATGGATGTAAAGTTTTACTTTCAGGTGTGAGAGGCTGAGATACTGATATGATAATAACCAGATAAAAGTGACTAAGTAACCTGTTTCTCAACAGCTTTCATTTTTTGCTTCTCATTTACTCCTTTCTAAAGTCTGGCAGATTATAATAATTGCGCAGCAGTCTATACTTACCTTCTTTTAAAAATCTTTAATTTATTGTTCATATTCCACAAAAGCCACAATCTACAAATCCTATGTAACAATGATGGATTAGGACTAATGGATCAAAAATAATTTTACTTAAAATAATAATAATCTGATTAGAAGAGACAATTCTCCAATGGCTTTTCTAAGGAAAGGAAATGAGACTTTTATTTCCACATTTCTGCAACAGATTACTTCATTTCTGATCACTTTAATTTTTATAATCAGTTTTAGGATTCCAGAATATAACCATTATCAGTCTAGTGAAAGATCATCACAACTACGTATTAATATTTCCTCTTAATCAAACGTTAATGTTTTGGACATAATGGGCACTTTTTCTAATTTTCTCAATACTAGAATACTACAACTTCAATAATTTTAAGTGTATAGGTATGGAAGAAACAGTAAAGAAATATAATGTATAATACTGGCTTAGTAAAGTCTGTGGCAAAACTTGCAGTAGGTTCACTCAGAATCTGAATTTCATCTTATTTATAACTTTGTAAATCGGAAACAACTTGGTAAAGTGAGAAGAATTCCTGTTGTTAAATTGTCGTTTAATCAAAATCCAAACCAATGGAGAACAGTTGTAATGATATTATAATAATGATATCTCAAATATTATTTGATATACTGTTCATGATTTACAATTATTTACTCTGCCCATTTTAATGTGTGTTGTTATTTTTTTAACCATGTGTTATTTACAGCCTTTGTTAACCTACAGCAAAATACAAAACTCATTTTATCACCTGACCTTGAGGCATGTACAGTTTTGTCAAATAATTCATTTTCCTATTTTAGCTTCCCTAACTATTTGACTAATATAGTTATCAACTACTAATATCAATTTGAAAATAATAATAATAATAATAATAATAATAATAATAATAATAATAATAATAATAATAATAATAATAATAATAATAATAATAATAATAATAATAATAATAATAATAAAGGAACTGTTTAATATTCTTCTGGCAAATGTTGCAGTTAAGTTAAGATGAGAGAAATTGATATTATTTTCCCATTTTCTGTGTGATGAAGAAAAAATACTTATGTTCTCCCATGATTTCTTTTCAAGCTTGTAAGCAGTGTCAGTAGAATAAATTCCTTTACAGCTTGCCATTGAAATAAAGCCTTGGCTGTAGGAAATTGAAGTAAAATGTTTTTATTATTATTATTTTATTTTATTTTTTATTTTCATTTTTATTTTTTATTTTCTGAGCCCAATAGGTATCACTAAATATAAAAAGAAGTGGAAACAAAAATTTAACCACTGTTATTATAGTGCTTATAAATAAACAATAAATAAATAATAGAATGATTGTGCTTGTGTCTGTTGAAGAGGAAAATACCTGAGAACCCTAACTGTATGAAGGAGGGAGTAAGAGGAAAGAACATGCTCAAATCTCTGTTACTTAAACACTATCTCTGAAGAGTATCTGAATAAAGTTCTGCCAAGATGAAAAAGTTTGGTTATGTTCATCTTGTACAGACTTAACTGGCCACAGGAAATGAAGAACGAAGGCCAGAGTAAGATCGCATGTATACAACCAGTTCTTTTGATAAAGTAGTTCTTTGCTCATGTATCTAACATCCATTGTCAGAGAAGAGAACAAAAATACCTTTTCTGATATATGACTAAATAAGCAGATTGCAATTCTGACCAGGGAAAAACATCCAACACTCAATGTAATTCATTTTGAGTTAGCTGGCCACTTCCAAAGTCAACAGCATGGAACAAAAACAGTGGTTCACTTTGACTACTTATTTAGCATAAATTAATATGCTAATTTTGCACGGTTTTGCTGTATTTGCAGAATTATAAGATTGGATCTGAAAAAAAAAAAAAAAAGTAAATCGGACATAATGAAAAATTAAAACCACAAAAACAAATCACAGCTGTTCTTTAAATCAGAGTTTTTTTTAAAGGAAAGTTTATATTAATTGATTAAAATGTTTCTGAGAGTTTTGTTGGTGAGATAATATGAAAAAAAATCTTGCTGAGTGCATCTTAAAACTTACTATGACTCTGATACAGAACTTTTGCACTATCAGTTTTCTAATTACTCTCTTAGAATATCACCTCTATCATGTTTTTATGTATTTATATATATTTCTTTCCAATATTTTCACATAATTTTCAGTTTTGGTAATAAAAGTTACTTTCTGAAGCTTTCATGCTAGGCAATATATTATAACTTATATTATAGTATATTTTGCAGTATACTATAACTTTTTGTCCTTGAAGGATATTCATATCCTTGAAGGATATTCAAGGAAAATGTAGTACCTTGTGATTTATTCTCTCAGCTAAATGCCCTGTTTTGTATAGATCTAGTCATGTCCTCCAACTCCTGTAGTTTCTTTCAGAATGTTAAGTCTTATGTGCTTGTTTGGAGGCAACAAAGGAGGGGCAGTTGTGTGGCTTTCTATATTAGAGAGCATTTCGATGTTGTTGATCTTGGGGTTGGGAACGATAACGTAGAGTCCCTATGGATAAGAATCAGGGGGATGGCCAACAAGGCAGACATCCTGGTGAGGGTCTGTTATAGACTGCCAAAGCAGGATGAAGAGATACATGTAGATGAGACATTGTACAAGCAGTTGGTGGAAAACATGCAATCACCAGCACTTGATCTCATGGGGAACTTTAACTTCTTGGACATATGCTGGAAATACAGTAGAGCCCTGAGGAAGAAGTCTAGGAGGTTCCTGGAGCACGTGGAAGAGAGATTCCTGGCTCAGCTGGTTGGTGAGCCTACCCGAGGGGATGCCCCTCTAGACATGCTATTTATGAATAGAGAAGGACTGGTGGGAGATGTGGTGGCAGGGTGACCTGGCACAGATGTGTCTTAGGCAGAGTGACCGTGACATGATAGAGTTCTCTATTCTTGGTGAAGTCAGGAGCAGGGTCAGTAAAACTGCTACTTTGGAATTTCAGAGGGCAGACTGAATTGTTCAGGACACTGGTAGGGATGATCTCTTGGGAGTCAGTCCTGAAGGGCAGAGGGGTTCAGGAAGGCTGGACACTCCTCAAGAAGGAAGTCTGAAAGGCACAGGAATAGACTGTCCCCATGTACCATAAAATGGGCCGGCAGGGAAGAAGACTGGCATGGCTGAACAGGGAACTTTTGCTGAGTGTCTGGGAGAAAAAGAGAATTTATGTCCAGTGGAAGAAGGTACAGACAAGTCAGGGAGAATACAAGGAAGTTGCCAGCATATGCAGAGAAAAAATCAGGAAGGCCAAAGCCCAGCATGAGCTCAACCTGGCCACTGTGGTTAAGGATAACAAAAAACATGTTTTTATACATTTATTAAAGGCAAGAAGAGGGCCAAAGAGAATCTCCCTCCTTTACTGGATGCAGGGAGGACCATGACTAGAGGATATTAAAAAAGCTGAGGTTCTTAATGCCTTCTTTACATCTGTCTTATCCTTGGAGTAGTCAGCTGCCTGACCTGGTAGTCTGGGACAGGGAGCTGAACTGCCCCCACTCTCCTCCCCCCAGTTCAGGTGGAAACAGTTAGAGACCTGCTGCCCCACCTGGACTGTCACAAGTCCATGGGGCCAAATGGGATCCACCTGAAGGTGCTGAGAGAGTTGGTGGATGTGATTGCTGGGCTGTTTTCCATCATCTGTCAGTGGTCATGGTCATCCGGAGAGGTCCCAGATGACTGGAGACTTGCTAATGTGATGCCCATATATAAGAAGGGTCATAAGGAGGATCTGGGGAGCTGCAGACCTATCAGCCTGACCTTGGTGCCAGGAAAGGCAATGGAACAGGTCATCTTGAATGCAATCATGCAATATATGTGGAACAACTGGAGGATCAGGCCCAGTCAGCACGGGTTCACGAGCAGCAAGTCCTGCCTGACCAACCTCTTCTCCTTCCATGGATCAATGACCTGCCTGGTGGATGAGGGAAAGCCTGTTGATGTTGTCTACCTAGACTTCAACAGGGCCTTTGACAGTCTCCCACAGTATTCTCCTGGAGAAGCTGGCAGCCTGTGGCTTGGACAGGTACATGCTTTGCTGGGTTAAAAATGGACTGTACAGCCAGGCCCAGAAAGTGGTGGTGAACAGTGTGAATTCCAGCTGGCAACCAATCACGAATGGTGTTCCCTGGGGGTCAGTATTTTGACCCATCCTCTTTAATATCTTTATGGATGAATTGGAGAAGGGAGTTGAATGCACCCTCAGTAAGTTTGCAGATGACACCAAGCTGGGGAAAGTGTTGATCTGCCAGAGGATAGGAAGGCCCTGCAAAGGAACCTGGACATAATGTTTTGATGGGCAGAGGCCAATGGGATGAGGTTCAACATGGCTAAGTGTCAGGTCCTGCACTTTGGCCACAACAACCCCATGCAGTGCTACGGGCTTGGGGGAGAGCGGCTGAAAAGTTGTGCAGAGGAAAAGGATCTGGTACTGTCAAGTACTGTCTTCAACTTTGGGCCCCTCTCTACAAGAAGTAAATCAAGGCCCTGGAACATATCCAGAGGAGGGCTATGAAGCTGGTGAAGGGCCTTGAGAACAAGTTCTATAAGGAGTGGCTGAGGGAACTGGGGTTGTTTAGTCTGGAGAAGAGGAGGCTCAGGGGAGACCTTATTGCTCCATACAACTACCAGAAAGGAAGCTGGGGGGAGCTGAGGGTCAGCTTTTTCTCACGTGTAACTAGTTATAGGACTAGAGGGAATGGCCTCAAGTTGTGCCAGGGGAGGTTTTGGTTGGAAATTAGGAGACATTTCTTCTCAGAAAGCATAGTCAGGCATTGGAACGGGTTGCCTAGTGAGGTGGTGGAGTCACCATCCCTGGGGCTGTGTAAGGAAAGGTTAGACGTGGTGCTTAGGGCCATGGTTTAGAGGGTGGCATTGGTGGTAGGGTGATGGTTGGAGCAGATGATCTTGGAGGTCTTTTCCAGCCTTAATTCTATGATTCTGTGTCTTCCAAATGCAAAGACTTCTCGGAAGTCTGAGTACAGTTTGTCATTTACTGTATTTATCACTTCTCATCTTTGGGAAACACAACCGTATCTATATTCTGTAGAACATAAGTGCAGACATTGTTCCTGCCCTAAAATTTAGTTGATAGATAATGTCTGTACATACATACATAAAAATGATGCTAAATTTCCTTTCTAATGTAATTAGTTTATTATCCAGAGTATTATGTTAACTTCATACTTCTATCATTCATGTCAGCATTTCAGTTACTATTACCTCTGGCTAAAATGTGTAGATGATCACTAGGAATGGCTGTTGAGTAAGAATTTGATAGAAGGGGGACAGACTGCGCATATGTTGTATTTGGAACGGTGTGGATAATAGGACAGAAAGAGAAAGCTGGACAGGCAAAGTGAAAAGTTTAAAAGATATAGTTGGAAAAAGACCAAACATGCAATGTACCCTACATGGAATATTTGGATGGCACAAGGAATATTTGTTTTCTCTCCTTCCTACAGTATAGGTTTGCAAAATTTTCTGGATGTGTAGAATAATCTAAAGAAAGTCAACCACTTTCAGGATTCAGATAGCACTCTATATACAAGAATCAGAGTCTTGATTTAGTATCTAAATAGTGCATTTAATGGCAATATGTAAGGAGGAAAACAAACTGACCTTTACATTTGCCATGACTTTTCAGCCCAGGAACAACAGGGATGGAACTGTAATTTGGTCACAATTATTGCTCCTCCTAGTCTGTCGACACAGTGAACAAACTCAAATGAGCTATTAAGATTAAATAGGCAGGGAAGTATATGAAAACAGAAATGACCAATTGCTGTTTTGTTTTGTTTTTGTTTTTGTTTTTTCTGTTTTTCTTAGTTTTGAACATAACATATACTGAAAATTCTGATAAAGCTTTAAAGACAGTGGTGTTTGCAAATAGCATACTAATAACACCTGGTTATTTTTAATGACATTCTTCTTTACTGTACAACAAACAAGGTTAAAAAAACAGTTCCTGTAATTTTCTCTCACTTCCTAACAGTATTACCACACAGTGAATAGGGAATCTGATTCTGACTGTTTTTTATATTATTTAATACTTTATAGAATACACACATGAGTACACTTCTTAATATAGCATCGGAAAGCACATAAAATCTAACATGAAATAAAATATAGTTGATAAATTGCAGAAGTACAGTAATTGCAATAAGACATCATTGTGAGTTGAACCCATGAAGGACTGAAGCATCTGACAAACATAATATGCTGCATTCCAAATTGTCTTTCCTGACTGTTGTCCAAATTCATATTATTTAGTACAGATATTCAAATGCTCCAGCATATATACTGAAGGCATCTTGTGAAATCAGTAGAATTTAACTTCTGTAGCAGCTGTAAGATTTGGCCTGTGAATAGTGTAAAAGAACAAGAAAAAATGATTCAGGAAGAACATATATTTCATGAGTAGAAGCAACAATGCTAATTGAATTCTACACAGAGACTATCAGTGAAATGTGAAGAGCCTTTGAATAAATTTATGGCCACATTATGCCTTCTTTTTGTATCCCATTGTGCTCATCTGTCTCATAATTTGGCTCCAGGAGCCAAATCCTCAGCTGCTATAAATTGTTGTCATTCTACTGAAGACAGAGAAGATGTATTGATTTATGCCTTCTGTGGACCAGGCATGCTTATTCTTTTTTTTTTTTTTTTTTTTTCACCTTTATTATTATTATTATTTTATATATTTTTTTCTATGAATGAAGGTAAAGCAAGAAAAGCTACTACAATCTAAAGAACAGATGAATAAACATAATCTGAAACAGATCCAGAATGGCTGTAGCATTTCTATTACTTGAAGAAAAAGATAAGACCCAAACTAAAATTAGAAGTTAACTAACTGGAGATTTGGTGATCTCTATTTCATCTTGCGTCATTGACCATCTACCAAATAAGCAGGTATATTCAGCTCATGATTATTTAAATATTTATTATATCTATTGAAAACCAATTAAAAATGAGAATTTGCTCTGAGTAAATTTATTTAGGGGGAGGGAGGAGGATTTTTGTTCTTGTAGCAGTTATAGTTGCTTGTTAGTTTGCTTCTTTTTCTTTCTTTCACCCTTCTTCACCCCTCCCTTCACCCCCAGTCAGTAGTTCGTTTGCATTTCTCTGTCAGATTATGAAACTTAAAGCTTTTAGTAACAAGACATTGTGTTATTTGTGTTAAAACTTATATGGATTGATGTACATATCCTGACTTTGGATAATACATTGGCTTCCGAAATCACAGAGTTCCCAGCTTTATCACTTTAATTTTTCTTTTATTTCTTATCTTATATGAGTTTAGTAAATTGAAACACCTTGAGCTAAAAATGGAAATGAATGTCAATATTATTTTCCTAATAAAAAAAAAAAATACTATTTATACTGAGAAAGTCTTCTTGATGAAGATTCCTGAATTGCCTCAGACAAGGTACAACCTGAATGCTCAACAAGACTGCAAAAAAATTTAAAAATTTTCTATCATTCCCAGAGGAAATGAGATTATTGAGAGTATTTCCTGGCAAACTGTTTTCATGCTGGCATATACATGTAAAGATATAGATAAAAGGAACAGATACTCCTCACTTTTCCACAGACTAATCTGCAAGGTCAGCTAAGCATTAGATAGCCTCTCTGTATGGATAGTGCTGTATGGATAGTCTGTATAGATGCTGAAAGTATTTTCTTGGGTAGCATATCTTATTATCTCCACTGTAGATAGTTATTTCATACTCAGAATTATAAGGCTAAAGGTGAATGCTAGAAAATTGAAAGAGAATTCTGAAGGGCTTTGACTGAAGATTTCTTGAAATTTACTGAAGTGGCACTTAGTTATTTGGAATATGCCAAAAGCTCTATTCAAACACTGAAGTACAGACTCAGTGTCTACTTCTTAAATTTTATTTTATATTTATTTTTTTTAGTGCATCACTGTGTATTGGAGAGAACTAATTCACCACAATGAAGTAAGGAAATAGGGCTTTTTTGTGACAGCCTGGTATTGGCACAAGCACAGACAGCACCCAACATATCATAGAATCATGTAACAGCTTGGGTTGGAAGGAACCTTAAATCTCATCTAGATCCAACACCCCTGCCATAGACAGGGATGCCACCCACTGGATCAGGTTGGCCAAGGCCCCATTCAGCCTGACCTTGAAAACCTCAAGGGTATGGGGCATCCACAACTTCTCTGGGCAACCTGTTCCAGTGCCTCAATACAGTGAAGAAATCTATCTTCTTTTAATTTAAGACCATTCCACATTATCCTATCTTTATCTGCCTGAGTAAAGAGTCCTTCTCCATCCTTTTTATAAGACCCCTATCGTGACTGAAAGGTCACAATGAGGTCTCCCAGGAGCCTTCTCTACAATTAAGTTATAGGGAATTAAGCCTTGCATTGTCTTTAACATTGTTGGATAAATGGATGGGAGCCTTTGGTTTGACTGGCAAAACACTGAATTTGAAACATTTGAATTTTAGCTATTTATGACTCTATCAGGCTCCAGAAATCCAAAGTTTCTAAACCTCCCAACTCCCATGTTATTCATGATTTGGATCATATTCATGGGTGAATAAATAGGAGAAGGCCTCTTGCACAGAACTGAATTTTATTCAGCTCTATATTTTGGGCACTGCTCTCAAAGATATTACATTCTCAGGGCTTTAAGCACCAAAAACAGACATTGTGCTATCTCCATCCATAAGAAACTTTACATCCTATGACAGACTTTGTCTCATACTTGTGTACAGACAAGATAATCTAAAGTTTAAACAAGGCAAATTATTGGCCTAGCATATGAATCAGATGTTTTCTCTCTATTCTGTGGTCATTGAAATCTCTGTCATAACTGATTGAATTTTTGTCATATTTCTTTTGTGGGGCCACTGAGGAAAATAAATGTTTATGCATGGGGCAAGCAACACAATGCCAGAAAGCACTAAAATTGTGAGCTTCTCTCTTGTGGGGAAGGCTTGCACTGGAATGTTGGGTGCTGGATCTCTCTGACTATGGAGTCAAACTCCCACAGTTTCTGATGTCTGCAACTCCAATATTTTTTCCTGTATTATTAAAAACACCACATCAATCTGCATGTATAGTACTACTCAGTGTGTGTATAGAGTGTTCACCCATTTCCATTTTGAAAATGTGCCAGTTCCCTGGTGTATGAAATGGAAAGCTACAGTATGTTATAAAAATTTGATGGATGATTTAGGTGGCTGTATTCAGCTGTAAGCAATAAACGCTGAGCTCGGCAGAAACTACTAAAAGCAAAAATGCAAGTGATTTACTAGCAATTTAAAGCACATGAGATTTGTAATGCATGAGGCTCTCAGGTCCATCACTTCTCTTCAGTAATGGGAAACAATATTTTGGTGAAAAATGGCACGTTTAATTTCAACCTTGTGCTGTAAAATATAAAGGCAGCCTAGTTTTCTTCTTTTCTCAGGATGTAGCTATTTACATTTTATTTAAATTGCAAGTAGATGTTCAAAAAAAAAATTGTAATATTAATATCCCTTGAGTGAGTTTTGTTATGAAGAAAAAACAGTTTAAGATAACTAAAGCAGTGACTTTAAAACTTCTGGGGTAAATGAATCTGATTTTATTTTTTGCATGATAAATTTGTGTAAGATTAACTCCATAGTGAGCAAGTACAGCTATCCTACGAAGGAAAAGAAATGAAAATGTCATCCATAATGCTGAATACTGAGAAATCAAATACTTTGTGTGATATAGATAAACACTATCCAGCTGGGGGCTTATCCTGAAGTTTTCCTCCTATATCAAATGTTAAGTCCATAAGAAAACCTTAAAAGCATTGTTCCACTTTGAAAACTGAGAATGTAGAAGTGGTGTAGTGGATCCCTCTGTGAGTCAGAAGTATTGGAAAGTTAGATAAGAAACATTTTTTTCTATTTTCAAATTGCCCTGTGTGACCTAGAGACTGGAAGGCACAATGAACATAGAATCACAGAATCACAGAATTTCTAGGTTGGAGGAGACCTCACGATCATTGAGTCCAACCTCTGACCTAGCGCTAACAGTTCCCACTAAACCATATCTCTAAGCTCTACATCTAAACGTCTTTTAAAGACTTCCAGGGATGGTGACTCCACCACTTCCCTGGGCAGCCTGTTCCAATGCCTAACAACCCTTTCGGTAAAGAAGTTCTTCCTAACATCCAACCTAAAACTCCCCTGGTGCAACTTAAGCCCATTCCCCCTCATCCTGTCACCAGGCACGTGGGAGAACAGGCCAACCCCACTACAGCCTCTTTTAAGGTATCTATAAAGAGCAATAAGGTCACCCCTGAACCTCCTTTTCTCCAGGCTGAACAAGCCCAGCTCCCTCAGCCGCTTCTCGTAGGACTTGTTCTCCAGGCTCCTCACCAGCTTTGTCGCCCTTCTCTGCACCCGCTCAAGCACCTCGATGTCCTTCTTGTAGCGAGGGGCCCAAAACTGAACACAGTACTCGAGGTGCGACCTCACCAGAGCCAAGTACAGGGGGACGATCACCTCCCTAGCCCTGCTGGTCACACTGTTTATTGTTTAACATATAACCTTAAAACATCACAGTCTGAGAAAAAATTGCAATTCACTCATCAAAGCTAATTGATAGTTTTGCCAGTTTCCCATGGGTTATTTCCAACATGGTCATGTTATCTTAATTCCTGATCAATGCCTCTGTTCTGAAAAAAATAAATGTGTTTTTCATAGGTGTGTTCTGCAATAGATTGGAAGGTGGTATAATGACTGCAGATTCTCCCCTAAGTAACAAAGATCAGGTATCTTGTATCTCATGTGGCATCAGTAACTCACCTACTGGTTACTGATAATCCAGGCTAGAGCCGAACAATTTGTTTTTAGTGACTTTTGGTGCTTTGCCCTAAAACTGCAATCTCTGCTCTATGCAATACCTTGCCCTTCCCTGTGCTCCTGTGCCTTCACAGTATGAGTTCTGCTGAGTATACACATATTGTATGAACCTTTGCATAAAAGATACCTTTTGTTATAAAATAGATTTTATAAACATCCCAAATTTCAAAGATAATAAAAACATTCTGAAATACTTCTCCTAGATAGATAAATTGAATAGATGAAAATTATATTCAGTCATCCGTTTGCTAATGAAGATTAAAATTCAGTAGTAGGCAAAGAAGAAATAATGTGTTTAAATGTTTTTTTCTAAGCCTCCCGTGGAGTCATTGCTTCACTGAAAAGTTAAACCCTTTTTTAATTTATCACTAAACCCTTTTTTAATTTATCACTAAAATCTTTCTGTGAAAGTTTCTAATCAGGAATGTTATTTGATGCTACAAAACCTTAGACCAGCAATATGATGTAGGAGGAAGGAAGATAAAGCTATCAACTGGGTATTTATAACTTTATACAGCATCTGTTGAAACCATGGTAATACATCCATCATTTCTGTTCTGACAATGTAACCCTTACTGATTTGGTTAATAGAAAGGAATTAAGATGAAAAGGAAGTAGTAAAAGCACTTTCTTTCAAGTGGCAATATACATATCCACTTAAAATCAAGTATACATACAAAGAGTCTGTAAAGATTTTCTTTTCCAGATTTTTCAGTTGGGGAAGAAAAAAAAAATCACAACAGCTTTTAAGAATGAAAACTTTTAAATGAATGAAAACTTTTATGAAAACTTTTCAAGAGAATTTTTGGTTTGATTTTTCACTTTTAAACAAAATATTTACTTTATTAAAGGATTGTGCTGCTCTTCATTATTTGTAGTAATTTAGGAACATTGTTCAAATAATAGAAAACTAATAAGGCTGAATAAGGAGAAAGTAAAAAATTTTGAATGGCTTTACAGGTTGGACATGCAGGATTTTGATAGTCAAAGATGCTGTCAAAGAATCCTACCTTAGTAGTTGGGGTTTTTATGTCAGTGGGTAAGAACATTTTATTGTTTGTTAAAGATAAGATCTTTTATTATTTATTTATTATTTATAATTATTTATTTAGAAATATATATTATAATATTTATAATATAATGATATATATTATATATAGTAAAATATAATAGTATAATAATATATAACAATATAATAATATATGATAATATATTATATATTGTATTATTTGAATATACTAATATGTATTATCTATAATAAATGTATAAAAATATAAGTAATATATAATAAATAATAAGTATATATAATCACAGAATCACAGAATTTCTAGGTTGGAAGAGACTTCAAGATCATCGAGTCCAACCTCTGACCTAACGCTAACAGTCCCCACTAAACCATATCTCTAAGCTCTACATCTAAACGTCTTTTAAAGACTTCCAGGGATGGTGACTCCACCACTTCCCTGGGCAGCCTGTTTCAATGCCTCACAACCCTTTCAGTAAAGAAGTTCTTCCTAATATCTAACCTAAAACTCCCCTGGCTTAAGCCCATTCCCCTTCGTCCTGTCGCCAGGCACGTGGGAGAACAGACCAACCCCCACCTCACTACAGCCTCCCTTGAGGTACCTATAGAGAGCGATAAGGTCGCCCCTGAGCCTCCTTTTCTCCAGGCTGAACAAGCCCAGCTCCCTCAGCCGCTCCTCGTAGGACTTGTTCTCCAGGCCCCTCACCAGCTTTGTCGCCCTTCTCTGCACCCGCTCAAGCACCTCAATGTCCTTCTTGTAGCAAGGGGCCCAAAACTGAACACAGTACTCAAGGTGCAGCCTCACTAGAGCTGAGTACAGGGGGACGATCACTTCCCTAGCCCTGCTGGTCACACCGTTCCTGATACAAGCCAGGATGCCGTTGGCCTTCTTGGCCACCTGAGCACACTGCTGGCTCATATTCAGCCGACTATCCACCATCACTCCCAGGTCCTTCTCTGCCTGGCAGCTTTCCAACCATTCCTCTCCCAGTCTGTAGCTCTGCTTGGGGTTACTGCGCCCCAGGTGCAGGACCCGGCACTTGGCCTTGTTGAACTTCATGCAGTTGACCTCAGCCCATCGGTGCGGACTATCCAGATCCTCCTGCAGAGCCTTCCTACCCTCAAGCAGATCGACACACGCACCTAACTTGGTGTCATCTGTGAACTTACTGAGGGTGCACTCGATGCCCTCGTCCAGATCATCAATGAAGATATTAAAGAGGACCGGCCCCAGCACCAAGCCCTGTGGGACGCCACTAGTGACTGGCCTCCAACTGGACTTGGCTCCATTCACCACGACTCTTTGGGCCCGGCTATCCAGCCAGTTTCTAACCCAACGAAGCGTGCGCCAGTCCAAGCCAAGAGCAGCCAGTTTCTCAAGGAGAATGCTGTGGGAGACGGTGTCAAAAGCCTTGCTGAAGTCAAGGTAGACCACATCCACAGCCTTTCCCTCATCCACCCAGCGCGTCACTCTGTCATAGAAGGAGATCAGGTTTGTCAAGCAGGATCTGCCTTTCATAAACCCATGCTGACTAGGCCTGATCGCCTGCTTGCCCTGCAAGTGCTGCGTGATGACTCTCAGGAGGATCTGCTCTATGAGCTTCCCTGGCACTGAGGTCAAACTGACAGGCCTGTAGTTTCCCGGGTCTGCCCTCCGGCCCTTCTTGTAAATGGGCGTCACATTTGCTAGCTGCCAGTCAACTGGGACCTCCCCCAATCGCCAGGACTGTTGATAAATGATGGACAGTAGCTTGGCCAGCTCCTCTGCCAGTTCTCTCAGTACCTTTGGGTGGATCCCATCCGGCCCCATCGACTTGTGCACATCCAGGTGCCGTAGCTGGTCACCAACCAGTTCTTCATGGATAGTGAGGGCCACATCCTGCTCCCCATCCCCTTCCACCAGCTCAGGGTACTAATGTATAATATAATTGTATATTATGTTATAATAATATCTATTGTTTATTATTTATTTATTTAAAGATGTTTTATTATCTGTTAAAGAGAAGGTTGTAGAAATTAGATTAAGTGTTGTGAATTTTCAGGTGTTAGGATAGCTCATTACAAGTACCATGGAAGAAAGAGGTTTAGACATATTCTACATTCATTGCATGAGAAAGAGCTGGAAGTCGTTCAAAATTGCTTTCCTTCCGTCACATGCAAACAGTCAAAGAATATTTTATGCCTTATTTTCCGTTGGAAGGGTTCAGAAAGCAAGTGGTATTTTCGCCCTCTACTTCCACTTCGGACTTTCCCATTTGTAGAATTGTCTAAATGTCCAAGTCTTTGAAAGTGTAAAGGTCCTTTTAACTTTTTTAATTAAGTTCTTTTATTCTCCCAATCATCTACCCTCTATTGTGTTTTTTTTTTGTTTGTTTGTTTGTTTGTTTTGTTTGTTTTCATTGTAGTTGTTACGTTATTTGCTTTTTTTCTGTAAGCCATGTGCTTATAGCATTTCAATTCAAAGAGATCATATCCCAGGGTGCTATAGACCACTGTTCTTCCTAAATTGTGTTTCTAAGAAAATCTATTACTAGCAAAGGGTTTGAAATTTATGTGAGATGATTGAAATAGAGTACCTGCTAATGCAGAATTAGATCTCTTCATTTAGTAAGAAATGAGGACACATTACAATGGCTCTTGTAATGTAAACTGTTTTCAAATTATTATGGAGTCTTATTTGACCATTATTGCATAGACATCTATGGAAAAAAAGTTACTGTGCTCTACATTTGTAGTAGCATGGCTTTTAATGAAGGCTGTTGAAGCCTTGACCATATGGAATTTACTTTGAATAAAATGAATTTCCATACTACTAGACTTTTCTTTAAAAAAAAAAAAAAAAAAAAAACTTTCATCATAAGATATACAATATCGTACAACGGTAGTTAGTTACTGAAATTTTGTAATCCAGAGATTGCCAAAAGATTTGAAGTCATGTATCTTTTGCTTCTTTTTCTGGGCTGCTGCCTGCAGTCTTTCTTTCCTAGGAAACTTTTACAGCGGTGCTCAGAAGCAACAGCCAAGGACTCAGAAGTTCTATTGTCCATGTAGCAGGGACAGGTTTAGGACATCTTTTAGGACATGCCTGCCTAAAGATTATTAGGTGTTCAGATAAAATTTTGGCATACAGTAACAACAGAACCATTTCTGCAAATACATGGTCTCTGGAGGACTTTAAAGGAAGTTAAGAACAATTGAAATTAAAATCCTGCCTAAGTTTTAAGTTTTTATCAAGGAAAATCAATACTGTGAGATACTTGTCTATATGATAGATACTACCATAGTATACTACACTATTTTGAACTTTCTGTTTTAATAACAGTATAAAACCAATGTCATACCAGATTGTGGACATGAAAATAAATAAGTAAATAATTTCATAAGAGAGCAGAAGCAAGTACAATAACTTTAAAGCAATGGAAAATTTTCAGATCTCTTCACTTGAAATCCCTTTTTTATAAGATGAGTATCACCTTCTGCCCTGTAATTTATTAATGATGGTAGCCCCTCAGACTAATGCTGTTGCTTTTCAGGAATATTGTCATATATGAATTATATTTGAATAGACTAATACCTTTCAGGATGCTATGGAAAGATAGAGGGGGATAAAATGGATTTTTATAATATTTTTATCAGTTATTTGGAGTGATTTACACTTTAATAAATGACACATCGAATACAGACATAGTAATAATTTGAAGGTTTAACTTTTAGTCACTAAAATACGGAATTGAAAACAAAAAATAAAAAATTCAGATTCACTTGCATGGAAACAGTCTTTCTCTTTTCACCTACTGTTTCCATTTGAAACCAAGGGGATGCACAGCTGAACCTTATGCTTCTAAGCTCCTACAACTGGGATCTTTAAAATTACAATCTAATTGTTTTAAATGATGTATGTTTTCTGTTGATAATTATTCTCCTCTCAATAAAAACAACCTCATTAGACAATAGATTTGGATTTTGTGATTCACAAGGACAGTCTCCTGTTGCTAAAAATCTGTAGTAAATAATACCATGGTTAGAATACTAAAACCTCTATTTATCTGTATTTTTGTAGTAAGCACTACTTATATATCATTAATAAAAGAACTGTGTAGCCTACTCTAGGTTACTTATGTATTTCAATGTATTTTGATTATCTGATACCACTGCTGGAAAGTTTTAGAAAAGGATGAAAGTACTTTTTTTTTCCAAAAGATAAGAGAAATTGAAATTAAAAGCCTAGTATAGATTTAACTATAGAGGATTTATATCGGGAAAAATCAATAGTGTGAGATGTGTAAACAAATTTTCCTTCAAAGTAAAGAAACTGAATAATTCAGTAGGGGTAGTAGGATACTTAAACAAATGCATATATCCTTGTACATCTTTAACCTGTATATAGATTTTAATGACTATAATAAGGACTATTACAAGCAAGCGTAGAAATGGGAAATGTATTTTTAATAATTCTGTAGTGTTGCTACAATGTTTATTACATCAATAATGAGATATTTCAAAGGAAATTGTTTTCGCTTTAGATAATGATAGTTTGATACCGGTTCAATTTAGCTGTTAATTATGTACTTACATGTATAAACTGTGTTTTGCCTAATAGTCTACATTTGTATAAGTGCAGCAGAGATGGAACTGAGATGTTTAAAGCAAAGTATGTTCTTTATCATGATATCAAAACCTCACTTGTGTGTAAAACAAGAGTCTCTACTGTATTTGGCTTGATCATTGGAAAAAGTTGTATTCTACATCTGTGGTTAGTTATGGCTTCTTAACAGTTTCAGAACACTAGGTTATCATCATAGAACTTCAGAATCAGGAAAAAAAACAGATATGTATTTGATTTTGCAAATTATTGCTTTTTTTTATGTCATTCTGTGAATGTTTTGATACATTTTGATACTACTAGTTAGTATCAAAACTACAAAAAAAAAAAAAAAAGTCTACAGTTCTACACTGTAGACAGTGATGAGGTTTCCCCTCAGCCTCCTCTTTTCCAGGCTGAACAGACCAAGTGACCTCAGCCACTCCTCATATGTCTTCCCTTCTAGTCCCTTCACCATCTTTGTAGCCCTTCTCCACCACTCTCCAACACTCTCCAACAGTTTCACGTCCTTTTTGTACTGAGGTGCCCAGACCTACACACACACAGTACTCAGGGTGAGGCTGCACCAGAACAGAGTAAAGCAGGAAATCAGTCTATCTAGTTTTCAATGTGGGTACATAAGGTACAAGGAGACAGAAAGATCCACGTGGCAAGTGTTATTCATTCCAGTAAATGCTTAGGATGTTTGGGATGGTTAAATGTGAATGACAGAGGTGCATGGAATGGGACAGAAAAGAATTGTATTTGAAATACAAGTCAAACTGCAAATGTAAAACATTTTCTCACGGGTTCAGGAAATTGTAACAAATTTTCTATTATGAAATTCACTAGTAATTTTCCTGATTTTAGGTTAAAATAAAGTGCTAAAACAAGGTCAAACTGGCCTCAAAAAAACTTCTCTTGTCTAACATACTGTTAAAAATTGTTGCTTTTCTGGAGATACATTGCCCAGACAAAATTAGGACCTACTGAAAATGTCCTTCCATATTATCTAAGTCCTTTGGTTCTATCTGTTGTTTTCAGAATAAAATCTTTACAGGCTCCTCCCCTGTGATTTCTTAGGCTTGGTGTAATTTAATGTCCACATGCTGCTCGTCATCCTAGCAGGATGACAGCAACCACAGAAACATGTAATCTGCTATGAGTCACTCACATGGCATGTTTTAAATGAAATTTGAACCATGAATGACAGTTTACCCAATACAATCCTTGTTCTGAAGATTGACTGTCAGACTGGGGTTTTCTAAGTGTATTCTGAGCAAGATTAAGAAACATGTCACCCCCATTCTGCATCATCTGGCCATCTAAAGGCTAGCAGAACAACAGCAAAAAAAAAAAACATGAGTTTTTTTTAGTGAAGTTCTGCATGTTCCTGTAGAACTCTAAGAAACACAAAAGTACATAGAGAGTTATATTAGATTGTGTTTACTTCTCACCTCTTGACACAACTCAAATGTCTGGACATGCAATACGTCTACCTTTGCTCTTGATCTACCAAATACCATTTACCTAAAAGATTAGGAGATGGTGAAAGGACAATTAGGTACAGATGTGCTTAAAATCTTAAAGGAGACTGTTTATGCATTAAAGAGCACAGCTGAATCCTCACTATGTGAAGCAGCCAGTGGTAAATACTTGGTTATGAAATGAGTGAAAATTTGGGGGCTGAAAGTAAATAGGATTTTCAGGAATATTTGGTACAACAATGATGACAAAATATTTCATTTTGGAGTACCCAACTCTTTTCATTCAGTACAAAACAATTAATTGCATTTCTTTTCCAGTTTATTAGCTCTCCTTTGAAGAATCTTTCCTTTCAGCATAAGTCTGTTCTCAAAATAAAATAAATTAGAATGAGAAACATTGATGAAGGTTTTATTTATTTGGAGTTCAAAGGTTATTTGAAAATGTCAAAATAAGTTCTATTTTCTACCTTTCTTTTTCCTTTTAGTGAAAACTTGTTCAAATTCATAAATAATGTTGTGTCTTCCTGTCTCTGCTTTCTATTTAGATATTCACTGGGGAATAATAATAATAATAATAATAATAATAATAATAATAATAATAATAATAATAATAACAATAATAATAATAATAATAATAATGTTCTGATCAAGGCAAAGAGGAAGGCAAAAAAGTATTGTATTAATCTGAAAGAGGTATAGTGATGGTCTGATGGTTTTTATATCCTGCGACCAGACCACCTTAGAATTTTATTTTTTGCAGTTTCCCAAGTAACTGGAAGGGATGTGAATGTGCTTTCACAATGCTGAATGAAAGCTCATACACCCCTCTTAGCCTCTGGACAGACCTTTCCTGTCTCTGCTTTGGGAAGGTCTTGTGTTCTTATCTTATGTGAGTAGTAGGTATTTTCTCCTTTTACTAACTCTCCTCTCTCCCATTTGTAAAGAATTTCCTCTCCATACCAACAGAATTACAATTTTCATCTTATTTTTATCATCATCCTGGAACAGTTCCAAGCAATTTATATATATGAACCTTTTAATTCACTTAAGATTCTTTTCTTAGGAGGATAAGAATTGGTTAAGAAATATTACTAAATAGGTCAGTTCCCATTATGTTATAGTCTCTGGATAGTCTGCCTATTTACAAAAAATATATATTTATTTTTTTTACTGTGCCTTTACCTTGTAGAAACTTTATGTGCTCTGTGAATTCAGAATAGGAATAAGAAATAATTAATATTTAAACTGAATTATTACCCCTACTCCCCAAGAAGATATAGCTTAAGTCCAAGCAAACCAGGGAGATTACAGGCAAAACAGGCAAAAGAATTGTTACCATAACTGTTTTATCAGGCAGCTGAGAATGAGAATAAGTATTTACTTCATGAGGGCAAATATTCCCTCCAGTGTTCTCCCGGGGGGAATATATTTCAATCTACCAATAAAGGGGATACATTCTAGAGGATTTTAAAGCATTACAGTGAATAAGAACTAATTATATGGTATTTAATCCGAAAGCATTTGTGTTGGTTTCTGTCCAAATCTCTCCCATAATTATGCAACATTCTTCATGGTCTTTTGGCTAAGCTCCAGTAAAACATCAGTTTAATATCTATCAAGTAGGTTAGAAGTATGAAAACTGTATCCTGCACTAAGGGCATTGACTTCATGGTTTGAAAGGTCTTTGCTGCAGCCACTGTGTTTCCATGACTACCTTTCATATTAACAGTAAGAATTCTGTATTCATCCCCTAACAGCAGAAACAAAATCTTTCCTTGAAAGGTATGGGTTGGCTTTGTTTTTCTTTACTCATAATTAGTCACTTTCTCCAGCTGACTAAGATTTACCCTTTCATCTCAGCTCTCAGCTACACTTCGATTCCTCCTCCCGGTTCACAGCATACCTTTTATATGCAGTCATCACAAAATCTTTTGATGATGGAAGACAGGCAGCATTTGCTAGAGTTCTCTTGAGAATGTGAGCCAGAAATACAGGAAGCACATCAGTAGTTGTTGTGAGCACTGAAAATTGTTCACTGATCCATGTATGAACTATTGACTAACCCCCCTTTTTTAATCCGTACAAACACCCAAATTCTGTTTGCCTATTCATCACACATAGTAAAAGACTGCAAGGACCTTTGCATGCAAGGAGTAATATGCACTGTCCTCATATATTTATCTCAGAGCAATGGGAGCCTTAAGTGGTTTTGTATTTCATTGCACTACTACAGCTGTTGAGCTGGGCAGTGGTAATGATGAGGATTATTTTGCCAGTCATCAACAGATGGCATATTACTGTGTAAAATGCCACAGTGCTGTGAAGACAGTGGGTGAAATCCCACACTAGGATGGGAATTTTGCTGTCAGTGCCTCAGCAATTGGTTTCTCATCATGCTAGCAATCATAAGAACATATTAATTATGTTCTACAGGGCAAAATAAATAAAGTCATCCATTTATATTGGAAAAAGTTGTGCTATTTAGCAGCACTATAGAATACAGTAGGATGCTCAACTGGAAGGCAGTACAGAAATACAAGATTCTATCCTTAAAAGTAGAGATGAAATAGATCATTTTTTGAAAAGAAACAGGTTAAAGTCTATTCAACTTTTGCCACAGAGATACAGGAAAAAAATAAAATCAATGTGTGGGGCACACTTGTTACAGAGCCTGGAAGTGAAAAAGATTTTAATTAGAGGTGAACAGAAGTGTTTGTTCTAACTCCGTGATAAATGTTTCATTTTCTTCACATCAGCATTTTCTAGCAAACACCATCTCTAAACAGTAATACATAGGATTATATTGTTAGCATCCAAATTCATCCCTATTATAATTCCATTGACAACAGGAACTACATTGTTAAGATGGATTTTTTAAGCTTTATATATGTTCTGATGGAAGAAAGTTGGAATATCTTAACATAATAATATCTGGACCATTAAATAGCACCTGGACAGCCATGGAAGAACATATATCTTTTTCTGACTCACATGAAGCTAGATTCCATCATGACTGTAGACTAATGACAGAGTATCATTATAAAAATAACAGAATGTTACCAACACACAAGTTTTTCCTGTACCTTCCCTAAAGCAGTAAATTAAGTTACAAAATGTTTTCTGTGATCTTCTACTATGCTGTCTTTTATTTTATTTTATTTTATTTTATTTTATTTTATTTTATTTTATTTTATTTTATTTTATTTTATTTTATTTTATTTTATTTTATTTTATTTTATTTTATTTTATGTGTCTCTTGTTCTACAACAAATGCATCCAGAAAGCACCAATTGAGAATTAGGGCAGGGCAGGGCAGAGCAGGGAAGACTTTGATTCAGCCACAATGACTACATGATCCACATGGCTACAGACCCACATCACTTCCTCTAAATCCCTTGAGACAGCATGTTAGAAAAGGAAACGAAAAAAAAAAAAAAAAAAAAAAGGGAAGGGAAGGGAAGGGAAGGGAAGGGAAGGGAAGGGAAGGGAAGGGAAGGGAAGGGAAGGGAAGGGAAGGGAAGGGAAGGGAAGGGAAGGGAAGGGAAGGGAAGGGAAGGGAAGGGAAGGGAAGGGAAGGGAAGGGAAGGGAAGGGAAGGGAAGGGAAGGGAAGGGAAGGGAAGGGAAGGGAAGGGAAGGGAAGGGAAGGGAAGGGAAGGTTGCGAAAATATCCCTACTAGAATCATAAAGATTTCTGGAACAGAAATGAAGTTTTAAGTGTGTGATAAGCATGAGAGAAACTATTCTCTTTCCCCATGAAACTTATCATCCAATGCCTCCAGCCTATAAACAGTTATGTAAATGCTTAATGTGAAGCATGTGAGTCATCTCATAGCTTACAGGGTGTTACACAGTTTCCTCATTGCAGAAGTGTAGACTAGACCAGTGATAACAAAGATCCTTTTTGCAAGGTTTTGCAATTTGTTTAGAACCCTTTCCAGTCTGTAGCCATTCAAGCTTTGTTTATTCTCTTCCTATTAAGCTGCAAGTATTATTGCTCTGCAGCTTATACTGAATTAAATTTGACACCCTTTACATGAAAGAATTAATAAATCTTCCCCTTTCTTCATACCTCTTTACGTAGCCTGCCAAAATGAAAAACCTCTTTCAGAAACAGATGAAAAAATTTTTGAATGCAGAAATGAACAATCACAAATGCAATTAATAATACTTGTTATCATAGATACATTTACTGGCCTCCACCAGAAAGAGGATCCATTGCAATTTTAATCTGGTCTGTACAGAAAATACAGTAATGATAGATTTATGGTATTCAACACATCCTACAGTTATATCACTGATGTGGTTATGAATGAGTAAGCTCCTGTATTGCAGAAGTACAGCTGATCTCTTACAGCTCTTTAGAGCTATATTGCTTTCAGGGCTTCAGCTGTTATGCCTGCAATTGTTTCACTATATAGTGTACTCAGAACTACTCATTCATTCAGCTTATGCTGAGGAGCTTCTAATGTGGAAGCTCATTGCCTTGCTGCCTTTGCAGTTTAATTAAACAAAACAGAGGATGGGAGGACAAAATTGCTCTCAGCCCTGACTGCAGGTAAATTAGAACAGAATTTGTTAGTAACTATCCCAAAATTATACATAATACATGTAGCAGAGCTGGAACTGCATCTAAATGTCAAGGTCAGAAATTTTTGGCAAAAGATAATTTCGCCCAGATCAAATGGACTTCACAGCATTTTGATAAATCAGACAACTTAGATTTTGGAGTCAGTGAAGATCCCCAAGCTTACAATGCCCTGGTCTTGAATATTAGCAATCATGCAAGGCCTTTCACACATCTTGCAGTAAAGTTGGAAGTCTGAATTTCCTATCGGGTACAGTTGGTATCCCAAAGGGAGCCTTGCTGTGTAACATGGCTGGTGCAGCAGCGTCTTTGCTGCATCCCTGATCTCGAGATAGTGAACATAGGAGGCACTCTAGAAGCTGTGCCTTTGAGAAGCTTGGGCTGGACTTTCAAGGGCCATGTTTCCAGTTAGAAATGCAAGGACAATTTTCCAAGATCACTGACGTGTAATTAGCTAACAGTAAAACCTTATGATCTGCGGCTCCAACAAAGTTGTTCTCCTTAACTGAAAGTTTTAAAACTCTCTAAAACAGATACACCCAGATTGCACAGAGTTTCCAAGCCTCCACTTGCAGCACTTGAATTCTGAACCTGCAAGTCCTAGAAGACATCCCAGCATCTTGGTTTAGCACAGCAGTCTTGCTCTTAGGACTATCTTGGGCTAGCTCTGAGGCAGTAGACAATTTAAATTAATGAACAAAAGAAAAACAAAAATTCAGGAAAATAGAATGGCAATTAATTTATATCAGAAATCCTGTCTTCTGGACACCTCTGCTCTTCCATCTCACTGGTTAAACTACAGAAACTTAAGTCTACTGAACTCAGTATGTCTACTCAATCATTCATTTATGGCCAGTTCATAAACAAAAATGTAAAAATTATGTGGGAGATACAAAGAAATATAGCTTTTTCATGTCTAGCGAAGAAGCAACAATTTACAGTGGTAATTTTAAGTAATCTCTCTGAACTTCTCCTGTTCCCACTTCATCAAAGGATGATCTAGGAACTCTGCATTTTTTGTCTTCCTTAGTGAAAAGATGGGGAGTTGCTGCTCTTTATGCAAACAGCTCATCTGCAAAATCTCCCATGTCACTAGGATAAGTTTTTATTCGTAAAAGTGACATTTAAGTATCTAATAGCTTTTTAATAGAAATATCTCCAAAATGAACGTTAAAAAAAAAAAAAAAAAAAAAAAAAGATTTTTTTCTTCAAAGTCTTCATTTATGCAGAAAATGTCACGTCAACCTTTTTCTTCTGCCTTGTCAACAAATGCTCTTTTCAAACTTACATCTCAGTTTCATTCTAATATGTAACATGTGCTAATCATATTAGAAATGATTCATTTTATTCAGGATGGCAAACTGCTTCTCTTAGCAAGCTCTTATTCATAATTCCACTCTGAAACCTGCAGCAGAAAAACCTTTCTCGAGGATGAAGAAAAGTAGCTGCTGTCTGGAGGTTCTCACACTTCTTTTATAGTGTTTTCTTTTCTTTTTGTTTGTTTGTTTATTTCATGACTGTTTCAATGATGTAATTTCAAAATATCTGATGGTCTCTCGTGCTAGAGACTTGGCAGATTACAGCCTTCATGTGAAGACAAGCATAGGACACAGCTCAGGTTGTCTCTTGACTGGTCAGGATCTTCTTGCAGTCTACTTGCAGTCTACTGCAGTCTACTTGCAGTCTACTTGCAGTCTACTTGACTGCAGGTGTCTATGATGGATCTCTATGAGGAGGGCATGGGAGGAGAAAGGGTGACTGTGGGAACACAACAGATAAGCAACAGATGGGTTGAGGGCTTTTGTTTTGAGGAAAAAAAAGCAATATCCCAGTCTGCCACCTCAGCCTTTTGCTGTGAACCTGCTCCTTATGTGTTGTCACATCAGTTGGTACATGCCAGCACCCCATTAGTAAGACAACACCTTCTCGTTACTGCTGTCCAGATTCCCCAGTACCCATGGAGAGTTCATATCCTAATCCCAACAGCAACATACTTCCACAACCATCCCTCTCTCAACCCTGTCCCCCTTCTCTCCCCCAAGCTAAACATTAAAAACTTGAATACTTTCTGCAAGAACCCCCTATTGTAGTAAGTATACAATTCAGTATAACATTTTAAAATCACTACTGTTCCCTTTGAATTAGCTTTTCTCTCACAGTTGTCAGGGCAGTTATTAGTTTTAGAGACTGACATAGAGGAAATCATAAAATCAGAGAATGGCTTGAGCTGGTTCCAGCTGACATGGGCAGGGAAACAAGTAGAAAAACAATTAAGTTACAAGACCAGGCACCTCATGTCATCCTATTACCTTCCTCAGACAACGAGGAAAATAAGCCTGCATTGATAAATCCCCTCAATTCATCTTCAAATAACCACCTAGAGTTTCTACTTTGCCTTTTCCCTCTCCCCTTTTTTTTCACCTGTTTTTTCATACCTTTTAATTTCCTTCATTATTTAACACTTGAACTTCCTCATCTCACACTATATAGTGTTTTAGGAGATCAATTTATGTAAAATAAAGTTTAATATGCTTGTTATGCAAAATATATTGCATTTAAAAAAAAAAAATAAAATATTGCCAAGCATTAGTCACAGCTGTCTCTGAATATCCTGAAGCCTGGAGAAAATAAAAGATAGCAAGTTGGGTAAAAATATTCAATTGGGTAAACTGCTTGATAACAATAAATTTCCATCTTTTAAGTTCTCAGATAAATGTACATGCTTTTGTTAAAAAGCACATTGTTGAACTTCTGTCAGGAGACTACTTTTTCTTGTCTCATAGTGCTAATGAAGCTGATTACTGGTCCTGTTTTATATGTGCATCCTGTTAAAATAGACAGATTAATTGCTTAAAAAAGACATCCATATGATCTTGCTTTTTATTATTAGCATTGTTGTAGTTTAGAGTCTGTGAACATTTTTGTCACAAAGTAAGGACTGCTTTCAGGGACTGTGGTTCTCATACTTAATTGTTGGCCCTTTTGCTTTTGCACACTGTCAGGTACAGCTGCTGGGATATGTAGATCTTTGATTCAGTATGGGTGGCTGCTTTGCTCTTTCCCACTTTTTGTATTTGAGGATCAAGGATCCTAAATTAACATTTTAAAAAATATTTGTTTGTGCAATTAGAAGGAATTTTTAAATATTTTTTCCCATTGATCTCACTTTAGATACTCTATAGGACTTGGTATGAGACAAAGTATGGATTTTAAACTGCATTGAGAGAAGTCATTATGCATTTAAGAGACTGTTCGAACATGTAATTATGCAATACTTAGTACCAAAGGACATTCATTTTGGACGGTTGTATAAATAAGATTCATTTTTTTATGTCTGTAATTATACTATATTTTAAAGGGATGCCATTTAGATGCCAAAGGACTGAAAGTAAATACTGTACTAAGCAGTTTCTAAAAATGTGTCATTGCATTACCCAGTAATTGGTAACAGCACATACAAGTTATTGCATCAATAACAGGCAAAGCTTATAGCTGCAAAATTATAGTTTAGACCTGCTCGGGATAGTGCAAGAGTTAACACAACCTTCTTCCACAGACCTGGATTAAAACAAGTCACAAGTGACAATGGGTTTGACAGCCTTACTTACCTTTGTGGGCAGTTGTCCACACTAGAAGCCATCAGGCAGTGTGGGGTGACTGGTACCTCACCTCTGGAAGTGGTAGAGGACAGGTTGAACAGCGGGACAGCTGCTTGGGAGCAGTCCCCATCTCTGCAGAGAGCTGCACTGACACACCAGATTTCACAGTTTGTGTAACAGATATTGCATAATGAAGAAGTGTCCCAATCTCTGTGTCTCTTAGGGCACTTAGAGAAGTAAAACAACAACAAAAAATTATATCATTTGTGGAAGTGCAGCAAGAGAAGGGTAGCCTGTGCAAACTGATAAGACAACTCACTAGTAATGAGATTTGATATCCTGCTTGCTGACCTCAGTTATTTGTCTTTGCATTTAGGAGCCCCAAATCTCTCAGGATCTTTGCTGGTAGGAACCTACACAGTGCAACTACACAAATTGCAAGTAAAAGACATTGAAGGTGGTCTAGAGAAATGAGAGCAACATGGCAGCTGCGAGAAGATAAATCATTTAAATCTTGCAGTTGCCCAGATTTTTCAGCAGTCAGAGGTCTCTTCTCTTGACAAAAATATACAAGAAACAAAATTAATTTGATGATTAATTGTTCTTGATAAGGAAATTATTTTTGAAGAATCATGTTTTAGGATGCTCCTACTTCAAACACAGATGGGCATGTCAGGCTCTCTGTCTTCCTTTTGCACTCCCAGGCAGCCAGGCCATTTTTCTTTTGAAGAGTGATAAAGCCAGCCCCTGAGCAAATGTTATCTGGGAGTACAAGAACAATTCCCACACTTTGGCATATACGGTGCAAGAACTGATATCACCTGTGAAGGGGACTGGAGATCACAGGTCTCCACCCATCCTGAAAATCAGCGTAAGAGATTTCTGGAGTTGGGAGCACTGGGCATGCCCTGCTGTGGAGCAGAAGCTCTCATGCAGAGGAACTAGAGGAAGAAGTTCTGTGTGACTGTGAGAGCACTGCAAGAAACCTGCCTTCAGCCAAACCCATCTTTTTCCCTGTGTGAATTTTGCTTGTAACAAGGTTTTCTACTACATTCATATACCTACAGGTCACAAAGCAGAATATAGCAATAAGATTTCAAGATCACTCCCATTTCTGTGTTTTTTCCTTTAAAATCAAGTAGCCCATATGCAGTGCTAGTGGGATTCTTTCTATTCCTAGGAGATCACACCCTGGTATGGTCCAAGAACATTGTGTATTTGTCATGACAATCAGATTTGTCCATTTGCATCTTTGTGATAGAGAAGGGTTTGTTTTCATGGATTTTGCTTCAGGATTTTCTTTGGAAAACAGGTGGCTAACTCATACATACAAGGGAAATAGAAGGACAACATGCAATCATTGTGGACAAAAATAAAAATAAAAATAGGTAATGATAATAATAAACAGAAAACCTAAAGCTGTTAGAAATAGCATGCATTTCCAATTTTATGCATTCAACTTATTTGATGCATTGTGAATTTTAAATTACATAAATAAATATGGAGACAGATTCATATGAACTTCTTTTAGAAAAAAAAAAATGTTTCGAATATATAATTAAATGGCAAACATCAGATATTTACGAAAATATACTAAGTATTTAATACTACTATATTTCCTCTATCCATTGCAATACCTTCATGACATACAGAGGGCACATCACAATTTCAAGTAGAAGTGCTTCTAAACCATACATATCAACCTTTTTTATTCCTTTAATTACTCTGGAAAACATAGTTTGAATAAGTATGAAATATCTTCCTACCCTCAGAGGCCTTTATGCAATAAAAGGAAAGGCTGGTGTTGCTTTTACTTATCTCTTTTATTAGTAATATCAGGAAGTTTGCTTCTTCAGAGCTCTAATTTTTGGTGGAACTTAATGGCTTTCCCGGTGAAAATTTAAACAGAAAAACGATTTCATGTAATTTAGAACTGAACTGAAATATTTTCATTTGCTTTACAGATGTGTTTAGTTTCATTTATATTTATTCTGTTGTGCTGCATTTGCTTCATGGGAATGGTGTTTTTCCCCATCCATGTTTTTGCCAAATTTCTCTGGGACTTTGCCAAATGACATTTTGTGTCATATGGTGTAATCTGACAGAATTGGTTAGCTCATTAAAATCTTGTGATGGCTGGTGTGTGCAGAGGAGTGAAGATCACCAGAGGAAGATATAGTGTTAGTTGTTTGTTATTTGGAATCTAGATGATTCCCTTAATACCCACCTAGCAGTGTCTAGGTGACATTGTGCCTGCTAGATTCCAAAAGCTCTATTAAAAAAAAAATGGCAGGCTTGCTTGTGAGGAAAGAGCAAAAGGAGGGAAAGAACAGTCATGCTGACCAATGAAAAATAAAACCACAACTTATTATACAATGTATAATATTATACAATATTGTATATGTATATACAATATTATACAATGTATAATATTATACAATGTATAATAAGTTGTATGTATACAATGTATACAATGTATTTATTATACAATATAAATACACAGGTGACTCAGAAAATGAGCATTAGTTGCATGTATTCAAAACACCTAATGATTACATGAGTGTTGCAGTCCCACTTTCCAAAGCAGTCAATGAACAGGTATTATGAAACTGTATAGTCAAACCCAGTTTCTAACACTGCTCATTAAGTGCTGTGTCTGAAGACATCAGCTAGCTGCATAGGCAGGGGCTGAAATAGCTGCAAGAGATTGAACAGCTGACAAGTTGTATGTAAACTGAATTGCCAAATCTGTTCCTTAAGTTTATTTATATTCTTGTTTAAATGTGTTCTGACACAATAAACTATTAGCTACAGCTCCATAGAGTTAACCTCTTTTAGGAGAGAAAAAAAAAAAAAAAAAAAAAAAAAAGTGTAATTTATCATTACATAGAATCCAGGACACAGTTTGCATTTCCCTTGTACAGAAAGCATTGTGCCGTGCACCTGAGGAGGACGCTGAGGGAAGGTACTGGTGCTGCAGTGCTGCAGCCGGCTGCTATGATTGATGTTCTGTGCTTTTTGACGCAGACTAGCATCCACAAGAAATCAAGGCAAAACCAGTGCATTCCATTCATAAAGAACAAAATTTATAACAAAATTCATGACAAAACCTCTATGGTAGGAGATTTGGGTGGTTTCATCTGTTGGGCCAACAAAACACTCTTCAGTTTAAAAATAAAAATGAAAATTAAAATGGGTTGGTTATTAAAATTTCTACAGCTTGCACAGGTTAAAGAAAGCAAACTGAAAAGGGAACAATGGTAGTGTAAGCATGCTGTATTACAAAATTATTGTGACTGTAGTCATGCGTGGACTGGAGTTTACCCATTACATTCCAGTAGCTCCTTAGCAAAATATGTTTAGCTTTGTCAGCATTCTACCTCAGAAAATTTAAGTCCTACTCTGAGTCCCTTGTTTTGCTTCTGGACTTTTTATGAGAATGAAGAAAATGTTGTGAGAGCTCTAATGGCTTGAAACTGTCTTTCTTAAGTTATAGAGAAATTCTTCTAGTTTGGTAGTTTGTTAGGGGTCCAAGCCATGTACAGAGCTCCAGTTCTTAATATATTTCTCACCAATAAACATTCTTTACCAGAAAGACACTGTATTGGGTTTACATGACAAGGTTTTGGTACTACTGGGGAGAGGTGGGGGGCGGGGGGGAAGGGGGGGAGAAACACTACTAAAAGGTTTTGGAAGTGTGGGGTTCTCTCTGGAGAAGAGTCTAGAAGCTGCCCTATGTTAGATAAGTGCCAGTTTCAGTCAGCTCCAAAGTGACCCACCACTGCCCAGAGCCAAGCTGCAACAGCAGCTGGGAGAGCGAGGAGTGAGAAGTGAGAAGCAGCCCTGAAGTCCCCAAGGTCAGTGCAGAAGGAGGGCAGGAGGTACTCCAGGTGTGGAGCAGCAGTTCCCCTGCGGCCTGTGGAGAAGTCCCTGGTGGAGCAGGCTGTTCCCCTGCAGCCCATGGGTCCCACATGGAGCAGATCTCCACGCTGCAGTCCATGGAGGAGCCCCCGTGGAGCAGGTGGATGTGGCCTGGAGGAGGCTGCGGCCCATGGAGAGCCCCCGCAGGAGCAGGCCCCGGTCCGGAGCTGCAGCCCGTGGAGAGGAGCCCATGCAGGAGCCCATGCAGGAGCATGCCACCCACCCATGGGGGACCCGTGCTGGAGCAGTCTGCTCCTGGGGGATGGATGGACCCTGCAGTATGGAGCCATGCGGGAGCAGTGCTTGAAGAGCTGCTGCCTGTGGGCAGCCCCTGCAGGCTCAGTTTGGGAAGGACAGCATCCTGTGGGAGGGACCCCACAGGGAGCAGGGGCAGGGAGTGATAGTGAGGGAGTGGCGGAGACCAAGCATCAGGGACTGACCGCAGCCACCATTCCCCTGCACTGCTTAGGGGTAGTAGGTTGGAGTGGGTGGTTGGAGGGGGAAGTGTTTTTAGTTTGCTTTTAGTTTCTCACTGGTCTAGCTTGTAAGTAACAGGAAATAAATTATATTAATCTCCCTATGCCGAGTCTGTTTTGCCCATGACAATAATTATTGACTGATCTCCTTGACTTTATCTCAACCCTTAAGCCCTTTTCATCATATTTTCTCCCTCTTTTCCTTTGAGGAGAAGGAATGAGAGACTGGTTGTGGTGGACACAGCTGCCCAGCTGAGTAAAATCACCAGACACATATCAAATAGTTTTAATATTTTGCCTAATCTAACGTCTCTGAAATATAAGAAGATAAACAAGAAAACCTTCCTGCTTTTCTAGAAGTCTTCCAAAACTTGATCCTGAGCAGGACTTCTCCAGACTAAGGCCACGAGAGACCATCCTGGCCACCAGAGATTGCTGTAAGGCAGTGGCACCCGTGGGTGCCTGAACTACCTGCCTCACAAAGTCACAGAGAGACCATAAGGAAGATGGTTTCCCTTATGAGGCTCTTTTATGCAAAGGGATCTTATGGCTGCTAGCTAAACTTATTTTCTTACCATGTAGCACCATTAAAATGCAAAAGCCAAATAAGAATGCAAATGCATTGCTTTCAAGAATGAAAATGCAAAAGGCCAAAGAATAATTCAGAAATAAATAAACAAACAACAACAAAAATGAACAATACTAAGCTATGCACAGTATGTACAGATATAAAGCTAAAAAGTAGTAAATCTGTAAGAGGTAAAAAACATATGATGTTTGGCATTTAAAGACAACTTTTTTTTGGAAATATTTTGTAAACCAGGGTATTTTCTTGTGACATATCTAAAAACAGCTAAGCTTTTAAAACAGAAATTATTATTTGATCTGACAGAACACACACAAGAATAAAGAGTCTGAGAAATTATTAATTAATTTCTCTATTCTTTTTTAACTACTTTAAAAAAAAAAAAAAAAGTACAAAAAATAAAAAAGCTTCTGGAGAAAAGTTAAGCTTGTAAAACAATTCTAGTGACTTTTCTTTTCTTTAGAAACTCTTGCTTTATGCTTGTGATACTTGTCTCCCACTCCACACTCTGTTTCTGAAGAGAAAGGAATGAGAAATACTTGCTGAACAACTAATTTATCAGTCTGACATTACTATCTATCAAAAGTAAAGACCTGCTGTTAGGAAAATCAAGATTATTGGCTCAGGGGTTTTGTTTCCTCTTGTGAAATGAAGGTTGGTGTGACTATGTACATACCTGAGAGATGTCCTGGGCATTTTCAGCCAAAAGTCCTATAGATCACTACTTTTTCTGCAGTCTGCTCTGGCAGTTGTTTTCTTCATTGACGCTGTCTATGATAGTCCTGCTGCTAAGTGGCCATTCCAGGCAGAAGGGATTTGGATTTCTTTTCTTTCACAAGCTATAAAGCAGTCCACCAGAAAATTTTAATACTCAGGTTAATCTTAGATTTTACCATGTATGTTTCAGTATGGTGCCTTATTACATATTACAGACTCAAACAGCTCAGGGTTGATGGCAGGCAAGATATAAAGAGTGACATATAGATGTCTTACTGTTTGAACTGTAATTCAATAACTGGAAGCCCTGTGCAGTCTCTTCATATGTCAGCAAATTACGATGTGTGGGCAAACGAGTCTGGCCCTTTGTTGAATGAGTTTCTATGTAAAAAAATAGCAAACAAAAACCACTAACGAGCAAGAAGTAAGCATTTTTTGTTTTAAGTAAAACAAAAACAAACAAACAAACAAACAAAAAAAAAAACACAGACATTCAAGGAAGCAATTTTTAACACTTTTGCCAAGTAGAGATATCTGCAAATTTAGCAAAAGTTCAGAAGCTACCATTTCTCTCTGATCTTGATACAAACCTTCTTTTTTTGTTATTTTGTTTTGTTTTGTTTTGTTTCTGTTTTTTCATTTTTGTTTTGTTTTGCGGAGGACTGGTTGTGTGTACTGTGAATTTACACATTCATGGATGGAGGAATTTGTTCAATATGTAATTCAGAGTGCTGTGCAATCAACATTCTCTTCTGTAGCATAGCAGAATAGAGACAGGTCTATTAATGAAGAGATATAGCTGTGTAATCACATTCAGCCAGCTTGTATCATGCTTGCATGATAGTATTTAATGCAACTATAATACCCAGCCCTTTCAAATCTACCTCCACTGAATTCTAAGAACAGAGAATTTGCACATTGCATCTTTGGAACTGTATGTATATAAGACATGATGACTTGACAAAGGTATCATAACACACCACTCAGTGGCTAGATTAGAATATAGCTGTTCCCAGACTGTAGTTATATTTCAGAAAACAGTTATTTTTTATATATATTACTTTTTTTTTAATTATTTTTGTTTTAATTTGGCCTAACCTGCTATATGAAAAATACAAGACAATTTGAATATAGTATGAATAATACTATAAGATACAAGATATCAAGATAAGAAATTAGTCATGTAAACTGGTGGACAGCACAGCCACAGGTAATGATTTGAGCAGGTAAGGAAGGAATCAAGAGGAATCCCTGAAGATCATCCTGATCCAAGTGATGACTTACAGAGCCCTTGAATATGATAATATGATCAAGTATCATGTCTGAAAACTGTATGTTAGCTTATGCTAGTTTTTTTTTTTTTTTTTTTTTTTTTTATCATGTTTACAACAAGGCTTTCAAGAATTGTCTTGAGATGTAAAACTTCTTTGAAAACACAAACCTATTCTATCTACCTGCCTGCTGGATTTAGGAGATTACATTGGGAATCTAAGTGGGTCATTGACTTTGTTAGGAATTGCCACCTATCCACCACATTTAGGAATTTAACAGTTTTTGCTTCACTCCACTTGGAAGGCTGATGATATTTTGTCAGTATTTTTTGTTTAATGTGAATGGACAGAATGGACATTTAATTTATGTGTGAGAGATTTTGATTGCATTTGCCTTGGCCTTTTATAGTTTCATTTTGAAGTGTTAATATTACAAATAAATGGCATGCTTGTAAGTGTGTAGGTATTACCTATGCATAATTGCTGTAACTGGCTTGCATTGCACAGTAAAATAAAGTATGTATTTCAGTGCACTGAACATTTCCACTCTGTTGGCCCTCAACATTTTCAGATGCTGGGCACGGCTCTCATTTCACTTCGATAACACATCTTTGAGGATTCTTCTAAAGAGAGGTTGTAGATGCCTGATAATTATCATTGCTTCCCACAAAAATAGTTGCACTTTAGTGAAGAATCCATCAAATCAAAAGCTAGAACTGCTGCCATCACAGTGTATGCTAACTCACATGGATAATGGTGGAAGTACAATTCCAGCTGCCCATACAAGATGACATTTCACTAACCATGAAACATTCACTGTTTGCTAATTACAGCTAGCAGGTTCTTAGCAGGCTGATGTTTTTAATTAGGCTTATACATTAGGAATTTATTTTGTTTTGATTTAAAAATATAATAATAATAATAATAATAATAATAATAATAATAATAATAATAATAATAATAATAATAATAATAATAATAATAATAATAATGTTTAGAAGTTAGACAGTGCCCTCTCCTGGACAGAGGCTCCCACAGCAGTAGTTTACAACCTGCCCCAAATGTTGCCAATTAGAGAAAATGGACACAGTGTTGCTCAGCTGAAGGCATTTGCTGATTTGAAGAAGCTAAGTTTTGCTGCAGTCCTTCCTTTCATTCTGGTCTACTCGAAACCATATTGTGTAACAAAAACTGTTTCCAGTTTAACTGGCAAAAACTTTTGGATTAATTTAGTTTGAACCCATCTGGTTAGAGTTGACAGTGCAACTTTACCACAGGAAGCAGCAGCAACATTTGGTGATATTTATTCTAGTTTTTACAAAAATCAACTCAATATGTTAAAAGCATATGCATTTCCAGAAATAAGGATGATAGAGAAATATTCAGTTGAATTTCTCATTTTAGGTGTTCCTTACGTCTCTTTATTTTCTTATTTCAAGGTCAAAATAATAATAACAATAATTAGTCTGAGAAGCTACAAAGTATATTTTTTCTCCTTATCTTTTCTTGATTTTTTAATAAATAAAACACTGTCAGTTTCACTTAATAATTCTAACCTCACAGCTCTTGACTTTTCCAGGGTCTTTTTTTTTTTTTTTTTTTTTTTTTTCATAAATAAATAGATAGATAAATAAATAAGCAAGCTTACCCAGCTTACCTAAACTGAGACAGAATATTCTCAAGAATTTACAGCGTCTTGTACCAAAGGGGTTAGAGATGGATTTCCCTAGTAGTTCATTCAAAGTATGTATTTAAGTTACTTCAAAAGTAGACTAAAAAAACTGTAATAAACCAGCATTTACAAGAAAATTTAAATTAATGGCATGGAAAGCAGTACACATCTATTCATCAAAATTTTATAGTTTTCAACTCACTTCTACATCTTTTTTTCAGCGTAGAAAACACACATAAAATAGTTGCTTACAATTAACTGTGAGCGATTTCTATTAACTGGCTGACAGATTTTGTACATTAGATTAAACATGAAACAAAGTACCTCTTGTATTTATTTACTTAAATTTTGAACACTTTCTAAAAATCTGAAGATTTCTTATATATGGACTACCCATGCAGAACAGACCAGAACAGACTGTGTGCCAAACTCTGCGTCCTCTGACTACCTACTTCAAAAGATTACTACTGAGAAGTGAAACCTTAGCATACTTGCAGTCATACAAGGGCAGCCCTGGAGCAGATATCACAATGTGCTCTGAAAATACTCTGTTCACTCATAATGTTGCCTGTCAGGCAGTCTTTACCTATTGCTTACACGTGCCTGCAGCTGTGAGCATCTCTGCTCTATCAGGAGAGCTCCTCTGCCTTCTGCAAAGAGCTGTGAACTCAGGAGTAACAGACCTCCTCATTAATGGTCACAGGCTGGTCATTAGATGGTCACTGAATCTTTCTGGATGACCTGTTAATGAATTTCCCACTGGCTTTTTATGTAGATTGGTCAAGGTAGACAGTATAGATAATTTATAGCTGAGCACCTGGCATGTTAATAGTCTTTGCTCAGCAAATCTAATTGACACAGTACTGCTAAGAGGAAGTACATCCTTCCTAATTTGTTTGTCAGGTGTAAATATTTCATGTTGAAAGGAAACTTTGGATTCTGTGTTTAAAAATATGTTCAAATATTTTATTTAGGGGGGAATTTATTTAAGAATTTAATAAGGAATAAAGTCTTTATCTTACAAACCTTTTTGACACTTTTTCCCCTTAATGCTTTGTTTATTTAAAACAAAACAAAACAAAACAAAACAAAAGATACTATTCACCTGTAAAAGGCTTAGAGGCCTTCACAGTGTAAAAATCATATCTCAGTGGGTGCCTGTTAGCTGCAAGAGCCTGGAGAGGTCTTAGTACCTGTGGTGCCTAATCTCTGTGAATCACGGAAATTGGCCAGAAACCACAGTCCCTCCAGCTGTGATCTTACCAGCTCTCAAGGGCTAAAGAGTTTCAACTGGGCCTTGACTTGTTGGGAAAGCTGCAGGAAAAGCCCAAGAAGTGGCAATGATACAACAGACAGTACTCTTCAGCATTGGTGATAATGCCATAGGGTTAATTAATTCTTCGAAGGAGCCTGTTTTTGCTTTAGTCATGCAGGAACCTTCTCCCATTTTGAGAGTGATTGGAGTCCACCAATGCCGTGATTGCTAGGCATTTCACAGCTCTGAACATGTGTTAAACTGGATGACTGTGACCAATATATTCATAATCCTTTAAGGTTTTGTATTTTCATTTCCACATTTGAGTATTGTAGTTAGTTTATATATAAGACATGTAATTGTTGTAAGAAAGTGGGTTTGAATCTGTTCAGATGTCCTGGGAATGCTCAGGAAAGATCTTCACATCCCATTACAAGTTTTCATGCCCTTGACCCCCATTAAGTGGTTCCCTAATGCTCATCTCATTCCCTGCAAATAGCTGCAAGAATGCAAAAATCTCTTCACTGCTTCTAGATGGCACTTCCAGAGCCCTCCTTGTGTTGAGAATGAAGAACTGAGTTTCCAGAAAGGTATCCTGACCATTCAGGAGGTTGTGTTGCAAGGAGGTGGTTTTGCAAAGAGATGACCTGACCGCTGCTTCCCAGGGCATGGAAACTGTCTTTAGGAAGAGTTTTTGCCCTTCAGCTTACATTTGGTGACTTTGCTCTAAATGAGATGAGATTATCTAACTGTCCCATTAACCAGATATTCAATTTCATATCTTTTGATTATGAATGAGACCTTCATCTCCTAGTTTCAAATACTGGGGTATTCCTGTCTCCTTAGCGGACATTGCGGAAAAATGGTGTTGTGGCATCCACTGTAGGTAAGCTTCCTTAAAATGACAAAAAGCAGTTCAGTTCTTACTTTGGTTCTACACCTTTTGTGGTGCAGATATGAGAGTTCATGCAAATGAGAGGAGCAAGATGCTTTCATGGAAAACCATAAGTCATTTCAGATAAATAAGAGATTTATTTAATGATTGCTTATCTTCCTGTTATACAGCATCCTGCATTTGTTTCCATAGTAAAAAATAAATAAGATGCTCAAATATTGTCAAAGGTTCGAGAAGGACCATATACAGACCCAAAGTAGTATATTTTTAAGAAAATACATTGAACCCAGATTGACTTCTCACAGCATCTTAGTAGAGAAAATAACAAAAAGTAGTAATAATAATTTTTTTTTTTTTTTTTTCATGAGCTGTGGTCAGTCAGCTTTAACATCCTAGGATCAAAAATTGAAAGTGTACATAAAACATGACTTTGGTCTCAGCTGTAATATCAGCTCCATGGAAATACTCTGCTCAGGGGGGAAAATGCTCCTTAAATCACAACACTTCCTTAAATCACAGTGTAATTATCCATTACAGAAATGCACATAACAGTTTAGAAGTGCTGTTGCATGTTAAGACAAACAACTTTGCATCAGTGAATAGATCTTTAACTACGTGGCTGTGTGCAGTACACCTAGTTTTAACCAATCTTACCCACACATCCAAAATGCACATGAAGTACCATTTCCATCTCTGCATGTGCTCTATCTGGAACCCCAAACCCAAGTGGTACTAATACAATATAAGGCTGCCCAATGAAAATAAACTAAAGTGAAGGCATATTGCATTTTCTATTCTCACTGTATCATAGAATCATAAAATTATAAAATAGTTTGGGTTGGGAACTTAAATATCTTCTAATTCCAGTCCCTGCCATGGGCAGGAACATGTTCCACTAGACCAGGTTGCCCAAAACCTCATTCAACCTGGACTTACACTCATCCACGGACTCACAGCTTCTCTGGGCAGTCTGTTCTGGTGCCTCACTACCCTCACAGTAAGGAATTTCTTCCAAATATCTAATCTAAATATACCCTCTTTTAGTGTAAAGCCTTCTTATCGTATCACTACACTCACTGACAGACTTCCTCTCCAGCTTTCTTGTAGACTCCCTTTAGGTATTGGAAGGCCACTATAAGGTCTCCTTGGAGCCTTCTCTTCTCCAGGCTGAACCCCAACTCCCTCAGCCTGTCTTTATAGGAGAGGTGCTCCAGCCCATTGATAATCCATGTGGCCCTCCTCTAGACTTCTCTAGAACATGTTCATGTCCTTCTCCTGCTGGGGCCCCAGAGTGGAACGCAGTACTCCATGTGGCATCTCACAAGAGCAGAGTAGAGGGGGAGAATCACTTCCGTCAACCTGCTGGCCACGCTGCTTTTAATGCAGCCCAGGATATGGTTGGCTTTCTGGGTTGCTAGTTCACAGGAACAGCTCATGCTGAGCTTCTCATCAACCAGTACCTCCAGGCCCTTCTTTTCAGGGCTGCTTTCAATCCATTCTCTGCCCAGCCTGTATTTGTTCTTTGTATTTGTTCTTTAATTCAGAAAGAATTAATGCTCTGGCCCTGGTGCAGGACCTTGTACTTGGCCTTCTTGAACTTCATATGGTTTGGACAGGCCCGCCTCAAGCCTGTCCAAATCCTTCTGGATTGCATTCCTTCCCTCCAGCATGCCAGTCACACCACACAGCTTGGTGTCACCAGCAAACTTGCTAAGGGTGAATTTGATCCCAATGACAACGTCACAGACAAAGATGTTAAACAGCACTTGTCACAGTACTGACCCCTGAGGAACATCACTTATCACTGATCTCCATTTGAACATTGAGCTATTGAGCACAACTCTTTGAGTGTGATCATCCAGCCAATTCCTTACCCACTAAGTGGTCCATCCGTCAAATCCATGTCTCTCTAATTTAGAGACAAGGCTATCACTGGCTATCAGTGTCAAATGCTTTGCACAAGTCCAGGTAGGTGATGTCAGTTGCTCTTCCACCAGTGCTGTAATCCCATTGTAGGAGGTCATGAGATTTATCAGGCACAATCTGCCCTTAGGGAAGTCATGTTGGCTGTCACCAATCAACTCCTTATTTTCCATGTGCCTTAGCATGTAAACATTAAGTAACTCTGCACATATGTAGAATTTCTGCTCCTTACTGCATGTTATTGGATGGTTATTTCCAATTAATACATAAAATGTTTCTCAGACAGTGATAACTTAGTAACAAACATGTATCTTTCTATTGGCTGTCCCTTGGAAATGGTACAGGAAACGACACCCTACAGGAGTCTACCAACCTCTTTGCAGAAATGTTTGCAAGGCTGAACTAACACAAATGTGATTGCATGTCTGTTTTGCCTAACCTTTACCTATTTTTAAAGAAAACATTGAAATCTTTAGTTAAGTTGGCAATTTTTAAGAAACCATAGTCTTTCATTTCCTCGCAATACATGGAACATTCGGTAAAACAATACAAAAGTGAATCCTGCTCTAATGTAACATTTAATCTCACTTTTATTGTATTTATTTTCAGAAAATATATTGAACACCAGCTGCAAGACAAGTAGATGTTTTGGGGCATTTCTAACAACAACTGAAAATGGAGGGTCTCTACAGATATACATTGTTTAAATCAACACATCTACTGGTTCAAAAATGAATCCTTTTTTACAAATTTTGAAATTTTTTTTTTTTTTTCTTTCTTTGTAACAGGTGGTTCTGCTAATCTAACCTGCCGAGCTTTCTTTGGATATAGTGGAGATGTCAGTCCTTTAATCTACTGGATGAAAGGGGAGAAGTTTATTGAAGATTTAGATGATAGTCGAGTCTGGGAAAGTGACATCAGGTAAAAGAAAAAAAAAATCAAGCAGTATCTTTTTTTGGTAGTTAATGTAATACTTGTTATCACAGACTAATTCAGGAACACTTGCAATCTGGGCCACTTTTTTGCAACATCCAGTCTTTATCTTTTCAATTTCATCATTAGACAACAGAAAAATGCAGCAAAACCTGATGTTAGAGAGCTGCAAAAGCAGAGTGGTTGCCCAGCTAGCACAGTAGTGTAACCAACTGGGATTTGTATAGTCACATTTTCAAACTGTGGCAAACTATAACAACCATTAACACAGTTACTAAGAAGAAATAAAGAAAAGTAAATACATCCAGAAAAGCAGGTCAAAATAAGTTTTTTAAGCACATAGCCTTAAATAAATGCTGAAGTCTGACATCTCTTTTTGAATGTTTGATTTCTCTTCTTCAAAGAAAGAACTGAGTTTCCTGGAATGTTATTTGCCCTGTGAGATCCAAGACTCCTGTTACATGGGCAGGTTCTAGCTGCTGAAATATTTGTTATAGAAAGGATCTGGCAATTCACATCATGTACTTATTCTGCTTCTAAAAGTTTCTCATTTGGAAATTGAGAAAACAGTATTTTTGTATTGAGAATAACATGCTTGACACAGCTTTCCAACTCATATCCAATATGAAGTACCTACTTAGATCTGAAGAGATTCCTTTCTTATTTACAATCCTGTGTGTGTGTGTATAACTGCATTTGTATATCATGCATAAACCTATAAATGAATGCAAATCTAAGTATGCACTACAAAGGAAGTTAAATAACCACAGGTGTATTATCCTCAGTGATTTTCTACAATAGAACATCATGAGTTTATATCCCTTTCTGCTCTTACATAGGAATTTACTACCTTATCAACAGACAAGAAGTCGCACTTGTTTTCAGTTTTAGCTTGGAGTTCTACTGTATAATTAAATTAAGGGAGAATCTTCCTTTGTCAAAATCAAGAAGGTCATATAGACATTCAAGGTCTCTGTGTCCCCAGACATAGGCAAAATGGAGGCATATTTCAGCCCAGTGTACATCAAATTTTATAAAGATCAGAACAAATACACTTAATTGAACAAGACAACTAGATAAGCTACATTTCTCATATAAAGCCCTTCCCAAGCCTTTCAACCAGACTTGGCATTTAAGAAGGCTGATGAAAAGGTGTCAAAAACCTCTTTACAACTTTCTTGTTTTGTGGAAGGAGGACCCAGAAGACTGGTTTCCGCTGCTTTTGTCAGGTGTGAAGTGAGGGAGCAGCCTGTAGCAGTTTGTCACTTGCTGTGCTGGGTTTCTAAAACCACTGATGGGATTGCTAAGAGGGAAAGAAAGAAATTGGAAAACAGGAGGAGCATTAAGCAGGTCTTTGCTTTTCCTTATCATCTGTTTGAATGAGTGGCATCTGGCATTCCACTTCCTTCTATTGACTTATAATACATAGTCAAATTTTATAACATATTCACAATATGTATATATATATTTCAGTATACAAATAGTGCATTTCATCAAAACTCCTGATGTAATTGAAAACCTGAAATATAACTGTGTTTCACTTTTCTCTGTTCTAACATTTCAAGACTCTACATATTACTGATCAGGGCCTCCATCAGAGTACAGTAATATGTTATCATTGTGCGCATCATCCTGCTTAAATACAATTAACTGTAGCTCTCATTAACATTTACAAAGCCAAACCTCCTCATTAGAAGTGAGGAAGAAAAGTATGTGATATAATTTAATTAAGATTGCATCAAACCATAACCAAATCTGAAGCCAAAGAGTTGTGAATTGTGAGTAGCAATATTATGCCATGATTATCTGATGCTCCACTGTGATACAAGCAGAACAGAAGATACGATTTCTTTTTCCTCAGGGTTCTCAAGGAACATCTTGGGGAACAGGAAGTTTCTATCTCATTGATTCTTGACTCTGTGGAAGAAGGAGACCTTGGCAATTACTCATGCTATGTTGAGAATGGAAATGGACGCCGTCACGCCAGTATTCTTCTGCATAAAAGGGGTAAATATGCAGGTCCTCACCACAAAATGGTACATTGTGGGGGTGGTCAGTTTGGAAAGCTTCCTTTTTATGAAAGTATGTCTTTCTGAGATATTAGTAAGCAATGATTGTTTTCCCTTGGCATTCATACCACTTACAAAATAAAATATAAAGGTTGCTGTTTATTCTGGCTGTCACCAGGATAAATACAGTAACACCTTTTAATTATATTTCTATAACAGATGCATTTAATAATTTTAAATTTTAAAACTAATAAAGGCTCAATAGAGAAAAATAAAATAGTAGGAAGTTACAAGTAATAAAACTATAATAATTTTCTTTAAGAAATAATTAAATACTAAAAAAGCAAAACAAATACATTCTACTTCTATCAGTAAAGTCACCTAAACTTAATAGAATCACAGAATGGTTGAGGTTGGAAGGGATCTCTGGAGTTTGTCTGGTCCAAAACGGCTGCCTAAACAGAAAAACCTAGCACAGGTTGCACAGGACTATGTTCAGGCAGCTTTTGAAAATCTCCAAGGAGGACCCCACAGCCTCTCAGGGCTACCTGTACCAGTGCTCAGTCACCACCACAGTTATTGTTTCCTAAAGTTCAGACAGTGTCCATTTTGTGCCCATTGTCTCTTGTCCAATAGCTGGACACCACTCAAAAGAGCCTGGCTCAACACTATTTTCACCCTCCTTTCAGGAACATATACACATTGACAAGATCCCTCTGAGTCTTCTCTTCTCTGAACCGAACAGTGCCAGCCCTCTCAGCCTTTCCTCATATGAGAGGAACACCAAAGCCTTATTCATTTCTCTGGCCCTTTGTTATAGTCTCTCCAGTATGTTTATATATCTTTTATACTGATGGGCCCAGAGCTTCCCTCCACCTGCCGGCAACACTTTGCCTAGTACAGTCAAGAATAACATTAACTTTCTTTGCAGCAAGGGCAGATTGCTGGCTTATGTTCAGCTTGATATCCACAGGGATCTTCAGGTTATATTCTGTAAAAATGCTTTCCAGCTGGGTGTTCCCGAGCACTAACTGGTACCCATGACGGTCCCTCCTCAGGAACTTTGCACTTTGTTAAACTTCAACAGTTTCTCATCAGCACATTTTTCCAGCCTATCCAGGTCCCTCTGGTTGGCAGCACAAGCCTCTGGCCTATCAGCCACTCATCCCAGTTTTATGTTGTCTCCAAACTTCTGATGGTACACCCTGCCTCCTTCACTCAGATACTTAATGAAGATGTTAAACAGAACTGGACCCAATATTGACCACTGGGGTATGCCACTGGCCTGCAATTAGACTTTCCAGTATTAATCATAACCTTCTAGGCCGAGCCAATCAGCCAATTTTCATCTCATCTCACTGTCCATCCAGCCAGCCCATGGGAGTTCCTGTGGAAGTTCCTGGGAGTCTGACTGTGGACAATTTCCTTCTAAAACATTTGTGTAACACCAGCATTTTTCAAGTGAAGACAGAAACATATAAGGATCTTCCTATTTCTACTCACCACTCACATTGCATTACTTCAGGCTGATGTCCACAGGGATGGAGATAATTATGGAAAGGAGAGACTCTTGCAAAGACAGGTTCTGATATTCACTTTGTTCACTTTACCTCCCAGAGGGTGCTCCACATGCCTAGGCTTGATGCTGTCCACACTCATGAAGCATTCCACTGGTTTAAGGGAGCAAAGAACAATCAGCAGCAGTGTCTGTACTTTGCTGTCATTACTGTGCTTTTTTTAGTCTGTAAATGTTCTTCTGGGTTCTTCCTGTGGTACTAAATTAGTTGTTGCATCTTGATTTATATCAAAGAAGTGAAGCCTTCCCTAATTTTAGTCTTTCAACATGCAAAATCTGTCCAAGAGCCATAAACCCAGAGTGTGACTCATTTATTTAAATATATTTTTGTGTACCCCCAATTAATTGAAAAGAGCTAATTCATAGCTCTTTTTCTGAACACTTAGCCCTTTTTCTGAACACTTCTCATAGCCCTTTTTCTGAACACTTCTCAATCTTTCTTATGAGATGTAAATAAATAGATGTTCCACTTAGCATGGTATTTGGAATATTTTCTTGAATTTTCTGAAATGGAAAATTAACTTACTAAGTAATTGAACTGCAACAATTTATCAGGTGGTAGCCATGTACCCCTAATTCAGATATATTTGAACCCAGGGTGAGAACTTTAAAAAACAAACACTGTAATTCAATGTGTTGTCTTTAATAATAAAGTTAGTACGTGGAGCACTGGAGATACAGAATCTTAAGGCTTAAATTACTTTGAAACCAACAATTAATTGACTGATTTTTATTAAGTCATATGCTGATGGTGAGTCCTTATTTTCCCCTCCATACAAGCAATAACACCAAGACTGATATGACATGTAACTCTTTTTTAATCTATCAGTGAATACATAAAATTTTTGGAAGGGTTTACTTTCCTTTCTCCCTTTTTCAGAGAAATCAGTATGTCAAACATATTGCAGTATGTGGTCTCATGATGCATGATGACATGCTTAAGAGGAAGTAATCTCAATATTTAACTGCCCTTATAAATAGTAAATGGTAAAAATAGCAAGAGCTCCCACAAAAGATTAAGACTGAATCTGAAATTGTGATTTGGAAACAAAATCCATTGTGACCTCAAAAAACAAAAGGTACTTGTTACAAGCCTTCTACATACTTTGCATGTTGACAACTGTTTCAGTGAAATGATAAATTAACCATGACAGATAAAAATTTGAGCTTGTCTCTCAGGTCTCCTAGGAAGAGGAGCTTTGCACTGCTTGCTTAGTCTCCTGTATATCACCATGACAACATTTCATTTTAGGTTTCCCTGTTTAGATCCATATTTAGTCTCTGATAGGAATGAGTTAGCTGTTTATTAATTTTTTATTATTTGCTCACAGAACAATCGGGACCTAACAATTAGGTAAATTTGCTTCCTGAAACTAAAGCATTTGCAGAGGTATTAGTTTTTCCCAGTTTTCTAGTTAGAGATCTCTCTTTTTCATCGGTATAAGCAAATAGAAATGGTGAATTTGGAAAGTTCACTGCTTACCTGAAAACAAAATGATAAATCACTCCTAAACTTCATATGTGGTACATTATTGCTCAGATCAGAAGGGACAAAAAAGCAGAAAGCTCTGTTTCTGGACAAAAAGTGTTCCTGGGAAAAGAGGTATTTAGGACTAAATGCTAGAGTGGGGATTCAGGAACAAAATGTAAGCCCTTAAAACAACTTTTGGCCTCTTGCTTTGCCCTGCTCAATATATTCTCTGTAAACATGAACTTCCAGCGGGAACTTTTGGGTATGCCCACAATTACACATCCTGAAAGGGCAAATAGTTGAGAGTCTGAATCACCAGCAAACACCTACATGCATCATTCTTACTCTTCACTCCAGTCTGTCTCAGCAGGGAGCCATTTACCTCACAGAAAATGAAAACAAGAGCTGGTGGCAGTCCCTTCACATGCCAGTTCCCAACATGTGCAGCCAGGGCAAGGGGGCTTCTGTTTTCTCCCCTATTTGGTCCTGGAATTGAAACCCTGAGCTTCCCATCTTATGAAAGAAAGTTTAGGGCAAGAGCTGTGACAGAAAAGCTACCCTACGTTAGGCATTCAGCTTTAGAGAACTGTGGTCTGGGCAGTTGAGCCCCATCTGGGCAGCAGTCCCCATCTCTGGCAGTTTAGCTCCGATTTCCTCCTGTGTTCCTCTTACTTTGTGACTGCCAGTGGAGAAAACCTATGATCACTGTTTTTATGCAGACAGCTGACCATTTCTAGATGCCTAACTTTCCTCAGATGTTATGCATAGGAATAATTTAACTGACCTAAGGGCAGTAGAGCATTTTAAGTATAGCAGTACCAATGCTGTTTCCTCTTCTGGTCCATTCCTACAAAATTTGTCCAAAAATAATCAGAAGTAGAGAGCAACAAGAACCCAGGAGATCTAACTTTCATTCTCTTCCTCCAGCTGTTGATCAAATTTATTTCTATCATTTTTACAATAATAGAGTTATTTTCTCTTCTGTGTGAACAAAAAAGATCTACTTGTTACAATCTGAAGCTGATTTTGTTGCTTAGTGATGATAGCTGTCATCGATCATCTGTAGCAGTTACAGGTCAGTCTTCAACCAGATAGAGGAACCTTCTAGAAATTAATATTGAGAGTGGTACTGGCAGCAGCTAAACACAAATTTATTAATGACAAACTACATACTGCAGATGATGTAAGGGATGGATCATACACTACAATTCTATTTTGTCACAGGCTTTTAATTCAAGAATACAAGCACATACGTAATAAATAAAAATATAATGCATTAAGAAGAAATAATGTTCTGCTACAATATTGCGTCTTCTAAACTATGACTTTCATGCTGGATCAAATCCCTTGTGGTCTCATTTAATTGTACATTTAGGTGGTAACACAGATTATTATTTAATTTTGTGGCTATTTCTATGGAAATTCTTGTCTGTGTGTCTGCAAATAAAATACCAATGCAAAAATAATCTCAAATTCTATGCTGTCCTAAGTTTTAAGGTTGTTTTTTTTTTCAGTTTTTCTTATTTTAAAAACTAAATAACATATTTACGGCTTTCATGGATAACCATCAGACCTGTGAGCAGGTAATACACTTTATGCATTTTTTTCAAAGTATCTTCTTTTATTTCTCTGTGTTGTCTACTTTTCTGTCCTGTGCCTCTTATATCTTGGGTCTGTTTTCTTCTGTCATAGGGGATATATGGGGCTCTTTGACCCTAACATATATAACTGAGGGATAGTTATAACAACTTTTAAAGAGTTTTACTAAAATATATTGTTTAGAAGAAGAGTAACTCTATTTCAATTTGCCCATGAGAATGTATGTTTGAAATTAAAGCAAGTTATTTTTTTTCCATGGGAAATGCTTCTTGGGGAAATATTTAAGTAATTATACCTTAAACTCTTTACCTATGAATACATAAACATTGTATTAATATTTCCAAATATTGGAAGCCAAACTATGAATAGTAGGAAATTCTGAATATTCTTCATCCAGTTATTAATGGAAATAGAATTGCTGAGAAGTACCTTAAATTACTGTCATTCACATAGTAATGTAAATTTGTTTTATAATATCAGGACTTGGATAATGTAAGTTTCTGATTTCATGAGCATTTTCAATGACTAGACACGACTTCACAGAGCAATAGTCAAGAGCGACAATTAAAAGAGAAAAGAAACAACAGTTATCATCTAAAGTCCATGAAGAAACCACAGGTGTTATAGTTCCCTTTGCCATAATGCTTCATGATGTTTTAGAAATTTCTGAATTGGCACTCATCATGTGAGATATGAGAGCAAGGAGTTTCATATTACAATTTCTGTTAATTGTTCTTAATTAACTGAACATTTCAGCAAAACTCTTAAGTCTCAGTCGAAGCAAAACTTTTGTAAAACACAGATCCATTTGGTTTGCTAAGACCACACATATGTATATCTTCCAGCATATAAGGCATTCAGCTTTTGGTCTGCACTGTAGGATAAGCTCTATGAGTTCCTCTCTAGGTTTTAGAATTGAAAGTGAAATTTGATTTGATTTGATTTGATTTGATTTGATTTGATGTGAATTGATTCCCTTCTCCCCCACCATTAAAGAAGCCATCATAGGCCATTAAAGAAGCCTTCAGGTTGTCTTATTCTGAGCAGTGCAAAGATTCAGTACATGACAGAGGAACAAAGGTGCATAACACGGGGCTTCCTGCCTTCTTTCCCCAAGCCTAACCACTAATGACTGTTCTTTTTACACTCAATCTCATCTAAAATCAGTAAATTAGTTGTGTACTAAAGAATGTTTCTGTCTGTTTGACAGAAATTCTTCATAAAACTCTTTTCTTCATCAGTAAGGTTTTGATGAAAAGATTAGTCAGATTACTTAGCATGTGCCTAAATCCAGCTCTCCTCTAAAGAGGTGTCAAACAAGTTGGTTTGTTAAACAGATTTCTTTTTAAAACAGCTTTTGTTCCACTTTTATCATAGTTCTTTTTATATAATGTCTATGTAAGTACATTTCTAACCCTGATTGACAAGGAAGAAAATATTTTAAAATAAATTAACACAAATTGTTCTTATAAACCATTCAGAGCTAAATTATTCATTAATGCTATCCTTAGGAAGAAATGTAAACAGTATGTTTTATGATCTTACATCCTTGGAACTTGGTACTCCATTTTCCCCCACATTTTGGCACCTCCCAGTGCTTCTTACATTCATTTCTTTCAGCAAATCTAAAAGAAGTAATTGTGTGGGATGTCTGATTTCAGTAGCACAATAAGCAAATAGAATCTTTCCTAATCAGGAAGGTTTTAAGTCATATAAAATTTATTTGGGGAAGCTAACTAGAGATTAATTCAAATCTGCATAATTATGACTTTTTTTTCTTTCAATTTGAAGTATAAACTGCCTTTAAAATGCAGTGTTCTGTATTTAAATCTAGTAAACGGCAGCAGTACTGCAGCATCTACATTTTCTTCAATCTTGTCTTCTCTTGAGCTAACATACTCAAGACTGTAATTATTCTTCTGCTGGGAACAGGTATTCCGTACTTCTCAGAAAGAATAAAACTGTCATCACTAAGAATATATATTCTATTATTACAAGTTATTTTCTTAAGTCTAGTAACACTAAGATGTCCAACAGAACTACAGCTTGGATATGCTGTCTGTTGTACAAATGAATAGGTCAACAAGATCCCCAACTTGTATTGGCACTCATACATACATATACGGAGTATATATCAATCTAATGAATAAAGTGAGATAACTGTGTCCCAATAGTTCTGACAGATAAAACGAAGCTACTGCATTGAAAAAATAAAAATAAAAATTAAAAACTATAACCAAACTTACCCACCTTAAGTCAACTCTGCAGGCATTTACAGGCTTATGTGGCCTATGCTGGCAGAAAGTATCAGCTTTGTGCTTAGAGATGATTTCATGATCAAGCTAATGAACACGCCAAATCTGCTTCTACTGGTATCAGAAGTGTTATTATTTCAATGATATCTATTAGTGGTTATTCACAACAGTATTTGTAAAGCCATCTTTATTCCTTAAATACAGGTTTATTTTTCTCTTTGAAACAAATGAAAAAAAATCAAAAATTAGAGAATAGATAATATAGATAATATAGATAATATAGATATATATATACACACATACTGTGTATGCATATGCTGTGTACAGATGTGGTTCAATATGCTATATTTCTATGAAAGATATCTCTCTAAAAAGATATATTGCTTTATAGCCATGCTGTATTCAGAAAAAGAGGGAAAAAAAATCATACTTCTTCATTTTTTAACTATGAGTATGGGTTTCTGTCTTCCCAATCTAATCTCTCTCTTCTTTTAACTGATGATGTCTAAAATGAGATTCAGATGAATATTCCTTTTCTAGCTGGCCTCCTCCTTCCTTTATGAGTAAGACAACTCTTTATAAAGAAAACTACATCTGATGAGACATTGGTTTTGCATTGATTATCAGTATCTGTTTTTTTCCATTCTCTCAGGCATCATCATAGGAAATAACAGTGAAGAATTTTAGTAAGCGTTATCTTTACCTGCTTCCTTTCCAAATTATGCCCATTACCTTTATGTTTAACTTTATAATTGAAGTCTATGAACATATATCAAGACAAACTAAGAACTGAATCTAAAAAAGCCTGTAAAATTGTCCGAGAAAACCAGAGAATGGAAATGAGGCTAAGACACAAAGTTGCAGAGATTTATGTGTGGGATAACCTGAAGCTCTGTGAATAGTCCTGTTGACTTCAGAAGGATTACTTATATTCTGTGAAGTTATGCAATCTGCGTAAGTGATTGCAAAATTGAAACCTTAGATAGACTGTAATTTGATTTTGAAAAAGCCTCAGAAAATGAATACGCAGCTATAAATCACATGTCCTTGAAGAGTTATAAATCACTATATATATATATATATGTATATATATGTTTGAAACATAATTATTTTTCTAGGTAGCTCAACTGTATACGGACTAATGAATAGAATAAGACTAATTTTAAATTATCACAGATCATTAAATGTTAGGTTTCTGAAGCACGTTGTATAAGTCATGAGGTATGAATCTTTGAAAGCACTCTTTTATTTACTTTCTTGTTACAACTCCAGCTAAGATAAATGAATTACCTGCTTTACACAGAGAAAGGAAGTTTATCAAAAATTAAAGCCAGGTAAAATCAAAGATATATCCTACAAATACACCTAATGATTAGGATAGCATCACTATAAAATGAGTACATTTACCATCACATCATACTGAATATTTAGAAAGGGCATGTACTTTGTTTTAATTAGCATTTTCTTTCATTGGGTTGCTGGGCCAAAACCTCCTGATAAGGGGGAAAAAAAAAAAAATTGTAGCCATTGGTCAAACTGCTTGTAACAAATCTTGTTTTAAATCGAAGCTATTTACTCAGAAACCAATCTACTACTGCAGCAGTAATCAATGTGTTTTTCCTTGGAGTAGAACCGTTCCTGTGCTACTGGAGGACTATTGTTAATTGCCTGTAACTAGATGATTGCTGTGCTTTTGAATGTAGCTACTTGGCACTTGCTCATTTGTTGTGTTTAACAGAATGCCTGTCTCCCTAAGGGTTAGACAAGTAATTTTCCTCTACTACTTTCTACAGTCAGCCTCAGCTCCTTAAGGAGGGCAATAGGTTTTAAAAGGTTTACAGTTTTTGTCTCTCCCCTCTGATGTAGAATTGTGCTGAAATTGAATCTTTTTAGTGTGCAGCCACTACAGGAAACTTGAGTTTCAGCAGGAAAAACAGATCACACTTCAAAGGGAGTGCAATGCCTGCTGTAGCAATCGTGTTCAAACTGCAGTGCAAAAGGCAGAATAAAGCAGCACAAAACAATCATGTTTCTGCAAAGGCTGCTTTACACTCTATCCTTGCTATTACACTTTACTACATCCTTGCTGTCACACACATCACCAGCCTCACAAGACACCTTTCAGGAGTAACCTTTCCCAGGTAGGAGTCAGAGTCCTCCTCTCCACCTCACAAGGGGAAAACCAGACTGCTGCTGACTCCTTCAGTTTGGCATAACACAGGGTGATGCTCTTCATAAAATTCCTGAGGCAGCTCAAAGCTAGATAGTGTCCCTGTACAGCATACTTTAGTAACCTGCAGTTGCAGTAGCTTGAGGCCTGAAAGCAAACTGTTTAATGTGGCACTGTGCCCAGGCTAATCTGTCCTGCCCTTCACGGCACTGTACAGACACAGCTGCACTAGTTTCTGTTCTTTGGGGACTATCTAAGGCTTTTGCACAGTGGTATGTAAGGATGGCTAATTACTGTATCTCTCTGACTCAAGAGCCTTATAAACTTCACCTGAGACAGAGAGCGCGTATGCACTGATACATAGCTCAGCATGGAGGAAAACACAAACTTGCTATGTTAGAAGGAAAGAACAAATAACTTACCATGGAAACAATTCTGTTTAAGAATCATTTTCCCCTTGTATATGTGAGTATATATATATATGATTATACATGAACATGATGGGTGAGGCAACATGAGAAAAAAAGGCAATTTCTAGTACTTTCCAGGGTGACTTAGAGAATTTTGATTCTTGCTCTGCTTGCCTAGTAGGTTTAGGACAGTTTCATGTATATTCAGATAGACTTTTTTTTAAAGAAAAAATACAAGCATAGACTTGAATAATTTTATGGGGAAAACAGAACCTAAGAGGGACTCTTTGATGGCAAAAATGATGCAGTGCATTTGTCTGATTTCCTGCACAATGATAGAGAACAGGTAACTAACTACCTGCAGTTATTTTTTCCATTTAATCTCAAAATCATTAATTTAGGAAAAACTTTTGTTTTCCAGCTGTATTTCCATCAGTTTTAATGAGTCACAGCAGCAGGCACATAGAGTATTTTGTACCTAGCAACCCAACATATTAAAAACTGTTCTTCTAGTTCCTATTAAACAGCTGCATCACCTGCAGTACAAAATGATATACAGGCTATAGTAAACCAGTGCAGAATAATTTCCATTTCCATTCATATTGTGAAATACTGAATTACTTGTATGCAAACATTATTATTTTTTTGGTTATTTTTATTAACATTCCCTTCTCTGGACCAGAAGACAACTGAAAGTCTGAAATAACCATGCCAGTCTTGAAAATATCTAACACAAAGGAGTTTCCAGCACAGTTTTGGAAAGAATATAAATGCCTTTTTATTTTACTTTATTGCAGTTTTAGTGCCTTCTAGAGAGCAATGAAATCATCTTACAGTTGCCTCAAAATAATAAAAAAATGTGTGATTCTCGGTAGACATAGTCAAAATAAATGGAATTGTCACTTTCTCCTATAACCTTTTATTTTTTTAATTGAATTGTATTGTGCTGGAGTGTCACGTCTGCATAACCACAAAAGCCAAAAAAGCAGGCTGCATGTACACTGCTTCACTCAGACAGAAGCTGCCCACTGGAAGAGTATGGTGTGAAAGTAACATGAACAAAGCTTTCTCCAACACAGACATTATGAAACAAAACTGCATAACTTAGTTTTCCAAGATTTGATTTCTTGGCATTCCTCAGAACCGAGTGATATTGAAAAAATATAGATGGTCTTAGGATATGCCATTTGTTACTTATTTCAAGTTACAACATTTCTAGCAACAATCCCACTGTCCTTGTTTAACATTGCTAGTTTCAAGTTGATTAGCAAAGGAAAACTAGCCACAAAATGGATGCCACATAGCTGCGTGAGTTTTCTTGAGTGTGCAATGGTTAAGACAAGGGGGTTGAAGGCCCATGATGACATATTATTCATTCACTGATAAGTGACCCCACTGAGGAGATTGCTGTTATTAGCTGTGGCTACATTTGACTGGAGTCCCCATCCTCAAAAGGGAACTACAAAGCATGATCTCAGTCTGCCATGTGAATCTCCAGTGGCAGAGGGCAGAAGGCACAAAAGAGGAGGGATCCTGGTCTGAATGGGGACAGATTGGGTTGGTTTGCAATGGCTACCATAAAGCAAACCCTGTTTGGAGAAAGAGGAGGGAAAAAAAAGAATTGCAAATCATTGGGAAACTGTGTCAAATATATTTACATGTAACCAAGATGTGAGGCTCTAGGATTCCTTGGATAATTTGTCTTCACATCCCTCAAGCTATTTTTTCTTTGCTTTTTGTTTGTTTGTTTGATTGTTTGTTTGTTTTAGGAAGAAAAAAAAAAATCCCTAGTTTATTTGTAGGCAGTAGACTAAAACTCATCCAAAACCAGATCTTCTTCTTATTTCTGTGTGGATTAAGGGAGGAAATGTTTTAATTATCATCCACCAAAAAGAAAAAATAACCTCTGTTTTCATTGGAATGTCAACATTTATGTGTGTAAAACAAAATGTGATATATCCACAGAGAGAGAGAAGGAAGAGGGTTATCAGATCTGTCTTTTACATATATGCACAAACACATACCAGCAACAGCTGTTTTTTCAAATGAGCAATCCAGACACTGTACCAGAGGAAAAAGTATGTTATTAAAGGAAAAATATTCCTATTAACTTGTTATTTTTTCAAGGGTACTTTAACTAATTAAAAATAAATAAATAAATAACCCTCATTATTTTATTTTACTGTTTAACACAAATAAGGTTTACTGCTAATCTTTCTCTGTTTTGGAATGTGTTTGTTATTGTATTTTGTAATTCTTTGCAGAGCTGATGTATACAGTTGAGCTTGCTGGTGGGCTTGGTGCTATTCTGCTGCTGCTTGTTTGTTTAGTGACTATCTACAAGTGTTACAAGATAGAGATTATGCTCTTCTACAGGAATCATTTTGGAGCCGAAGAACTAGACGGAGGTAAGGCAGCTTTTCAGTATGCTTGTCAGTATGCAGTGTGTGCCTGTCTTTTATTCTCTTTACTAAGTCCCAAGTTTCGTTTCAGTTTAAGATGTGTTAACAACTACAGTTTTTATTTCTCACTGCATTAGGCGCAGACTTTAATACACTTTCTTCATGCAGCACATTAGCAGTAGTGACTGCTTAGCTGATGTACGTGCTACCCTCTGATCTCCAGGCAACACCCATGTCTTCTGGATTCATACTCCCAACACCAAATGAAAACTACCAGCACCTATGCATAAAAGACAGACTGCCTTTCTGACAGTGCCAAAAGGCAGTTTCACTTTTCCATAAGAAAGGAAGCATCTTCCCTGCTTGTGTTCCCCAAATAGGTAGAGGTTGGAGTGAATTTCAATTTACTCCTTGTTTAAACTGATCAGTCTCAGTAAACTGTGCTGAGTGTTTGGGAATGCAAATAGCAGTCTATTTTCTTGACTTCACTTGCTTCATCACTGAGAGAGCAGCTAATGGTCATTGAAGTTGTTCTGTGATTCAAGGACAGCCAGCTTAAACAAAAACTAGTCTGCAATGTACGCATGGCTTGTGTCAAACAAATACATGTATTTTGTTTTCTTCAGTTTTTAAGCAATGAGGAAAAACGTCTTTTCTGCCTCTAGTCCTACTAATCAAAACTACTATTGGACAGCAAATTGGGTTGAGCTGCAGGCTCTGATTAATTGGTTTTGGTTTATTGGGTTAGAGTTCCTGATGTTTTGCGCTATCACTATGTCTTTGGTGACAGAACCTTCCTTTTTTACTGAAATACTGCTGAAAGTTATTTTACAGTTCAAGGTAATAGCCTGTGGACAGAAGCTACTGTGTGACATATTATAGTAAATACGTACTGATAAACAAGCACTGGCCAAATCTGTAACTGATAACGGAGAAGAGCAGCAGCAAAATTAGAGGTCTTTGTGTAAAGGAAAGAATTACATATTAAGATCACTAGGGAATGACCCACTTCTGCCTCCGATCTAAAAAAATAGGGTCTAAAATAGAAAATTCTCAGAACAACAGTGAGCCTAAGTACACTAAATTTTGTATCCTTCTACCAGATTTACAAAAAGGATGCATATTAATACAGCAGCTCAGTGGGGGAAAAAAATCTGGTTACTTATTTTACAAAGGAGGAAACTGAGGCCCAGTAGGACCATGATTCATGAAGGATTTTGGCAGACACCATTTTTTTTCAGGAGCTGAGATCTTTCCTATACCAAAAAGTAACCCCCCAGTTTAAAGGAGTTTAGTTTACTTCCATGTGTGAATTTAATAATAATCATGTTATATGATGAAAAAATAAGTGATTTAATTAATAATTGTTTAAATAGGTGCAATTTAATGTTTTCTCTCTCATTTTCAGGAATTCTTACTTTTACAGTCATTGTTTATTGTTATCTCAAATCTCCCAAATTAATGTGCAAACTTACTCTAGCAAGTGTTACACACTTGTCTCTCTGTTCTCCCATCTCTAACATCAGTGACCTGGGAACAAAAACATCTTTATCACCCCTTTTAAACAATAAAAAATGAATCCCTCAAGGATAGTATTCTGGGATTCAAAAGGAGGAAAAATAATGTCCATACAGTGTTTTTTTTTTGTTTTGTTTTGTTTTGTTTTGTTTTGTTTTGTTTTTCTGAGCACGTTTCATTATTTAATAAGATAAAATATGGATTCTCCTTAGATGATCAATGCAAACACTCATAGGTTGGGTGCTTGGTTGTGTTAATACACCAAGAAAAATAACACTTGCAGATTCTCTGAAAAGAATACTATAGCCTCTACTGTATTCAATATACTAGCAACATGGATAAAACCTGTTGTGCCAATGGATTTACTGCAGCTGGACTTTTACTCTGTCTCTCTTATTTAAGCTCTTGCAGAGACAGGAAGACAAAATGCCCCCAGAGAAGACCTGGCTACAGTTTGTGTGGAAATAAATTGCAGATCTACATTCAGGTTCTTTCCTTTGGTTTTGCCTGTTACTGACAGGCTCAAAATGATGAATTCTAAAATCTTCTAACTTAACCTCCTGTAGTGCAACAGCAAAACACCCATGTTCTATTCATAATTTACATTATGTTCTGGCATACTTCAGGATAGAATGTAGATAAGCAAACATCAGAATACCGTAAGTTCTTTTTTGTGTGTTTGTTCACTATATTGTATCCAAAGAGGATTCAAAATGCTTTAAAAGTGAAGTCCAATTAAATTTTTCAGTTGAAAATCTATTTTAAAATGCAATGCTTCATTTCTTCTGTGATCAGAGAACAAGCCCTTCAGGATGTCAAATCTCATCACAATTTCTTCTTCCTTTCCAAGCCTTAGACAATAGATTTTCCTCATACACATTTCTGTGTAGACATAGGTAAATTGTGAGAAATATTTGAAAATGGAGTATTTAACCCTTACAGCTAACATAACATAATTTATTGCTTTCTCTAGGGGTAATGCAGTGTTCACAGATGCTGATTTCTCATTTCTCTAACTTGTAGCTTTGAATTTCACATCTTCTCTCTCATCCCAGGGTATCTATTTTCCTGCTTTTTTATCTCTCTAGCAAACACTTCATCTCAGCTTTGCCTTTATTGTCTCATGGGAATGTACACTGAAGCCTCCCCTTCCCACATTTTCTTTCCTTTCCTACTAAATTAGAACATAATCAAATCAACACAGAATACTGGAGTTTGGTTATTAAACTTCACCTCAAACATCTGACAGATCTCCCTGGGAGCTGGAACAGAGGAGCAAAGAAACTTCTCTGACCCATGGCAAAGCATTAGCTTTGTCACCTGCAGCTGTTTGGCATGACCTTGCTTCTCAGGGAGATAGTTCACACCAACCAGTTAGATGGTCAAAAGCTCCCAAGCCTGTTTTAGTGGAGAATTTCAATTCAAGATCTGCGTACAAACAGAATGAAGATAGTACCTTCAAACAAACATCCACTATTATTTTGAAAACAAAAAGCAAAAACAAAAAAATCAGAAATCACTTCACTGAGATTTTCTGAGGGCTGATCATTGTTAAATACCAGGCAACCATTTTAGGTTGAAGACTCTACCTTTGAAAGTTAATTTTAAAAAACTTTGTCCATAAATTGCACTTTAACTAACACATTATTAATGGAAATGATTTTAAGAAGTGGTGATTTCTTATGTTTTGCTGTACATGGGGCTCTAACATGAGAGTTTTATAACACATTTATCCTCTGAGACGTTTTAGCTGTTACTGTTTCTGTATTTTTATTTTCCAAGGATCTTCTCTGTCACTTTTTCCAGTTTTTAAATTAACTTAATTGATAAACTAACTATTGCATTTAACTGACAAAGAAGAGTAAAAATGCAAGAAAACATTTACAAGTACCTGAAATCAAGACACATGCTGACTTCTTTCTTGCTTGCACTCTGGGATCTTAAATCCTTTTTGTACCAGGAGATTAACACTGTATGGAAATCCATTATTTGCCTATACAAAACATGAAATCCAGGCCCCCTAAAATCTATGGAAATATTACTAGGTTTTTACCCAGGACAACTTTCTACTGTGTGGGACAGCCTCTGCTCATCAAATCATGTAAAGTTCAGTCCCCAAACAGGACAGCCATGGTGGACAGACAGTAAGTGTGGAGAAGGGAGTCAGACCAGCAGCACCCTTAATAATGCTGCCTTGAAGTGGACAAGACTCTCCAATTCACAACAGCTATTTTCAACCTTTGCTTGCTGTATCAAAACATGAGAATTCCCAGTGGATGTTCTGATACCTGTATGTTAGCTTTAAAATATATTAAGAATAAATCCAAAAGGATACAGATGATAGGTTGAAAACTACTTCATGTGGTCAGATGGGCAAAATTACTCAAAATCATGAATTTACTTGTATTTATATTCCAGATTCCAATTTCAGAGAAAAAAGCACATGGCATGGTAATCAGTAGAAACCACCTACAGGCATCAGTCCTTGCCATTTCTTGGGTGCATTAGTAACTGTTTAAATTGATTAAAGTTTTATTCTGAATAAGCAAAGGATGAGTACTATCATAAGAAAGAAGAAAGTCTGCTGTAAGAGGCTGGCATTAAAATAGATAAGAATACATGCATTTAGAAATTAAAAAGAAGACTGAACAAATGTGCTGTGAATGAAGTTCTCCATTAAACTTTCATAAATATTTCTTGTCACAGCTAGGCTGACTGGAAGCCAAGTTTCAAGCTGAAGAACAACAAAACAAACAAACAAACAAAAACATTTAAATTGTAGGCAGCTGACAACTTGGCAACTATAAAGTAAGAGCTTTGTTTGGCAGGTGATATGACAACCTTCAAAATGACCCTCCATAAATTTAGATCCCATCAACTGTTGGACAGGAGATCTCCATGGTATCTTTCATCTTATTCTTAACCTTCCTTGCAAAGGAAACATGGGAGAATAGAGGCATGAAGGTCTCAGCCTCTGAACATGACAGGGTTGGCACAAGGGAACCAGTTACTCTGGTTTCACTTTCAGTTTTCAACCTCACGCCCCCCTCCCCAACCCCCAACCCCATCCCCTCCCCCCACCCCCACCGCAATTTGCCATTTCTGGAATAAAACAAAACACTCCTAAAATGATTAAAATGTGTCACCGCTGAACTCTCTAAATGGAAATGTTTCTTGGTCTTCATATATAATACCTGTAGTAGTTGTTTCTGGGCTGTCTGGGTTTCACTTTCTTAAGAGATGAATTTTATTATTTACTGAGAGGAAGCCAATCAATACTCAGATTACAAGACTGACAAAACAATTTGTGTGTTAAAGTCCCTGTTGCAAGTGGGACTCCTAACATAATTGTGATTTTCATCCTTACCGTTATTTAGCAGCAAGAGACTTGCAGGTTTCACAGTCAGACCTATGGGATTGCCCAAATAATACCTTATTAACTGCACAAGTCAAGACCAGGTAAGACATATTCCTCTGTGGTTTCCTGGATTTCATCACAGTAAACATCTTACACAGCAGAGAAAGACAATGCTTTGAGATTCTTAACACTTCAGTGTGACTTGGCTGCTAACTTTCCAATATAGCTTTTATCAGTGGCTTAGGCACCTCCCAAAGTACTTCTGTTAATGATTATGCTATGCAGGTACACCTAGCCTGAAATTAATGCTGAAGTTAGTGACTTTGCAATTACAGAATCTTCCCTGGGGACCCATGGAATAAGTTTGCAATAGCAATCTCACCATGGTGTATGCATTCTTATTGGCTATTGGCAAATTGTGGCAATAAGAAATCCTACTCTATGAATATCAATTTCAAATTCTATTAAAGACACCTTTAGAAAAAAAAATGCAGCTTTCATTTTTCCAAATATTACTGGTTACAAAACAGGGATTTTCATCTTATTTAATTATAATTTTATTGTTGCTGAATTGCTTATGCTAACTCTTTTTGTTTATTTATTTACCTCAGAAAAGCAATTCAAACAATAAAATCTCAATTTATGTCTCTACTGAGTATGGGTTTTTCTAGTTTCCTTGAAACTTACTAATTCAAAGAAAAGATCCTGCTTTTTTCTCTCTCCCTATTTTATAGCATATAAAGCATAATAATAATAAACTACAAAAAAAAAAAAAAAAAAAAAAAAAAAAAACAGTATTATCACCAAGAACTTCCTTACATTTCAAACTAAAAGGCTGCTATAGATTAGAGTCCAGAAATAAAGCAGAAAGAAAACAGATTTTACCGTCTGAAGACAGGTATCTCATGTTCCTCACCCAGCAGCTTTATCAAATAGCTCTAAGCTTTGAAGTTTGTTTGTTTGTTTGTTTGTGTTTGTTTGTTTTGTTTTAGTTTTTTTTGTTTGTTTGTTTGTTTGTTTGTTTGTTTTAGTCACAGGCCAGACTTCCAAGGTAGGCAAGATGAATGCAGCACATTTGCACGTGATTTCAAGAATTCTAGATTGAAAGCCTGTTTCCAAGCTGCTTCCCCCTTGAGTTTTGTTTATATCTACAACGACATCCTTAAATTTTTGATTTTGCTCAAATCAAGGCTGTCTCAGCTCCAGTTTTCAAAATAGCCTAATGATTAATTATAAGGACTGTCATTACAGATTAAGAAAACTAAAGAACATGCATAAACTTGAGTATGTATTTTGTGTAAATTACTATCTCTTTTATTGAATTAGGACCGTAACAAGCAGTTATGGTCTTAACTACTTATAGTAGTTATAACTACTTGACACTTTGTTAATTTAAGAAATTTCTTTGGTACAGAAAAAATATATTCTTTCATTTTCAGAGTTTATATGACACTTTATTATTTATTTTCTCATTTTTTAAATAAGAGATAGGCTTTCATAGATAACTAACATGTTATGTTCTGACCGCTTGCTAGGTAGTTAACATTCATTCTTTCATACCTTATTACTAATAATGTTTTTCTCAGTTTTGTGTCAGACCAGAAAAAAAACATACCAACCAAGTATGAATTACCTTCTATCATCATATTTTAATTTTCATTAGTGTTAAAATTCTCAGATTAGTATAAGTACTGTTTGCATGTCAAAAGCAACTTTTGAGATTAATGCTGCACCAATTTTTAATATTAAAAGTAGAATTGCTTCAACAGTAGTATTTAATTATTTAATTTAAACTTCCTTACTAATGAGAATGACTAAGAAATATTAAAGTCCTTTTCATTTAATTACAAATATAAAATCAGAAAAGCAAGAGGAAAAAAATGCCACTAATAATAAATTATTCAGTTTAAATAAGTAATAATCAATCTCATATATATATATTTAAGAAATTTTAGTTGAAATTTGAGAAAAACGAGCAAAATATGGCTTACAGATAGTTTTATTTTTTAATATTTGAAATCATATCAATGTATTATTTTTTATCTTCCTGGAATCATTCAAGGAATGTCAGATGCAGCATTGATAAGTTGTCATTTTCATAAAGTTTTGTTTGTTTTTTTCGTTTTTTTTGTTTATGAAAACCACTAAAATTTTGTGTTTCTTTTATTATTTTATGTTCCTTAGGCTCAGTATGACTTAACAAATTGATAGGAAGGGAAAGAAAATAAAATCACACACACACACACACACAAAAAAAAAAAAAGCCCCAAATACATAGGGCCAAGATGCCCTATGCCTTAGTAGTATTATAAATGTGCCTGCTACAGATAAAGGACATCTTTATTTTTCTTGTTCTATAGTGTGCTGAGAATACTCATGAACCTTTTTAGAACTGATTAGACTTCTGTAACCTTTTTCCAAGTGTTGTGTTTACAAAACCTCTCTCCAATGCACCAATGCCCACTTCAGATAAGGATCTGCACTATCATTAGGTATACTACATTTAATAGGTACTTCACCATGGGAATGCTAGTGTTGGCAGGTTTTTATTTTTATTATCAATAAAAGGTACTCAACATTAAAAAAAAAAATAAAATAAAAAGGTAGGTGAGCTTCATAACCAACAGTAATTAGTGTGAGGAAAAGCAAAAGCATTTTGAAAAACTTTTAATGATTTGGGGTTTTTAATCAGCTAAGAATTAGGATTATATTTTTCATTATTCTGAGGGTAACAAACGGTATTGCAGTGTGAATATTAAATGTTTTAAATAATGAAACTTGTACAGATTATGTAATGCCTTGTGTTATAATTTTGAAGAAACTACACTCTCCATGAAATTTTGAAAGCTCACCAATTTGCAACTCTTGCTGAACACAGGATATTTTCAAGGAGGAAAGCCTTCTCCATCAGCCTCCTGCCATTTCTCTGCAGGACTGGGAGAATCCATTCTATTGTTTCTAAGAACCCCACCTGAAACTCTTTGATAAATCAGTACATTGCTCCCAAACTCAAACAATGAGTATGCTGACACATGCTCTGGAAAAGGAGGGGATTCTGCCATCCAGCTCCCATTGATTTATAAAGGGAAGATCTGGGAAAGTCAGAAGCGTCTACTACTATTCCTCATCACAGAGCAGTCCACACATGGTCAGCTCCCTTCAGAGTGCTGGGTATATCTGAATTCACTCCTAATCACTCCGGAAGATTTCAGGGCATGCAGAGTCATTAGCTGACCCTGGTTTCTAGGTTTACAATTTCATTAAAATGTTTCAGATCTAGCAACACTATGAAAAATCACATTGTAGATTTCCTTTGATTTTGATCTATTAGTCTGTCTTGTGCTAAAACGTATTATGTGAGATGAAAATCAGACTTTGTCATCTGTTTGAACATAGCTGATAAGCAAAAAAAAAAAAAAAAAAAGCACTAGGGAGATACTTTTCTATTTTTAATTTTTCATCCACATATAGTGTTCTTCTGTCCTCTATTAGCAGAAATAGCTGCAATGTTTAAGGTTTAATAAACCCTCAAAGGCCCAAACTTGTGGCTCCTTGGAGTGTAAAATGCAAATCATTAGAAAACATATACATGTATAATAAATTTAAGTTAAATCTCTCTGCTTGTCCCTGTAGAAGAGGAACTTTTATCTATCTTTCTGTAGGCACCAGTTTACCATTTTTTCATGTATAACTGTTAAAAAAGCATGCATACAGATAAGTACTCAGATATCTGATAGCGATTTATTTGCCCAAAGATCCCATTTTCATGTGACAAAGTAGATGCATATGGAGCCTGAGTTTTATTTTATGCTTACATTGAGCCTTTAAATGACTGGTTTTGAACACACCCTTGGAATAACAAGCAGGGCTTACAGCTTCATCCCCTAAAAGTTTTTATCACTTCTGCAGGGATAACGTTGAAGAAAGTTACAGGAAATGTGATCATTTCTATGTTTGGATGATTGCTGAAAGAATGGAGAGTGTAAAAGAATTCATGTTTCATTGATGTGTCAGGTGTTTTGGATAAAATCCTGGTCAATGAACTAAATAATGTTTTTATATGTTCTTAATGGAGCTCGTAAATTCACCTTAAATGTTTACCTCTAAGAGAGAGGCAAACAACTTTCTCTGACCTGTGGTTGAGTTTAGCTCCAAGAACATTATTCAATGGCCTTACTTTCAACTCCATACAACAGTTAAAATGCTATGGTGAACTTTGTACTTCCTGGTCTGTTTTGACCAGAGCCTTATAGTACCTGTGGTTATGGGTTGACTGAAACAGTTGTGGACTGAATGTATCATACCTGGAGCACAGATCATGCTCAACCCCATTGTGCTACGCTAATCCAGAGCTTCCACATGCTCTCATGGTTGTTTACAATACACAACTGATTTTATTTTTTATTTTTATATTTTATTTATTTTATTAAATCTTGATGAATTTGGCTGTGCAAGGTATGCTTTATGCTTCATTTCAATCTTTTCGGTTAATGGATACAACAAAGCTTAACAGAAATAAAGGCTGTTGAACTGAAGGGCTCCATCCTACTTGTATACCTGATAGGCAGCAGAAAACAGCTATAACCGCATAACTGGAGAGGATCATTTGTCCATTCACAAGAAATGAAAAGAGGAATCAAACCTCTTCCCATCTACAGCAAAATTGCCATTGTGTGATATTGTATATCATACTCAGATGTGTTCACTGAATTAAAGGACAGCTATTACATAAAACAGCTCTGCAAAGTACCTGGAGGTAATGCAAGAAGAACCTATACTGATATGTTTCTGTAAATGTGTATAATGTGTATATATATATATATATGGGAAAGTCACTATATATATATATATATATATTTCCTGAAATTGTTAAGGAAAGAAATGTGCTTTCAAGTACAAAAGTATATGTAGAAAATTGCTCAAAGTCTCCATGAGACAGGAAAAGGTTTCAGATTAAATGATCAAAATCCTGCATTTGGTAATTAGCAGTTATTTTTCTTCCTAAGTGTGGGAGGAAACAATTAGTGAGTAACTATATTCCAGTTTATTGCTAAAGCACAGGAGCCTGACAGAAACAAATCTTTGAAATGCCATAATAAAACAAATCTTTGATGTGCCATACATAAAGTCAAAGTACAGTGGCAGTCAATCACATTTTCATTCAGAGGATGCTTGGACTGAAGACTTAATTGTTTGCTGATGAGGGGAAATGAGGAAATTCTCATTGTAAAAATAATTTTTTGATGCCACTAAAACTTTCTTTGTTTTGCTTTTCTTTTCTTTGCCTCTTCGCCTTTGTTTTCTAGAACTGAATATTTGTTCCAGTCAGTATATGAACTGGAACATTTAGTTATCACTATATCACATAAGAGTAATAATATCAACTCTTTTGTGATTTGATTGTGATTAGGAGCAGATCAGGATTTTTCTGATTAAGTTTGTTGTTTTTGTTGTTTATTTTGTTTTTGGTTTTGTTATTTTGTTGTTGTTTGGTTGTTGGTTTTGCTTTTTTTTTTTATTATTTTTTTGTTGTTGTTGTTGTTTGTTTTGTTATTTTTTGTTCTTTTGGAAAAGGAAGATATGCTGCGACCAAACATTTTCATGTGATAAATATCTGTTCCAGTGAACAATCAAGAAAACACAAAGCTCTGATAGATTTCCTGCATGCTTTCTCAGAGTCTGAGGGCTCCTAGATACATTACTGAAATGAAGGTCTACATAGGAAAGAACCCAAGAGCAAAAGTTTTACAGAACCTCCTGCTTCCTTGTGATGTGGCCAAAAGACTGGCAAGATGTGAGCCCCAGCTGCCAGACTTTCACTCTGCCACAAGATCCACATGGCTGCAGACCCACATCACTCCTTCTCAGTTCATTGACACAGCATGTTAGGAAAGAAAAAGGGAGGGGAGGGGAAACGAAGAAATTAAGATCAGAAATATTCTTTGATATGTAGGCATTAGTCCCAGTCATTAAAATTAGAAGTAGGTGGAGCCTTTTAACTGAGTAGAAACACAGTCTAAGAGGTCACCTACTCTGTGTTTAAAAACTTCCCTGGAGATAGGAGATTTTGATAATTTTAAGAGTCCTCAATTTTTTCATTACAACGGGAAAATAATAAATAATGATATTGATATTTGACATCACAGATATGATAGCTTCTGACAGCTCCACAGCTATCTGCATGTTGTAGTCCATAAAATGTTTCAAAGTGTTGGCAATGTAACCTCCTGGCCCCCCTCAAAAAAAAAAAAAAAAAAAAAAAAAAAGGTGTAAGGTATGCTCTGTATTCCAGGCACCTCACATTTTGAGAACTGTCTGCTCATGCCAGTATGTCATCCCATTAGGTAGCAGGATTATCAAACATAATTTTTCTGTAAACTGAATTTTCCACTTTTCATCAGAGTTAAAAATAACTGACAGATGGGGAGTATAATAGCTCAGCGAAACCACTGTGTGAATGCAGCTAACACTTTCCCAAACTGGATTCACATCTAGCTGTACTGGAGTTTGAGTAAATTCATGATTGCCTGAAACCATCTGTGTACACATACTCTAGATCCTGGTCACTCATAGCTTTTGACACAAATGCTATTAAAACTAGGGAACTAGTGTAGAAAGAAATGTTCCCTGCAATCATGGATAATGCACTTGTAGTAAGTGGGAATGCTGGATCCTCCATGGTATAAAAATATTTCAAATAAAGACATTAATGTGATATTTACATATACAAGAAAATTGTGGCGTAGCGTGAATAATTTTCCTTCCAATTAAGAATGTACAAACCATCTTAACAGACAATGTCCTGAAGCCTTTAAGAGTTTGAACACTGCATTATTTCTTATGATTCATCCCTTTGAGAAATGATACATTCTCATCTTTATTCAAAGATTTCCAGTGAACCAATGCTGCTCTAAAACATGTAATATGTTTATGACCATTACTAATGAGATAAAAGAAAATGGCATTACACATCATCATTTTGTCAGTTGTAGTGATTACCTCGTATATTTCCTGACCTTTCTATGTGTTAACATGATTGTTGAGTTAAAACTATTCTAATGCAGTACTGGAATCTGCTCTGTAATCTCCCTGTAGTTCATATTTGATCTATATGGTGTTCTTTCAAGGCATTGTCAGAGGCATTAGGTTCTTGTTTATCATGAAGGATCATGGTTTCACAAGTACTGAAATAATGGAAAAACAAAACCAAAGAAGGTATTTCTTCTCTTTCATTTCTGTTGTTGTTTTGTGGTATTGATTTTATTTTTATTTTATTTTATTTTATTTTATTTTATTTTATTTTATTTTATTTATTTATTGTGAACATAGCAATCCAATAGATAATTTAACATAAAATGAGTGTAAGAGAGAAAATGAATCACACACTTATTATATCAGATTTGAAAGTTTGAAAGAAGTTTGACTATTTTAATTTTGTCATCTGCAAATAGTTATGAAAACAGTATGAATTGCTCCTTGAAAGAAGGAGTGGACCATCCAAGATTAGCACCTGTTCTTTAACTTTACTTTGCACCCCTCCTGTATTCAACAGGTTTTTCCAAATAGGGCAACCAGAGTACAAAAAGGTATAAAATCACGAAAGGACTAACTGAGTAAATAACTGAAGTCAACAGTGAATGAATATAATATTTCTTATGACACAGAGTAGAGTATTCAATCAGGTATCTTTTACAAGCAATTGATATTCTCGATAGCCTGTGCATAATGTTGTCAAAAGAGTTAGAAGGATGTTAACATTTCATTACTCTTGCCATTGATTTTTTTCTGCTTTCTTCACAACAAAAGTCAAAACATGACCTCTTATTCCACTGAGTTAGTTCCAGAGCACTTGGCATTATTGACCTCCTAATGAAAATTAATGATGGCTCTTTTGATTCAGTCTTTCAAGTAGGCACACCAAGCACATTTAAGAAACCGGCAAATTTATTCCTCTTACTAAAATGAAATAACATGCTGTTAAATACAAAAATGTACATTAATGTAGCATTTAATTTACATATTTAAGCACACTGAATTCAATAGTTTTGAACTGCATTTTCAGGATCTGATGTTACATAGATCTAAGCTTGCCAATAATCTCAGACCTGAAAAGCCGATGAGTGTTATGACTAAATCTACGCATATTCTTAAAACATTTTGAGCCTTAAATTTGTAGTGAAAATTTGGCAAGAACAATTTTTTTTATGATGCATCAGAGACAATACTTTATGAGCTTACCTGTTTACATGCCTTTCTTTTCCATTTTAAAGCTTTAAAATAATTTGTATTCTTTTCAGTGACTTTTTTCTTCTGTGCTCACAAGCTGCCACCACACAGCCAAGTGAATTTCCTTCATACAGTGCCTTACACAATTAAGCACACAGTGACTTCAATGTATGGGTATGGATTCTTCTTTGCATCCATGTAGTCATAGGATCATAGAATATCCCGAGCTGGAAGGGAGCCATAAGGATCATCAAGTCCAACTCCTGGCACCATAAATATGTAAATAAGGATTAACTCCACTGGGTGAAATATGAAAGGTGAATGGTTTCATAACTGGAGATTGAGTGAAAGCTTGCTATTTTATCTAAACAGTTTGCTATTCCTGGGCAATTCTGCCAGGAAAAATTCCTCAGCAATTATCTAGGAACAGTGAAAAATCTTATTTTCTTCCTCTATTTCTTTAGACAATAAAGACTATGATGCATATCTATCCTATACCAAAGTGGATCCTGACCAGTGGAATCAAGAAACTGGAGAAGAAGAAAGATTTGCTCTTGAGATCTTACCAGATATGCTTGAAAAGCATTATGGATACAAGCTGTTCATACCAGACAGGGATTTAATTCCCACAGGAAGTAAGACATGTCTTTATGCTTGTGTATTTCCTAAATAGCAAACGAAGTGATTCTATATATGATTTTAGTATCATTTCTATGCTTACTCCTTCAGAATGTCATCTTTCCTCCATCATCCTTGGGAATAATGAAGATAAACCACCAAACATGTTTAATGTGCATTTCCCAGATAAGAGGATTATATTTTAATAATTGTATTATACTTGTTGGAGGTGAGACAGTGCAGAAAGGACATGCATATGTAATGGAAATGAATTTTATTAATAATATTTCACAGATTCTTGGAGAGCCTGCACAGCTAGGGATAAGAAAATAAGTCTTTATTTTCTGTTTCTGAGTGTTTTCCTGGAAAGATATCCATGACTTTAATTCAAAAGTAAATAAATATATAAATAAATATTGATATGCAGGTATTCCAGAAATTAAGACAGGAAGAAAAAGAAAATAATTGTGTGTACTGAGGCAAGGTTTGAGTAATGATACCAGAAGATACAGCAGAGCAAAGAAGTGAGTTCTGGCAGTGCCCACTGAAGATAAATGTGTAGTGGAAGCACTGGAGTATTCTTGGAGATTGAAAATGAGAATAGATTCCAATTGATAGTATATCTTTTTCCTATATCTTTCACAATTGTATAATTTGAGTATCATTTGAATTTGAGACTGAGTCAACAAAGCACATAGTTTCTGTTCTGTTTCCTACCTGGGTGACTTCTCCTTTTTAAAGAATAAAATGGCGATGAATGCACTTCTTCCAGTAAAGATATAGGTTCAAAATGACAGTTCATGCACATACCCTACCAAACCATAGCACAAAGGAGGATAAATGTTTCACTGAATCACAGAATAGCTAAGGTTGGAAAGGATTTCTGGAGGTCATCTGGTCCAACCCCTGTTCAAACAGGGTCACCCAAACCAGGTTGTCCTGGCAAGCAAACCTGACCTGTCTGAAGGTGATGTTTTTGCAGAGTTCAGTGAATTCTTCTGGGAGCAGGGAGTTTACATCTGTTTTTTCTCCGCAGTCTAGGGGAATGGAGTATTTTCTTGGCTTGATTGTTGAGCAATTGTCTTATTTTGTAGCCTACATTGAAGACGTGGCAAGATGTGTAGACCAAAGCAAACGATTGATTATCGTCATGACTCCGAATTATGTTGTAAGAAGAGGCTGGAGCATCTTTGAACTGGAAACAAGGCTTCGAAACATGTTAGTCACTGGTGAAATCAAAGTGATACTGATCGAATGCAGTGAACTGCGAGGAGTTATGAACTACCAGGAAGTTGAGGCCCTGAAACATACGATCAAGCTCCTCACTGTCATTAAATGGCATGGACCAAAATGCAACAAGTTAAATTCCAAATTCTGGAAACGTTTACAGTATGAAATGCCTTTTAAGAGGACTGAACCCATCACACATGAGCAGGTTTTAGATGTCAGTGAGCAGGGGCCCTTTGGGGAACTGCAGACAGTCTCCGCAATTTCAATGGCTGCTGCCACCTCCACTGCTCTTGCCACTGCCCATCCAGATCTGCGCTCCACCTTTCACAATACATATCACTCACAGATGCGCCAGAAACACTATTATAGAAGCTATGAATACGATGTACCTCCTACTGGCACCCTGCCGCTTACCTCAATAGGTAACCAGCATACCTACTGCAACATCCCTATGACACTTATAAACGGGCAGCGGCCACAGACAAAAACTAACAGGGAGCAGAATCCGGAAGAGGCTCACACAAACAGTGCGATACTGCCCCTCTTGCCACGGGAGACCAGTATATCAAGTGTCATTTGGTGACAGAAATACAAGGGGCTATCCACCCCCTTGAGTAGGAGCTGAGTCTGCAGTCTGGTGCCTGGAACTACATCCTCGACTGCTGCTGTTAAACATGCATTACAATCGATAACATACGAGGAAAAACAGGGTCTTGTACATATGTTTTTTGCAATTTCTTTGTAGCATTGGTCTTCCTGTTTTACCCATGTCTCTTTCCATTTACATTTTCAACTTTGTTTTATATGTCATTGGAATTTGTATATTTACATTTTTTTAAATGAAGAGACTGCTGTATAGATAGGAAACTTTTTTGCTTCATTAGTATAGGTTTAGATTTTTTTTTGTTTGTTTTTAACCTCTCTTGGGAATGCTTGGACAAAGCTCTGTTGGTATCAGAATCGCCATCCATTTTGTTGGCCTGTCTAGCCTGATTCCTGAATGCCATGCCTGCTGCAGTTCACCTGTTTTGGAGAATATTTGTTCTTAGAAGGACCCCATCCTTCACTGAGAGCTCCGGTTTCATTTCTCCTCTTGTAACATGCACTGCTTCTTCCCTGCCCTTATTATGGTCCCATTTGGGGTACTGCAGTCTGATCATCTAACATGTAACTTGGTAGAAACCTGTCAAACAAGAGAATATACCCAATCTGTATCAGTTGCTTCACAGTAGTCACTACAGAGTGTGTAGAATATAGAGATGGTTTGATTTTTGTTTTCTTGTTTGTTTGCTTTTTGTTGTTGTTATTGTTGTTTTTGTTTTGTTTTAAGAATGAGTTAATTGTACCCCTTTTATAAATATAAAAGCAAACCTTATTTTTAACACTTCCTGGAAAAGTATTAATATGGCTGTGGATTTTATTTTTAAGCATTTGACATTTTCTTTTCCCCTTTCCAAAATCCTGCAAATAAGATCATTTGCAGCCTTCAGGCAAGTAAGACAAATGAGAAAATAGTCACTGAAGTGCAGTGAGTCCTTCTGATATTTACAATGATGATTTCCAAACCAAAGGGGAATAAAAAGGCAGTATCATGTTTGTCACTTTGTTTTAAAGTGTTATTTTCTGAAAAAGTAAGAGCAAAACATTATTTTGCTGTTGATTGCAGAGTCCCCTTGTATCTTAATGTTTTTAAAATGTATTTGCTTTAAAATGGTATATTCTAGATTAAGAAATATTCTTTCATTTGGTTTTAGCTTGTAACAATAAGTAAAACAATTACAACATGATTTCAGTTAAGTACTCAGGCAAAAAAAAAAAAAAAAAAAAAAAAAACTGGCAAATATCATTGTTTTCAGAATAAACTTTATTTATACAAAATTATTTAAATCAGACCTGGAAGTATTAAAACACTTTATTCACTTTAATGATTAAATAAATTAGTTTTATTTTTAATGTATGATTCTATCTTTGAGGAGTTGCAAATAATGTGTGTACCATGGCTTCAAGAGAAGAAACAAGCCACTATGTTTACATCTGGACATTTTTAAGACAAATGAAATAAGCATCTTACTTATATTTATGTTTTAAATAATGGAAAAGTCCTTTCTGGTTTGAAAAGCAGCATGGAGCACTGTCATAGTTATATGAGTTATTTAGGCCAAGCTCTCTGGTAGTCTCTGCTAAAGAAACAGAGGAGCTGGGGCAGAGTACAGTCATGGGTTTGATTGACTCTGGCAGAATTGTAACTGGCATCCTCACAGACAGATCTTATAGTCTATTTCTGCAATTAATTAGCTTTAGGTATTTTATGGTATCTGACTGATACTGGCCAATATAATGGATTTGTGGTGGTTGTTCATCCTAATCATCTGAAGGAGAAAAGCACAGCTTTTTTTATTTTGGTCTTTCTTAATGAGAAGTGATGGGTAGAGAGCAGGTAAACTGCAGTTTGGGGGATGTTTGTGGAAGTAATCCAGAACTGACAGTGTGGGAGGAAGAAGATATGATCCTGTTGCGAAAGTCAAGAAATCTCAGTATCTGCATAACAAGCTGATAGGGCTTTGGGATGTGTGCTGCTTTTGTTTGCTATAAAATGTTCATTTCTCTGACAATTTGCTTAAGTCCTTTTCTACAATCTGTTCTTTATGTTGGTATCTCCCACTGGACATGTGCCAAATGTCCCCAGAATGAAAACAAAGCTGCTAGTCCTGTTAAAAATTTAAGACAGCTTTGGACATTTGGTTATTTTCATAATGTAAAAAAGCTAATATTTGCTCTTATGGACATCTGACAGACATCGATGACACTTTTCTTCATTCAGCTTAATGCCAAATACCCCAGTACCCTCTAAAGCAGTGCATTACTTTTTTTTTTTTTTTTCTTTTTCTCTGCCTTTTACATGTCCTGGGGTAAAGACTGGAATGTGGAATAAATGTAGAATGTAACTATCTGACCAGAGTCACATTTAGGCAACATTAGGTAGGTGTTTCCTTAGCCACAAGGAGAGTACTTTTCTGTTCTATTTTATGTAGATTTAAGCACTTTTAATAGCATGATTCAGGGACTGATGGATACCATTTGATATTCATACTACTTTAAAAAAAAAAAAAAATCTTATAATATTTTGTCATAATATTAAACAAAAACCAACCAACCAAACAAACAAAACAAAATAAAACAAAATAAATGAAAAAGCTATCTATGGCTTTAGAGACATTCCTCCTTAGAATTACTCCTCTGTGAATAGCTTTGTGTGAGAAACAGTGAAGGAAATTCTTGTGTGTTCACATGCTCTATGTTTGACAAAAAATTGTGTTGGAACACAAAATAAAATGAGGGGAAAAGAAACAACAACTCATTGCCCTAGTGCTTAGGCTCCATTTTTTATTGGTAAAGATGTTCCAGTTTTGGCAATGCAGCCTGAAGTGTGCATGCAATAGCCACATGTAAGGTTTAGCCATAAACAAATAGCACTTTATTTTTAAAACTGCACAGTGTGATGGTTGGAAAAACTTACTCTGCCTGGTCAATAACTTCGGGTCTGCATGTGGATTCTATGCACGTGTTACCCAAGTGTGGTGCTTTGTCTTTATAAGGCTCTTTCTGATCAGGGTAATCCTTGATGTAAAACTAAAGGACTGTATTATACAACCTACGGAGAATCAGTGTATAGGTCCTCCTAGCAGTATATGTAGCTGGACATAAATGGAGTTCTGTGTGGAAGGCTGATAATTATTCTGAAGGCAAAGTGCATTGCTGGGTCTGATTCTGTTCACAGTTGCAGAAATATGACTTGAGAATAAATCTAATAAAGCTGAATGAGTCTAAGATGGATTTGTGTGAGAGAAGGAAATTGGAAAAGAAAAGAGAAAAGGATTTCATATTTTCTGGCTGTGACAAACTAAAATCTTGGCCACAAGAAAAGCAGCAGCAAAATATCTTCTGAATTTTAGTAGGGACCCAGTCTTCACCTGGCAGCCAACATCAAACATTTCAAATGTGACCTGGTTCAGAGCTAAGTACAGTTAGCCTTATATGAAAACTAAGATACTTCTATTACTGCACAGCTGAGAAAATCACATGTATGTTTAATAATGGGTGATAATCAGCTTCAAAATAATTAGAAAGCCTGTTATACCTGCCTGATTAAAATTTTCAAAGTTTTAAACAGGCTTCTTTCATTCTTAAATTAAAAAAAAAAAAAAAAAAAAAAAAAAAAAAAAAAGCAAGCAAGCTTAAGGAAACTTTAATTAAAATCCAAAAGGGAAAAAAAATAGTTTGGTAAAGTACACTAAAAAAAAAAATAGAATAAAGGCCAATGGAGAATAAAGATAAAGGTCACAACACTCACCTGTGTCTTTACTCTTTTTTTTTTTTTTTCCTGTCATGCAATGCTTCGTACTCTGGCTGACCTACGTAAAGAAACTGGCTTTTCTGGGGCCCATCCAGAGAGATCAGAAACACAAATATATCCCATTGTCTAATATACTTCTGAATTTTGTACTTGCCAGTAGTCTAGCACAGAGAGTTTCTGGTGCATCTGCTATTGTCATGATATAGAGGATGGCAGAAATCTGTTAGTGCTAAACAACAACAAAAAAAAATTATCTCTGTAATAGGCTTAGTTTATTATCCAGAGTAGCTATATCCCTTCACACATGCCTTGTATCTTATTTGCCATCACTAGAACACTTTTTTTTCTAGCCCATTTCTTATATGAGCAAGAGATTAATTTGGCTGTAATCAGAACAATGTAAGCAGTTTCACAGCGATGATTCAGCTTGTATAATGACTACTTTTATTTTCTATCAATTGCAGCTCTTCACCTCCTAAATAATCCACTGACTGGAGGTTGGAGAATGGACATTTGAGACATTGTCTGTCATTTAAGATTCATTAGAGGAGGTTGTTCACTTGATTTAGCAGCAATACCTAGTTGTCACTTATGATGTCATTTTGCTGGGCTATTTCCCATCAACTCTGGCTACAACCTCAAAGAAGATATGCTGGCAGCATCACTTTCCTCCAATTGGCCTTTGATTGATGGTCCAGAACTTGGAGCTGTTGCCCTGGGAAGTAAATCTGATAGAAATGTTTCTGCTATCAAGGGTTTTCCTACACTTTTTTTTTGTTTGTTTAAATTCTGTTTGGGATCTTTGCTCTGCATTAATAAGATCTGTCAAGAGTCTGCTTAGTTATCTAGTGGTCAGAACAGAAATTACAAAGGCAGGCCTGACACATTGTTTGAAAAATATTTAAATTTTGCAGCTAATCAGATTATTAATAAACTCATTGAGACTTAGAGTTGATGAAAAAAAAAAAAGGTTTCTCTTTTGTTATTACAACCAGACTCATTCCAAGAGGATTTGTACATGAAAAAGCCAATACCCCAAATAATGTAATTTCAGAAGCATTCAGTAGTGAATATAAATATTTTTATTTTCTAGGATCTAAATGGTATATTAAATAGGCAATCTTTATCTAGTACTGAGTTTGCAGAGAGTACATATACCTCTGCAGTGCCACTAGCATTACATAAACAATTAGAAGTGAAATATGAGAGCTAAGAACTTGATGGAGATATTCTTGATTTTTACTTTTTTTATTCGGACATATCTCTTACCAGTCAAAGCATGACAGAAGGGACACAAAAATTACTCCAGAAATAAAATCGATGTGTTTTTAACCTTCTTTTTCTCCCTTTTCTTGAATTTTAGATGTCTCTCTGCCTTCCTTCCTATCATCCAGGAAAAAAAAAAAAAAAAAAAAGAATACATACCAAACCCATGGTCCCCTGCACAATTTCAGGTGGGTAGGGCAGTTCAACCTGACATGAGAGGCTGAACAGCTCTGCAGACCTAGAGTACCCACACAGGGAGAGGGAGAGCACAGGGTCCTTTGTCTGTCATGCTTAGTTACCCCTATGTCAGGCAAGTGTAGAAGAAACTACAGTCCCAACACATTGCCATTCTTCCCCTGCAATAGAGAAGGTGTCAGTAGACCTTAAGGACAGCAACAGCAAATGTGAGTGACATCAGCAGGGCTAAATCCAGGCCCCTTATGGCAAAACAGCAATAAGAAGAAACAGCTGGCAGCATTACCAATTTGTTCAGTGTGCAAAGTGAAAACCAGCACTGAGCCTAGAAAGAGGTTAATTTAGCTGGTTAGGGTGCAGTCACTAAATGACAATTTGAGGAAACTGCTGTATGGATCAGATAGCACCACAGTGGGATCCCATCCCATCCCATCCCATCCCATCCCATCCGAATTTGTCATGCAAGCACAAGCACACAAAGCTTGGCTGGGATACATGTGAAAAGTCTTTGCAGAGATGGGGAAGTAAATGTCTTTTCTCCTGTGAAGAAATTTGCAAGAGCAAAGACTTGATTTAAATACATAAATATATATATATATATTTGTTCTAATTTCACACAACGTTTTTTACATCTTTGTATGGTGTTCATGTGAAGAAATGTCCCAATACTTTCCTGAACTTCTTGTGAAGTGAAAAAAAGTTTTAAAAGGTCATTTATGGGCTTACAATATCCTCAACCATGCATCTGCAGTAAGCTCCAGGTTATGAACACACATCCATAAATAAACAGATAAACAAAAAAATACAATTTTAAAAACAAAGCAAAGTAAAATAGTAACGTAATTGCTAATCTTTATTTCAACCAAGTTTTAAGGGCTTCTTTTTTCAAAACAGGATGTTTTCTTTTGGAGTTTTGTAGGAAGTTATGTGAGAGACAGTTTTAAATTTTCTTTTCATTGTTTGCATGACAGGTAAATCACAGGAAGATTATAGTTTTGGTTGGTTGGTTGTTGTCGTTTTTTTTGTTTCTTTTTTTTTTTTTTTTTTTTTTAGAAAGTCACATTATTCACTGTAATTTTAACACACAAATAGTAATGAATTTACAGACTTAGAAGAAATTGTTTACCAGAGTTAATACTCTCTGGTGAACAGCACACTACAACTCTAATTAAGTTCTTAGGGACATTTCAGTAGACAATTTAAGCAATTGATATTATATGTGCAACTTCAGCATCACATTAGAGGGATGTACATTTGTTTTCTTAAAACCCAGGTAACTTCAAATGGGACAATTACATAAATACAAAGCAGAGGAAAACAGCCACACAGCTGTCTCTTCATCTATCTTAGCAAAATTGCTCAGTGACATCAGGCTTTCTTTGAGATCACTAACCTATGGCTGCCTTTGCAAAACACATGAATCTTTGCAAAAATGCAGACATCTGGGGCAATGTTGCTGCAATAAGCACACACAGATACCCACACACTTTATACTTTGCTATACCTACACCTAGCTATTTTAACTTGTAATAATTTAATCATAGAACAATACAACAAAATAAACTAAGTAGCCTTTCCAGAAAAAAATCAGTGAAGTCCCAAACAGATGAATTTGTTCAAAGGACCGTATCCTCCACATGCTGCAAGATGAAAAAGTTTGTAACCAGGCCATTGCTAGGTTGCACTGTAACAGTCAGGTAGCTGGAGGTGACAGAGTGTGAGAAGTGTAGTGAAGATGTTTCCTGGTCATGTCATAATGGTACATGACTAACAACCAACTACTCCTGATGTCTCAGGAGATTACAAACCTCCTTTGCATATAGAACACTAGATACACAAATTTCCCAGGTGCTTCCTTCCCTTCTTGGGTGCTATCTGAAGCCATTTGTATAATCTTGCTGGAGGTAGGAAAAGATCCAAATGACAGTATCTACCTACACTGCCAGAATTCCTGTCATGGTCTATAACAATTAGGTCATTCAGTTCATCTCCAATTTTCTCTTCTGGTTTCTCAATTTACCATTTCATTCTTCATCTCACAAACAAAAGAGATTATGAATAGCATTCAGTGCCACATAGGAAATATCATTACCACATATATATATGTATTTACTGTTAGATATTTTTGCAGAGAGCTAAACAGCAGCACATGAAATGACACTTGCCAACTTGATCTTTATGTAACATTGAAGAAAAATTTCTTGTTCTTTCATCTTGGACATGTTACTTTCTGTGTTTCTTTCAAAATCATGGTAAAGAACAATCTAGAGTATAACAGTTTGGGGACAGACTGAGGAACACGACTATTATCTTCAAAGTTGTTTTAATTCTTTATTGCTCTCCATCCTGTCTTTGTTTTGTTTTGTTTTGTTTTGTTTTGTTATCCATAAGGGAACAGACAGCAGGACTGAGATACCTTTGCACTACATTGGATTACTGTTATCATAGGCACCTTAAAAAGAATGGGGTTCAGCTCTAGAGAACTGGAGCACAGTAGTCATGAACTGGGCTGAAAATATCCTACCTCGTCTTCTCTCACCAGTTCAAAGTGTTGCTGAATTTCCTCTGCTCGCACCTCACTTGGTTCTCCACCACACAGACACTCCTGTAAGGAGGTTTCAAAAGCGAAAATGGTGCTTTCAGGTGCTTCTTTCCAAAATGCTTGGTCTCAGACACAGTGAGTCTGCTGTTATATATACTCACAGAGAGATCCATTTTCTGTGAAAAAAAAAAAAAAAAAAAAAGTTTCCTTAATAGTTAGTCCTTCTGATTGCCATCTGCTGGCTTGCTAAGGCTCTCCAAAAACTCAAAGAATAAGACAAAATCAGTTATTTCAAAGTTAAGGTGAATCAATAGAAACGTATAGTATTATCACTGATGGTTTTGAATAGCCAACTAGAAAACACATATTTGACTCTTTTTCCAATTCTTTCTACTGTACTTTGCTCTAGATGATCTCCCTTTATAATGTATTCTAAATGTCTTGTAAAGATTTGATCTAAGCTTTTTACTATTAGTAAGCAAGCACAGAAATATTTTAATACAGCGTCTTGGTTTCATCATGATTTACAGACTCATTGTTTTTATCTTATCCTTGTCCAAAAGCTTTTAACGTTAAAACAGAAAGCTACCCAGAGTTAGGTAGTGGTGTAACAATGAACAGTTAGTAAGTTGAGGACGCTAAACCACAAAGTATTTATCTTAGGTCACATAACAAAGGGAAACTAAATTATCCTCCGAACTTTATATCTAAAATATGCTGATGTCACTTACACCAGTTCAGAGTCACGTAAGAATTTTACAAATAAAGCATGGTATTAAATCTGTGTTATTAGCTACTACTGTCATGTGACTATTTATAATGAAATAAACAAAAATACCATCTCATAGGTAAATATTTTATTAACGTATAGAAAATAATTGCACTTTCTTCAGAAGATAAGAAAGAAAGAAAGAAAGAAAGAAAGAAAGAAAGAAAGAAAGAAAGAAAGAAAGAAGAAGAAAGAAAGAAAGAAAGAAAGAAAGAAAGAAAGAAAGAAAGAAAGAAAGAAAGAAAGAAAGAAAGAAAGAAAGAAAGAAAGAAAGAAAGAAAGAAAGAAAGAAAAGAAAGAAAGAAAGGAAGAAAGAAAGAGAAAGAAAGAAAGAAAGAAAGAAAGGAAGGAAGGAAGGAAGGAAGGAAGGAAGGAAGGAAGGAAGGAAGGAAGGAAGGAAGGAAGGAAGGAAGGAAGGAAGGAACGAACACCTCTACAGGAAAGAACAAGTGCCTAGTTGTAATAGTAGAGGAAGAAATTTCTTCACTTTCACTTTTACAAGACAGCTACAAATGCAATAAAAGCAAGGAAATAAAAATCTCTGTATAAATTCTTGATTCTATAAACTGCAGCATCTTTTTACTGGTAGAAATTTGTCTAGAAGGTTTAGTCTCTTTAATTTCATTCAGCTCAGGAGAAGTTGGCTGTGCATAAGCACCATGCACAACACAACTCAAGTAGCAACAGACTCTTCTTGAGAGTACACTATTCAAAGCTAATAGCTGGATAAGCATCTCAATCTTCCGAAAGATCTCAGTTGACCTTCAATGATCCTGGGAACAGCAGATACAGTGCTCTGTAGTTCCTGCTGAATACATGCAGGTACATTACAGGTATGAATGAAATAAGCAAGTGCCATCCAGAGCTCTGAGATCTTTCTTAATTTGCTTTATGGGTGGCAGAAGTCAAAACCAATTCTGTTCAAGTCAGAAGAATCAATACCTTGTCAAATTAGTGTGAAGAAGAGCAGAATCAGGCCCAGAGTTTGCTAACATGGATTTCTGGTTATTCTATAACTTAATTGAAAGTTCAGAATCATTGACTTTTCCAAATGTCCATTATTATTGCCATATAAACCATAGATTAACATATGCATACCTGTCAAGGCTTTTTTTAAGGTTGCCGATATGACTAAAAATTAAAAAACATGACTTTTACTTTATGCACTTTGTGCAGAATCACTGAAGTTAAAATAGAAACACTAAAGTTATGTAGAGATACATCAAACTGTATTTATGCATATTGTATATTAAGATATTTTACCTAAAGAGATTAACATATTTATTTAAAAAAAATAATAGATGGCTCATAGCTAAGAGCTATTGTCTTTTTTGTAGTAATACTATACACATTGCTGAGAAGCAAGAGAAATTTGATCAAAGTGTTGTCTAGTTTCAGCATATGTTACTTTAAAAAGAACCACATTTTATCTTACCCTAAACCTTCAGAAAATTCGCCAAGCCTGGTATATAAAACTGAATAGCTTATTTATAACAAGTATAACACATTAAACGTTTTTGTATTTTCATCCATTTTTATCCTTACAGAAGAAATATATCATTCACTGTATATGAATGCTGCACACTTTAGCAATAGAAATATAGTTTTTTGTAACTTTGATTGCACTTGCCTTAACTTTTCCACACATAAATACGGACACCAATAACATACAGAAGGGAAAAAAAGAGGATTAAGTGAATTCAAATCCACAAAATTAGGCAAGTTTGGTACCAGATATATATTTTTCATTAATGAATAATAACACATGAGCATATTCACCAGAACCCTTGTAAAGAGTATATGAGCACATGATGCTATAGGTTTGTTAAAGCACAAGGTGTACTTTGTCTAGATTAAAAACAAAGCAAACAAACAAACAAACAAACAAAAAGAAAACAATAAAACTTTTGGTGTGACTTTGCTTTAGGTTTTTTAAAAAAAGTTGGATGTTTAAAAAGATCTTTATTACTTGCATATGAATATTTTTGTATAATAATATATGAAGAAGGTTTTAAAAGAAGCAAACAACAACCAAAAAAAAAAAAAAAAAACACAACCTACTTGATTTATGGTGTGCAACTTTTAGAGAAAAATAAACAGGGTATGTGTTTAGTTTGTAAAAAAAAAATGTTCTTTCAAGATTACTCTTTCACTGGTTAAATGCAAGGTTATGACAACTTGAAACACTTTTTTTTTTGTGACTGAAAGAAAAAAATAAAGCAATGTGAATAAGTTGCGTACACAATTTTTTTATTTTTTTTTTAAAGAAATTGTTGCTGATAGCAATATTAGCACAATATAGAAGACTTGGAAGGTTCCAGTTCAGTGATTTGACTTGCAAGACATACTTGGCCAGAGCATATGCATGGAATAAATTTGTTCAGCTCCACTGGATAGAATGGAGCTGCTCCAGCTTACATCAGCTGAGAACCTGACATTAAAGGAATACATTTAATGGCTTAAGTCCCTCCATTAATATTTTCTTTTGTGGTGTTTTCCTCTTGTTCTTCTGTTTTGTTTCTTGTTTATGGTTCATGTATTCTACGTGTATCCTTCTTTTCTTAAAAACATGAAAGGTTATAGATTCGCTCATAGTAAAGCAAGTAGTATAGTCACAACTCGGGGGGGGAGATACTCTGTGTGTGTGTGCACGCGTGTGCATGTGCATGTGCAGTTTACTACTGCATTCATTTGTACACCTCTTCAGCTCCACAGGAACCACATGGTACCTGGAGAGTAGAGCAACATGACAGTGAATAGTTTTTTTAGCTTTTTGCATGGTGTGCATGAGCAGAGTGAAAGAATATGTATGATAACAGAACTGTAGTGGAGCAGAAGTAGCTCAGATCACAGCAATGTTATTGTACAAACAAAAGCTAATGATAAAATGTCCAAGAAGGCATTATTGAATTTGATTAATGTTTTTCCTGTTTAATTGTGTTGAATATATCATTTTCCTTCATCAGGAAAAATCCCATCCTTGATTTTCTGGACAGACTATAAGCTCAGTTGTTCTTCTCTCACCTGCAGTGGCATAAATCAGGCATATCATTATCTGGTGTAATGGGTTTATATCCATCACATAAACTGGAATCACTGTCTTTTTGGCTTTTCTACGAAGACCCTCACCTCCTCATCTCTTTGAAAGATATCAGAAACACTGAACTTGTTTCACTCTTTCATTATTTTGTTTCACTTCAGATTTCAAGGGAATTACTCCAGATTTGAACCTCATTGACACAAGAATTTGAAGCATTTCAATAAGAGATAGGCACCAGGTCAAGGCAGTTCTTACAAAGGCTGGTCATATGCCATTCCTAGAGCTTAAGTCTGCAAGAGAGCTAGCCTTCCTCATGCTCCAGAGGCCCAGGCCAAAGACCAGCCAATGTACTTTTAGTTCATGAGTATCTAGTTCATTTTAGTTCATGAGACTTTAACACATTACAATTGGATCAGTTTACCTTCAGCAACACACAAATACATTTTTAATACAACCACTGTATTTTGCAGCTGGAGTCTGAAGCCTGGAGTCAAGCTGACCTGTATTACAAAATATTGTTTCTACGGTCACCTTTTTGAACTCTGAAGCTGTCTCTTGCATCTACTTCTCATAAAATTTTAATCTTTGCCATGCAAAATATCAGTAAGACCATCTGATTAAATAATCGTGGTTTCACTAATATCAACATGATTCATTGGCCTGATATGGTGGCAAGAAATATATTTAGCATTCTGTTTGACATGGTATGAATTATACTTGCTCAACTGTCCGCATGTCATATGCACAGAACTATGGGATCCACTGTAAATTCAAAAATATTTATGTATATTTAGTTACTTTTTTTTTTTAAAAAAAAAAAAAAAGCTATTAAATTGACATTAATAAAAAAAATATCAATAACAAAGGGTTCTATTCTTTACTACATTACTCAGCATTCTTTGCACTTTAAATTACATTAATTTCTGGTATTCCTTCCCAAAATCATGCATGTTTAAACAAGATGAGAAGCCACATAGTGCTGCATTCTTCAAGAGAGACAACTGCAGGAAAAAGTAAGTATATACGAGATTGCTTAGAAAGCGCTCAAGTCCTGGTTACAAAAAAAAAAAAAAAAAAAAAAAAAAAATTAAAAAAAAAAAAGATAAGAAGGAGAAAACAACAATAACAACAACAACAACAACAACAAAAAGCTTGCTTGAAGACTCCTAACCTGCACCATGCAGAGTGGTAATCTGATCTGAGACCATACATTTCGTGATTGCTGTTTCCTGACAGAAACACAGAATCAGTCCCATTTCCTTTTCTTCTGCTATGGGCTCTCATCCTCACACAGTCCTCCCCTTCAGCATGCTGTCACTCAAATTCTAGCAATGAAGCTCCTGAGAGGCAGAAATTCTCTCTGCTTTTTCAAGTCTTCTGGACTACCACATTATTATTATAATTAATTTAATTCATTTGCTGATATATGGTGTGCCTGTTGGGCTCTTTAATGAAAACATTGATTAGTTGATAAATTTTCCTTCTTCTTTTCTGAGTATTTATTTCCTTTTTGTGTTTATCCCTCAAAAAAGTTTATTAATTATTATTATTATTGTTATTGTTATTATTGTCATCATCATCATCATCATTATTATTTTCCATGGATATTTAGAATTGGTCATTAATGAAGACATTAAAGTAATTGTATAAAGATTAAAAAATAGACTCAAAAAATTAGAGATCTTTAAACTGCCTTACTTTCCATCTACATTCACTAAAAATTGATATACATGCCACAAAATAAAACAACTATTCTTCTAAGTCATGAATACTGATGGAAATTAGCCAGTTTACATGTATTATGTTCTCTGTACTTTACTGAGGAACATGTACTGAGTAAGGTAATGCTAGGACAGATTCTCTGTCCTTTATGGTTTCTTTATGTCACTCTCATTTCTGTTTTGAGAAATTGGGTGTTGACTATCATCAGAATGTATAATTGGCTATGGTGGAGACAGTTGTCAAAAGCAACATAGCCCAAATATGTGATCTGGGAATATACCATGGCTTCTCTGACAACAATTTTGAATATGCTTTCAGGAACAACCACAAGATGTATTTCTCCAGCAAGTGTCATCCTGCACCCCATAGTAGCATCATATGTACTAGACTAACTGGAAAGAATACAAAATCACTAAAAGAAGGAATTTGCCATGAAAGAAAATGCAAGGAAAGGAGCTATTGTTCCTTAGATGTTTCATATCTCATCCCACATGATAAATTCCTTTTTGACTGTACCTTGCCTTGCTTGGTCCCAGTTTCTGGTCCCAGACAGATGAGAGGAACATAGCTAAGTCACACTATCTGAATTGCTTTGTTCAGTACTAGCTAAACTTTCTCTACAGTCTCTATTGCAATAGGTGACTTGCCTATCAATGCATCATGTTATTTTGCAGTCTTCTGGGGAGATAGCTCTTGCTTTTGATATCCTACTTGTTTTAACACTTCTAAGAGGACATTCTCATTATGGAAAATTAGTGGGAAAGTTAAAGATTCTGTGTTTATTTGGGTATACGAACATGAGGATGTGGTAGTATAAAAGCAGAAAGAAGTCTGAAATTGCAAGTAACTGTGAAAAGCTGAATTTCTTTTTTAACGATTGAGGTCACTGAATGTACAACTCTAAGCAGAGAGTTAACTGGTAATTCATGTCATCAAGACTGGCGGGGGGGTGAACAAAGCAACAACAACAAAAAACTTTGATTATAGCTAAATTAAATACAATAAAAATAATAAAAATATAAAAACTTATAAAATTATTTATATAACTTAAATTTGTATTTCCTAAAATAAAATAAATATTTATATGCAATCATCTTGTAAAGGAACTGTTTCAAGCTATTAAACGCATTATGCTTTTTTTTGGGGGGGGGGGAACTAAATAATTAGCATTTAAAAACTGATTAAATAAATATTTATATAACAGATTAGAAGTGGTTTCAAGGACTTATTACAGGCTCTCTTTGTTGTAAGTAGGATGGAATGACTGATTTAATCTCCTGGGTAAATAATGCATTTTATAACTTTTAATTAAAAATAGGAGAATTAGAAAGTATTTAAAACAAATATTTAAATACTGTGAAGGACTTGATTCAAAAGTGACAAAAGCCATCAGATTTAAAAACCAGAAAACTATTTCATCTTTGACTTCTTTTTTTCTTGCTAAAATAAATGCCATTTGCTAGATGTTCCCTTCAGAACTTGTCCTGTGGGACTGAGAAATGAAGTCTGGCCTTCAAACTTACATGGACCAGTTTATAAAAAAAATTGTAGCCTGATGATGAATTAACTTTAAATAGATGGTTTGTAAGATTTGCATTTTAATATGCTTTATAAAACAGAAGAATCTGGAACATACATGATAATGTTATGGAGCTTTATTTTAATGTAAGCTTTTTCTTGAAAGGTTTTAGTCACAGATCATGAGTTTATGCTATTGTTCATCTACATATGATCTATATATATTCTTGATAATAAAGTATCTACTCAGAAACATCATAAAAGAACTTCTTATTCCTCCCAACATCTATGTTACTTAACAGTAGAAAAGAGAGAGTTTCACCCTCTTCCCAGAGCTATAAATGATTTTACAGTGGGTATGAAATAATTTTTCCACCCTTTGTTCAATTAGAAATCTATTTCTGGGGAAGTATGTTATTTGTTGAGATCCTTGGTGGCTTAAAATACTTTGCAAGTCTTGGGCACTGTAGAAAATATTTTATGAAGTTGTAGCGTAGAAGTGTAAATCTCCTCTATTAGGTATAAAAAGGACAACAAGTTTTACTGACATCTGGATTGAATAGATCTATTTTATTTGCATTTACTAGAAAACTAGAAATCTTACCAGGACCAAGTTGCTCAATGCATTGATGATAGAGTCATGCTATTCAACTTCCTTTTTATATGTCTCCATGACTTTCAGTAGTCTCTTCTAAAAAATATTCCAGAATCCTGCATACTTCTAAAGTAACTCAGTTGTTACTTTTTCCCTATTTCTTAAGCATAGATAATACAAATCCAATTCTTTAGCAAAGAGGTACAGTTATCAACTTGACAAATGTATTAACAGTTCTTACTAATCAACACAGATTTTATGTGCAGTTCTTTAGTCTTCCAGGATGGAAATCTCCAAATTTATTTTTTCTTCACTCTTGGATTTAGTAATTCTATTTACCTACTGTCTTTTCTGTTATCTTTTGGGATAGTCAGCTAGTCACCTTCATTAGTCACATCAAAAAAAAAAAAAAAGAAAAAAAAGCTTAGATTTACATTTAGATTTATTTCAATGTTGTCTTTAACCTTCACTGCATCCTTACTGTGTAGCATAAGCAGAAGCAGAGGTAGACTGTCTTTTCTTATTCTTTTTTGGTTTGTTTGTTTATATACCTATTATGGTATATACCTGTTATATTACCTGTTACGGTCCACCTGCAAGTCCACCTGCAAGTTATAATTAAAATTGAATTTTACCACTTTAGACTTTACCCGACCAGAAAGATTTCTAAGTTAATTTTACAGGTATGTCTTTTTTTTTTTTTTCCAATTCCTTAAAGAGATTTTAAGATTTTTTTTTTAATTATTATTATTTTTGAGAAAGAGATTCGAGAAAGAGTCTATTGCTTTTCCCAATACTTTTTCCATATACATTTTCACAAGTTTTCGTCACATTGTTCACATTGAAAGTAGCAAATTAAACAGTGACTGAGTGTATCCTTCGGCCCTGGGGCCAACAGGTGCATCGATACTATTAAACTCTTTTGGCATCCAATAGAATTGCTTAATCCAATTTGTCTATTAGGAACAGCCATGCAAACTTGCTCAGGCACCAACTGTAAGAACCCTTGGAGGCCCAGAGCAAAATCATGCCAAAGACCCTTCTAACAATGTGAGAGTGAAATAATAGAACACCACAGGCAATGTTTAATTAAGTAGTGCAGATGAGTCACTACTCATCTCCCCATCTCTTCCTTCAAGTTCACTGAAAATGAGGACGAAAAGTTGTTAAATCTCTCGATCTTATGAATCTTATGAATCCGCGAGTATTTCTTAAATCTTAAAAATTCAGAAAAATATTTTTGGATAATTTTACCATCCTTTTTAGAAAACAATGTCTTGTTTCTTGTCTAATCCTTATGATTTAAAATAAATAAATAAATAAATAAAGTAAAATAAAATTTGAAAACACTAAATAGTAAGTTTTAGAAACTAAAATATTTTCTTATTTAATAGAAAATGTCTTGCAAATTTGACAAGAGGGTCCTGAATTTCAGTTTTGAACACTTGGAGCTGTAGACTGCTTGTGACTACAGATCTCATACAACTTCAACTTTGCTAAACAGCAACTAAACAGTGCAAACAGTCTTGTAAGACAAGATTTCAGATGATTTTAGGCAGTCAAGCTGCATGTGTATTTAGGGTCAGGACCATGGTATGGCCTGTCCACAGATAGATGACAAGGAATATGGACAACCTAGAAACCTTTGGCATTCTACTTGTTTGTATGAACTGAAATCTTACCATATTAATATTTTAACATATTTTGATCTGAAGGAAAAAAATGTTATAGTACATTAAAAAGTATATAGGAAGTAGCTGCCAATATATTTCAGTTTAGTAGTGCAATTCTATTGATAAGTGTTGTTGTTATTGTTGTTGTTTAATTTATTTACAAATGGAGAAATTAAAAAATCACTCACTACTTACACACGAAAGTTATCATAAATGACATTCTGAGTTCTAATTGTTATTTTCTCTTCATTTTCATATCAGTGAACTTGACTAAGGTCTAAGAAATAAGAAAGGAATTTATTGTACATTTTCATTCCAACCACTGACCTGATTTCACTGTAATCTTCTGCTATGTCCAGAGGAAACTGACCAGGACATTAATCATAACATATTCTTCTCAAGGTTTGCATCATGATCTGGTGTGAAATATCAGACAGACGGGTTAATCCTTAACTGAAAGTACACAACAGCAACAAATTTGGAAACGTGCCTTTCATGGATTTGAAAGAACAGGTAACAAAAAAGAAAGTCAGAAAATAAAGCATGAGATTTATTGTGTGACATCTAAAAAATGATACTCAGCTAAATCACAGAGTGAAACAAAGGCTTATTATTAGTAGCAGAATACGAGAAAAGGAGATTTTATAGGTCAGCTAAGCTGGAAACCATTCGTACATCTTGCACTTTGTCTTTGAAATAACTGCCAGTGTGTTTTTTGTTGTTCTATCCAACAAGCTTTTTTTGAGAAATGATTTATCCTTCCTGCCAGCCACTGTATAAAAATACCATGTTTCTCCAGTCACACTATTTGATTCTGTTTAAAAGAATTTGAGTATTTTAAGAAAGTTCTTGATCTGGATTAACACACACACACACACACCAAAAAAAATCTGAACAATATAACTACCACTTTGTTGTTATGCTTTTTTCCCTGAGGTATTCCTCTGTAGTGTAGCTATTAAGATGCTATTTCATGTAACTGTTATCAGCACTAGTAGCTTTCAGGACAAGTTTTGAGGCTAGACCACTCAAAGTATTTGCTTGCAATTATAATTGGATTTGCTGGATTGCTGAATAATTCTCTTATTTCACATATCTCTACCCATGCTTCTACAGAGACTGTCCCCCACCCCAAGCTACTCCTGCATAATCTTGAATTTTCTTTACATGTTCATTAGTATGATCTGAAATAAGAGCATCTGATCATTTGGAAGTTTTCCTGTTTCTTTTGTAAATTGTAATCATGCATATTTACAGAGCAAAATTAAGTCAATTTATAGATGTTCAGTGAATATATCATCAGAATTATGTTGAAAGATTATTATTGTTCTCTAGAAAACACTAGGTCTGCCTATTCTGGTTATTTAGGTTTAATGTTGACCAAATAATCACAGCCAAAGAAATATCAATTAAGTAAAATAATGTTAAATGAATTTTAACTCCTTATCACTTTACTTACAAAATCTGTGCATGGGTCATTCTTCTTTGTTTTGGTTTGCTAAGTGTCTTTCAGTTATCTAATTTCCTACTTAGTTTTATTTCATACCCACTATTTAGAAGTAATTTGTGTGTTCTTTGTAGTTACGTTTATTGTCTTTCCTCACAGAAGGAAGCATGTTTCTTGTTATTAAGTGTACTACTGACATGCAAATGACCACAGTATTCCAATGGAATCAAGAAATCTAAAGTGAATGTACCTAACATGTCCCTGCCACCTGCCACTTTATTAAAATAAATAAAAAGAGGATAAGAAGAAGGCAACACAGAGAGGATTATGGATGAAGTGTCAGGCATTATTTTAAATCTTATCTTCTGCCAACTTAAATAAAATTCTTGAAATGTACTGGGGCAGAGAACAGGCAGGTGGCTCTGAGAAATATTTAAATTAAAAACGTTTCTTTTTTCCTATGAAGCTGTCTCACTGCTGACACATACTCAGAGTAATATCTGTTAAATGTGGTAACAAATATAAGATTTTATCGCTTCTGCTGTTCAGAGCTATCTATGACTGACTGTAAGTGGAGGCTTCTCCACAAAAATAACTAATGAAATGCTGCTGGAACTCCAAGGCAATCTGAGGCAATGACCCAATTTACTCATGTCCTCGGGTCACCCAGGTGCCACACCTGACATAAAATGAAGGCAACATGACTATACCACTATAACCGAGGGAATGGGAAAATCAGCAAGGTTGCAAACATGTATACAAGGTTATATTTTGACCTGGAGAACTTTTGCTACAAAGAACGAACAAGGAGGTAGGAGAAGATTGATTTTGATACCTCATGTTGGATTGAGAAAGAAAAACAAAAGTACAAAATTTTTTGCATGCTCTGTCCATCATTGGATCTTTGAGTGCCAGGTTCACTGCCACCTGTCAAAACACAGGCGTACAGCATGTCCTCATGGAGGAATTTTAGACTGTTCAAGAGAAGTTAGTTGCAGAGTGCAAACTCCCAACAGACTGCTCATCTTTAAGGTACTGTTACCTAGTGACATTCATAGCCCTTCCCAAGGGTTTATGCTCTTTGTACTGTGCAGGGAGAAAACCTAGTATTTAAGAAGATGAATCATAGAAAATAGCACACATAGTAATGAACATCTAAGCCAGAGGATACAAAACAATGAGAACAAAAACATATAATAGAGTGTACTTTTAGATATTTCCCTGCAGGCTAGCATAGGTTATCTGTCCCCAACAGAAATGCAGCCCCTGAATTAAGCATCTATGAACACTCCCTCTCAGACTGGTACAAAGTCTGTGAAGTCTTCACACTGATCCTGCTTCTGCCTGGGGCAAGGGGACTGATTTAATCATTATCAGGTACGGATTTTTGAGTCAGGAACTTAAATCCCTTCCATCAAAGCTGTTCCACTTCACATACAGTAAATAAATACTCAATAGGCCAAAGAGAGTGTAGGAAAAATGACTTTGTGACCTATGGATATTGTTTACGAAGAGCATATGTCAATATGTTTATGAATACGCATACCTTTTCCATATAATACCCTATTCCAGTTGCACTTTCCATAATGTTTGCAGGTTTACTTTCTCCAGCCAATTAATTATTATTTTTTCCCAAGTAAAGTTGAACAAGCAAAAACACTGTATCCCAGAATATATCATAACCTACAGTTAGAGCCACTTTGTGTTAACTTAGGGTTCAAATCTCTCACCTTTGCTTCAGCCACATAGGGAAACTGATCCATATCATCTACAGTTTTGCTAACAGAATTTCATAAATATTTGCAGAGTCAATCAGATGTTAAGGAGCTGTATTTTAGCTTAAGATTCTTTAAAGGACTGTTAGTAAGTAAGTGCCCAGCAGATTTTATGTTCTATGGATTTTTGGCCACCAGATCTGCAAACTGCTCTGAAATATAATTTCACAGGCAAGTGAAGTGTGAAGACTGTTGTGTTATTCTTCCAGTGCTGTACTTTGTTTAGCCATGTGAATTTATCAGTGATAAAGATTTCTTTTTTTCCATTTAATTTACTATTTCTTTGTTTTTGTTTTTGTTTTTGTTTTGGATGATTTTTTCCCAATGCTCTTTGTTTTGTTTGCTTTTTATTTCATAGGAAAACATAGACTTTTCCAAAACATGTAAATTGCTAATAGTAATAGCCAATTTTAGCTCCACAAGACAAGATAGTATATACTGCTGGGGTTTTGTTTTGTTTGTTGTTATTTGTTTATTTATTTGTGTTCCATTTTGCTTCTATTTGAAACTTAAGAAGCCTAGATACAATTTCTTCAATGATTTGACATGAGATTACTGCTGTTTTCAGCAGTCCCTCCTGACTTCATTGTAAATCCATGTGATGTATCTGAATGGGACAAACTGTAAGATTAATACCTAAGAAGAGGTGCTTAAGCATGGAAAGATTTCAGTGTGAAGTGAGGATCCTGAAAATCCCTAAGTGAGATTTTTTACCTCTTAACAAGTATCTCTGAGAATTAGTCTCAAACAGGAGTGATTTCTTACTGATGTAATTAAAGGTTTCTTTCTCCCTAAAGTCCCTGTACTTTGCTCATAGTACTTTATTGTGCTGTCCTCTATTTAATTTATTTACTGTATAGAAGAAGTAGAGGGCTTTTATAAATTCCTAGCAAATTCATTAATTTACTAATTTTACAGTTGAGAAAAATGTTGTAATTGTTCAAGCATTAAAAGAAAAACTGTGTTGGGACTACCTATCTTTAAAAATGTTTTATGTGCATCAATAAAAAACTTTTCCCTGCTCTCCCCTTGGAAGGCATATGCTTTGACATATGTGCTTTTTGTCTTTAATGTCTCAGAATCTTGTTAGCTCTTTTCTTTGGACAGAATTCAGGGGGGATGGTTGAAATATTTTTTTCCCCTTCCTGAATTTCCTGAAAGATTAAAGGGCAAAAATACGTCTACTAGGAACAAAGAATTTATAACTATCAGGAATTATCATACAAACAAAGACAAGAACTGATATATTAAAGTAGGTGAAGACGGGTACATAACAATTTATAACTCAGTGTGAGTCAGATACATATTTTAATGTGCTTTTCATTGTTATTAGGTTCAGATACAAGGGAAGATACAACAATCTTAATTTATTAAAGCTAATCACAACAGATGGCATAGACATTAAAAAGGCAATGGTATGGACTATAAGAATAGGTTTCTGATTTAGTAATTGTCTTCAGAAAGAAAAAAAATATATATATATATATTATTTACCTTCCTTAGCCTCTTGTTTTATTGAATAGTACTGTACTGAAATTAATGATAACTGATTCCACAAACAGAACTGAAAATCAAGTAAAGTTTACATTCAGACTTAAGTTTCTCATGTTAGGTTTTGCATATCTTTTATGAACAGCCTTGAAAACATACTCTGCCTAAATTCTGTACTATCAAGCAAACTAGGGCCTGACAGCTACGTAGCAAGAGTAAGGCACAATAATTTCAGCCATGTATACACCAAGTTCAACATCCTTCAGCTGGAGCTTTCTAGTACCCACTGGGTGCAGAGTACATGCCATAACTTACAAATAAGTTTTGTGTTTATTTATTTATTTATTTATTTTATTTTATTTTTTTTTGTAGCACAGATTTTAAAAGTTCACAAAAAGAAAGATAAAATCCAAAAGAATAATAGAACAGACATTGATCTAAGCAAATGCAGCAGATCGACCTAAAGCATTGTAAACATGAAATGTTTACAATATAGATGATGTACATGTAAACAATGTAAACATGAAACATTATATATAGCCAACTAATTTATTGATCGATGAAATCAGCAGCAAAATTTCTTCTGAAACATATGTGTACATATATTTCAATGACTATTTTTTCTAGCCTTCATGGTGCACAATCTGTGTCAGTATCTACATTCCCACTGTATCTGATGGTTCTTACTCCATCTGTAATGAATACAAACACACATTCTAGGAGCACACTTAGCATTGGATTCTTCCAATAATGACGGACACAGTGAAATTTCACAGGAGACTATACATTTTGAAGGTAATTTAGAAGAGACTATTGTGAGAATTGTGTTAGTTCTTTTTTTCAGATTGATGATTTTTTATATGACATTGATCTGCTCCCCCCTCCCTAGTTCATACCTACTAATATAATATGCTTGTCAGTAAGAAAAAAATCTATTTTGGTAACAGAGAGAGAGTAATTCTCAAACTACTATAAAGTATAATCCAACTCTTCATGTCCATAAGCAGTATAAACACAATCATAAGTTCCTTCTGTGTTCACATGAATGAACAACACATTGCAGTTCTGAAGCATCTTTAATTCTATGTTTCAAAATAATTTGGCAGCAATTGCCAAATTATAGTTTATATGTGACCTAAGTAATAATCAGTACTCCCTGTTAGCTGAACAGCAAATTTCTTGTTTTTAAAGTTTACTTAAAATATATCTTAAAATGTAAATATGTAATTACTTTCATTAATTTAATAATTTGATTATTTGCTTAATTTAAAATTCAAAGATTATTAGTTTAACTGTAAATGCATAAAATAACTTTAAGAATTGCAGTTTTTATAGCTACTTAAAACCCATATTAACCTAAAATTCCATAATATTAAATTACCCTAGACATATAGCCTTATCACTTTCTATCAGAATTGATATCTCTTTGCAATAACAACAAAGAACCTCACTTGAGCAATACAGAAAATGGAATGAAACCCAGATTGTACTTCATATGACTAACATAGCATATCTCTAAAAGTAGTTAACTTAAGTGGCCAAGCTTATTTGATATCTATTTTGTGTATGTATTCCTTTAAAAAAACAACAGCCTAAACTTTGACATTTGCATATGCTTTATATCCAGAGAGAGGCACCACAGTAAGCATGCCTATTGCTTTTAGTCACCATAATATTCTAGACATGAGCCGTACTAGAAAATGTGATATACATTCACTAGAGCATAATGGCACAACTTTGATGAGAACCTAAATTCAGAAACGCAATGAACATCATGATAGACTATTACCATAAACCATGTCACCATCTAGATTAAAATGCTATAGTCTTAATTTGGGAGAAATACAAGGAGAGTTATGAGCAGCCTGGTTACAGGCCACAGCAGAAACACTCAAAGACTTCAGAATGAAAAATTGTCCTTACTACAATGTTATACAAAGTGTCAAGTTTCTAAACATCTGCTCTTTATCTGCTTGATTCGATACATTTTTAATGATCTGTTTGTAAATTTCTGAGAGTTTTAACAGAGTAGCTCTTTCCCTGCTTGTCAAATATTTGATGTCCCTATTGTGTTATTTATAACGATAAAAACAATACCAAATACAAAACAGTGAGTCTAATTTGGCACCTTGCTGCATATGCAGCTGTACAAGGATATAATCCCATGGACTAATTTTTTGTTGTTGTTTTTGGGTCTTGCCTACTGTTTCTACATATAGCATTGCTAGCAGATTAGGTGAAATGGAATAACATGGAGTCTGAGATGGAGCAATTTCTCTAGTGTTTGACAGGGTGAGTATTGTTATCTTCATGGTCATATTTTGGGAAACCTGTGAATTACCTTGCAGACAGAGTATCTACAAGTTTTACCATATTTCTGTATAACTTCAAAAATACTCTTGGGCCACATTCTACAGCAACATATGCTGGTACCTCTCTGGGAATATCTCCATCATATTGTGTTCCTTGGGATGTTTTCCAGCATGTATTTAAAATGGATTTTCCTGTTGTCCTGTGGAACCCCCCAAATGTCCTTTCAGTGATGTCATCCAATAGAGATCTTCATAGTCTTTCATAGAAATACCATGATATTTGTTGCAGCAATGTCTGGTCAGTCAGCAGTTGGAACTCAGATGAATTTATGCTGCATGCCAAGACTGAATGTTCTGAACTGGCAGATCTTTTGGGGTGAACATTCCCAACAACAGCGGATGTATACTAGTATCTCTTTTCTTAGCCTCTTTGTAAAACAGTCTATAGATATGTAGATGGCAGAGTACCCCATCTGGGAGGTGGCTTCCAAAGCAATTGGACATTTATGATTCATAAAATGCATGGACTTTACAAAGAATATGTAAAATATCTAAATTAAACAAGTGATACTGAAAATAAATCCTGGTACCACATCACCAATCTTTTTTTCTTTTTTTTTTTTTCCTAACAAGAAGCTGACTTGCCAAATTCCAAGGGTCCCCTACTTGTAAAGTGATGTTGATATCTTTATTAATGAGAAAGCAAATGAAAAATCTTTTAATTTTGATGTTTGATTATGTTTCCTCAGAAAGTATTTTTCCAAAGTTTAAATCTAAAACACCAAAACGTACAGGTTTATTAGTTCTTGAAAACAGTGAATAGTGTTCAGAAGCTCACTATCCACAATGGCAGCTCACATTTTTCTTCTGTGTTAGAGACAAAAATTGGCTGGTTTGTATATTTTTCTGGACATCCTGTAGCACATATAGTTGGCTTTTATTGTCTTACCATTTTAAAATTAAAAAGAGCATGCTCCTGGCTGATATTTACAATGACAGTCTAGAGTCAGTATGTTATCATCTTAGATTTATTTTGATAGCTAAAGAAGATCATAGTAAAGCTCAAGTGAACACAATAGGTTATAGAAGAGAAAAGAGAAATTGACATGGGAGGAGAAGCAGGTATGATTTAATAGCTATAAAAATAATATTATTTGCCTCTTTATTGGAGTGTATGGACTGTTCATCATGTCTTCAAAACACAGAAAAATAGAATACACAAAAATCCAGGGGGAGGTGTGGAGGGGACTATAATAAAACCCACAATTTTATCTACAATTTTAACAAGCAACAATGCTAATATTTCAAATTCCATGATGGGCTATGTCTGGCTACATGACTTGTGAGTCACATGAAATCCTTTAAAATAAATGTACTTGAGGACTGTGAATTGCATTAGCCCAAGCTGCACATTTTAAGTAACTTTCCAGTGGCTTCTGTGAGATTCTGTTACATTTTGATAAAAACCAAGTTTGTGCTCTGGCTGACACAAATTTCCTTCTCATAGTTTTTGTTGCTTATTGCAATACTTTTAAAATACTCTCTAATTTTAAATGATGTATATGTAGTGATTGAAGAAGCATTACCTTCTGATTTTTACTCTCTAAACAGTTTGTATTTTTATGAAACTGAAACTTGACTTACTCACAAATTAGATTTCTCCTTTTACTCTTCATTTTATCCAAGTCATTAGTTCTCAGAATTAAACATCATTACCTATCACAAATAGTAAACAATTGCTTCTGTGTATTGATTACATCATAATATGTTACTATTAACTAAATGAGAGCATTTAAATTCATATCCCCAGTGTAATTATTAGGTGGCCTGCTGAATGGTAACATTTCAAAATCTGTTTGTGTGTTCAGGTCTAGCTGGTTGATCACAGGTGTCTTAACTGTTAAGAAAATGCAGTGGCAGTATATTAAATACAAGTTTCTTGCTAAACACAGCTACAGTTTTCATGCTGGGAAAATGTTTTGTTTTTCTGGGGTATAACAAAGTATCATTAGTATCATAGAATCATATAGTCATGATTTAGGTTGGAAAAGACCTTCAAGATCATCAAGTCAAACTACCAGTTCTATCCTGACCTGTAAAATCCCATCATTAAATCATGTCCCTTAGTGCCATGTCCACATGTCTCTTAAATACCTCAGGGGATGATGACTCCACCACTTCCCTGGGTATCCTGTTCCAATACCTGACCACCCTGTCCGTGCAGAAATTCTTCACTAAACCTCCCCTGGTGTGCAAACTGCAGCACTTTTCTTGTCCCTGTTTGCCAGTCTTATTCAAAGTGTTCCTGGTTGGTAGCTCTTCCTAAGGCTTCATTTTGTACAACTGCGGTTGTTACCCAAACCTTGCCAGCTGCTCTCACAAAAGCTGTTGGCTTCCGGTGGAGCTCTCCCACCAGGCTTTCCCTAGCTAAGAACTTCTCTCTCTCTCTCTCTTCCCCTTTGCACACCACCTACCACCTCCTCCTCCCCCCACCAATTCACTAGTTCATTGCTGAACTGTCCAGCTCTAGAGCAGTATATCTCACTGTGTCAATGCTGACATTGGCCTCAGTTAACCCTGGGACATTCAGGAAAACATGAATATAGAACAAACCTTCCTTAGCACTTGGATGAGGAGAAGCATTTGGAAATTCAATTAATTTTTTAATTTAAAACAGTGATTTTTTCATTGACATCTTCCATTTTTTGTATTTATTGGTTAACTTATTTATTAATTCATTTTCTCATATTTTATTTTTTTCCTCAGGTCAGATGTCACATACCCAATTCAAATGACATTCTGCTTTTTATATCACACATTTCTTCAGTTGCTACCAGTTTAATGATTTCACCAAAGTTTTGAAATAAATAAATAAATGGTGTTTACTTCTCAACAATTCACAAAGGAACTACGTTTCTGTGGGTGCCTGACAGTTTTGTCCCAGACTGTCATGTTACCATTAGTCCTTTTCCTGTTGATATCCTCTTTGGATTTCCTAACTCTCTGCATCACCAATTTGTTCAATAAAAAGATGACTATAAACTACAGCTGTTTACATAACAAGGACTGTATTTCCAGGTCTGGATGCATTTTGGCATCATGCCTGCAATTAGAAGTGTTAATCTATGTCTCAAAATCTCCCATGATAATCCCAGTGAGCAAAATTTAAAAAGAAGATTAAGGGAATTTGATGTTTATAGGTAAACAGGAAGAGAATCTATTTGTTTCATCTCACTTGCCAGCTGGTGACAGTGAGAGGTAAATTGACTCTTATGTCTCCAAAATTGAAAGTGGGTGAAAATAATGTGTTTTTTTTTATTCTCATTAGTACTTTCCTAAGGCCTATTTTCATTGAGTGTCTGCATTAGTGTTTTACTTGGATCAGAAATACTCTTTCAAAGTGTTCCTCCAGTGCTCTCTATTTATTATGCTCTGGTTCACATCAGATAGGTGTCTCAGAGCACTCAATTTGAACTCCCTTTTGATACAACTGAACTGAAATATACTTTCCAAGAGCTCACTTAATCTGCCCCAAATGCAAGTGGAAGGTCAGTCCATGGAACCAGGTGAGAGCTAGCCAAAAGGCCCACCTGAAATGTACGTTCTGTGGGACATGTAGTGCTCAGCACCAGCTGTTTTGTTCCCCAGATCAGCTTGCATTGATATACTGACTGGGGAACATTGTGGTAATCTCTCTTTTGCCTTCTTTGTACTTACAAAAAAAGCTTTTGGTGTTTTTTAGAAATGCAAATGAAATCACCTGCTTTAGCACAAATTTTGGAAAACACCAATGCCAATCATTCTGCACTAATATAAATAAAATTAAATGCAAATGTGTGTTCACAGATTTAGTGAGACTGCACATTGTTCTAATATCTGTTGGAACTGGAATTTTTGAAAGATCAGGATTATAGCTGATATACACACCTGTTATTTTTCACTTAAGTGAACAAAATTAGAAAAATTCATTTGGGGAAGAGCCATTATTACCACTTCTACAGATTGCACTACACCAGTTAAGATTGTTTTACAATCAATTTTTTTTTTAGAAAAACATTTCATGTTTGGTAATATGAGTAGGTTTACCATACAGCAGCAAGAACCTGCTGACATCAACTAAATGGGTACAGTCTTATGGAACCATTTTTGATGCAGAAGTTATAAAAATGTCAGACAAAATGGTTTTATAAACAGAGCTGCCCCCAACAGCCCTTATATCATAGTCTCAAAAGCACTTTTATGCTTGTATCCTTGTAAGACAATACTACTACTAATAAAATACTACTACTAATAAAATACCACTAATAATGGGAGAGAGGCATGAAGTGTGATACGGAAGATTTGGTTGGTACTCCATGTTAAAGGTTAAAAAAAAAAAAATCTCCTGTTGCTTGGATTTTTTTTTTTTTTTGGGGGGGGGGGGAGAGGGGTGGTTGGAAACTATCCAAATGTCTGAGACAAGCTTAAGTCCTCTTTGAGTTTGCTGTCATGCTAATACTGAAGTAATTGTAACTGAAACACTGTGGTTCAATTGCAACAAACAAGTAATTTCAGGTGAAAGCATACACACTCTCTTCCCTATTCTCTTATTAGTTTAAGTTTGGGAAGCTAAAGTGTATCCAGAGAGTAATTCATCTAAACCTAAGGCAAAAGCTAATGGAGGAAGAGTTAATCCCATTCTGAGGATGCCTATCTCTCTCTTTTAGCTGAAAGGAGAGCATAACTTTTAATATATGCTGAATTGTTAGATGACCACAGCTCTTAGGCCTGGAGAAAAGAAGGTTCCAGGAAGACCTACCTAATAGCTACATTCCAGTATTTAAAAGGGACCTACAAGAAAGTTGGGGAGGAACTTTATACAAGGGCATGTAGTAATAGAACAAGGGCCAATGGTTTTCAACTGAAAGAGGGTAGATTTAAATTAAATTTAATTTAAATTAATAAGGAAGAAAATCTTCATGATGACAGTGGTGACAGTGGCAGGAACTACAATGAAGGTGGTGGAATATTTTGCCTAGAGAAGCTGTGGATGCCCCATCCCTGGAAGTGTTCAAGGCCAGATTGGTTGGGGCTTTGAGCAACCTGGTTCAGTGGAAGGTATCTCTGCCTATGGTGTGGGGGTAGAACTAGATGAATTGAAGAGTCCCTTCTAATCCAAACCATTCTGTGACCACAATTCACTAAGAAAATTCCAGTTCTCAGTGTCTACTTAAAATGGTTTCATCACATGGAAAAATTGTCTTACAAATATTTCTGTCAGTGCTATCTTCTTTTTTCCAGTCCTATTTTTTTCTTCTCTTTTTCATTTATTAGTGATACATTTATATGATATCCCTACATTGACTTGAGTGGGCATTTGGTCAGATTTCTGTGCTTAGTTCAGTACTGTTAACAATTAACCACTGTTTTTTCCTCCCACCATGGTCCCTGTCATTTATTGCTAAAATGAGACCAAACCTCATTAATTGCTGGTGCTGTTTCATAGTCAGACTGAGACACTTGTAAATGTTAACTTCCACAGAGATCATTTATACACAGATGAGATCAGACTCTCAGAAGACACAGGGTGTTCTGGACCACTAGCAGGACATTAGGTAGCAGTGTTTTTTACAGTACTGTAATCCTCAGTGTATTAGATGGCCTAGATTTCACTACTAATTTCCTTGAAATACTGTACATACTAGTAATAGAATGAAGAGGAAGGCAAATTGAATGTAACTACTGCTGCCTTTGGCACCATACTAAATCTCATTTTCCATCTGGGATGTTCAATATGAGTTAATCCAGTGCTTTTATCTGTCATTTCACTGTGGATAAGAATTAATGTTTTCTGAGCTACTTCGGGTCAAATGTACATCATCAGAAGTGAAGGCATCATCACAGAAGTGAAGGCAAAGGATCCTTAGAGGTCACCCTTGTGATTTTTTTTCTAGTTTTGAAGTAGGGTTTCAGCTAATCAGAGTATTTAAAAGGCATATGCTTTCCAAAATTTATTTCTGAGTGCCAAATGATTTATTTTGATGGAGAGAGTTAACAAGTGGTTCATTTTAAAACAATTTACCTTTTAAAAAAAATATAATTAAAGCCATTTTCAAAGTATTTCAGACCTTTTTCCTTTTACAGGACTCAACAGACTAATTCAGATCCTTTCAAGTTCAGTAGAGATACATACTGAATACTTATGCCAATGCAAAAATAAAAATTTCTACAATGTTAGCAATATTTGTTTTATTTATAAAAAGTAAATTTTCCTTTTGAAACAGAGATCGAGAGTAATATTTTATTAGTATTACCTGTAATGGATTTTTGAATATCATTTATTTCTCTTGTTGTATTTACTTTCACAACAGCAACCCATTAGGAAAGAAGTACTCTTGAAAATCCATATGTATAGAAGACGACTCTAAGTATTACACTTTTGTTATTTTAGTTAAAGAAGTTATACTGCTCTATTATTATTCAAAATAATAATAATAATAATCTAGTAATCTATTATTCTTAAATAATTTGTGAGTTGTCAGCCTTTGCAATATGCAGGGTTTTTTCTTCCCTGAGTTCTTCTCCAGAACTCACCAGAAGTTTAAGCTTAACAACAGAAAAATATTTCTGAGCAATCTCTGCTACAGCTGAAATAATAAATTCTGATGTGCCTCAGGTGCAGAACCAGCCTGTGCCCAGCCAGAGCTGTCCAATGCTCTGAATTTCAGAAGACATATTAGCTACCATTCAGTGCTGTTCCTGAGTGGGATAAATGTATTTTTCTATCTTATATTGGAGCTAGGCAACATTCCCAGCATTAAACCAAAGGGGTTTAAGGGTAATCTGAACTTTATAAACTGTAATAGACTAGAAATAATGTTATGCAACCAGGGTATAGGCATTATCATAATTCTTTCATCATATGGACTATTCTTGCCCTATTATTATTTTTTAAAAGGCAGGTACATCTACATTGTTATTCTATCAAGTATCCCACAAACCAAAGATAATTACATCCAGAATTAAAAACAAGCTTGTCTTTTCAGTTTGTTTCTTCTCCAGCCTTCTGGCTTCAGTTCTTCGGTCCTTGACACAGCAATTTCTAATTACAAACTTGACACAGCAGAGCAGCAATTCTTATTAGTCCTTACACTAATTATGAGCTATTTAAGATATCATCCTAGTCCTGGTAATACTGTAAATTCAGTCAATAAACTCAGCCCTACTCTTTCAAATGCCTGACCTAGCACAACTACTACCACACAAATGCAGTGACCTTCCATGGTCACAACACTAACCAAATGACACTGTTGATACTGAATTTTGTCTTAGCTCTGTAGTCCTGGCAGGACCAGTCAGTGAACTACCATGGTCAGACTTGATGTTAATTCTAAAGCAAATTCAGGTGTTAGTATGAAAACATAGTGCTACAATGACCTTGATTAAGCCAAGCAGTAATCATGAATCCATTGTTCACCTTTGTTTAGTACTTTCCAGTCATACTCTTTAGCTGCAGTTATCAGGATCTTAAGACAACATTTGTGTTCTATCTGGTGCTAACTTATCCTCATACAGTCAAGCAATTAAGGTAACTTCAGGTTAAATTCAGACCGTTCTCCTAATGGCTGACATTAACTCTGGCTCAGATGTAGCCCTGTCTTCAGCAAAGTCAACCAACAACCTTTCCTATGACAAAAAATCACTACTCATCTCCCTCCATAGATTTTCACTATTACTTAACCCAGTAAATCTGGCAAAATAACACAATACAACATTTATTCTTCTCTCTAGTACTGAATCCTAATGTCAAAACTTCATTTAATTTAATAGTTTACTAGTTCCATCTAACCCAGACCTAATCACAAAATATTTCTATAAGGACCAGCTCTGTATACTGTATAGAATTCATACGTAATGTTAATTCTTCTACCTCAGCTGCGCTAAACCATGACTACAAGCCTAAACATAGCTTTAGCACAGCAAAACCCTCACCACTCACAGTTCCAGAACCAATTATAAACTGTTTGCTTTTCTCAGCTGAACCTGGTCCAGGACCTAGGCTTGTTCTTCAGCCTCTGCTATCCTTAGTTCTAATCATGAGTTAAAAACAAACAAAAAACAAAAACTCACCCTATCCTTCAGGATAAAAGCCAGCCTTTCTTCCCCTTTCCGGGACAATCCCCAAACACCCCAGGACTAACCTAACTCTGGGGTTGTTCATCTTAGTTAGACAAGAAGCGTTTGCAAGCAGAAGCATGGGATTGTTACAGACCTGACTCCAGCCATGATGAGAAACACGGTAATTCATCCTCCTCTCAAATTCAATGTAAGCTATTTGCCTGTGTCAGCAACAAACTTTATCGATCTTAGTAGGACCAAAAAATACAGCTGGCTGTGCTGTTCTAAATTTTATGGCAGCTCCAACACTGTTAGCAGGTATCTTCTGCCAGCTCCTGGCTTGAAAAAAAAAAAAAAAAAACAAACAAAAAAAAAAAACAGCTGTTCAGCCATTTTCAGAGAAGTCAGTCATGGTACTAACGTGGGTGACTTAATGTTAACTCATGAGCTAGTGACACATTTTGTTGTATACTGCCATGGATAGATTAAGACTAGAGTTAGGGGCCAGGAGAGCAATAAGGCACTGGGAGATTTATTGAGCAGTTCTGTAAGGCTGGGCAGGAGTTTTTCACAGGTGAATGCTTTACGACACTGTTAGGGATTGATGGGTAGTGGCACTGTAATTTCATTAGGGTTAAGACTGGAAGTAACAGGATTTAAAGAACTAAGTATTTCTATATCATGGCAGACCCACAGAGTCAGTATGTAATTCTTTATTTTCTGAAGATCAGTAATGACTTAATTCTCAAGCAAAGGTTTTAAAATATGATAGTCTCTGAGACTGAGAAAACAGTTTCTCTGGGAGTAAATTTGCTGCTGGACCTGAGAGATTTCAAATCTGATCTGAGGAGTGGCTGAAGGAACTGGGGTTGTTTAGTCTGGAGAAGAGGAGGCTCGGGGGAGACCTTATTGCTCTCTGCAACTACCTGAATGGAAGGTGTGGGGAGCAGGGGTTGGCCTCTTCTTGCAGATAACTAGTGATAGCACTAGAGGGAATGGACTCAAGTTGCACCAGAGAGGTTCAGGTTGGGGTTCAGGTTGGAAATTAAGAGATATGTTTTCTCAGAAAAAGTAGTCAGGCATCGGAATGGGTTGCCAGTGAGGTGGTGGCATCACTGTCCCTGGAAGTGTTTAAGGAAAGATTGGACCTGGTGCGTAGGGTCATGGTTTAGTGGGTGATGTTGGTAGTAGGGGGACGGTTGCACCAGGTGATTTTTGGAAGTCTTTTCCAACCTTTATGAAATAGATTTCTGGAATTAGGTGTTTAGAGACAATAGGACTGAAGCTAAGATTAGACCTGGATACAATTTTAAGGCATGGGACAGCATGGGTTAGCCATACAGCTTTGTCAAAAGATTATGAAAGATTGAGAGATAAGAATTAAAGTGAAGGAATTGTAGTCATTTTAGGGACTATCCAGGATATATGGGCACTGACATTTAACCCACTGTTAGTAGTAGGAATGGGGTAAGTATATATATAGAATGGCATTGCATTTGAAGATCTCTTTGCTTCTGAGCGCAGTATGACCTTATGTTGATTGGTTACGGAAAGAAGAGTGATAGCTTACTAGTTGTCCTTCAACAAATCTGTGTTTCCTTGTTTAAAGGCTAGATTTCAAATAAGAGTTAAAATTAGTGTCAAAAGAGTCAGTTCAGCAAATCTGCAGAGATAGAATAAACAGCAGTCATAGCAAGATCAAAGGTATCTTGGCTAGTTTTGTGACTAGTAAGTGTCCTTTGGCCATGACATTTAACTATGGTTAGGTTTGGGGTAGGGGTCCAGCACAGAATAACAAGTAATAGAATTTCAGTTTTATTGTTAGACTCCATAAGACTTCCCAAGCCTAAAATAAGGAACAAGAACCTCTTTAAATTAGTGCTGCATTGTTAAAGGGCTGTGAGGTGTTGTTTGGCATTCAGTAGTGGTCATGCTGGAGCTCAGACTGTGGGGCAGAAAGGGTGAAAGGATCAAAGTAACCCCTGGACTAAAAGGACCAGCAGGTAGCAAGAGTTTCTGCTTTGTTCTGGTATATATGGGACACATTGTGACCTTGCCTGTTTTCACTACATGCTTAACCTGCTTGCCAAAACAAGAAGGAAGAACATTCATATATGTGAAGACAATTACTGGTTTAACATGTGCAGTGGTTTCTGGGCTACAATTAGATGAGGTTTATATTTTTGGAGGGTTTATGTTAAATGTTTGGAGGTGTTATGCTAAATACTGTAGTTAGGTTTATAGTTTGAATACAGACAAAAGAACAATAATTGATAAACTTTATTATGCAAGGCTGAAGAGAAGTCCCTGGCTGAGAGGAATAAGTAGCTTATTGTTGTCTCTGGACCAGAAACAGACTACTGTCATCAAAGCATATGAGCTGGAATTTTAGAGAATAATGACTAAAGAAATAAGTTAACTGCCTAAATTATCTTATATTCTCATGGCTAAGATGATGAAAACTACAGAAAATCTTAAAGCATCTCTAGTATTTTCTGAGCAATGAATGTGGCTCAGCTTCAGTTTTGAGGTAGAGGACAGGAAAGACTGAACAGCGAGGATAACTGCTGTGGCCAGACAAAAGCTTATATTTAGTAAAAAGAAATATAATGATCTCGGATTTAAATGCAGAGAGGAAAAACCTTTATCCTTTTGATAAAAGCCAAGTAGGAGGCTTTCAAGATTAGGCTGAGCTACACTGGTGTGGCTTGCAATTTGAAGGGTAGTTGTGAGCCATAAAGCATTCCTGGGGTACAGATAAGTGAAGGATCGTATTTGGCATCCAAAATCGGCTTACAGTTCAGGAACTACCCTCCTAAATCTGTAAGGATAGAAGTGTGGGCATTAACAGGGGCTAAAATCATGGCCCATGTTTCTGATTTACATTGGTGTATCTGGACTATGATTTTGGAGTACCATAGATTAAGTCTCAGGCAGAAATCAGCAGTTGATCAGGTACATTAATTTCCAGATCCTCTAAAAATGATTAAACTAGGACATCAACAGGAGCAAATAACAGGGACATGGCAGTACCTCATGGGAGACTGTTGGCTAATTATTGGCTAATGATTCTATGATTCTAATTACATTTAGATGTAATGCATCACATTTAGATGTAATGTGTTTTGCATGAGGCTCAGGTCAAATGCAAGAGAACTCAGTCTCCTGTTGGGAAGTTCAAGAACATAAGGGCTGGCATGAAGTTTTTTGTTGGAAACTGCAAGCAGGTGTGGCACAGTTCTAACAGAATGTAGAGGGATCGATCAAGTTTCTTGATGTTCACATTAAATTCAGAATTAAATTCAGCAGAACCTAAAGTGTGAGGTTTCTTTCCAACGTACCACAGGACAAGAATAAGGGTTTGTGAAAGTATATATTACAGTTAATTAAGGGATGATAATGGTAACTTAGCTTTAGCGTGTATTAAAGTTAGGTTTGGAGCCAGAAGTACCTACATGAATACCATACTGAATTATAATACTAGAATGAGCATTAGTGTCGACCGGAGCCATTTGAGGGGTAGTTTGGGCAGTTTAGTAGTTTATTATGCCAGTCAATTCAGCAATAGAAATTCATCTTGGGAGAGCAGGGACTAATGACGTAGGTTCGTTTCAGGTCATGACAGGGAGAGAACTACTATTAAGTTGAATACCGCATTGCTATTCCCAGGGTAATCACTTCACTGTAAGAGTGGGTGTGTTTCTGTGTGTGTATGTGTAAATATATATACATATATATATATATACTTGCACATATGTCTGCATACACATAGTTTAGTCTTGAGTTAGGAGTGAAATCATGTTAGGTTTCAAGAATAGTTTCAAAATGAAGGAGACAAATAACTGAGTAGCTGTAATTCCTTAAATTCCTAAATAAAATAAAATAAAATAAAATAAAATAAAATAAAATAAAATAAAATAAAGTGTTTTTTAGATTGGCTATGTTATTAATTATGGAACTAGGACTCAAGCCAGAAGCTTTCACAAAACTTGGACTTGTTGCTGTGTTCTGAAAGGTCTGCATATCTCAGACACAAAGAGAATATGTATGCTTTGGAAGCCAAAAAGAGGTCACCTGGCTCTGAAGTTAACTTCTCAGGTCTAGGTCTATAGTGGCCAACCAGAAACATGTATGCAGCTGAAGATACTGTAAAATATAATGCCACCTTTAGCCATAGCCAGAGACTTTTGTTCACTGCAGAACAGAACAGCACAATTCAACAAACTAGTGAATGCAACTGGCAGCTTCCATCCTACACTGAACGTTGCATATGCTCCTGAAACTGTTTTCTTTCCTTAATAACACAATCACAGAATTGTAGGGCTTGGAAGGGACCTCAAGAGATCATCAGGTCCAATCCCCCTGCCAACTCAGGTTCCTTAGAGCAAGTTGGACAGAGTTAACACAAATTAATACAGATCTAATGCAAACATTGTGTTTGACCTTAGCTTAAAGCAGTGATAGCCTATAAAACTGTAGCTCTGGGGGACACTTATCTTGAGCAGTATATTCATGGATCCCCATGTCAGTGTCTGAGCCCTCCAGTGTGCTTCTCTACTTAGACAGCACCAGCTCACAGGAGAGACGGGAGCAGAATACAAAGCCCTTGCTACAGAGGCAACCCTAACTAAAAGCATTGTGGAAACTGCATCACATCTTATTTCCTTTTAGTCTACATAAGTCATCCAAGTGGAAATGGATAGAAAGATTTCAATTTGTACGGTAGTACATTCATTGCCTTCTTTCTTTTTTCCCCTCTTTAACAAGTATTAGATGAATATATTCAGAAAAGAGGAGTGTTTAGGTTAATTATTTCACTAACTCATCAGTTTCTCTTTCCAAGATATAAAATATGATGCAGAGTAAAAGACGAGCTTTAAAATAATTAGTCCAGGGCTTTTCCTTTCTTTTTTTTTTTTTTTTTTTTTTTTTTTTCAAAAAATGGGTCAGATAGAAACAAGTAATTAGTTCATTCGTTACATTGTTCTTTCTTGTTAACACATAAAAACAATTACGAAGCATGAAGACATTTTTAGGATAATTATTACACTGATTTCATTTTTCTTGTTCTTTCTATTTAAAAAGAGCATGACATATAAGTTGCTAGAAAAATCAGTTCTAAATGAATTCCGTTCTGGTAAATGAGGTCAGACTAATGGTCTTCATGATTGAAGTTTTCTGAAGTAGTGCCAGTTGGCAAATTAGACTTATTATCTCCCCTACAGAAAAAAAAAAAATGTGTTTTGTTTTGTTTTTTTCTTTTAATGTAAATTCAAATCCTTCATTTACTATCAGTTATTTGGAAATGTCACCATGATTTCCTATAAGAATTCAAATACCTTTTTACCTCATTGATCTGTCAGTTCAGTCTAGTGCTCTGGCTCTCAGCAGCCACTGCCCCACTACACTGATGGTGTCCCAAGCTATAAGCATGAGGGAGACATCATTCAGGGAAGGAAATGGCCACATGAAGCACCCAAATCATACTTCTGGTAAGTCTACACTGAAAATCACAGAATTTTTGTCTTTTATTTTTAGGTACACTTTGCTTTTCTGGAAAGCAGACAAAAGCTTTCTGTGAATTGTTCTGTGTTCTTATAGCTCTCATAAGTGGGCTCCTATGAGTGGGCTAAATCCCAGAGGAAGCATACAAGAACAGAAGTGTATTCCAGAGTACCTGGAGTCTGAGTGACAGGTAAATGGGACTTTGCTGATAAATTTCCATTTAGTCCTGGTGCATTAACTATTTCAGTTTTGTAGGCTTGTAATCTTCTGAGGAAAAATATTCTCAGAGCTGTTGATCTGACCTAGAGTTTGTTTCATTTGTGTCCCAATGTGGTGTATCATTTAGTTATGAAAAAAAAAAAAAATACAGCCATAAGAATGTAACATTGTTTTTCTTAAACACAGATGACACCAATTTTCTTCTTATTATCATGATTATTTAAATAGAAATAAAAAATAAAAATAGAAATGAAATAGAAATGAAAATGAAAATTAAAATATGGTCTATTTAATCTGATGAAATAAAATTAACAAGGAAGAATCTCTCCAAATAGGAAACATAATTATTTAGCCTCAAAGCTAGCGTAAAAAATATATTAGTGTAAGTGAATTTGAAACAAAAATATCCATAGGATTACAAAAATTTTATAGTAAAAGCTTTTAAAGTGAATTAGTATTATTGACTTTGACACTTCCTTTGAAACTATCTTGCAGTCCAATAAATATATTTGTGTAAAAAAAAAAAAAATCCTCATTTCTGACTAAAAACCCACTTCCATTAAAGTCAGTGCATAAACTTCCGTAGGCCATAAAGAGAAAAGACTATTATTATTTTTTGACTAAGACACACACATGACCACAGGCAGGCAGAGGATCCCTGCTTGTGCAAACAGTGACATGGTGATGTGATTGCCTAAATTTGACATTCCTCCACCCATCTCTTGGAGGTCTTTTCCAACCTTAATGATTCTATGATCTTCACCTCTCTACCCACCTCAAAAGGTAGGCAGCTCCATATATAAAACTGGACCCACACAAACCCAAAACCTCAAACCAGCTTCAAGATGAAGAACCAGTCTTCATCCCAGGTGCATACTTTTTAGAATCTCTGTTAGCAGCCTTGGACAGCTGCTAGTTCCTTGGCTCCTTGTGGCAAGAGTCTCAAGGTATAGCCATGTAATTCAGGGCTATGCTTCCTAAAATATCAACAACCTAAATCCCTTGTGCGAACTCCTTTTTGTTTGTTCATTTTTTTATTTTTGTGTTGTGTCTATTAAGAACTGAAGTTAAGAAATTATTTGGTTTAGTATTTTGGACATAAAATTAAGGAGAAGAAATATTTACAGTACTGTAAATCATATTTTGTGTCATAATTTTGGAACTGTTAAACAAAGTTCATTGCCTTTACCATTTGGTTTGTAACTGTGAAGTGTTAATCAGAAAGGCAGTGCAACTCTGGAAGACTTTTTGTCATGTATAAGCACTTATATCATTAAATGTAGACTTTAATTCTATTTAAGTAAAAGACATTTTGGTAGCAGTTCCCATATATAGTTCAAAAAGAGTCCATCCTCCTCTTTAGTACTTTATGGCATAAGAAAGCTTTTCATGGATAAATTTATCAGCTGAATTTCTGAATTCTACTGTGGAAAAGAACAGGCTTATAACAAAATATTTCTGATCTCAGGGTTAGCTCCTGCTTCTACATTTATCATTAGAAATACAATTTTCCTTTATAAATTTAAAATAAAATATTTTTTTGTTGATACATAATATCAACTGACTATACAGATGAATAAAATTGAACAAATGCTACCAAGAAATAGACATAATTGGATAGTTTAATTAGTTGAATGGGTTAATCTAGAAGAAATTAGAAAAATAAAGACACGACGAAAAGAAATTGTGACTATCTGTCCCCTGATTTGATACTTCTCTAACATACATGATCTCCCTCCCATGTATCATGGGAGGCATGAAATGTTGATAACAAACCCTAATTGGCTTTAAGTTTAGAGAACAGACAAGACATTGGCCTGTGGCTACATGATCAGCAGGGTTATTTGCAGACAAGTAATAGGGACAATCTAGTTCAGAAGTAATAAAGAGATCTTTAGCTCCTGGAAGGGAACAGAACCACTGTGCCTGTCTCACCAAGACAGCTAAGTCTTCTGTGCCACCTCCCTTCCCTGCGGTGGGTGACAGCAAGGTAGTTACACAACTTAGTAATATGAATAAAAGTATGTATATATGTATGAGCATACACTGCTTTTATTTCTTTCAAAATCCTTGCTCTCTGAGTTCTTCAAGAAGAAGAGGAAGAGGAGGAAGAGGAAGAGGAGGAAGAGGGAGAAGAAGGGGAAGAAGAAGGGGGAGAAGGAGGAGAAGAAAGAGAAGGAGGAGGAGAAGAAGAAAGGTTCTCAATCTTTATGACATTTTAGACAAAAAGAGATATTTACACTTTCATTGACATTACACTTTACACTTTCCTGAACATTACACCTTCCTGAACAGTAAAATATTTTCTCAAGACCTATTTTTGCAGAGTAAAGGAAAAGTGATAGAAAAATCTGTCAGAAACATCAAGAAAGAGGAAACAAACAATCAAACAAACAAGCAAGTAAAGACAACCTAATGACTTAGAAAGTCATGGAGAAAATGAAAGCCCTGGGTTTCTTCTAGTGTTCCTGCCAACATCTGCACAGGTGGAAGCCTCTCTATATGTCCAAAAATGTTCAGTTCATGAAATCTTTAATGTAAACAAAAAATTCACAGTGTATTCCAAAGAGTTACACAATGGCTTTTGAAACTATGACATCAAGGTAGGTACTTTAATGCTTCTTCAGACAATAAAAATCAAAAATAGAGGGAACTGTTATATTTAATACCTACTTCCTGAGATTTGAATGAATAAAAGTAAATTAAAATGACTTTGTTCATTTTAGTTCTTAAAAAAAAAAAAAAGTCAGAAGAAGAATTATTTTCCATGCATACATTATGCGCATCAAGGAAAATTCTGTTCTGTGTCTACTTCTGATGTTGTAAAAGTGTAAAGAATGAAAGAATATTGATCTATTGTTTCGATCAGTAATTAATGTTTTCCTAGCACCAATGATATTTTCCTTTCTGTCATCCTGCTTTAATTTACAGAACAGAAAAAGAAGTAATTAGGGGGAGAGAAATATAATATATATATATATTAAGATTGGAATTCTTTATTTATGAAGGACTGTAATGGTCAAGCCTGTTTAATGTGCTTGTGAAAAAAATATTATGTGACAGATATATATATGAGGCAAATACAATATAAAATATAAATATAAATATATATTGAATATAATATATACATTAATTAATTATATATATTAATATATATAAATATATATTGAATATATAATGAATATTTTAAATATAAAATAGCAGATATTGAAAATGAACATTACATGAAACAGAGTGAGTGGTGATAAAAATGGCAAGTTATTAAGAAATAATTAAATATTCTGTTTAGAGTTTCTGTCTTCATAGCATAAAATGCAATCATTAGGAGACAAAGCTAAAAAAAAAAAAAAAATGATGTACAAGAAACTTTGAGCTTTATGTGGATAATAATAACATCCATACTGTGTCAGTGAGGAAAAAGTATCAAGTCTTAACCTCTCATCCTTCATGACATAAACTAAAGAGGAAAATCATGCACAGTAATTTCTGTTGCTAAGGAGAATTAAGCAATTAAGCCAACTGAATCCCAAAACAGAAAATAGTCTAGGTCTGCACAAATATTACTTCAGGAGAGAAGAGGCTTAGGAAGGTGATTCAGCTCAGGTGAAGGGCAACCACTTTGGGAGTGGTGAAGGAGCACTGATTTTTATTCCCTCTGGACACCTGAGCAGCTTCTGGACATACAGTGTGGTACTGGAACACACTTTTCAGCTCCCTTTCACAAAATAAATAAATAAATAAATAATAAAAGTCTTTTTGGAGCATTCCATGGTGAGCCCTTAATGTAAACAGGAGCATGAGGAGTGTAGGTAATTGGGAGGTTCACTTCAGAAGTGATCTCAGCTGAAACGTTGATGTACATTTAACTAGGAATAGAAGGAGCTTCATTCAAATGTTGTTGACCCTTACTAATACCATAAAATCCTGGGAGACATTTTAAGTCTGAAAGTTCCAGCTTCTTTTCCCCGTTATAAGAAATCGCTTCAGGGTGGAAATTTCCTTCCTGTCATTCCTCTTTCTTGCTCATATAATCTGAATTCATCCCTGAAGACTACAAAAGGTATTATGTCCTCAAGTGCATTATGTGCATAGCAAGATTCTGCTGTGATGCACAGAAAAAGAAAGGACTCAATGTAAGGGCCAGAACAGCCAGTAAGCACTCATTGTTTTGCTTCAGCAGGCAAAAAGAACAAAGCAAGCAGTGTATTCTGCTTGTGTATTTCTGACCCTCACCAAAATTATTATTGACCACACTGAAGCATATATGAGCTATCTTAAAAAGAAGGATTTGGATTTCCCGCTATGGATAAAGCACCCGCTCTGACGTTTTTACAGGAATTAACAAATCTCAGAGCAGTTTCCTGCTAGACTTAATGAATAGCTGTCAGCACAACTGGCACTAATTGATGTGCTTTTGGGTACCCTGGAGAGGAAAGCGCCAAGTGGATAGTAATCTCACACTTCTTTGATTTATAAATCTTCAGAGTCAGACTGACATTTCATTTCTAGGGCAGTACATTGACATTTGTACTTTTGTTTCTGTGCTGTTCCTTATGCTGTGCACATTCAGAGACCATAATGGCTCCATGACAACAATTAGACATTTTCATGAACACCCTATGGAAAGATTTTAACAAAGATGATAGTGTGGACAGGACAGAAACGGAAAATGCTTAAAGGTAAATAATAACAACAATAATCTAAATTACGTGTGACACTTACAACCTGGACATTATCAATTATCTGACTATTGTGCTACTTTAAATAAATCTTGAGATCATGAATTCTGCCCTGAAAAAATCAGGTCTCACGAGGTCCCTGTCTTGCAAAGCTTTACCATGGTCAGAAATACCTTGAGAGTGAGATTTAAGTGCAAACTACTTGTATGACATTTTTCATAGGAATAATTTATGTTAAGGCCTCTGCCCAAATTTCCTGTGTGTATATGCCTTTTGAACATTAGCATCATTATTCTGCCCGAAACAGGTAACCATAGCGGGAATACATAAATTGTAGATGAGACATTAGATCATTCTGTGTAACTTTATTACTTTGCTTAGGTTAAAATGTTAATGACAATGTTCTTGAATTTGAAAGAAAGTGACCCAAATGAACACTTAGACTCTGTTCACAGAGTTGATGCCAAAGGCCGCAGTATCCTCAGACATTCTCTCGGCTAGTCCAGCATGAGTTTCCAAGTAGCAGAAAGTGATTCATTTTTAGTATTATAATGGGCTCTTCATTTACTCTTATGGATTTTGGCCAAAGTCTGTAAGTAACAAATTAAAGAATACGTATAGTTGTATCAGTAACAGTAGAGTTATCTATATATTACTATATGCTTCCTGTTTATTATCTGACTATTGGGACAAAATGCAATCTTTAAAAATATGCAAACTTGAAAAGAAATCAAACTGTCCTATTAAAATTTATCCCTTTAAAGAAGAAAAGTTAAATGCAAGTGAAATATGTGAATATAGTTGAATCAAAAGAAAATGAAATGTAATTATCTTCTTAAACAAGGGTTTTGTGGTGGCTGGATTAATCAGTTGTCATATTAACACCTGTTAATAAGCCTTACGGAGTCTTCTCACCTAAGAGAGAAGTTACAGAAGGTTGGTGAAACCAAATGTTAAAAGAATAGCATTGTATTTCATGGCAGAAATCAGACAGGATTAAAAAGCACTAGAACTAATCACATGAATGAGGGTGTGTGAATTTATGTATTTATTGCTTGCAGGAAGTCCAGGGGAAAACGAGGTAGAGTCTAAGTGTATACTTTAAAAGATATATTAACATTTTATATATATATACACACATATATATACATGTACATAATATATACATATAATATGGAAAAGAAAAAAAAAAAAAAAAAAAAACGTTTTAAGGGGATGTAAGAGTTGGTCAATATTCTCTAGTGTTGCTCATCTGCAAAGGCACCCTATCAGTGATTTCCTAGCAACAGCCATGCCCAATAAGGCATTAATTACCTGCAATTCTGTACAATTCATCAGATTAGATGAAGTAATACTTGAAGAAGATGCTCTGGAGAATCAAATCCACTGTCTTTTGTTTCTTTGTATAAGTAACACTGGCCTTGTTTCATAACTAGCTATTTATTGTCATGGAGCCACAACCCGGAGGACAGGCAAAGGTGGCATCTTACTTCTCTGCCTTCAGCCTGCCCTGGGTACCACCTGGGCTCGCCCCACTCCTTTTTTAGCAGCCATGGAAAGTACACCCTTTTTCAAAGACAGGGTGCCTTCAGGAGATTAAAGTTGGTGAAATTCAAGGCTCTTCTATAGCCAAATTTTCACTGGGTCATGTTTCAGTTTCATTCCTGCATAATGCATGAAATGGCATACAGGAAAGCAAGATATAACAAAAGCAGAAGCTATAAATAAACATGAAAACTTACCCACATGTTTTCTTAAAGAAAATCAGATAATGGAATCGGCCTCTCTGACAGAAAATGGATTCTTGTCTTTTCAAGCACTAGTCATGAATATTTTCACAACAATACTCCGAATGTTTTAGTACCTACAGATACCATGTTTGGAGTACTAAAGAGATATTCTTGCTCAGAGAAATTTAGAGGAGAGAAAAATCAGTTCTCTGAATGCTACTACCAACTGCAACATTATCTGATGAAAAACAAATGGCTTAAAGATTTCAATTCTCTTTTAAATTTTATCCAGTTCCAAGTGGATCAGGCCCTATCAATTCATCGGTTAATTTCTTGCATTCTGCTTGAATGAAGCAATGAAGTCAAAAGCCTTTTTAGTCATAATGAGCATTGAATTAGGTTCCCTATTCAGTTTATATGTTTTGGCAGCATACATTGATATTTGGATTTAAATATTTCTACAAACATTCTTAACTGTTCTACTTAATTTATGACATGTATATATACACATCTAACAAAAAATATTCTGCCCCATGATTTTAGAGAATTTTGGCCTGATGATGACTCTTTAATTGCAGCAGCAGTAAAATTCTAAGTCATTAAGGTTTATTTGAGCTGAGCAGATCCTGAGTTACGTAGAATAATGGTTCATTAATGAAAAGCTTTCTAGGAGAGAAGCTGTCTCTAAAGCATAATGAGCTTTTCAAATGAACTTGGAATAGTTAGAATCACCTTTGATCTTGTTTAGTGTACTAAAATGAGGATTGACTATATCAAGTCTGCAAGCTAAATCCATGGCAAAAGAAATTGAATAAAATGGATTATTTCCTGTGTGAGGTCATTTGATAGATTTAGTTCTAAATGCTCTCTCTCAGAAATTGTAGATCCTGAAAGCTGGAGAACAGACAAGAAGAAAGATGTGAATAAGTTTGGCTTGTTAAACCTATCAGCAGCTGAGACAAAGTTAGGAGAGGAACAATGCCTCTGAGACAAAGTTAGGAGAGGAACAATGAGGCAAGCAAGGTAGTTGTTAATGTTTTAAAGAGGCTGCAGTTTGGTTTAACTGCAGTTAAAAGGCCAAAAACAGCAATCATGTTAAACAAAATTCCAGCTCTGCTCTCCCAGGGTTGTTGGGCACTCATAGAATGAACATTTGTTTTTAGGAATTTTCTTTCATGTAGTCAAAAAACATTTTAGATGAAGTTTTTGACCAGTTATGTATGTATATATGTGATGTAGGTTGCTCTTCTAGTTCCCTGTTTTTGGTATTGTTTTGTGGTTTTTTGGTTTTTTGTTTGTTTGTTTGTTTTAAGTCACTTTCTCATGTACACTGGAAAGCATTTTACATTTACTTTAGAAGACTTTTACCAAATTGCTTTGCAAGTGGTTTGATGTGCCTGATTATTTTTTGGTGAAATCATATATTTTTTTGTTGTTCTTTCATTATGCCTTACATCTGGTGATTGAACAAGTCTGAAATGTTGAAAACTAGCTGCTGTTTTACCATGCAGCAGCTGTATAATTAAAAAGTCCAAATATATACAGTCTCTAACATGCACTGAGTGGGGAGTGGGGTGGGGAAGGGGAGGGAAATTTTATGTAAATGTTCTGTCAACATATGTGCTTACAGACATTTAGTCTGAAAGCGCTATACTGAAAATTTTAGTAGATTCAATAATTCAGAATTGATCTTAAATTTTATTTCATTACAACATTCTCTAGAAATTCTGGATGTTTAAATTCAAACTCAATAAAATTGATCATTTTCAAGAAGGCAATATAATTCAGGGCTACAGAGGGCAAAAAAAATATGGCGAGGGGTCTAGAGGGCAAGACATATGAAGAGCAGCTGACGTCCCTTTGTTTGTTCAGCCCAGAGCAGAGCAGGCTGAGGGGAGGCCGCATGGTGGCCTGCAGCTCCCTCACGAGGGGAGCGGAGGGGCAGGCGCTGAGCTCTGCTCTCTGGGGACAGCGACAGCACCCAAGGGAATGGCATGGAGCTGGGACAGGGGAGGGTCCAGCTGCGTGTTAGGAAAAGGTTCTGCACCCGGAGGGTGATTGAGCACCAGGATAGGCTCCCCAGGGCAGTGGTCATGGCACCGAGCCTGACAAGAATTCAAGAAATCTTTGGGAAACACCCTCAGATAGATCGTCTGATTTTTAGCTGGCGCTGTGTGGACCCATGAGTTGGACTTGATGACCCTTGTGGGACTTAAGGGGACTTATAAAAAAGACGGAGAGTGATTCTTTGCTCGAACAGATAACCACAGAACAAAGGGGAATGCTTATAAACTAAAAGAGGGGAGATTTAGGTTAGAGATTAGGAGGAAATTCTTCACTCAGAGAGTGGTGAGGCACAGGAACAGGTTGCTAAGAGAGGCTGTGGATGCCCTATCCCTAGAGGAGTTCAAGACCAGGTGTTAGAAGAGGCCCTGAGAAACCTGATCTAGCGGGTGGCCTCCCTGTCTATGGCAGGGGGGTTGGAACTGGATGATCTTTGAGGTTGCTTCCAACCCAAATTATTACATGATTCTATGACTGTGGGTGCCTACCAACTCAGGATATTCAGTGATCTTACAGTTCCTTGATTCTGGCAGTTTCTGAGTTGCTGTTAAAATGAAATGCTAATAGTATAATACAAACCATTTTCATTTAAAACTAAGATTTCTTCTTCCTTTTTTTTTCTTTAAAAACAAAACAATTAAAAACATAGTTATTTGAAGGGAAAATATACATCTAGGAATAAAAAAAAAAAAATATGTTTATGCTTTTTATTTTAAAATAAGCGTAATTTTCCACACATACAAATCATCTATTCCTAACCATCACAGAACACATAAGAAGTCTCCTGACCCTCAGAGCAGTGTCTATCTTGCACTTTTCTTTTGATTCAGCCATACGTTTCCATAGTTCTGGGTTTAGTCACCATTTCATCAGCGATACTGATCACTTGTTTGTTAGTTATTTCAAGACACCTCCACATTTTTATTCCAATATCATCCTTCTCATCACCATGGGAACCACTGCCTTTTCATTCTTTAAGAATATTATGTTTTAGAAAAGCTCTCATCCTTGTAATGGATGAGAACAGCTTTTCTCTGTTTTCTTAACTTACAGACAACATTACTACTTGTGGTGATTTTTCCTCACTGTTGGTAATGTCTACACTGCAGTCAAAGGCACTGTCACACCTCCTAGAAGTACAGTCACAGCAGCCAATTGAATGTTCATTACGGCTTTAGCACTGGAAAAAGGTGAGGCTGCAGCAGCAGCAAAGGGTGTTGTAGGGCTTACAAAAAACAACCATTAAGTCTTAGCAGCTGGAGCAGCTGTTATTGCCACCCAAAGATGCAAGTTTTAGAGCTACTTTGGGTATGCCTACGCAATTTGCAGCTACTCTAGTAGATGCAGATGTTATCTTGCCTTTTTTTTTCTTTTTTCTTTTTTTTTTTTTTTTTTATAAATACTAGGAAAATACTAGTTTGCATTGATAAATACTAAGGAAACAAGGGAAGGAAGAGAGTGGAATCATCTGAATATTAAAAATAAAAGGAACATTTGAAGGGAGACAAATGCTATTTTTAACACTGAACAGAAATTTTAAATTACCCTGAAGGAGAAATAAAAGAAAGACAAAAGTATTCCCAGAACAAGTTGTTCAGAACAAAATATTAAACCCGGTTTTGGTGAAAATCTGAAGTTCTAGTAGAATGTTCTTCTGTTTAACAAAGAATTGCCTTTCCTTTAGAAGTCTAGAACTTTTTATGTAAAACTGAAATTCAGAAAATTTTCAGTTGTTTAGCCCAGTTCCATGCATCCATTAAATTAAGGGAGATTGCTGAGCTGTGCATGTGCTTTCTGCTCTGCAGCCTGGGCCCCTCAGCAGGCTGGGTTTCCCTCTCCTTCACACATGGTGGTAATAGGACCCCAGGGCTGGCAACAATTTGAAGGACATTGCTCTAAGGAAACTACAGTGGATTTTGGAAAAGATAGATTAATACCTCACTGCCCCCTTGAGGGACACATTTTCTTTCAAGTACATGAGCTACAGCTTTCAGAAGACATTATAATATCATCCCATGGCAAAATGCACTTTGTGGATTTGTTCAGTGTATTTTTGTTTGTTTGTTTTTATCAAAGCTGTGTGGTTCCTCTGACACATGGGTGAAGGAGATGAAGGGGGAAAGAACCATCTCCTGATCAGCACAGTTTGTCACTCTGGTTTCTGGTGACCTCTCCTTCCTCTTTAACCTGGTGGCACATGGAGCTGCCATTTCTGTGCCCAGGCAACGAAGGGAACAATGAGTTTTTCTCCAAATCTCAGGTGGCTGAAATGTTCCTCCAGGCACCTGGTTTATATGTTTGTCCAGGCATACAGTGAATTACAGATTTGGTTTCTGACCAAACCCCCCAGGCACTACAATAATGTAAACAATAGCAATTCATCACATTTCAGTTTTATACAACCAGCCCTCAGCAGTAATTGAAATTCCCATAGTGTTTCTACAAATCTTCTCATGTCAAAGGGTTTCAGTTTCTTTTTTCCATGGAGGTAAATCTTAATATGATGATTTTGCTTAATCTCTCCTCTTCAGTTTTACATGGTGTTTTTGTGCCTTTCCTATTCTATCAGACACACTTCTAGTTCTGTAACTTTAGAAATAGTGACCCAAGGCAGACATTTAGGTGGGATATTTCCTATTGTTTTTTTTAATAGACCAACAGTTTGTGGCCTTAGTGCCCATGTCAAAATAAAATCCCCAAACCCAATTTCATGTTTCAGAGCATCTTTGCTGATCAAAAATCAAAATTACTTTCCTCTCCTGATTCTCTTTTTGTGTCTCAATGCCCGCACATTCAGAGCTGTTTGAATCTATGATTCATCAGATATTACTCATGAGTTTCTGAATAGGTACATTACAGGAAATTTTTAAGGAAAGTAAGGTGCCATGATATGAAAGATACACTACTGTCAGGGATTATGAAGATCTAGAGAAAAAAAAATGGCTGGCAAGATTCAGCAGGGCAAGAAGATAAAGTTGGATATTTTCTACTACACATTATATTGCTACATATGTAGTAACATGGGTGGGTCAGAGAGGGAAACAGACATGAAGACAGCATGAGTTCCAGGTGGGGCACTGCTCTCAAGGATAGTGATGTTCCTAAGCTTTTTTGCTACATTTTGTACTGTAGTTCAGTATTGATAACTGGAAAGCAATAATTGGATCGATGCCAATACATTTGGTGGAGTCTAAATAGGCTAAACTCTTAGCTTGAATGTAAAGGACCATTTTATATTCAAAACAATTCTCAGTCCAGCTGTGATTATGGTGGTAAAAATGTGCATCCACATGTAAATCTGCAAGCATAGAAATCCTAAAACTACAAAATCTTCCTGTAAAATTGTACAGCAACACATTAAATACCATATTAGATTGTCCAAAGTAATTACAACATTATAGAAATCAAGACAGTTCAGTGACAAACAATAAGCATTATTATAAGCACACTAAAAGGTCATAAAAAGATTTTAAAAATTAAGACAGTTTACTGCATATAAATGAACTGCACAAGGTAAAAATGCATATGGTTAGTAAGTAAATAATTTGGGGATCTTTTCTTCATTCCAGTTTACAAAATCACATAGTTTTAGATTTTAAACTGATGCAAAATATGTAAAATTTGTAAAATCTGTAAAATTTGTGTGGTGATTTAAGTTAAGTGGTACAGACTGGTCATCATTTTTCCATTAACTATTTCTGAGCTGGAAAATAACATTTCAAACCTGAAAATTTTACTAATTGTGGTAAATTTCCCTTTATAACACAAAGATTTTGTCTTTTTTTTTTTTTTTTTTAGAAATAAAGCAATTGAAGAATAAAGTTTCAACATTATTTAATTCAGACTTTTAAAAGTCATTGTTCCCTGATTTGTAATATTTGTATTTATTTCCTCATTATTTTATTTTCCTTTTATTTTGAAAAGTTGAAGAATTGAAAGAATTGGAGTACTAAGTTTTAAGACATAACAGAGAGAGAAAAAAAAAAAAAAAAAAGAAAAAAAAAAAAAGCACTTTTAGCTGTGGTTTGATCCAAAATGATCCACCATGCATTTTAGAAAACCAAGATTTTTTAATACAACTTTACACTTATATTGGAAAGTATTACTAGAAAATATTTAACATACTTTTGGTGACCCAGAGGGATCCCAGTGCTAAAGGATCATTATGTGACAACATCAGCCCTATTCTTGCAGTAGAATTTATATCATAACTCTTTTGGATTATAAAAAAAAAAAAAATAAAAAATCTCATGAGTAGATCACTCAGGTTTTACAAGACTAGTACAAAGTAGCCGTGCCAGTTCATCATCATACAAACTTACTGTGAGACCTGTAGGTGCTCACAGAGATGTAACATATTTTTCCCTTCAAGTGGACTGTGTCACACTTTATATGATGACTTACAGTATCTGATGCTTCGCAGTTTCCCTTCTTTCCATCTGACTGCATTGAACTCTAGGAAATTTTGAAAATGTAGATTAATATTCTTCATGACTGAAAGTTTTAAAAGTACGACAGAATATTAAAAGACAATATGCTGAGCATACTAAAACAGAGTCTGATCTGCAGCCTGTAGCATCAGTGAGACCAGGGCTAAAGCACATCCTATATTTACTAGTCTACTTCCTTTTCCCATCTATCAGTTCACCTCATAAAATATCTGTCTGTATGCATGCATTGTTACAGAATATGCAAGACCACCCACTCGCACCAGCACTGCACTGAGCTGTGACTCAGTCTGTCTGGTATGGAGGAAGCTCCCCAGATGGTGACACTGACACAGGAAAGTCAGAGGGCTGATTCCCATAAGGGCACTGAAACAAGCCCAGGCTTTCTGTACAACACTGAAGGGCTGGAAGGCCACTGTAAGGGCACTTGGGAATGATGCAGAAAAAGAATGGAGAAGACAAGCTGAGGCTGTGGCAGAGAGGTGTGATGGATTTTGAGAAGAGGGCAGGACAGTGGGTGTACAGTGGTCATTTTTGGATCCCTCACTACAAGAAGAACATCAAGACCCTGGAACATGTCCAAAGAAGGGCTAGGAAGCCGGTGAAGGGCCTGGAACACAAGTCCTGTGAGGAACGGATGAGGGAACTAGGGTTGTTTAGTCTGGAGAAGAGGAGGCTCAGGGGAGACCTTACTGGTATCTACAGCTACCTGAAAGGAAGGTTTGGGGTGATGGGGTTCAAACTCTTCTTGCAGGTAACTTGATAAGGATAGAGGGAATGGCCTCAAGCTGCACCAAGGGAGGTTCAGGTTGGAAATTAGGAGACATTTCTTCTCAGAAAGAGTGGTCAGGCATTGGAATGGGTTGCCAGTGGGGTGGTGGCATCACCATCCCTGGAGGTGTTTAAAGAAAGATTGGACCTGGTGCATAGGGACATGGTTTAGTGGGTGATATTGGTGGTAGGGGTTGGACCAGATGATCTTTTAGGTCTTTTCCAAACTTAGTGATTTTTTGATATGGCACTGTTAGGGAGTGATGGAGCTCAGGGCACCCAGCCAGCTTCACAGGGAAAATCATGCTGCTCCTAGTGTGTTCTGAAAAGGATTATGGGTTTCTGGGACAGAAGCAGGATGAGGGTTAAACATGGGACCAATGCTCTGTGGCAAAAGGAGCATTTCCACTCCCACCAGAGCATGTTAACTAGGAGGATATCTGGGGAACAGAAACACAGTTGGAAGCTAAGTGGGAAAATCCCCAACAGTCATAAAAAAGCAAGTGATAGATATGCAACTTGAAGTATAAAATATCAAAACTTTTGTATATAGGTTTCAGAATGACTAAACATTAGGGAATAAAAATGTTATTTTAGACTTCAATAGTCATTAGATGCAAGCAAATTTAGAAATATCAAATCAAAGACAGAATCTGATTTATTTTTTTTCATTTTCCCCAAAACATATTTTTCAAAGTTACCTCGTCTTGACTTTTATATGTTACGCTGAATTTTCATCCATAGGCTAAGAACACAGAGAGCATTTAAAAACTGTATTACTACATTTTCTTTACTAAAACTTCTTTAATTAATATACTTTGGTGCTAATTCCATCATAATTTCTCCATTAGATTTTTCATGGCATCTCATCAAAGAAGAGTTGGAAAAGACTATTCAGTCCAACAGTCCATTCCCTGATCTGTGCAGACTTCTTCCTTACCTTTCAATCTTTTCCAGTGGTTTTCTGACTATGTCTGGAATAGTTTGAGCATTGGGGACTTTCACAGTTCTCCTGGGAGAAACAGGTTTTTGCATTTAAGGAGCTTGTTTTTAATAGCTACTGAATCTGCAGGACGGGAGAATTTCTTTTGGATTTATCATTTAAATTCCTGTGCTATTGTAGACAATATATTCTGCTGTGTACCACGGTCTTATATTTGCAGATTCTATTAACATGTCTGGCAGTTTTATGGAGGATGAATTGAGCTGCAGTCTCTTTCATGAAACAAGACACAAATCACACCTCAGTTCAAGTAGTATACTTCTTCATAAAAGTTTAATTCACAAGCACAAATAAAAGGGTAAAAGAAAGCTTTTATTTCCTGATGTATGGTGATGCATGCCTGCACAGTTGTTGCTCATTGCAGTTAAACTTTCCCTTAGGCAAGTAAAGGTCAGGAAAACCTCCCAAACTTTAGCAGGCAACTTTCCCAGACATAAACACTTACTTCTTGGATTCAATTTTAAAAGTCATTTTGTAGACCGCAGAAATGTTTTCCCTCTGCAAAATGATCTTGCTTCACAATTATGGGAGGTGTTGTTTGAACTGAAATTACTTTTTCTTGTAACAGATTCTGTTCACTAACAATCCTTTTTGATTCAATCCCATAAATGCTTTTAAATCCTGTCTCTGAAAAGTTTTGCCCTCTTCTATACCATTATTTAAATGAACTCTGACACTTACAAGTACAAATCAGAGACTTAGCTGCATTACAGAAGAGTTGGTGGAACAAAATGCCTATTACATATACCAAGCTCAGTAAGATGCTCTCCTTGAATTGGCAAATTTCCCTGTTCCTTGCTTCACACGATCAGACAAATATCTCTGTTTCTGTTATATATTTAATCTGTCTCACTGATCATAAAGGGGGTTTGCTTTTGTCATTACAGATCACAGAATCACAGAATTTCTAGGTTGGAAGAGACCTCAAGATCATTGAGTCTAACCTCTGACCTAACACTAACAAGTCCTTCACTAAACCATATCCCTAAGCTGTACATCTAAATGTCTTTTAAAGACCTCCAGGGATGGTGACTCCACCACTTCCCTGGGCAGCCCATTCCAACACCTAACAACACTTTCGGTAAAGAAGTTCTTCCTAATATCCAACCTAAAACTCCCCTGGCACAACTTTAGACCATTTCCTCTCGTCCTGTCACCAGTCATGTGGGAGAACAGAACAACCCCCACCTCGCTACAGCCTCCTTTAAGGTACCTGTAGAGAGCAATAAGGTCACCCCTGAGCCTCTTCTTCTCCAGGCTGAACAAGCCCAGCTCCCTCAGCCGCTCCTTGTAAGACTTGTTCTCCAGACCCCTCACCAGCTTCGTCACCCTTCTCTGGACTCGCTCAAGCATCTCGATGTCCTTCTTGTAGCGAGGGGCCCAAAACTGAACACAGTACTCGAGGTGCAGCCTCACCAGAGCCAAGTACAGGGGGACGATCACTTCCCTAGCCCTGCTGGCCACACTGCTTCTTATACAAGCCAGGATGCTGTTGGCCTTCTTGGCCACCTGAGCACACTACTGGCTCATATTCAGCCAACTATCAACCATAAAAAAAAAAAGATGACAGGGAGTGTGTGAGTATGTGTGTATGTTAGCATGTAAATATATATATGCAAGTACTTGTAAGTGTACATATAGATGTGTGTGAATTTATACATATACAACATATATATTTGCAGTAATCGTAATTATGACCACCATACACATCTGTATACCAACGCAGATTACATTGGAAATCCCCTGTCAGGGCATTCTTGTTTACATTCAAGCAGACATAGAAGTTAACATCCAGCAAGATTCATAACCCATGAGAAAAAAAAAAATAATAATAATAATAATAAAAAAAAAATATATATATATATATATATATGCAATGGTGAGCAGGGCTTACTAGCTCCAGTACAGCACTATTTTCATGACTGCTGCATTTCCACTTCCAAAACTAGTTTCTTTTTGGAGCATATAGCATAGCATGTGGGCTCTGCATCAAGATGAGAGCAGACCCAGGACTTTGTATGAGGTAGCCCCATACCAGGATGTGTATCATCCCCCATCTCTCTTTATGTAATCCAGGTACTAAATATAGCCCAAAGCAAAAATTTAAAAAAAAAAAATAAATAAAATAAAAATAAAAAATGGAGGATAGGAAAGGATAGGAAAGAGATAGAACATTTGTCTGTCAGGTTTATGTGAAATAATTGGCTAGAGAGGGAGAAAGAAAAAGCGAGAATGATGCTCTATTCACTTTTTCCTTCAGGCAGGGGAGTAGCAAAGGGGAATGTTTTGGAATAAGAAATCTTTCCTGATGAACAGCAAAGGCACATCTCCTTGTATTCAAACAAGCCTTTAGATTGATCACATGGTGAGAATAACAAATTATATTGCAGAGGAGAAAAAATATTGTTTATTTCAATGTCCAAAGTCATTTCTGTTTCCCCAAACACTGTGAGAAATATCCGACGCTGTAGGATTGATTTTTCAGTATGATTTGTCTTGCATTGAACTGGTATGTTATTGCAGATAGCACTTAAAACACAGCATACACAGTGCACACAGCTTCATGTTATGCACAGGTCCTTTCGTTATTTATTTATTTATTTTATCACATAATTAAAGACAGTCATTTGTAATCATTTTGTGAAGTTAAAAGCTGCTGCACCTGAACAAAATTGTTCTGAACACAATTATAATTGTTATTCTCAGCCTTCATTTGTCACTATTTGTCATCAGTATCTGTATGTTCATAGAATAAGAGTGTCCCAAATGGACTTCCCTGGGAACAATGTATCAAGGCCATTGGTCCTGCCACCATCATTCCCCATTCCCCACCTGACATCTGAGATTTTGGCAGGGGGTTTTCTCTACTCTATTCCTGTTTCCTAAACCTTTCCCCCCAGAACCACAGGTACATTGGGACCAAGTGTACTGTAGGGAGGAAGAGACTGAACATGTAACCATAACCATCAATTGTGACTAATAGACCTGCAATGCACAGCAAGGGGTGATGAGAGATAACTTTGATCCTCATCCCATTGATCTCATGATGGAAATAGATGTTACTAGGACCTGATTAGGGAGAAGATGACGGGAGTTGGAAGACCCTCATTATTACAATTCTTGTGGCCATAACTGCCTGAGGAGGCCTGTATGAAGAGAGGAGTGTTTTCATAACACCAGATGGAAACTGCTTTTCAAGAAGGTATGTCAGTGTCATGAACAGAGGAAATATAATTAGAAAAAGAAATAAGTATTTACTTACCTGGAGATATTGGAACTGAAGAAATAACACCTTCTAGGATGCAGAACAGAAGCAGGTTATAGCAGCTAAAGTGACAACCTGGGGACTGGCATCAGGGCTTTAGCAAAAACTGAGGCTGAGGACAGACTGTGACTGGTAGAAAGAACTAGTTATATTGTCAGCTTTTGGCTTCCTGACTTCCCTTAAAGACGTCTATACATTAGTGACTAAAGTTGTTGAACTGAAGTACACCATAGTCACAAATTGCTTTGTGACTATGTCTATATTGCTTTGCTTTTCACTCCATTAACAAGGAAACATGGCTGCTCTTGACATGCAGCTGTGGTTGTTATTCTATTGTTGACCTGAAGACGACTGGTAGGACTGTAAAAAAAAAAAAAAAAGTATTCTTCTTTAACGCAACTGATACCAGTAAACACAAAACACAAACAGCATTGGAGAAGCTGAAATAAAGCTTTTAATTAAACTAGGCAGACTAGCTAGAAGGGTATGTTTGTTCTTTTGGTATTTTATATAAAAAAGATCTCCAAAATGCAAAGTGAGAATTGGTGCAGAACTGAAAAAATGACAAACTACAACTGCTCCCGTAAGAGCTTTGAACTATTAAAGGTCTCTGTCCCTCTTAACCTACCTGTAGAAAGGTTAAGGGAAGCAGAGTGTCTTCTGGAGTGATTGATCATAGTACTAAGAACCTGCCACTGACATCAACTTTTTGCTCCTGTGTATGTCTGCCTGTTTTGAGTGTTAGACCACATTGGATATACTACAGAACCTCAGACTTCTCAGAAGTACAGCCCCTTCTAGGCTGATCTCTGGGTTCACTGGAGATCAGCTTCCCCAGGGCATGTGAGAATTCTCTACAGTTATTCATTGTGGGTGTAACTGCTCATCTCTCTACCCTGTGGGAATTATCCCAGAGGCAGCAATTCAGGACACTACACAGCACCTTTGATATATCTTTATTTAAATATTTAGAGTTAGTAATGATAGCAATATCTACTCTTCTTGGTATAAGTGGTTATTAGACTGGTAGAAAAATATTGCTTTTTCTAACATTTTTGCAGCTCTTTGTATTTTTTCATGATGCCCCAAAATGTCATAATCCTCCATTTCACAACATTGTGCTAGGCTGACAAAACACCACAGCTGAAATTAAGACTGTGTCTATCATTAACATGCTGGTCCTTAGAGCATGCAGATTAAAGCTGTTTGTTTGTTTTTCAGATAATGTGACAGGAACTGCTTCATTAGTCACCCTTTAAATAATAAAGAGAATAATTTTTTAGTTTGTTTGCTTTTCAGTGAGGAAAAATTACTTGCTCATTAGTTATTGTTTGTGCATTTACTGTCATATAATGTGGATCAATTTCTAGGAAATTAGTCTGTATTTCAATCTACAAAAGAAAAAATTGGCATATGAAAAGTACAGAAAGTCAATTCCATAAAGGTGACAACGTGATTTATCTTTAATGCATCTTTTTTTTTCTAGCAACCTTGGGGCCACTCAAAAGCCAAATGTTGGGTTTTCAGCTTAGAGAGATCATCTGTATTCAATCATTTTAAGCAGAATTGGAGCTGTTTTCCTTTCTTCATTAACAATAACTTGACATCAGGAGGGAGTTCTTCACAGAGAGGGTGGTTGCACACTGGAACAGGCTCCCCAGGGAAGTGGTCACTGCACTGAGCCTGTCTGAATTTAAGAAGAGATTGGACTGTGCACTTAGTCACATGGTCTGAACTTTTGGGTAGACCTGTGCAGTGTCAAGAGTTGGACTTGATGATCCTTAAGGGTCCCTTCCAACTCAGGATATTCTATGATTCTATGATTCTATATATATTAGGTCCAATCTATGCTCAAACCTTGCATTACCCTACATTGATTGCAACATGAAAGAAGCTAGGAATACAGTTCTACAATTCCAGTGTAAATGCAGTTATACCTGTGCGCCAGTACTTTCTACTGACATAACTTGCCCACTTATATAAGCAACTTCTTGCACTGCTAAGAGATATGACAACGTTGAACTTCACATGTAGTAAAGCCTTAGGATACGAAATTATGAACAAAGCCAGCTAGAAAGTGAATTTAAAGAGTCATATCATTTGCAATTATTCACTGGTAAATGTAAATTCATGTTAAGTTTCTTGCCTTTGAGAAAAAAATAGCATTTGCTACCACAAATGAACAGTGGGAGAGGACTCTGCCCAGTGCAACTACTATAGATTAATTGCTTACCTGTAAAATCATACCCTATAGCATGTTTTGCACATGCCTGTACGCTACAGCTTCTTTCTTATGTTAATGTAATAAAATTAAAAGGAAGAAGGAAATCTCTAGCTAGACTTTCCAGTGTCTGAATTGCCTGTTACCATATCAAGCCCATACTTATAAATCAAGGCATATTGAAAAAATATATATATTTTGACATCTGTAGTCTACAGTCTGATCCCAAATAAAATATCTTTCAGAAGCAGCGTTAATGGGTATTCAGTTTTATCCAAAAACTTAACAAAGGGATTTGGCATGCAGAGATATGCAGGGAGATTCTCTGTTCTCGACAATTTTGCTCTTTCAAAAAGGTGATTGAGACAATTCTTTTGGTAAGAAAGCAACACTTTATTTATATTTTCTTAAACTTTCATCAGGTTTCCTGTTATGTCTTCATATACACAAGAATTTGTTACCACACAACAATCATAATTAAAGAGTAATTAGCACATTTTTTTCTATTCCTGTTGAGCTGGTTGGGTCTAGCAAAAAAAGATATAATGAAAGTAATCACGTCTGTATTTTAGAGATCTAAAATACAGAGAGATCTGCTGACAGCAGAAATTGCCAGTATGACAACACTGCCAAGATGCTGTGAGCTGGAACCAAGCTATGGGGCAAAACCAGGGTCTGGGTAATTCCTCTCCTGGCTCCTGATTTTCTCTCAGTGGTTTCCACCAAGCCAGGCTCTTTCCAACACCTGCAGGGCTGGTGTACTGGTGTACTGGCAACTTTTTGTTTTCTGTTCTTTAACTTTTCTCTGAAGTGAGAGAAAGAGCATTTCCTGGAAACCAATAAGAACAATAATGTAAAGGTCATAGCTTGGAAACCAGATCATTTATTTAAAATTTTATATATGAAAGAAGAAAAAAAAAAAAAAATATATATATATATATACATATATATATATGTATATATATATATAGTGTTATGTTATTTAGAGAGGAAAGATAAAGAAAGTTCTTAAAGGAAAGCCAAAACATGGCTTTCCTTTACAAGACATATCTCATTTTTGGACATGCCTTAGAGTCATAGTAAACGATTTCACTAATGTTTACTTAGATCATAATGAGTAAAGTAATATAACATAAGATGACACTTTTTTGTGTGTAGACTTTTATCAGAAGTGTGCATTGGGTTCAAATGGGATATGATTAAATTTTTTGATTTATGTTTTAATTTTTCTTCTTATTATTTTTTAATTTTTCTTTTATTTATTTATTTTTTTAATTTTTCCTGGTATACAGGGAAAATGTCTCTATTACAATATAGAGTTTTAAAGGTTTCAGCATAAAAATTGATGACTTCATTGACCATCTTCAGTCATTTCCAACTTTATTTTTGTCACCATTACATAAAGTCTGATTACTTACAGAGCAGGGTCTTCCCAATTTTATTTGGTATAACAGGGCTTAGACTGCAACTGGAAATATAGGAAACATTTTTAAAAACTCAGAATGCTGTCTAACATGTAGAGACATTACTTTTTTTTTTTTTTCCCCTTCTCCTTCTTTTATACAGTTAGAGTGACAATTATTTCAGTGAGTTAAGATTTTTTTTGGAAAGCTGGCAACTGTTTTTCATATTACATGCATAGAAAAAATGCAAATGGATATTTTTAAGGTCTAAAAAAGTATAGGATATCTCCAAGCACTTCTATTCTGGAAATAGCTGCTCTGAGTTTAATTTAATTATGCTACTCAATTAGACAATCTGAGACAAAAGTGTGGATGGCACCAGTCAGTAAAAAGGGGATGTTAGAAAAGGAAGAGATGATAAGGTCATCAGTTCCTGTGGGATGGAAAGAAAAATTAGTAATTATCACCTGTGGAATGGTGAATTATTAGGAGATGGCTTGGGGAAAACTGCAGTGTGCCTCAAAACCAATATCTCAATTGACTCTATGACTTTTAGTGTCTTTGGAGGTCATTAGATTTTGAAAGCTGTATTTTATGAATTCCTGCTACAACAGTGACATCAGCAGTTCCACACAAAATTTTATACAGTCATCCAGTCAAAGAACTTATATTTACATAATTCAGTTTTATATCCAGTATAAAACTGATGGTAATATAGAAACCAGAGGGTTTCATTATTATTATTATCATTATTGATGCTACTACTACTGCTACTATTATTGTGTAGATCATAGGTCAACAATAAGGAGAGAAAGGTCTTTCAGTATTATGCAGGCATATATTTGATTGGAACCTTCACTAAAGTATTTGAAACCAGTGAAAGTGATAGAAATGCTCTCAGAATTTATTAAACAAAAGATGTCTTGCAATTATGAATTTAAACCCATGGTTACAGTTGTTCACAAGAGCTCTCACTCTAGCTAAATAACACTGTTTAGAAATTATAAAATAAAAGGGTCTGAAAACTCTAAGTAACCTCCTGCTCTCCTCTGAAGTGCAGGTAAAACAGTATTCATTTTTTCAAGTAGCAAACTGAGGCAGAAGGAGTTACTAAAACTTATGATTCCACGGAGCAGCTGACTATTTCTACACTTTCTGCTTTAAGGGATCTTCTACAGAAAGGATTTCAGACCACTTTCATATCTGTACAGCACTGCAAATTATGAAAGGGACCAGAGCCTAAAGCACCGATAACATACAAGATCTTTGTTACATGAGATTCCAGTTACCCAAACGCAGCAAAAAGTGTCTCTCACAAAACCATCCTGAAGAAAGGCAAAAGCTATGTTGCAACATTCCCATATAACTGCTTTTGGTTCCTATCATGAGACAGCAGTCCAAACAGGAATAATGGCAGCTGGAAACCAATGAGAAGCATTGGAAACCCAGCAAAAATGAGCCACTAAGGTTGATTTTTAGCCAGAAGTTAGATTAAAATATATTGAAGACACTGGGAGTTACATGGAAGTGTTCAATTTCACCATGACAGTGAACTTTCTCAGGTTCAACCTTACTTTGTTTTCCTCATTTTATCAATTCACTCAATTCCCAGAAAGTCATAAGGATAAAAACAAAATTAGAAAATGTGTAGTTTTGTAGGTTAGCTAGGGAATAAGGTAAAACATGAGAATGTAGTAGTCTAAAATGTTTTGAAGCTGAGGACTTCAGAAGTTAATTACAACAACATTTAGGTGATGTTTGGCAAGATAAACCACCCACTAGTGATCTGGTTGTACTGGGTCTAGCTGGGATGGAGTTAAATTTCCCTGCAGCAGCTCATACAGTGCTGTGCTCTGCACGTGTAACTAGAACAGCACTGGTATCACACCAGTGTTCTGTCTGCAGCTGAGCAATACTGACACCACATCAGGACTTCTCTAACTCCCTCCCTCCCTCCCCCCCCCCCCCAAAGCCATCATCAGTCTTGGGGTGGGCAAGAAGTGAGGAAGTAACACACCAGGGCAGCTAACCTAAACCAGCCAAAGGGATATTCCATGTCACACAATGTCACATTCAGCAATAAAAGTTGGAGAAAGGAAGAAGAGGGGAGGGATGGGCTGTCATTGTGAAAATGTCTGTCCTCCTGAATGGCTACGTGTGTTGGGGCCCTGCTTCAAGAATGTGGTCAAGCATTGCCTGTTGGTGGGAAATAGAGAGCAATTTCTTTCCTCCTCACTTCCACACAGTCTTTGCTTGTTTTTTGTTGTTTGTTTGGTTGGTTGGTTGTTGTTGTTGTTTTTCCCCTCTCTCCCTTTCTGCTTTAGTCAAATTATTTAATTAATAATAATTTTCCCTTAATTATTTTTTCCTTTATTTAATTTATCCTTATCTCAACATGTGAGTTGTTTCTTTCCTTTTCTTCTTCCCCTTCTGAGAAAGGGGAGTGAGAGAGTGGTTGTGGTGGAGTTAATTTGCCTAGCAAGGTAAAAGCTCTTTCACAGATTTTGCTAAAACTTCATGTTTTGCTGGAGGTTAACTTACTTTTTTTTTTCACATAAATCTTCTGCTTTGTTTGTCACCACTGGCAACTCTCTCATCTCCTGTAGTCATCAGTGTCACAAAGTTGATGTTTTTTAACTTCTCCCTTCTTTTCTGTTCCCCTCAGTATTTCTATTAGATTCTGCAGCTCTTTCTTATGTATCTGAAAAATCTAGTCATTTTGCTTTGTTCCTAAGAGCAAAACATGTGTTCCCACAATGTTTTGCTTCTTTATTTTTCTGCAGCAGAAAATTAATTGTTGCCATTAAACCTGGCTCATACTCATTCCTGTCATTTGATCCAAACTCTTCTTTGTCCCCTCTGTCTCCTTCTGCAACTTAGACCCCACTGCCTTCTGCTCTTCTGCCTTTTCAGTTGATATCTATTGCCTTCCTCCCCTCCCAAGGCAATCCTGCAGGTCTTCTCAGATGATTGGTTTCATGTCTAGCTATAACTCTCATTACTTCTTTGGATCTATCACATTTGGGTGTGATATTTATGAAGGAAATAACATATATAAAAAGAGGAAAAAGAAGAAAACTAAGATTATGGAGAAGCAAAATCAGTGGAAAGGAGAAGCCTGAAGTTTCATATACGTATAAGAACACACACATATAAAATATTTTAATAACGCATATCTGGTTTAGAAAAATTTTCATCTGCAAAATGTTGAATTAATTACTATTTTTAGGAACATATTCATCTTTTCTTTATCTTCACGAAAAAGGTGTATTTTTCTATTTTTCCCCATTCCCTTCAAATTCAGTGGAAAATTATTGCTTATGTCACACATGAAGGAACAGACACTTGTATTTCTGCTTCTCCTCTGGGATTATTTTTTTAATTAATTGTTTACTTTTTTTTTTTTTGTCTGTGTCTCTGTAATCTTTGTTCCCTTATCAGATTTTTATCTCCTTTGTTTAGCGTGTTTCAATACATCATTTGCCCTGCTCTGTTATGTTCATCCATTTCCCCTTTATTATTGTTAAACATTGTATCAGTATTATTTGCTTGAATCTCTCCTGTCTCACTTCTCCTCATATTCATTCATTTTCCCTTCTTCTATTACAGAAGATATTTGGATTCCTGGCCACAAACAGGAAAAAAATAATTTTCTGGAGGTTTTGGGGTGAATAGAGTCAGACACAAAAGGAATCTTCAGGCATATTAATAAGTCTATTTTTGCCTCTAAACTGTGCTTGTGAATTATTTTTAAACTATTTTTCTAAAAATACAGACCTGTGTGGAACTCGGTGATGCCAGGAATAAGCATCATTTGAATGCAAACCATCTCTGGAAAAAGAAAAAATTGCTGGGGAGAAAATAAGTACAGTTCTAGCAGTTTTGAGTGATACTGTTTTGTGTGGTCACTAATCATTTGGTTGATTGGTTTTGTTTTCTTTATGAAGTCTGATCTTACATTTTTGTTGTAGAAACATTATTACTGTGTGCTAGTAGTGTAAATTAAAACTGAACATCACATTTCCCACATAACAAAATAAGATAAAACCACTTTCAGCAATTCCCAAATAAAATGCCATCACCTGTACTGAGATATGCACAGCCAAAGGAGTTTTTCTTGTTTTGCCTCTCACATTTTGAGGGCATATATAATGTGAACCTGACTTTAAACAACTGGAAGCAATGCTCAACAACTGTACCAAAGGGCAAGATCAAGCCCTTGGGAATTATCTCATATATTTCATACTGCTGTTCATAAAGTCACAGGTACTTAAATAGGATAACTGTGTGCAGTGGTTTCAATAGACACTAAAAATTCCTAGCATTTACTAAGAAATACACATTTTAAAGAGCTCTTTTAAAACTTGACATACAACATGGTGGTTGTTTTACATTTTCTTATGTCTAAAAGCATCTGGACTTTTTCTGGACTAGCAGTTCTACTTCTTTCTTTCTTTCTCTCTCTTTCTCTCTCTTTCTTCTCTTTCTTCTGAGATTATCTCAAAGCCTGGGGTGGGGGAGAACTGAGCAAGGTGACCTCCGTGCTCCTTCCAGCCCTCTCCAGGTTTCTCTAGCCCTGTGGTCCATGATCCTATTTGACAGGAGGCCATGAATATGGGTAAGAACCACTGAAGTGGAAGCGGTTCCTTCCCAAAAGGCATTTGTGAACAGTTTCAAGACAGCTTGAAACAGACTCCAAACTAAGAGTATGCAAATTAACCCAGTTAAGCAGTGTAGGTAAGGGGCTATGGCCTGACTCAGTCAGTGGGGTCTGGAAATGTGGCTGGCTCACCTCCCACCAGCAGAGCTGAGTCCTGACTGTTGGCACTGAACTATAGGAATATAACTATGCTTATCAAGTTCAATAGCTGCCTGAATTGGGGACAATAATTTATAATGTTCAATATAAGAAGAGTTTGTGGTCATGACTGTAGTAAGATGAATGATGGGGGCATCTGTTAAACACTAGTTCCAGTGACAGGACAAACTGGAATAGTCCATTTGTCTACATTTTCTGCAAGAAACAAGTGGAGAAAAATAAAGCAGCAAAAACACATATTCCGATCCACAGATTTTTTTTCCTATTTGAAGAGCTTCTTTTCTCTTGAGAGTCATGAAGCATGCATAACCAGTTTAGTTAAAAGCTAAATTAAATTTCTTATGCAAGTACTGAATAAAAATTCCATGCTTACCCAGGCACTACCAGAAAAATGAAATTGGATGAACAAAAATAAGAATTTTAAGGTATAATAATTTTCAGCTTCAGTATTCAAAATACGGTGATCTCAAATTTTAGTAAATTAGTGTAAATCAAACCAATGATGTTTTAATTCTGAAAAATAGTTCCCATGTTATTTTTAACTGCAACAAGTTTAATTCATAGCTCAAGTGGACTTTAAATTCTTTTTCTTCACTTGCAATATAAATAATGATTGACACCTTACTTAGTGTTAACTTTTTATGGTTTTGTTTGCTTGCTTGTTTTTTACATTAGGGTGAGTTTGCCTCTTTTGAGCCTTCTTACAGTTGAGTAAATTCTCTAATGACAATAGGGAGTGTTGAAAGGGAAACATCAAAATATAATGTAAGATAAGACGTGGGTTGTGCTTAGCCTATCTTAATTCAGCAGATTCACAATGTGCAGAGAATTGTAAAGGACTCACAAGTCCTGACTGTGGACTGTAATATCCTATTCTTATCTGCATTTTATCCTTTCAGTTATTTGCATATGGGTAACAAAAAATTTACCATTTCTCTGCAACTGCTCCTACCCAGCCCGTACCAGACAGTGAGGAGCAAATATGCAGAGTTAGACTGTAAAGGTACTTGGAAATCTACATGAAGTGCGAGGCCATACGGTACTGAGAGATCTGCATGGCCTAGCATAAACTGCACACCAAGTCCCTGTACTACTGACATAAGTACCATATGCTTATGAGATACCTCTTGGCTCACATATAGCTTGCTTTCTCAATAACTAACCAATGACTATACATTTGCAAAACGAGATGCATCACAAGGCATAGGGTCAGAGATGCTGAAAAACAGGAGATGGCCCACAGAAGTCAGTCTTTCAGGTATTAATAGTCTCAGTATTCTTTTGCTTTAAATGCATACCCAAAATCAGTGGCAACTTCTATGGTCCCTTCCAGGAAGATGTCAGCTTTGTAATTTAGCTAATCAAAGTTACAATAGCGATAGACTAGCATCATATTACCTATCTTGATCTGGTGCACCCAGAACTACATTGCCTGTGCAGAACTGGAATTTTTCCCCTGTTCTCTCTTGCCTTAGACTTTTCTTTTTTTTTTTTTTTTTTTTTTTTTTTAACTATTTAGATCTTTTAGATCTAAAATCCCTTTTTAGATCTTTCTATACATATATATTATTCATAATGTCAGCTACTCCAACTGCAGTTGAAGACGGCAGACAGCAAGATGCAGTAGAAGTATTGGAAGAAGTCCTGTATCTACTTGTGAGTGGGACATTCCCTGCTTGGAAGAAGGAACTCATGTATTTCTCCCATGTGCAGACCAAAGGAGTAAAAGAGTCCAACCTTTGCAGTTGCTTTTGTGGCCAGCAAAGGACCAAAGCAGTAAACACCTGTCATTTAGTATCCAAGCCATGCCAGCTACTATCTAGCATAGCTGAAATCCAGAGGTACAAGGAAGACTACTCTAATACCTTCCCACTTCTTTTACATTGAGAGGAAACAGGGAAGTTCAAAGGCAGATGTCTGTTTCTTACACTACTCTGTGCTTGTTTGGCTTTCCAAAAGCTACTGAACTTGTTTAAAAGCATGGTGTCATGGTCTCTAAAGCCTATTTGCATTTTTGCTTTCTTTTGGCATCTCAAAGAAATATAAAGAAGCATGAAGCATGAATATTCCAAAATATCTATCAGGTAATTTCTTTAAAAGTAGAGGTGAAAAGTATAACTTCTGTTGATGGCATGCTGCAGCCAGAACACTTACAGTACTTAAAGTGTTCAATTCATTTCATTTGCTACAGAATTGCAGATCATATAACAACAGAGGCTAAGTAGATACGGCTGGAAATTAGTGTCATTTATCTATAAATGGCAGGATAATGCTACACTTGATGTCTATATTTCAATACATTGTGATACACCACATCCTTTTCTCATTTCTTTAACCTGGTGTATCATCCTGATTGGAGTGCTAAAAGTGGTTTTGGAAAGAGAAGTGCTATTTAGGAATATAGACGTGTATGTAAAATGATGGTGGCAGTAATGTGATCTCCTTATTCATTTCCTGTGGACACTTATAATATTATGTCCAAACAGTTTTTATTTCATTTCACCCATTTTTTCCTTATCCTTTAAAGAGCCCTTCTTTTTCTCTTCTACCGAGAACAACACCCTAGCAGCACAACTTGTATCAAAAGCAACTTCCCTCCCATTTTTCGGTTTAATGCCCTTTGATTTAATAAATCGGTTTGGGGTTCCTTTATCTGCTTTATGCCCTTCTATAATGAGCTAATTAAAGACATATGAGGTCTCTTTATTATGACATATGGGGCCTGTTCTTTATGTATTACTTGTTTCTTCTTTGAGCCAGATCTTTCTTTCCTCCCGCAGTCTTCTCTTACTGGACTGTAGTTGTTTTAGTTTGGTTGGTTTTGGTTTTGTTTGTTTGTTTATCTGTTTGAATTGGGGCACAGAGAGTTAGTTCTCACTATGCAAATGGTATGCTGGTGGGTAGCCTTCATCTCAAGCTTTAGGTTGAAGAGAGGTTTCAAAATTTGTAAAGTTCCACATTTCAACCCGCAGTCAAGACCAAGCCAGGATCTCCATCTGGGCCTTTCATTTTTTCTGTATTCTTTCTTGCTCTGGATGTATTAGAATAGCTCATGAGGCTCAGCTCTCCTAAGGCTGTTTGAAAATTATGTTAAAATCTGCCTAAGCAATATGCTTTTCCCTGACAAATTTTTAAATGCCTGAAGTTAACAATAGATGATATTAAATTAGTGTTTTTCATCTCCAGATAAAAAAAACACTTTTCCCTAGCCATTTTCATTAGCCATGTGTGCTTCATAAGAAGGATAAAGTTATAGGGGAGAGAAAGAGCTCTGGAGATTAGGTGATAGTAGGAGAAATGAAAATGATGGCAAGGGAGAACTAGGTCTTTAAATCAACTGAATAGGTAAGTGAGGGAAGAAGGGTAATAAAATGGAATAAATATCCACAATTAACACTTAATTTAGGAAAGGCTCATACTTGGGTTGGTAGCAGAGCCCTGGCAATTCCCAGCAGTGGAAGAAACGCTGGAAGAAGCACATACCTCACAGATGGACGACATGGAAAGAGAAACCATCAAACCCATGCAGCTCACACTCCATCAGTACACATTAATTTTACCTGATTATATTTACCTGGATTATTTCAAATTTTGATTGTACAGTATTTGGTACAACTCACATCACAGATCATAACTACTACTGGAATGTACTTGCTTAATTACAAATTTAGGTCTCAGTAGTGCTTGACTCCTAAAATGTTAAGAGGGCTATAGGAATTGTAGCTTGTAGGCAACCAAATCCATACAAGAATCATCATCATAGAGTGACTGTATGATTTTTTTCCTATTGCCTTGAGAATAAATTACATGTACTCTTTGTCAACAGGAAAGTATATATTGCAAGAACTATGTTTTTTAAGTGTGGATAATTCAATGAAATTCTATATAATTCTTGCACAATCAGTCAAGAGGAATAAAATTTGTAACTATACAGGGGAAATATGTTACACAATGCCACAGATAACAAATATTCTTTGAAAGTAATATTTACTTATATAAAATGTCATTTTACTTCTTTATTGTATTTAATTTAATTTTGCATTAAGTTTTAGAGCCACAATTGATGAACTGCTTACTAATGTGCTAGTTAACATCCCAAACTTATCAATGAGTTAAACTGAAGACTAAGCAGAGAGTTTCAGAAGAAAGGGGATAAGAAGAAGAAGAAGAAAACAATAACAATAACACAAAACAGCAATTCCACGGATAATATCTCTTTGTAAAGGCAAGTGGTCAGTGAGCTTTTGTGATTGTGTTATATTTTGTCCATTTGATTGTATGGTAATTATTGTGAGCAGAAGCAGAGCTATACTGGTCAACACATAGCTATGTAGATGCAGTGGTTTCCAAAGTAATATCTCTTGGAACATGCAACTTTCCTTCCACATACACAGTGTCACTAAGACACTAACATACACTAAGACACTGTGTATGTTAGGAAATTGGTAGCTATCTATTCTCTTCTTGAATAACTCATTCTTCTAGGAGTAGGGGAACAGTAAATTTGTTAGCTGCTTTTCCCTCTACCTCCGCTTGAAAGCAAGAGGTACCACAATCAAACTTCCAAGTTGTTTCTTTCACCATAGCAACTTGTTAGAATTATTTGAAAACAAGCAATTGTCACCAAAACAATGTCTAGTTAAGTTTTAACTTATACACTAGTCTTTTTTTTTTTTTTTTTTTTTTTCTTACCAACAGGGAGGTGTTTTTACCCATGCAAAGTGTTAGTGTGTGATGATCAAACTAATCAGACTATCATTGATTTCTTGTAGTATGACTACATTAAATCATTTTCTGTTCTCTGTTTTCACCATTTTAGTTGTAGCTGAAACTGTCATTGATTGCAACTACCCTAGAAACATCTTCTCTATTCACTCTTGAGACAGCTACATAGATTTGTGTGTTCTGAATCCCTAGTGTATTTAATACCTTCTCTTCACCCCTGGAGAAGAAACCTTTTTGCCCCTCTAGCCTGAGTATTATAGCATCATTATATTTGTTGGTTCAATAGCAAGAATCACATCATGTAATGTATCAATGGTTCTGAGATAGAAAATAGGAAAAGATGAATAACAATAGACCTTTACATCTGCTAATGCTGGTTTCCCGGGTTACCTTAATCACATGTTATTATGTATGGAGTGCCAGCATGGTAGTCAGGGGAGAACTGACTAAAACCAGTAATCTCATTGTGGATAGAAATGTTTTTAAAACAGTTCTTCTCTCACAAACCAAAAACAAGAGGTCTTCAAATCTCATCAATAGAAAAGTGGTAGTAAAAATGACATTGCAGGACACTATATTTATTCTTCCACCATGATTTCCATATTGCCTTTTCTTATTTCACAAGTCTAAACAGATGAATAAAGTGTTTTCTTGTATAAGGCAGTACAAGAAAGTCTCTATGATAATTTCATAACAATTTTTGCTATTTTTAAGTGGTAAAAGAGTTTAAAAGGGCATATAAAGTTGACAAAAATTTGAAAGTAGTGTAAAATTAATTATGGTATTTACTAAGTACAGATAATGCAGAGTGGTGGAAATGTAGAAAGAAAAACAGTTTATAATCTAATGTTTTATATGCTCCTTTTGTTGACTGTGGTGCTATTACTTAGCTAAATCCACATTTAGTTCTCACATTCAACAAACTACAATACTCTTCTAGTTATGCTTATAAACATTATGTCTGACATCGTGCAAAACACCCATGTATTACCCGTTAAAATCCTCCTACTAAAAAAAAAAAACAGTCTGAATTAGTAACATGGGCAAGAAACCTCCAACTGGATTCTGCAGAACCTTCAAGAATGGCAGTGTTGTGTCAGCTGGGATGGAGACCTCACCAGGTTTTCTTTTTTCTTAGGTTAATGCATTTAATTAAGCACATCAAAGTATGGAACCTGACTTTGCTGCACCCTCACCTAGGGACAGCTGAGCTAGTTGTCATAGTGTATCTTCAGAAATACACAACTTAGAGAAATCCAAAAGAGTACTCTGTATCTTATGGCTGGATTGTTTCTTGTACACAAGATAAATTAATATAGTCTGACTACACTAAAACACGTACATAACTTCTTACTGCTTGTTGAGCTTTGCAAGTGGTTTCTGTATCTTCTTGTGTTATGCTAGACATTATGTAATGGCCTTTCTTCATGGTCTTAAAATCAATGACATATTACAATCACTGTTTGGGTGAAATAACTAACTCCAAGAAGCTGATTCTGTTCTCACATATTATTGTATCTCTGATGATATGTAAACATATCAGTTTATATATTATTTTACGCAAACAGCAATTCTGATGTTTCGTTATATATATATAAAATCATCCAGTACACATCAGTGTCAGTTTAGGTTACTTTTGGAGACAAAACCCTTTTCCTGACCCTTATTTCTATAATACTGTATTTTCAAACCTATTTACTGAAATGTTTGCTTATGACATAAAATGTTAACATAGCTGTTCTGCAAAATGATGGCTTTAAAATCCAGTCCAAAATGCAGAAATAATGTAGCTCCAGGTAACCACTTCCTTTCTGATTCTGAAGAATCATTTCAGTGAGCGACAGCTCTATTGATTCTGTCACCATCTCAAAAAGTTCCCAGAACACTATGACTAAGAAGAGCATAAAACCTCCAGCAATCAAAAAGCACTGAGGAAGGTCCTGAAGAGCTCTTCTTTCAAGAAACTAGTCCTCTGTGAGATTCAGACCAGGATACAGGGACCAAAGTTGCCTGGTTTTAGTTCCAGGCAATGACAATTTATGGAAGACAGAGGCATATACCTAGATTATTGTTTAAAAAAAAAAAAAAAAATCACCCTATTCTCTAAAGATCTTATTTTAAGCATATAAATTATGGGGTTCTTACTGGTACAAAAAATCATGGATGGTTGTCCACCCACGCACAGATATAATCACCGATGTTGGTGAGGGGGACCATTATTTTACTTACCCTATTTGTGAAGATTTTGCATAAGTACCTGTGTTCTGACTTTAAAATCTCCTGCAGGTTAGAAGGGCTTATCTTGTGTGTTAAGATGTAATGTGGAGTGAGGCACCGAATCAGGCCATGAGAGAGAGCACCAGCAATTCCTGTGAGCAAGAAGGGGCAGGAATAGCAGTGACCAGACAAGCGGGAGGGAATATATACAGTTATGTGAGCTCTGAAAAGGGATCAGGGAGGATACTCAGAGAATCCAACAGGAATATGTTCTGAACAGGAGGAGAAAGAAAACTGGAAGGAGGGAGAGATCGAGGGTTTTTGGGCATATGCCCATCTTCACCTACTCCTAGCACACAAGTTTTTCAAATAGGAACAGTGTGGAGCAACCACATATACCTCTCCATTAACCCTGTGCAGTCATGGCACTGTCTTGTCTTCCAGGCAGTATTGCCCCTACAGAAGGTTACATCTCTACTAATGAGCAGTAGCAGCCCAAGTGTGGTCTCAAGACTTCGTTATTTCCCCTCAGTGGTGATGTTTGGCCCAGTTAACCCACTGATAATATGTGAGGAGAACTCTGGTTGTGACCCCTGCTTTATGTATTTGTGGCACACTCATTTGCTGTGAGAATGGGTCTCAGCACTGCACAGTCTCTGATAAGACTTTGAGGCAATGACACGTGATGGATACCGGGTGGATCAGATATCTCTGACTCCCTCCTAGAAGGGTCTAATGTAACCAGCTCCGAAGGGCATAATTTCCCTGGTAGCCCAAGCAAACATGAGTTTTCCTGACCAGACAGTTCAGACACAAGATATTTATGACTAACATGCACGTAACTCAGAGGTATCTCCCAGGAAATCCCACAATTCAACTTAAAAAAAAAAAAAAAAAAAAAAAAAAAAAAAAAAAAAAGGGATTAGTGTTTTCCTGAGGCAGAAATATTGAAATAACCTACCAGTGAGAGACACCCTAATTTCACCTTAAAGGGTCTTTCTGAAACCCAGTTTCAGAGTTTTATCAAAACTTTCCCCCATAGCTATAAAGAAAGACATCAAGTTATCAAGTTTGATTCATCTTCACATTAAGTTATGCTAGTATAATTGCATTTATTCCAGTGGATTTACATAAATGCAAATTAGACCAACTCTATCTTGCATTCAAGTAATGAGATTTTTCAAGTTCTAGAAGACATCATCTCTACCTCTTTAATGAGTTAATTCTCTTCTCTTACTAATTTAGCTATAAGAACTAGGAATACAGCAAGGTGAAATGTGATGTTATCATTTAGAGTGTTATGTTTCATTTTTCTACCTATTTTTATAGTTTCTTTGATTTGTGTTAAGTGTCAGAAAATGTAAAATAAACCTCAAGTGAGTTTTACTGTCTTTCACATACAAATGACAAAGACTAGCTTTTTTTTTCTGTGTTTTTGCTATAAATACCGATTCCTCTCAACAAAGACCCATTTTCACTCAAAAGGTTTTTGTGAATCTCAACAAACCACTGTAATGATTCCATTTGCAATGAAACCTAAGAAACATGCACTTTTCACGTAATTTGGAGTATAACTGGGTATGTTTTGTTCAGCTCTACTGCAAGCCAAGCAAGTAAACAACAGAAGGACTTCGCTGTAGTGCCTATGAGATAGTCTTAGCCCCAGAACCCTTCAGAGATGTTTTGCTGGATCCATTTTTGTTTCCTCTTTGTTAGTAACACAGTGAACAAAACAGCCTTTTCATAAGACCCATTAATCTGACTTCTGCAGGTACAAAAATGTATACTGGGAAGATTTGAGATAAATCTGGAGAATTTCATCCTATATACGATCTGCAAGTTCAGAAATCCTGCTCAGAATCAGCATTCCTCTTTTTTTCCCAGGGAGTTAGGTCCATGAGCCTGGGGCTCACTTCAGTTGCTGGCATGTGTTAGCAGTAATAACACCTTCTTCCATGTTGTGTCCTGAAAAAAAAAGAAACCCAACATCTCTTCTGTTTCTCTTCCAATCTTTTAAGTCATGTTAAACACTTAACAGTAAGTGTGTGTATTTAAGGTGATTATAACATGATTTTTCAACAGCCTTTCCACAACCCACCGCTAGAAGAGCTCAAGCCTTCCTGTTCTACAGCTGAATTAAAAAAAAAAAAAAAAAAAAAGCAGAAAACCTTATGAACAAAGTTTGCAGTTACAGAATAATCACACTTAATGTGACAGAGGATAAAGCAAATCACATTGGGTTCTAGGAAAAATTCATAAGCCGTGGACAGTATTGCAAAATATGACCAGGTATTTTATTTACTTTAAGTGTTGCCTTTTCCTGAAATATCAGTCAGTCATTGGAAGAGCTTGAAGCAGCATTCATCTGATCGTGTTCAACATTCTGCTCTGAAAACTAAGCTGTCAGCCAGCTTTAATTGCATCCTACTTTGGATAAATTCCAGTGGCAAGGTCTAAAGATGACAGTAGCAGTATTTAGAAAAAGACACATAAGAGCAAATGTTTGCAAGGCACATGACTCCTCTTATTCATAGGCATTGTTAGTGGGGCAACATCATTAAACTGCTTATCACAGTCAAAAATGTTGTTCTCTGCAAGCAGATGGTCAGCAATTGCATAATTTTATTTAGGTTTTGATTTACATATTGGTCTGAAAAGATTTTAGCTTATTTATTTTACATTAAAATGAAGACAGTTTGGTAGCTGCATTCTCCTACAGATATGCAGAATTAGCTTACTAGAACATGCTTTAGAAATGCATGTTTTTCTTTGAACATATTTTAATTTGCATTTGTAGCAAGAGGTTTCAGTCCTCCTTTGCCCAGCACCATCACCCTGTTATAGGAGATTAAATATGCTGTCATAGCACTGACTTTAAGGAGCATTTCTGAACCAAGTTTACTGTCAGTGCACCAATTGGTCATGATGGCCCTGACCAGCCTCACCAGTGGCCTCTTCTCACATCTCCTTTCCTTGGTCCTGGCCTGATCTGTCACTGCCAGCCCTGTTCCCAGTCCCACACATCAGCTGACACTATCTCGACTGCCGGGGCCCCAGCCACCATCCCCAGCACAGCTGTGTTTTCTGCCTTTGGACACCATGAAATGAGGCCACTCAGGAGGCCCCTGCCCCACTGCCCTGCTGCCCTGCTGTCTTTGTACTGCCCATGCCAACCATGCTGCACCCTGACTTTCCCTTAAACATGGAAATTTCTAACAATTAAAATTTTCCATGAGAAAAGTCACCCTTGCCTCCCCACACTGCCACAAATACACAAATACATGATGTCCTGAAGTAGTCCCTAGTGGGAATATCAGGAAATATTGCTCCACAGAAGCCTGGAGAAAGCTTTCTTATCTAAAAAAAAAAAAAAAAAAAAAAAAAAAAAAAAAAGGCCTTCCTGGTCTTTACCTGATAATACTGAAACTGAGAAGCATATCTGCAATTCAAATGTTAGGTTATGATGGCCAGCTGTCCTGTCTGACATGAAGATCTCTTTTTTTCAGTCAAGTGTACTCTTGTTTTGATGAGCAACACATTGGATGCCATTTGTCTTGCATTGTCGCTTTAAGCTACATATTTTTAAATTGTCCATTTCACAATGCAGATGTGAGGTGTTCCTGATTACCATGAAGAAGGTTGCTGAACAATCTTATTTTAATGTTAGAAAAAAAATGAGCTGGCAATTATCTTGATTATCTTGGTATGGTACCAAAATCTACAGATTTAAAAAGCAGGATGAATGTGTTTTATGCTTGTATTCAGACTGGAAGTGTTATAATGAAGGTTTTGCTTTGTTTCATTTGCTCTTACTTCTGAAGATCTTTGTAAGTGGTTTTGAGGGAGTGGGCCTTACTCAGACTCCTGGTTGTATATGTCTGTTTATTTTCACTTTTTCAGTACAACTCAGATAAACCCTAATGTGATAATTTACTGACATCTTAATTGCTGAACTTCTCTTTTGTTCGTTTTAGACTTAACTGAAATAGAACATGGAGCATATTTTTTTATTTTTAATAGGGCAGTCACTTGGACATAAGACAGCATAAATATACTCAGCAGTCACCATATAATTAACTTTATTCTGAAATACTGTGATGGATTTGAACAGAGTCTGGTATTTTATTTGATTTTAGTTCCCTTCAAGAAAAGAAAAAATAACAGCAGTTGATACACCCTGGAGGGTAGATGAACTCAGGAGAGAAATGGTTCTACATGCTACAGAGTAGGACAGGACAATAAGATTCTCAGCAAGTGGCAAACAAAACAGGTCTCAAGGTCAAATTTCTCTAGGCACCAAAGGAAGCTTATGCATGTAGACCCTTTTGAAAGTCAGAAAGGCAATGAACTGACTAGAAGTTTCTAGTAAGACTAGAAGCAAGGACAAAATGGATAGGGGTAGAAATGTATAAAATATCTTTACTGTTTTTTCTTTTCTTTTCTCTCAATTTCTCTTCTCTTCTCTTCTCTTCTCTTCTCTTCTCTTCTCTTCTCTTCTCTTTTCTTTTCTTTTCTTTTCTTTCTGTTCAGAAAGCTAATCATTTCAGTTTTAGCATAATTATATCACAGAATCACAGAATCATCTAGGTTGGAGGAAACCTCCAAAATCATCGAGTCCAACCTTTGACCTAACCCTAACAAGTCCTCCACTAAACCATATCCCTAAGCTCTACATCTAAATGTCTTTTAAAGACCTCCAGGGATGGTGACTCCACCACTTCCCTGGGCAGCCCATTCCAACACCTAACAACACTTTCGGTAAAGAAGTTCTTCCTAATATCCAACCTAAAACTCCCCTGGCACAACTTTAGACCATTTCCTCTCGTCCTGTCACCAGTCATGTGGGAGAACAGAACAACCCCCACCTCGCTACAGCCTCCTTTAAGGTACTTGTAGAGTGCGATAAAGTAGCCCCTAAGCCTCCCCTTCTTCAGGCTAAACAATCCCAGCTCCCTCAGCTGCTCCTTATAAGACTTGTTCTCCAGACCCCTCACCAGCTTCATCACCCTTCTCTGGACTCGCTCGAGTACCTCCATGTCCTTCTTGTAGCGAGGGGCCCAAAACTGAACACAGTACTCGAGGTGCAGCCTCACCAGAGCCAAGTACAGGGGGACAATCACTTCCCTAGCCCTGCTGGCCACACTGTTTCTTATACAAGCCAGGATGCTGTTGGCCTTCTTGGCCACCTGAGCACACTGCTGGCTCATATTCAGCCAACTATCAACCAATACTCCCAGGTCTTTCTCTGCCAGGCAGCTTTCTAACCACTCACCTCCCAGCCTGTAGCGCTGCTTGGGGTTGTTGTGCCCCAGGTGTAGGACCCGGCACTTGGCCTTGTTGAACTGCATACAGTTGGCCTCAGCCCATCAGTTCAGCCTATCCAGAGCCTCCTGCAGAGCCTTCCTACCCTTGAGCAGATTGACACACGCATCTAACTTGTTGTTATCTGCGAACTTACTGAGAGTGCTCTTGATCCCCTCATCTGGATCATCAATAAAGATATTAAAGAGGACTGGCCCCAGTACCGAGCCCTGGGGGACGCCACTAGTGACCGGCCTCCAACTGGATTTGACTCCATTCACCACGACTCTTTGAGCCTGGCTACCCAGCCAGTTTCTAACCCAGCAAAGCGTATTCCAGTCCAAGCCAAGAGCAACCAGTTTCTGGAGGAGAATGTTGTGGGGAATGGTGTCAAAGGCCTTACCGAAGTCAAGGTAGACCACATCCACAGCCCTTCCCTCATCCACCAAGCGCATCACTTTGTCATAGATCAGGATCGTCAAGCAGGACCCACCTTTCATAAACCCATGCTGTCTGGACCTGATTGCCTGCTTGCCCTGCAAGTGCCACACGATGACACTCAAGATAATCTGCTCCATGAGCTTCCCTGGCACTGAGGTCAAACTAACAGGCCTGTAGTTTCCCAGGTCTACCTTCCAGCCCTTCTTGTAGATGGACATCACGTTTGCTACCTGCTAGTCGACTGGGACCTCCCCTGATAGCCAGGACTGCTGATAAATGATGAAAAGCAGATTGGCCAGGTATTCTGCCAGTTCTCTCAGCACCCTCGGGTGGATCTCATCCAACGCCATTGACTTGCATACATCTAAGTGCTGTAGCAGGTCACCAACCATTTCCTCATGGATCGTGGGGGCCACAATCTGTTCTCTATCCCCTTCCACCAGCTCAGGGTACTGACTATCTAGAGAACTGGTCTTGCTGCTAAAGACTGAGGCAAAGAAGGCATTGAGCACCTCAGCCTTTTCCTCATCTATCATCACTAGGTTTTCCTCCACATCCAGTAAAGGATGGAGATTCTCCTTAGTTCTCCTTTTCGTGTTAATGTATTTATTTGAACATAAGCTCATTTAAGTTTATGAACATAAGTTAAGTATATGAACATAAGTTCATTTAGTTTAAGATACTTTATATGAACATGGGAAAGGTATTTGCATGGGAAAGGTATACACAGACTCAACTCAGAACACTGTCACACTTAAGATCCTAGCATACAATAAAGAAAATATTTGTGTCTTTTCAGATGAGTGATGAAAAATCTCGAACTAGTACTATGTAAACATGCTAACTCTGTATGCTACAAAAAGCTTGGGAAGATTTGGGTTATGAAATATACTGTACTCCTAGGTGTTTCTTCAGTTCATGTCTAGATTTCTGCAACCTGTTTACCTACCTAGGTTCTACACTCCTGGGATAGAAGTATATATTAGAAATTCTTACTTTTCAGACTCACAGAATCACACAGAAACACAAAATGGCTGAGTTTGAAAGGGACATCTGGAGATCATGTAGTCTAACGCCCTGAACAAGAAAGGTTACCTAGAGCTCATTGCACATGATCATGTTCTATGCAGGTTTTGAATATCTCAGAGACTCCACAGCCTCTCTGGGAAACCTGTGATCCTCACAATAACAAAATTTTTCCTCATATTCAAATACACCTCATTTTGTTTCAGTTTGTGCCCATTTCTTCTCATCCTGTCACTGTCAACCTATATTGCCATACTTCTTTGAACAAGAAGAGTGGAGTTTTGTGGCTTGTCTCACAAAGATTCACACCATTTGCTCAGAGATAGTAAGGTTAACTCTCCTAAGGAAAAATTACTATAAAGATTGTGCTGGTATGCCTCCCCTGTCTGATGTCAGACTGTAAATGAATAGACTGAGCGATAATCCTGTCATTCATATCCCTCATGAAATGTAGCCACCAAATCTAACCACCATGAAATCTAGAAATACCTGTGCTTGACATGGATTTAATACTTGTAACCAGCTTTGTTGTCAAGCAGAAGTAACTTCAGACTGAATTATAACAAGGGAACTACTTCTCAGTCCCCTCTCTGGCATGATGTCTTGCTGGTTTCCACCTCCAAGACACCCATTTGTAGGGTAAAAATTGGTTTGAATCTCATACTGTTAAAAAAAAAGGAAATAGTCCTAGTCCTTAGGAATCTCAGCATAGAAGCACTGTAGTGTATGTCCATTTGAGGTCTGTCCTTAAACATTTTGAGCAGGGTGTTTGGATTAAATGTCCAGCAAAAGTCCCTTTCAACCTGAAAGTAGTCTGTGATTCTGTTAAGCATGAACTAGTATCACTGGCATTTGGTCAGGGCTGAGCTTCATGACACTGTGTGTGCATCAGGCATCAGCAATGGAATTCCTACCATTCCCTAGCTGACTCGTCAGTCACTACCATTTACAGCATTTCTCTCATCTCCCTTCCAAAAATACTTCTGAGTCCACTGACTTTCTGAGGAACCTCACAGACTGGCTTATTTTTAATTCGTTTAGTGTCAGTTTGACATTGGGTCAACAAAACTCAAAGCCTGAGTAATAGCTGTCATTGGGATCAAAGCTTGTTTGTTCAGTTTTATGAATAGTTCCTCTTGTGCAACTGCAGTTGATCTTCCTGAACAGCACAGGCCTGCAAAGCTGTTGAATATGAGACAGAGGAATTTCTGATAAATGATTTCTTTCAAAACTTTCAAAATATTTCTTTTTTAATGTGAAAACAGACCTGAAAGTCTCAAGGCACAATGTTGTCTAGGGATCTAGGTGAGATCTGAGCCATCAGAATGTTCCCAATTCACTTATAATTACAACAGTATAAGACAATGGAAAGTATTTCCACTGCTCCATGAGCCAAAGCTGTCTATTAGGTATGTGCACAGAGGCAGTATAGATGTAGCCACTGGTGAATACCTTGTTGACAAGCTTGAGGAGCACAGTGTTGTGACTGAGAAGCACAGTCTACTACTACCTGCTACCACCTGTTGAGACTTTCTCCTTACATTGTCTACAACTAGTTCAGCCCAGTCAAGGTAATTGCTGTTACAGATGATGATGCTAAAGAAACCTGGGGAGATAGCAATTGTAAAATCTCTTACATTTCCCACATTTAGAAACAAACAGGAGTATGGGTGATAGCAGACCTTCACTGTTTCGTTTAACAAATATCCCACCATTTCCTTGGCCTGGAGGCTCTGCAGTACACAATAGAGTAGTTTATTTCATAACAAAAATTTCTGGCTGAATTCACATCTTTAGGAGAAAGGCCATGTCATCTTAGATGTATTTGACAAAACTTCCAACTTTTGAGTCTTCTTGATACACCCACTCAGGCAACAATGCTGCTCTGCACCTGCTTCAGCAGCTGGTGAGTTGACTGCTGACAAAACCTTACATGCAATAGCCCATTTCAAATAACAGTGTGGGCTCTGTCACTGTGACTGTCACTATTCTCAGGTGGAAGCATTGACAGAAATTATACTAGTCTATTACCTCTGTAACCCAATATAACATACCAGTTTCCATCTTGCCCTAGGACATGTCTTTCAGCTGTTGTAAGATGCACAGAGAGATATGGTCTGTCTGAAAGTTGTAGCAAGGTAGGACATAACCTCATAAAGCCCATCCTTGTGTTATGTCAAACCTTTCACACAAACAGATCAGTTATGGTCTGGGTTTCTAACCTCTCATTGATGAAACCATTGCAGGGAGGTTGCTAGCTGTTGGTTGAGCAATATACATAGACCGGATGGGTTTGAGCCAACTTCTGAGTCTTTCCCATCAAAGCAGGTGCAAGGAAGCATGTCAGCTTGTACTCCTTTCCCAAACCCCACAACTCCATTACCTGATCTAAACACGGTCCTTCTGCAGCTTCTGTTTGGTGCTGTCTGTTCATCCAGTCCTCCAACAGCCAGGACTGCCCTAGTATTTCCATGCTCATAAAAAGTATGTGCTAGAACAGAGGACTGCTATGGCTTTAATGAATATTAAAAAAAAAAAAAAAAAAAAAAAAAAGGACTATTATCTCTACATCCCAGAGACAAAGAGATAAAAAACATTTTAACTTAAATGATGTTTTTTCCATCATGGGATAAGTGTCCAAGCTTTTTTGATTTTTTTCAACAGCCTTGTTGTGGCTTTATCTTTTTTAAATGGATTGAAGATAGTTTTCATGATAACCACAAAAGCAGAAGATTATAATATTTTGGCTTGTGAAGTTGCAGGAGAGTTTGATTTTTTTCTACTTACAAGATTTATAAGTAGGGATAATAAAAGATTTCATAAAACTATGATTAATAACTTCCAAATGGAGCTTGAATTTCTGAAACAACATTCAAATAAAATCAATTCCTCTTACATGAATACTTCAGAACTAATTAAAAAAATTGCTTCTTGCTGAAAAGCTAAAGATCTTATGAAATGCATTAATGAGTTTAACAATAATGTCCTTAAGTGCATAGAAGTAAACCTTGCTTCTGAGTCTCCCAATGTTTAAAATAAAAAGGTAAATGTTGAAAACAAATATAAGGATAATACCAATGCAGATAAAAGATGAAGAGATATATTCAAATGTCTGAATATAAAATGTGTACCTTGTAAAAACATGAAAGTACAAGTTGAATTTTCATTAACAGAACTAAGAAGTACTGCATAAGTGAAAAGACTGTTTTCACCTATAAATTCTTTATGTAGAGATAAAAAGATCCATTTTAGCATTGGAATTACTAATATTGCTATAATAAACCAATATTTTTCAAGATGTTTTATACCAAATATGTAATATAATTTTTCTAAATCTTAGAAGATTTTAAGTAGAGATACACTGTTTAAAGGAACACAAGAACTGAAGAGGCTCAGGCTTCTTGTTCTAAAGCTGCAGAATATTTAGGCAACTAGAACATTCAGTAAGCAATTCATTAATGCTGACTATAAAATTAGAGTGAAGTGCTTTCCAAAGTGTACCACCTTGTGCCACTGCTCATACTGTTTCCAACACTTACACCTTTATGTGTAGATATGTAAACATTAACAAAGCAAATATATGTTTGAAATATTAACTCTATTCAGTGTATTTCATCAAGTTTGGATGGGGAAGAAATTAAAATGTAGAAAATTGAACATTTAGGAATTCTTGGCATGAACCAGCTTTTGACAGTATTTATGTTCAGCAGAAGATAAGTTATCTAATGCCAAATATTTAGAATTTTCAAATGTTTTTTTTTTTTTATTTTATTTTATTTATTTTTTCAGTTTTTGCTTACAAATGATTTGAAACAATCAAAAGGTAAGCACACTTCATTTTTGAATCCACATATTTCCTCGTGTCTTTTTTTCTGGCCCAGGAATATTTTTAAATCTAAGTCTTACTTATTTTTTGCAAAACAACAAACAGTCCTGCATATTAGTCCTCCATAGTCTAGCCATGAAAACCTCCTTTGTTGAGCTACTTTATGTTTTTAGAATGATCATTATGTGGCTCATTAGATTCTCTTTAAAAAGAAAACCATGAATATGAGATCACTATAAATATCTTGGCATATTAAACTATATGTCTAACTGTAAGATAACAAAATGCATACATAATACACAAGCTGTCAAGATACTCTTTTTACTGTTGTTGCACTGACTTTAATTTTAAGTACGCTGAATAGCATCTATATTAACAAGTATCTATGAAAGCCAAGTGATGGTTACATCACTATTCAATAAATGTGAAACACCCCAAATTAGTAGGAATGTATTTTTTCTCGAAAAAATAAAAATAAAAATAAAAATAAATAAAAATAAAAAGGCTTAGAAAACAGTTAAGCACTTAGCAATAACTTTATGAAAGATAAATATTTTAGTGTGCATTTCCTCTTCAGCTAAGAAGTTCAATATGATGTAGTTAGCAGACCTTTCACATACTAAGGAAATGCTGAAATTAGGCTATGTCTTTGGGACCTGATGTTGTGGGGATTCAAACAGGAGATAGTTCTTATGACTGATAGAGGCAAGTGGTGTTTAATTTTCATCTGAAGGAGATGTAAATAATGGGAACATTATGTAATAATGTAAATACAGGGAACTCTGAACCCAGGAAGCTTATAACATTTACAGATCTACCATGTTGAAGTCCACTCACCCTGGTATTCACCCCTGCCTACATCTGAGGTGTACTACAGCAGAGAGCAACCAAAAGTGAACTGTAGCCACCAGAGCAATTCACATGAAATGTTGCAAGCCTTCCTCTGTCCTGGTATCTAGTCAGAGGCACAAAGTAGGGAAGACCTAGAATAATTATTTTGTCAAGCTTTTGTCTTTCTAAGGGCCCTTTATTCCTCTTTCCTTTATGACTACTATCTGGGCGTGTTGTATGATCAAAAGCAATCACAAGGCCCCCAGGAAAAAGTTAAAGACAGAGAATAAGATGCTGCTGCCAGAGGAGAGGTTTGTCAAGCCTGTAAATGGTTTTTGAGTTACTCTTGGGAAAGAGATTTGTGTAGGAAAAGAAAAGAATGAACCAGATGAAGTCAGCAACAAAATCCACTCTACAATGCAGTTTCTTTGCCTTAAATATCCACCAGCATCTATGCCTTCAACACTTTTCTCTTATTTCTGTGTGGTATTTATGATTGTTAGTCTGCCGAGGTCATTCTGTTACCATAAGAAACAATTGTGAAAGGAAGGATAAGAGGAAAACTATCAGACAGTCTCACAGAATATTATCCTGTTCCACAGTGAATGAGGCCTCATGGTCTTGAGAAATTCAGAGCTATCAATATCAGTTCTGGATTCCTATCTGCAAAAAATGAGGGCGCAGCACAGCTGAAGCAAGTAGTCTTGCACCACAGTAAGTAACAGAGCTGAGTCAAGGATGGTGACAGGGCCCACCAAAGGCCGCTCTCATGTTGCAATGCATACAGGAATTAGTTTGATCCAGGATTTCTTAAAAACACTTCAGGAATCAACACGATTGATCATAAACTGGTCAGACAAATAGAAATGCATTGTGAAGGAAAACATAAAGCAACATGAAAGCAACTTTCAGTAGCTCTGAGTATTCTGCTCACTGAAGAGGAGGCTCAAGGGAGACCTTATTGCTCCTTACAACTACCTGAAAGGAAGGTGTGGAGAGATGGGGGTCAGCCTCTTCTCACAGGTTAACTAGTGATAGGACTAGCGCAAATGGCCTCAAGTTGCACCAGGAGAGGTTTAGGTTAGAAATTAGAAGACATTTCTTTTCAGAAAGAGTAGTCAGGCATTGGAACAAGTTGCCCAGGGAAGTGGTGGCATCACCGTCCCTGGGGGTGTTCAAGGAAAGGCTGGACGTGGTGCTTAGGGACAGCCAGTGGGTGATCTTGGTAGTAGGGGGATGGTTGGACCAGATGATCTTGGAGGTTTCTTCAAACCCTAATGATTCTATGATTCTATCTCATACTTCCTGCCTAAAATATAGTAACAATGCAGAAATTACAGTCATTGAACTCAGAGCAGAGATTTGGATTTGTCACAGAATAGTAAATACATTTCAGCCATGTCTGTAACATTGTTTATCCATTTTAAAGTGCTGTGAACTTTGAAATCACACATAAGGATAAAATTCTACCAAAACCATATCCATTAACACAAACAGCAATGACATCTCTAAAGCTTTTGCATCTTTTAAGCAGTACTGTTTATCACACACATACATTTAAACAATTATTTTTCAACCATACATAGTTAAGGGATAATGAAACAAGAGTCATCTTTATAAGGTAACAATCCAGTTGCAGATCCTAAGTGCATCATCTGCAAGAACACAGCTCATTTACCATCAGTATCATACTTAGACAAATATGAAATGGAATTATTTCTACCTTTCTTTGCTTCTCCTACTGTGCTTGGTACTTCTTCATGCTGAGTTCAGATGCAGAGCTGAGAAACTCAGAAAATATCCAAGGCTCAAGGAGTACTAAATGTGTCAACTTGTGACCAAGAGGGATGACATTGCTAATGCTTAATATTTTCTAAATTGAAGATGGAGAAAGAGTTCCACATATGTAGTCACTGAATAGCAAAGAGAGGGAGTGTACTGGGTCTGGCTGGAATGTTAACTTTCCCGGCAGCAGCCCATTCAGTGCCGTACTCTGTACTTGTAGCTGGAACAGCAGTGTTATCACACCAGTGTTGTGTCTACTGCTGAGCAGCAGTGGCACAGCATTGGGCCTTTCTCTAACCCTCCTAGGGGGTGGGCAAAAAAGTGAGGAGAGAAACATCACTAGGGCAGCTGACCTAAACCAATCAAAGGGATATTCCATACCATGTGGTGTCACACTCAGCAATAAAAGGTGGAAACAGGAAGAAGAGGGGAGGGGTGGGCTCTCGTTGAGAAGACGTCGGTCCTCCTCTCGAACACCGGCTGCGTGCGTTGAGGCCTTGCTTCAAGGACGTGGTCAATCATCGCTCATTTGTGGGAAGTAGAGAGTAATTTCTTTCCTCTGCACTTCCATATCGCTTTCATTTATTTTGTTTGTTTGTTTTCCTCCCTTTTTCCCCTTTCCCTTTTATTTCCCCTTAGTTAAATTGTTTAGTTCATGGTAGTCTTTATTTAATTATTATAATTATTTCCCTTTAATTAAATTATCCTTATCTCAACCCGTGAGTTGTTCTTTGCTTTACTTCTCCCCCTCCTTATCTAAAGGAGGGGGAGTGAGAGAGCGGTTGTGGGGTTTAGCTGCCCAGCACGGTAAAACCACCACAGGGAGAAAAGAAATGATTAAATTTGGGAAGACTAACAACAAGCTGAAAAATGAAGGAAATCTGGGAACTGAAATTGAGGAACTGAGCACAGCTGGTCACCAGAACAGGTTGCCTCAAAAAATGACTGCAAAACAAGCCATAGTGCACCTAAAGAGTTGTACAGAAGGACAGAGAATCCTTTCTCATTTTCTAAGGAAAACCATTTTTTTTAATTGCTATGAAGCATTGCAATTGATAGGCTAGATTAAGTAATAGCAAGCCGAGCTGTAATTAGAATCTCTTGATGGTTCTCTTTGGAGTCAGTAAATATTTAGTTTAACTGATGAGTAGAGGTTTTTCAGGTGCTTCAGAAGATCTGCCTGGGGGAAGAAAAAAAAAAAAAAAAACAGCCTCTGTTATCGCCTGACATTTCCCGCTTCTCTGCTTCCCACATGTCCAGCTGACAGTCCCAGAAACATCTTCTCATCCAGACCTGGGCCTTTCAATTAGAAAAGGGTGCCATATTTTTGCTTTCAGGACTTCCTGGCAGCATGGGTTCAGAATAAATTGCATTCTATTAGTCACCTGTGAGTACTTACAGTGGCAACACTTGCAGGTATCCATGAAATTTAGAATAAAAATTCAGGTTCAGTGACAGTTATTCCATAGCAATGACAGAAAGTCTGTATCTTCATCCCTGTAAGTGCAAAGAGATAACGTCTTAAAATAAAGGGAGGATATCACTAATTTCTATTAAGTGGGAAAAATATTTTGTTACTATTATAACATGGATGGAGTAATTATTTCTTCAGTTGGGCAGAAAATGAATAAATGATTTCAAAATTTATCTCCAAAGTGATTACTATGTGTGTCATTAGTTTGATCGGCATAAATAGTTCAGAGTCAAAGACAGAAGGTAAGCTCAGTAGCTTCAAGAGATAAGAAAGGATGTCACAGGCTGGTGTCTGCAGTACCTCAGAATTCAGCCAAGGTTTCTGCAAGGTGAATATAGATTCCTTAAGAAGCAAAGCCACTGATGGAGATCCTAAAATCTCAAACAGAGACTGCCAGAAGTGCCAACTGGGTGCATACCTCCTTTCTGTGTCTCCAAATTGCCCTTTGACATTTCATTATTTTCTATCTTTTGTTATTTGTTCTTTCCACAACCTCAATCCCTGATTTTCTTTTGGTAGTGAGCCTACTATAGTTTTCTGTATGAGTTACTCTTTGCTGTCTACAGTGGGCTTTTGCTTTAGAAAATAATGCATCTGTTGCCCCAGTAAAAGTTACATAATTCTCCATTTAGCCATACAGTTTTGCTCTCTCTTTTAAGTTTTCCAGCTCATCTGTATGCACACCATCTGTGCCTGTACTACAATGTTCTTACATGGCCTCCAGGATTAGTTAGTGGTTTTAAAGTTTTATTACTTTGCCCTTCAGTCTAATGTTAATCATTTTGCTTACTGTTTTAAAAATCTGCCCTTTCAAATCTTGCTGCTAGCATGTCAACCACAGAAAAATACCTCCCAGTATGATATCAAACCACATTGTATGGTGATGGCAGGTAATCAATGGAAATACTGTAACAACAAGAACCCAACCCATTCATTATATTCAGTAGAACAGAAATTTATTAATTGCAAAAGAACAGGATATCTTGCCAAGAGTGCAGGGTAAGAGACATATGAGTAAATATAAACAAAGAAATGCTTTTAAAATGATCTTAGTCGCTTTTTCTAATTTAATGATTGAGAGATCTCAGACTGTGCCTGCAGCTAATATATATGATGGCAGTTGCAAATTCATTCACACTCCTGTTAAAGCATCTCAGTCTCTAATAATGTATACTGTGAATCCTACGAACTAACCATCAAATTTAAATTCTGCCCAGTTCATCTATGGAAATTTTGAGACTGAAAACAAGTGCAAACTGATCATAAGGATCATAAGGCTCATAAGGGCTGAACAATGTATTTCCTCCAAAATAGAAATATTTTGCTGCAAAGCTAGGTCACTTTCAAACTGTAAGAGGAATGAAGGTTTTCTGATTAAGGCACTGAGCAGTGAGATGAAAGCGTAAATCCAAGCTCTGCCAGAGGTTGCATGTATATCCCTGGGCAAGTCACATCACCTTTCCGTGATGCATTTCTGTACCTATGAAAAGTGAGTCATAATTTTTTTCTTCCTCAAGCATTTTTGAGAGTGAAAGCTCTTTCATAGCTGGACGCTTTCCAACTATATGCTTGTAGGGGATCTAATGCAACAGCTTTTTATCGAACTGAGACTTCCAGATGTTACCAGATCATTAAGGCTTCCACTTAATGTGGTAGGAAAAGAAAAACTGTAAATGATCATATTGTGTTTTTTTTTTTCTCCTGTAATATGAACTAGGAAAAATGAACACTGAAAAAAATCAGTTTATATATTTGCCATGATAGTGTTGCAAATGAGAGCACAATCTTGGCTATCATTCTGAAAGAACATAATAAGATTTTATTTAGTATTGTTTTCAAGTTTGTGGAACATGAAAAAGAAGACAAAAATTCATTCCAAGACCAATGAACACTTTAGCATTTATTGTGGAAATATCAATAAACTTTGCAAACATTCAGATATTTGAGTGAGGTTACAGAGGAGGACTTCCTTATCAAGCTATTCTCAGTAATTAAGTGACTTTGTAATGTGTTATTTCATATTAAATACAGCTAAGTTTATTATGTTCTGTAAAATCATCTTCATTGTTTTCATTTAAAAGACATACAACTAAGTTCTCTCCATATGCATTTATGTAAATGGAAGTAGTTATTATTTACATAAAAGGTATAAATGGAAGTAGTTGTTATTTATATAAAAGGTATTTGCTAGCCCAAAGCCTTCAGTAAGGATTATTTTAAACTCATAGTTACTTATCAAAACTACAATAGTTGATTACAAGGTAAATAAACATGCATCAAAATTTGGAAGAAGCCAGATCCAATGTGGTTTTACTAATAATACTGAGAAGACAGCATCATCTGAAATTTTTGTATATCCAAACACCAATTATGTCCAGTTTGTACCTCAAAATAGGTTGAATTTTGGAAAAATTGTGGCAGGATCAATAACAATATATTAATTTTAAAATAGTTACAAAATATATACTTTTTTTCCTTCTGCTTAATAAGCTTGAAATGCATATGTACCAATGCCATAGAAAATACATTAAAACAATAAAACACCGTTAAATATGTTGTCATACCACATATCACAATGACAGAAATAATTAAAAGAAATAATTTAAGAAGTTTTGAGAACAATATCCAACAAGGTTTCTTTGATTTCTGTTTTCTTAATCCAGAAATTATTATCTGTCCTCTCATGTAAATGTTTTTATGTTAACTATGAATATAAAAAATATTCAAAATTAAAATTTATGAACTAGTTATCCAAATGAGTTAATTTAACAGAGAGGAGATTAAGTATTGGTTCACTATTGTCATTATTTCTTGCTGAAACATACACCATGTTCACATCCTCACCGCCATGGATTTTTCCTTCAGTCTCTTCCATGATGTATGCTACGTCAGACTTGCATGTAGGATTTTGTTCTAACCATACCTTCCCTTTCAGCAGCCCTAGAGAAACCTGACTTCAGTGTGGATTAAAATTCCTGTTATGCTATCGACTGAATATTAGAATTCTTGTTGCACTTTTTAAGTTTTTCTCTTTTTAAAAAAAAAAAAAAAAAAAAAAATGGGAACACTTGCATTGATTATCAGGCAAATAGAAGGTTCTTGGGTCATTATTGTGATCTAAATTTCTGAGTCATGTCAGGATGTTTTCCAATGGGCATGTTGAAAACTAGTTTTTTAATGGCATGCATGCAAGAAGAATCAGACTGATGGTTCTAGATAGAATGACCTGTTCTTGAAAGTAAATCTGGATCTGGCCAGGTGTGAAACACAGCAGTTAACGTGGAATAGCAGTCTGTATAGCTCAGCTCTGCACTGCAAGCACCTCTCCACAGATTCCAAATAACAGCAATCCATTTGCTGAGCTCTGTCAGAATTACAGTTGCTCTCAAATGGACAATGATATTTGTTGATTTTTTATTTCTCACAACTGTGTTTTCTGAAATGACTGCAAGCTGCCAGCATGATACACTGCCATTAAATTAGATGAAATGGTCTCTCTGCTTTTCTGAAGGACCTGAATCTGAGAAAAATTCAGTCTGGTCTTCCACCCATGCATTCTCATCCTGTTTCCCTCATCCACACAACATATGCTTCAGGTCAGGCCAGCTCCAGTGAGCAGCCAAACAGGCCTATGTCTCCTGAATGAATTACTTCAGCAGGAGTGAAATGGTTAGTGCACTGTAATGTCATGCACAGAACTTGCAAATAGATAGTCTGGATTTCAATTAAAGAATCACACATTGTCACATACTGTTGGCACCTTCCAAGGGCTGGTCAGTGTAACTAATGCAGTATTAAGTGGTCCTGATATTAAAGCTACAATTTATTTTCTAATGAGGTCATACAAACTCTTTGAGCTGCAAGACTGATCATGTAATTGCACTGCTCTGTAAGAGGTGGCTTTTAAATAATGTTATTTAAGGTATGGTCCTCTGAAGGAAAGACAATGACAGAGTTTCCATCTGCATTATTTTTCTCTTCCTCTCTTTCTCTCTCTCCCTCAAACATAAACACACACACCAAAACACAATTCCATTAAAAATATTTTTATCAAAACATTTTATTTCTATCAAAATACAAGTTCGTTTAACTCAGTCTAGCTTTATTATATTTCTCACTGTTTTTGTTTCTTTACAATACAAAACACAATCCTTCTGATCAAAGCTATACAGTGAAGTATTCTGTATCCAACTAATTTGTCAGTACAAAAAAAAAAAAAAAAAAAACAGTTTGGTGTAAAGTTGTGATTCATTCTTTCTATCATTCTTGTTCTTGGAATTCAAAAAAAAAAAAAAATTAAAAAAGTCTCTTATACATTCTTCACTGTGAAGAGAAGAGCTCAACACCAAATGTCTTCCTTCTGAGCATTGTTTCATGTCTTAATTTATAAACTCTTCAGTGAAGAGAATGTCCTGATGTTAACATCCAGCACTACTACAAAAGAGCACCTAAATTGTTGTCGCTTTTCTGATCAAACATTCTGAAGTACACACTGGAATATATCAAACTGCTCAAGAAACACTGAAGAATCACCTGGTTTCTGGAGCCTTTCTTCACTGCTGTAGGTCTCTTCTAGACTGCTAAAGATCAAAAATCTTGCTGGCTAGAGTTCTGGTGTAGTTCTAAAGCACAACTATCAGTTTTGAAACAAAAACCTAATTTATGAAATTCCCTGCCTGAGAACAAAATAAGGTTATATATAATAAGATTATCAAGGCTTTACATTTATATAACATTTATTTTTTGAATCAAGACTTCTCTGACATATGACTCTTTTTCAAGTTGAAGCTGCATGAAAGACAATCTCGACATGAGTGCTGCTTCCTCAGTGCCGTAGGTGTAGTTATATCTACTGCCATCAGCTGATTTTTGTCACCTGTGAATTTGCTCACTTCCTGTTAAATGTCATCTACAGCCTTCTCAATTCAGAAGTTTCTGTTCTTTCCATGACTACTTGTGTAACACAGAATAATTACAATTCCAGGAACATCCATGAGATTAAATTAGTTTCTAAATGATTCTGTGATGACACCAGCAAAATATATATATATATCAAATGATATATTTTCTTTTAAGAAGGTTGATTATTCAGACTACTTATTACATTCATTAGCATAAGTTAATTATGCTGCCACAGAACATGGTAATTCAGTATTCATAAAACCAACTAATTAGGTAAGCAATACCCTGATAAACCTTCAAAACACTTTCTTAAAATGGATGCAGAAAATTAGATTCCATATTCACTTTTCCATTATTTAACAGGTTTTATTTTATCTGTATACAGTGGTTTTCCTAACTATAAGAAGAAATTATTAAATTAGAGGAAATGTAAAGAATGGTAGCAAAAAACAATTAGTTTAGTAGACATGATCACTGAAGGGACAGGAAAAGGATTTAACATGCACAGCTGAGAGAAAAATGACAAGGAAAGGTTACAATAACTATGTTTAAATGTATCAGAACAAATACAAAAGATGGGGAGCAATTACTTAAAGTAATTAAGAGTTATATAATAATGAATAATTGGCTGAAACTTGAAGAAGGAAAATTAATTTAGGTTAGATGTAAAGAATAAAAATGCTGAAAACAAGGACAATTACACAATGGCAAAATTTGCCAAGAGGTGCAACTTGGGAACCTTTACTAGTAATACTCCAGAGTAGACTAGATAAAATATGTACAGGTTTAATATGGAGAGCGAATCCTGCCCTAGTTTAGAGTGATAAACTAGATAAACGTAAATACTTGTATCCTTTCCTAAGCTATTATTTCAGTGTAAAAAAAAAAAAAAAAAAAAAAAAAAAAAAAAGTACAAATGTACACAGCTACACAGCTTAGTAGCTTATATGAGCTCTGATTTAGCAAGTTTTGGAAGATGATTCCTAAATCTGAATTCCTCCCAGCAAACCTTAGTAGGGAAATGAAGACTGATAAAGTTAAGCATGGAAACCTGACAGGGAATGCCAGAGAGAAATTAGAAAAAAACAAAATTCAAATACTCAAATACATATTTCAGAGCCATATGCTCCAATTATATTCACTACCTTAATCATCCTGGAGACACGGCTTCATGCACAGACACCTGTTCTGGTGTTTGAGAGCACATACTGCAACGTTTGTAGATCCCATTATACAAGCTTCCAGAACAACAACACAGCAGCTTCAAAAGTGTAACAAAGCCCTGAGCAACACTTCCAAATATGCAATAATTATTGAATGTGTACATAGCTAAGGCAAGTTGGAATTCTATCTAACTTCTTTTTTTTTTTTTTTTTTTAGCCAAAAGCACCCTGGCACTGAATGTATTAAGTGCTTTTCAGGGGTGTAAAATATAATGTAGCTCCATTATGAGCCTACAATAATTCATGATCAGTTCTATCCCTTATCTTAATCTGTGATCTAATTTGGGATCTCATTTTCTTCCACCCTTATCCCATCTCCCCCTGTATTACCCTCCAAATAAAATACACTCACAGAATACCAGGATAGAAATAGAAGTCTATAAATCTTTCAGAAACATTTATAGAGCTGCTCTGCACTGTGGCATGTATTCAACTGACAGCTGCTGCATGCCTTTGTGTTCTCATTCATTAGACATTGCTGTCTGGAATAACACTGGCATAGTAGAGTTCTTCAGATCCTAATTATCCTTCTGCTCTTTCACTTGCTCAACTTTGTAGGTATATTAGAAACAATGTCCAAGGTATTGCTTTGGTTAACTCACAAAATATCAAAAGTTCTCCAGAGCCTCCTCACAACTTACAAAACAAATCTGAGCAGAAGGCTGGGGAGTGCCAGTTTGTTTACAGAAGGAATTAATAATAGGCATTCAGAGACACAGCTATAGTAAGAGAAACAATGGCCCCTTTCTGACCCTCAATATTTGAAGAATTTCAGGAATTTTCTAAAAGGAGAAAAAGGAGAAGGGCCAACTATGCATCATAAAAAGGCTGTGGTTCTAAAACAATGTGAATTTGGAGAGGGAAATAGCTTTGTTAGCTTAACAGAATTGATTTGCCAATTATGCCACAGGTTTCAACAGTATCAACAAAACTGTTACAGTTGTGAGAAGACCATCTTCATATAAACTGTAATGTTTTGCCTTCATTTAAATACCAAGAGGTTATTTGGACTTTCTTGGTCACTATGCCATTCCTGGTAGTGATTGAGAAATAGAAGTCATCCAAAATATGTCATTTTCACAAGGATTGGAGATGTCTGTGTTAGACATTAATAGCTGGTACACTGCATTTTTAATTTCTCTAATTACGCATCTAAAAGTTCTTCTTAGACAAAATGTCAGTTTCTGATACTAAAATAAGTCAGAATTTCTCAAGTAATTATTTATTAAAACAACCACTAGACTTGCCATCTGATTTTTATATCTGCAGGTTTAGTCAGGATCTTAGCAGCAATATACAGTGTTTATCATTAAATATCTAACATTTATGTTTTCAGTCTTAAAGAGTTGTGTTTTTTTGTAGCAACATAAGAGTTGTTGCTTTTTACTGTATAGTGAAGGGCACTACTTTCTTCATTGTATATCTTCTGGACCTGCTGTCCTTGAGACTGTATCTATATCCTTGAGGAAAACAACATACAGACAACATGGGAGGGGGGAAGGGGATGGATCTCCATGGGCCACAGCCTCCTCCAGGTCGCATCCACCTGCTCCATGTGGGCTCCTCTATGGGCTGCAGCATGGAGATCTGCTCCATGTGGGACCCATGGACTGCAGGGGGACAGCCTGCTCCACCACGGGCCTCTCCACAGGCCTCAGGGGAACTGCTGCTCCATGCCTGGAGCACCTCCTGCCCTCCTTCTGCACTGACCTTGGGGGCTGCAGGGCTTGTTCTCACTCCTCGTTCTCCCAGCTGCTGTTGCACAGCAGGTTTTTTTTTTCCCGTTCTTAAATCTGCTCTCATAGAGGCACAAACAACTCACAGCAAACTCACTGGCTCAGCTCTGGTCAGTGGTGGGTCCCCTTGGAGCCGGCTGGAGCTGGCCCTTATGGGGCAGCTGCTGGATTGTTCTCACTGAGGCCACCCCTGCAGCCCCCTGCTACCCAAACCTTGTCACATAAACTCTATACAGGTTCACCAGTACATTACGCAAAGATTAAAGGTGATGTTTGTTATAGTCTTTAAAGTAAAAATACACCCTGACTCTTCTCTCAAACTAAATTTTATTTTAGCAGAAAAGTTTCTGAGTTGTGGAGAGGAAGGATGACACTCAGCCACACTTTGCAAGTCAACCATTCCTAAGACATATGAGGTTAACTCTGTTACTCATACTTTTTCTTGAAAGAAAATTTAAAGAAGAAAGCTAGTTAATATTCAAGGATAACCTCCTCCAAGCTCAAAAGCAATGTATCCCACCAAAGTCAGGAAAAAAAAGGCTATGAGGCTGCTTGGATGACAAAAGATATCCTGGCCAAACCCAAGCAGAAAAAGGAGGCCTACAGAGGGTGAAAGCAAGGACAGATAGCCTGGGAGGGATACAGAGACATTGTCCAAGCAGCCAGGGATCAGGTAAGGAAAGCCAAAGCCCTTTTAGAATTAAATATGGCCAGGGACATCAAGGTCAACAAGAAAGGCTTCTGTAGCTACATCATTGATAAAGGGAAGAATAAGGGAATTGTGGGCCCACTCTAGAAGGAAATGGAAGACCTGCTTACCAGGGATATGGAAAAGGTTGAGGTATGCAATGACTTTTTTGCCTCAGTCTTCACTGATAAATGTTCTAATCCACATAGCCCAAGTCACAGAAGCCAAAAGCAAGGACTGTGAGCATGAACCCACTGCAGGAGAACAGGTTCAAGACCATCTAAGGAACCTGAAGGTGCATAAGTCCATGGGACTCAATGAGATGCATCCACAGGTCCAGAGGAAAGTGGCAGACAAAATTGCTAAGCCACTTTACATAATATTTGAGAAGTTATGGCAGTATAGTGAAGTTCCCACAGACTGGAAGAAGGGAAGTATGACCCTCATTTTTACAAAGGGAAAACGGGAAGACCCGGGGAGCTATAGGCCAGTCAGTCTCACCTCAGTTCCCAGCAAGATAATGGAGCAGATCATCCTGGAAACTCTGCTAAGGTACATGGAAAACAAAGAGGTTATTGGTGACATTCAACATGGCTTCACTAAGAGCAGATCGGGTCTGACAAATCTGGTGTCCTTCTACAATGAGGTTACAGCACCAATAGATAGGGGGAGAGCAACTGACTTTATCTACCTGGATTTGTGCAAAACATTTGACACTTTTCCACATGACAACTTTGCCTCTAAATTGGAAGGACATGGATTTGATAGGTGGATCACTTGATGGGTAAGGGACTGGAGACCTGGGGACTTTAGCCTGGAGAAGAGAAGGCTCTGTGGGGACCTTACACCAGCCTTCCAGTATCTAAAGGGAGTCTACAAGAAAGCAGGATAGGGACTCTTTATCAGGGTGCAGTGATAGGACAAGGAGTAATGGCTTTCAACTAACTAGGGGCTTTGAGCAACCTGGTCTGGAGGAAAGTGTCCCTGCCCATGGCAGGGGGATTGGTACTAGATGATCCTTATAAGTCCCTTCCAACCTAAATCATTCTATGATTCTATGATTCTGTACACACACTTAGATACATGCATTCCTAGACTAATTTTATACAGGAGGAAGTACTGGAACACTAACTGTAGATACCTATTTCTCACAGTCTAAATCTAACCTAGATGTACTTTTTATCTCACTTGACAAAAACATTAGCATTTTTCCATGTTTCAGTACTTACAGATTACAGTGTCACTTCATTTCTCCATGCAGGCTAGAAGGCAAAGGCCAGAAGCAAAATAAAAGCCAAGACTCTCATTTAATACAGTAGATAAGATGCACAGATTCGCAGCAGCCCACATCACTTTACTCCCTCATCTGTGACTTAACAGAGAACTGGCAGCAAGGAGCTGACACACATTAGCTGGAGAAGTGTTTGTCTAATATACAGTTAACTGCTTGCAGCTGAGTGACAGAATAAGAGACACACTGAACAGATCAAACCATTTAGTCTATATCAGTCTCATAAAGACATCTGTATTGTCTTTTTTATCCATAGAAAGAGTAGGGCCCAAAGAGGGAGAACAGATAGACCACAGAAAGACCAACGTGTCAATCAGAGCAATATGACCAATACACATATATATGATGCTAGTGTATGTATATATGATGTTGTAGTACGTATATATGATGTAGTACGTATGTAGTACGTATGTAGTATGTATATATGATCCTGTATATATGATGCTAGTTTTACTGCATGAGAAGCAAAATACTTTTGCTAGGTAAAATATTGAGACATACATGCCCAACATGTGATGGGCAAGATAGCCAACAACTGAACACATGTCAGGCTTAAATTGAAACAATCAAGCGTGTCTCTATAAGCAAGCTAGATCTTTGCATGCAAGTGTCTGGTTCAGTTTTAGAAGCTGGCTTTTTTGATGACTGGAATAACCTTCCTACTCAACACATTTCCTCCAGTAAAATAATGCTGAGTGGTGCATTACTGAGTAAAACTTTGTGGATGAGCATGACTGAACAACCATGATCTATATGGTATGTAATGCATACACATGCATTATCATAAGGCTCAGCTCTACAGAATGATAGACCCATGGATTTGTAGAGCAGCTTGGATTGGAAGGGACCTTAAAGATCGTCTAGTTCCAACTCCCCTGCCATGGGCAGGGACACATCCCACCAGACCAGGTTGCCCAAAGCCCCATCCAACCTGGTTTTGAACACTTCCACAGATGGGGCAGCCACAGCTTCTCTGGGCAAACTGTTCCAGTGCCTCACCACCCCCTGACTGAAGAATTTCATCCAAATATCTCATCTTAATCTCCCCTCTTTTAGTTTAAAACCATTCTCCCTTGTCTTATAATTATCTGTCCAAGTAAAAAGTCACTCTCCGTCTTTTCTATAAGCCACCTTTAAGTATTGAAAAGCTGCAATGAGGTCTCCCCAGAGTCTTCTCTTTTTTAAGTTGAACGCTGCTCAGTTTTTCTTCATAATAAAGGTGCTTCAGCCCTCTGATCATCCTTTTGGCCCTCCTTTGGACCTGCTCTAACAGATCCACATCTTTCTTGTTCTGAGGGAGCACATTTTGTGGTTTAATTCTCTCACAAAGGAACACAGTTCATGTGATGAGTCAGTTCTGTGATCATATATATATATATATATATATATAAAAGTGGGTGGGAATTGTCACAAGATTCATCTCAAAGGCACACTCCATATTCAAAACTGAACTCCAGTGAGAAACACCCAATAGTAGTTTGAGATGTCTATGCTGGTAACAGCAGCCACCGAGATACTCCAGAAATTTCTCAGCACTATTCTAGTATACTCTTTCAAGACATTCTGGCAAAACATTAGCATATTTTTGTTCTGTTTATTTGCACGGTGGTGACAACAAGAGAGTCAAGTAAAAGTCCATACCCTATTGTTCATGGCCTTGTGCAAAGTAATTCAATACATTAATTCAGTATAATATGTGTATATACACCTGTTTGGATTAAAGACCCATGTAGCAATGTACTTGTAACTGGATTCATCTCAGCATACTTAATGCAAAACGAGATGTCTAGTCTTGGTGAACACTCTAGTCTTTCTAGAGCAGTGGAGAGGAAAAAATATAGTGGAGAGGAAAAGATTCACTACCAGAAATCTGTTTAGTCCATGCTCAAATGCATATTTAAGACAGGCATATTGATTCACGTTCCAGAAATGCATCTTCGTCTCATCAAACAAATAAGCAAAAGATCTGATAAGTGAAACAGATCCAGTCCTGGAAGCATAATACCATGGTAGTATTAATTGGAGCTTTCCTAAGGTAGCTGTGGAATTTCTACTAAGAACTGACTTTACTCATTTAACTAGAGGCTGCCTGATTTTATTTTTATTTTTTAAATAATTTAATCAAAAGGAAATCTTTGAACATTATGAAGTTCTAGGATCCATATACATCATCATCTATGCACATATGATCTTAACTAGGCAAGTTTTCAAAACTCCTACATTTCAACTTTTTTGTTTCTAGAAATATGTGGTGTTTCAGTTCAGCGAAAGCTGGTTATCATTATTAAAAAGTATCGCTCTATTGTTGACTGCCACATGGTTGGATTTACCATTGCAGAGGTTTAACATTGTACCAGATCCCAAAAATATATTGACCATACTAAAATGTCTAGGTGATTTGTTCTTACCATAGAAATGGAAAATACTTTTTTTAAATGTAATGTACTAATTCTTCTTTCTTCTACCAACATACTAAATCCTGTTGGATTTATATCAACTGAGGTGGCTTCTCCTAAAACACACTGTTTCTGCAGTGAAAATAGCTTATCTTCAGAATGTTAATACATGCATTAGTTGTAGATTATGTTAGCATTCCACCCCATGCCTTTGCCAAACCCTCTGGCCAAAAACACTGAGACATTAAAGGTCATTTGGGCTGATGATTACTTTTGTCAGCTGAGTAGTTTCTTTCACTTGGCTAATTAATCATGCTCTGTATATTTCTCAGTCTAAGACTGTCTCAGAAAAACATTACATGTCATTATTTGTACTGGTATTGTTAAAGGTACAGCAAAGTAAATAATTTGCACACAATACAGAAATGCAACTATAAATGACTATCAAAATATCAGAAGTGTAATTGACTGAACAGACTATGGAATTATGTGTTGTTTTTTTATTGTAACTCAGATATTACTGATTGTGCCATACACAATGACAGGTAGATGAATACAGAAATCAGGTGGGCTACACCCTACAGCCTTATCAGATTTTAATTTGATTTGTAATAATTTTGCAAAATTGCTCTCTTAGGTGGTATTCTACACAATCGGCTTTGATACTGTAATTTAATGCAGGAAAGCAAGATTCTTTGAAAGAGGGAAGACTGAAAAACATAAGACGCTGAGGACATAACTAAATGCAGAATATCTAAAATTGTGACAGTATTTTGAAGACATCCATAGTCTTGTGGGAAAAACATATATTTTAATTTTTATGCAGATTTTATGTAGGCATACTTCAAAAGGCCCATTTCCACTTGCAAATTATCTATTATTTATTTTGAAGTAGGATTCAATCTAAGCTTAGCCTAGTATTCTTCTGCTACTGTGAGTGCAAAAAGTGGTGGTCATATATATATATACATGTACATATATATACATGTATATAAATGTAAATAAATACAAAAATAGTTCCCGTTAAAGACTTTAAGGTTGGATCTATAGACTGAAAAGGAGCATAAAGGAACTAGGAACTGACATATAACTATGGTTATCAAGCTGGTATTTTAACGATTTTTTTCTTTCCTTTCCTTTTCCAGTGGGGAAGTAGGAGCTTTTATTTTAAAAGAATAGCATAAGCTGTAGAGAGAAGAATTTTTATAATTTGGGAATATATATATATATATAATATTTGCAGGAGCTCCAAGACCTGAATTTCCTATGCTTCTTTCCAGTTCTTTATCTGCAGAGCTATCCTCTGTTCCAAGGAACATCTCAAGTAAATAGCTTTAGAGGTCTGTTTAGAAATATGTCTTCCATATCCAAAGAAAATATTAAAGATAGTTAACATATCATCATTTAATTAGCAAACACAAAGGAAGCAGGAACTTCTACTGTTAAAATTGTACAGTGTTTCCTATAAGAAGTCTCTTTTCCAGGTACTTGTAATGTTCTTTCTAAATATGTTCTGTTCTCAGCTATGGAAAGAACATTATTTTGCAAATGTTAAAAAGTATGAAAATTTTAAATGCTGTGGTTACAGAGTGATTTGATGTTTGGCAATATCTGGAGTGGCTTTTAGGAGCTTTCTGAACATATGCTGACATCCAGACCAACATAAACTTTTGAAAGTTTTTTGAAGGCTGTTCAGCTGAAAATAGTTTTGTCCCTTTGCAACCTATGTGATGACGAGACAACGCACTCATTGTCTCCACAGAAAGATGACAAGGTTTCAGCAAAGTGTTATGAGGATTTAAGGACATCTTTCCAGGTGTGCTGGGGGAAAGCTTGGGTAATGAAACTACATGTGGAAAACATATCTTCTTTTCTCTCTTTCATATTTTATGAGTCACTAAAAAACATGTATTTTCTTGCCCTAAAACTTCTCTTGCCTTAGAAATATCAAAGCAGAGTCAAACGTGGTACATTCTAACATAGGAAGGAGGGAGCAGTCCAGTGCTGCACATAGGACTGTATGGGAAGACCATTGTGGCAGAGGTAATGCAAGCACTCCTTGTAGAAGGATGCTGAAGCATCTCAGAAGGGTAAGGGATGAGGAGAGGTGCTAAAGAAACATCAGAGGCCATCAGGGCTTCTTGCTGAAAGGGTATGGAGGTCAGGTGAGAAAGTGTCAGTCTGGGGAATAAAGGTTGAAAAGGGAAAAGAAGACACAGGAGGAAGACCTAATCTACAGCAGTGAGGGAAGAGGGGGCAGAAGGAGGTGTATGGGGGGGCAGGAGCTGCAGTTGGGGCTGGAAAGGCTGGGGAGAGATGAGAGAGACCAAAAGAGGACACCACCAATGAGGAGAGGACATGACCAGGGCAGGAAAATTTTGAAGAAGCAGGGGAGAGGTGATTATACTAGAGAAAAACAAGCAGAGGAATACATGCGCAGCGGAACATATGCCCAGAGCTCAGAACAGAAAGCAGGGCTCCAGTTTTAGCATTTCTCTGCTATCAGCTTGTAACTGTGAAACCCAGTACAACACATCTTGCCCCTAGCTGAGTGTTGCTCCACCGAGGAGCAGATAACTTTTCTATATCCAACATTCTGTCAGCTTACAGTGCTTGTGTCCCTGGCACAAGGAACACAAAGAAAAGAGATACAGACTGCAATAGCCAGATGATATTTTTTTCTTGATTTGTTCTTTTTATAAAATGCCAATTTCAAGTCAAGTAAAATAAATAAATAAATAAAAATAAATCCAAACAATTATTGTTAAGACTGAGGGATATAAGTATTGGGTACCCTGTATGATTTTAGCTTGCCTACTGTTTGTTCTGAATGTTGCAGACATGGTTATCTTTATTTACATGTTGCAGCGAATTTATTTTTTTCCACAGGAAACAAGTCTCACCAACAGCAAAGGAAGACCAGAGTTTTTTAGCTGACCCTGTAACTAATATATCCTATAGATGTATGTATGTATATATTTAGGTATGTTATCCATAGCCATCTGCACTGTATTATTTCTGTGCTTGACAGTTACTATGTTCACATCTTCACAGTGGTGGCTGAAATGCAAGGGAACCAAACCTCATTCTAACTAAAGCTCTGGACTTTAACATAGAAATATTCAAATAAAAATAAAGAAAGAAAGAAATAATTTTCTCTGTGTCATTTGGCAGCCTTTGACTTGAAAATTTTGAAAACCTATTTCTGTCTAGTGTATAATACGTTCACAGCAGTTGCAAAGATATAAATACAGAATCAATCTGAATTTGTGCACGGTGCATTTCTGCATGGTGCTGGAGCCAAGTCTGGGCTGCTTTGCCACAGGGACAGAAGAAGCAGGAGGAAGAGGAAGAGCCCTGAGGGCAGTCTCAGAAGAGAGATGGAAGGAAAACGTCTCCTTTTCTGGAAGCCCCAGATTTGAATTTATCCTGGAGAACTGTATTTGGTACTCCTGCTGTGACCAGAGGTAAAGCAGGAGGGATGGAAAGAACTGCTAATTCTTTGTGGCCACATTTACTGTCTTACGTCCTTGAGACTTTCTCAGGAGTCAGCCTGTCTGCAGGATTTTGACCAAAGCAGTGCAGTCAGTGGGACATTGCAGTTTTTCCTTCTCTTAGCCATCTGGCCCACTCCACTGCCTGTTTTTTGTATGCTTAAAGCCAACCCCAGATATGTAATTGAGAAAACAATATACATATCTCTGTACAAATTGAGAAAACAATACACAAATCTCTGTACATGTTGTAATTTATACAGCAGTCCTGTCACTTTTCTTCCTGTATTAAAACCTACTCATTTGAAATGGTAATTATCACTTACCTTTGTGAGTGCATCTGTAATTTAATCTTTTCTCTTCCTTATAATATCAGCAATGATACAATAGTTGTTCCCAATACCTCAGTCCAACTGTTCCCCTTAAAAAACAATAGTGATTGTCAATCAGCTGTGGTTGTCTGAATTGCTTAGCGTTCAGCCCTGCTAAATATTTCCATTTTGCTTCTTGCTTAAAAAGGTCAGTTTGCAACATCATATCAATTGGATTGTTGTTTTTCTGTTTTTAAATAATCCACTTAAAAGACACTTTGCTCAGAGACAAACACTGTTCAAAACCACAGGGGTGGTTTGAAAAAAAAAAAAAAAAAAAAAAAAAGCTGTCAGAGGTACAAAGAAAACTGTTCATCTATAGTATATAAAGACATGAAATGGAAAAGTCAAGAGAGAGTGGTAAGGGAGGGTCAAGGAAACTTCAGAGGAGTCACATTAGAATGTGCCAGAGGGAAGTGAGGTGGACAGGGGAGACTAGGACAGCTCTTCAAAGTGGAATGTGTAGAATGTCTTCGTATGTCTAACAGACATATTTTCTTTCGGTTTACTATTTTCCTGTTATGCACATGAGGCACTCTCTTTTTCCAAGAGTGCCTCGTGCACAGAATATTAATTCTTTTTTCTTACAGAGGTAACACATTTAGTACAGTGAATTCAGTAGAGATGATAGAACAAAGAAGGATCATCTAAAACTCCTTTTAGAATATCTGAGTTTAAGTCAGCAAGACTCACAGTTGGCATAGATAACAAAATAACACTTCTAACTTTCTGGTGAATTTATACCAAGAAAATTCAAACAGGAACATTAAAGAAAATGGTAAATTTGTTTGTTCATGGTAAGGAGCAGGGAGAGGGTAAATGGCAGACACCATTAAGCAACACAAAGAGAAAGGAAATTAAGGAGGGAGAAGAAAATGCATAGCAGGAATGTGAGGAGAAAAGGCACAGGATGGAAATAGTCAGCCACTTCTCAGGATACCTTAGATTCAGTTAGTGTATAATACCCTAGAGTAATGCTCCTTTCAGCTATTTTCTGCTAGCTAAATTCAATGATGGTATAGCTAGCTAGGATCTAGACAAAGCAAGCATTACAGTGTCTGTGTTCAAAGGGAAACATGCCTCCCATTTTGCCAGTTAACATCCAATTTACTGGACTAGAAAGAAATGTGAGGAATCAGGAGTTTGGGGTTCCACTTCACTTTCCAGGCACCTGAGACAGAAGCAGTGATGGATTTGCCCAAGCTTTGCAAACTCATAGTGAAAAGCAGCATGGTGAAGTGGTTTCAGCCTTCATTCTGAGCACTGTATATACGGGCCACAAAAAGAGCAGGCATCTTTCTCGTTACATGTCTTTGTAAAATGGAGACAGTCCCTGCCTTAAGCAATCAGAATTCCTTAAATATGATGATTCATACCAACAAACCCTTGAGATATGGATGTGCTACAGTAATCTCCTGCTGGTATTGAGCCTAGTGCATATTCACCTAAGGCAGTCAGATTTTGCAGTCTTCTCTGCGCAGCATTAGTAGCCGTACTCATAGTGACAAGCTTCAGTCCTGTTTTTTAAGCCATGCTCAAGATAGATGACCTGCAGAGCTGTCTGTAGAGCTGAGTGTATGCCTAGTGCAAATTGAATGCTGCAAGGTTTTACCAGCAAGTCTCTAAAGAGTTCTGGCTAAACATGTAAGAACATGGTTTTTGAAAGGCTTTATAAGCTGGTCAAATCAGTGTAAATAATCAAGCAGAAGTAATGGCCACCTTTATGTCCTCAAGATTAGTCTCCTGAGAGAATTGAAATCCATTGCCTAAAAAACAGAGAGAGTAGGGCTTTTTGAAGGAAGAACTGTAGATATGCTGTAACTTAAACTATTTCTTCATCTCACTATATTCTTGTACACATTACAAAATGTTGACTGCAAGCATTACTGCTACCCCTACTTATGATAAATAAAAAAAGAGCGCAAAACAAACGACAGCAGTGTGCTGCTTCCCTTGCCACCATCTTTTGTTAAACTTTACCCAGTGCTGTTTACTGAGATGTTACACCCCAGAGAATAAGGAAAGAAAACTACTCCTTGTCCAATTTACTGTATACTTGCTAGCTTCATATCTCCAGTGAAAGCCTGATCAAACATGAGCTGCTGCTTAAAGTAGGACACATTTGTTTACCTGTCTTTCTTTTGGGGTGTGTATAAATCTATTCCTTCATTAGTTCCTCTATTTTCTCACCAATTGAAAAATAATTCAAACCTCTGCAAGACTTGTAACCTTTTGAAGTGCGCTCCTGCAAGTCTTTTTTTCTCTCAGAAACAAAGGATTTCCACACTAAATTGGACAGACAGAAAGGTCTTTAGTCCATTGAACCAGGAAGAGCCATTTTATAAAAACAGTATGAGCAGTCTGATGCAAAAGGTAAGTGAAATGTGGCCCAGACCTATCTTTAAAGGTTTAACAGGATTTTCATTTCTAATATCACATTGAAGGAGAGCTCATTTTTCTGTTTGTGGCTCAGGATGCGCAAAGTAATCATGTCCCTAGGAGAAAAAAAATAATGTCTTTAGTACAAAGCATGTCATGACTCACTTGAAAGAGTAATAGTGAGAGAGCAGTGCCATCTGCAGGATATGTTCCTGCATCCCTGAACATGGCAAGTCATCATGGTCATGTCCTCCAGGCACAGGCATGTATACCTAAAACAGTGTCTCTAAGCAGTCTGCAGTATGTATCTGAGTATCTGTTGCAGATGCTCAGAATACCCTCTACGTTTTCCATCATTTCTGTCTATTAGCACTTTCTAACATGCCCACAATCTAAGAGTTTCTCTGGAGGAAAAGCATTTTTCTTCACATTTCTGAATTAGAATCTCTGATAGCAGCACACAGCTAGAATCTTCCATGGTGAAAGGAAAGCAATTATTTCCACAACACGTATAATAATAATCACTGAAAAGAAAAAGAAAAAAAAAAAAAATTAAGTGGTGACAGTGTTAAATCAGTAACATTGATCTATGGTTTCCTCCGAGGAGAAAAATATATATTTATATTTATATATCCTTGACAGGCACCAAAGTAATGATTATGAAGAATATTGAATATTTAAATAAACCAAAAGCAAGAACTGGTTTGTAGAACATACTGCCAGAGGTTACAGTGAAGGTGGTATTATGTGTATTCAGAAAGGATTTAGACCACTGCAGATATAACAGCATTTGATCCCTAGCTGCTATTAAAAAGGGTACTCTGGATGTAATTTTTTTCCAGTAAATCCCTAAATTTCTGAACTCCTTTGCAAGATGTTGTGCACTTTTTCTTGTGCACAAGACCCTTCCCTTGACGTCTGCATTTGCTGCTAGTGAGGGCATGATAACCAAGTGCATTGGACATTCTTCTGACTCAGTGAATCCATTACACACAAATCCAGAAAAAAATAATAAAATAAAATAAAATAAAATAAAATAAAATAAAATAAAATAAAATAAAATAAAATAAAATAAAATAAAATAAAATAAAATAATAAAATAAAATAAAATAAAATAAAATAAAATAAAATAAAATAAAATAAAATAAAATAAAATAAAATAAAATAAAAATGTATATACTTACTGGAACCATTCCTAATATTTTATTACAACCTCCAATGCAGAGGAATAGCAATAACAATAATAATAGCCAATAGAGGTTTAGTAAGCCATAATTCATGTTAGACAATATAATAGGTTATGCATGGAACTTACTTTCTCCAAGTGGAGTAACAACCATTTTATCTTGCTATATCTTGGTAGTTGTTTCCCTTTCAAAAAAAAAAAAAAAAAAAAGGCTTGGAGGCTAGCAAAACTGCTGTAACAGAAAATGTCAGAACATAAGCAGAGAAATAATATAATATAATAAATAATAAAAGGAACACCATACATTAATGAGTGTATTCTCTCTATTTGGGGTGAACCCAAGTAGTTTGCTACATTTAGCCCAATTATTTAAGGCTTTGTGGCTTTGGTAATTGACTTTATCAGTGACTAGAGAAATGTAGACCCTCTCATCAAAAGTTGTTGGGGAACATTCATGTGTTTCTTTCAGCAGTAAAAGGAAATTCTTAGTGTCTTTCATGGAATATATCAGCACAGCTAAGTGACTTTATATTTAACTTATTCAGTTCAGGATTGGTCCTTATCCTGAGTAGACAGTGGTTTGCTGTCCACCACCAGTGATTTCTACATTCTTTTGCTTCTTACCATCACATTGTGTTTTGGCCTTTGGAACAGCAGCAGACCTGAAGTGCATAGTGAGCATCAGATAAGCTGCATGAGACTCACACTGTCCCAGTCTGAAGCTATTTTTTTTTCTGTCTTCAAAGAAATGAAAGACCTGATAGCTTCCATCCAAAATGTGTTCATTTAAAGGCTATCACACTCCCTCTGGAGAGCTCATACAACTTCCCATCTTCTCAGATATAATCAGAGGAGGCTTCCAATGTAGTTCTCCTAATCAAAAGAATGCAAATTTTACTGCCCTATCTCAGTTTGACATCAACAGTACTGATTACTACTTTAGGACAAGTGTTATGCTAAGCTTCTTCTTCCATGGTAGAAATATTTTATAGTTTTACACTGTTTGTACACTATTTTACTATTTATATATTTTTATAATATTTTTATAATATTTTACTATTTATATAGTTTTACACTGTTTACCCTATTTCCATTACTCATTATCATCATCACTGATAATGTTCACATTTGTTTCAACATTATCACTAGATCACACAGTAGTAGTACTGAATGACCATTTTTATTGCTGACAAGTGCAAACAGTATATCTACCCTTTTCTCACTATTTTGTCCCTGCTAGGAACAAATTCAAATTTAATGCACATTATGATTTCTATTAAGACCTATAAGCATCTGGTCTGGAAGTGGTGATCAATAAAGATGATACGCTACATAGCATATGGACTTACTACACATTTCTCAGTGAGTGTTTATGATCATTTAAAAATATATTCAGACCATTCCTCTATTGCCTTCTGCTATGCTTAAGTTTGTTCATATATCCTCTAGCTACTATGAATAGACTAGACTAGACTAGGCTAATTCTTCCCTTGTTCTAGGAGGAGTTCCCTGTTCAGCCAAGCCAGTCTTCTGCTATGATGACCATAGCAACTGTTCTGGATGTGAATGCAAACTGAAGCCAACTAAAGCATGTAACCCAGTAAGTTATTCATAAACCAAATTGTACTGGGTCATTGCATTGTATGGGCTGCTGCAGGGAAAGTTAACATTCCAGCCAGACCCAGTACACAAATAAATACTAAAAACTTTGTATAGGGCCCAGAAGTAGGTGATAGATAACCCAGACTAATTAAAAAGTCAAAGCTTGGTGTTTTGTTTCAGTATTAGACCCTTCCCTGTTCACAGGTTCTCCCTATTTCACATCCTTAATTTCATTAGGAGTAGTTCATACTATGAAAAGTTAAACCCCTAATATTAGAACTGCCAGTAAATAAGTAGTGTGAACTTAACATTTTATTGATGAGTCAGGATTGTGTTTCAGTGCACTACAAGAATGAAAGCTATAAACAGGAGTTGTGAATGGATGTTCCATTATCTGCAGTCTGACAAATACACTAGCCACTTTCAAATAGGATAAAATCTACTTTATAGAAGGTGTTTTGCTTATCTAGTTATCTCATCCATTCCGGGGTACACAGTCTCACTGAAAATATTCTTTGGAAATATGTAATCCACAGACTCAAATTTTAAAGTAATATTATTAAAATAAGTAAAGTGTCCTGCTAACTAGTCCACCTAAAAATGTGTGTGCTCTGAGAAGTCAAATTTCAGAGCAGTGAATTTCAGAGCAGGCCATTGAATTTAAGCTAAATTTAAACAAAATGCATGCTTTTTTTTGTTGATGGTAGTGTTTCTGTGTTTTTTTGTTGTTTTTGTGTGTGTGTGTGTTTTTCCCTTTAACAACAAAAAATAAATAAATAAAACAGACAAGAAACTGTACACTGAAGAACAAGAACATAATCTCAAGATGAGTTTATGAAAACACTGATTTTCTGCTCATTTTGTTCTAGTCATTCTGGTCTGTCTTTCCATTTATTGGTCCTTTTATGTTGTTGTTGAATCAAATTAAATGTAATACTATTTTGGTTTATGTAAAATTTGTGTGAGTAAACCATGAGATTACAAGCTATAAGGGAAAAGAAGATTCATGGGGAAAAAATAAAAAATAGAAACATAGAAAATATTCAGAGTTTACATTCCTTTTGCCACAATTTTCCAATAAGCTAAAATTGGTCAAAATTACTCTACCCATAAGTATTTAATTTCTATGCTCTCTATCAGACTAGAAGTATTATTGAATCTGCCTCAAAAAAAAAAAAAAAAAGAATTTAAAAATGTAGACGTTGATTCTGCCTCTTTTGAGCTTTTGCAGCTCCAGGTGTCATTTAGGGAAGATGGATTGAAAGAAAACCTGAGTGCACTGCAGCTGTCTACAATCAAAAAAAAAAAAAATTCTTGCACAACTTTCTTCTGAATCTTTCTGAGAACAAGTGGAAGAGTGGGGAAAGAGTGTGAGAAGTATCACACCAAGTGCTGCAGGACAATTTAAGCTCTTTTGAGGCCTGATTTCTGTCCTGAAATAATTGCTTGGTGCTGTAATGTAGTCAGGTGCTTTGTCAGAGCAAGGAACAGAATCCAAAATCCATGAATTTTACAGATTTTAAATCTTTTATGCTGCCAGATCCCATATGGCTTTTCTTAATAAACTATTTAGAAAAATGTAATTCTATATTGTCATAAACCTTTATTTTTAGTTTTTCCATCACTTGTCTTAACCAGTATGTTTATCTGTATCATTTCTCATGGACTGCCTCTCTAGGTATATAATGTATTCTGATCACATAACGTCTGTTCATCTATAATGCTGTTGAGTCAGTTGCAGTCATATTTGAACATTTAATAGTTTAACCTTGATATAAATGGCAGTTGAATCTTTTTTCACCACACCCAAATATGTTCCTGACTAGTCATCAATTTTTACTTTTATTCCCCTGTCATTATTATAATTCCATTTTTACAGCAGAAAACCTCCCTCTTTAAAATGTTCATTATCCAGAAATAAATGACACCACCATCATGCTTAATATATACTAGTTTTGAGTGGGTGTTTGTGAGTGTGTGGGTGAGTGAATGCATGTTCTTTCTGAAATTTTATCTCAAAGTTAAACTGGAAACCTGTGGTTCGGTTTCAGGAAGGAAGGTAGCTGTATTCCTAAATGAAATAGGGAGAATAAAAGCTGGCCCTGCTGAAGAAAAAATAAAATATATATTCACCTTCTTGCACTGGAAATGGGAAGATATGAAGGACTGAACAAACAACTATTTTTATTTTACACGCCATACTGTGCATTCTGTTTTGTACCAGAGGTGGTGGTATTTGTCAGTAACGACTTATACCTAGGATGAACTAGGTGTCAATTTTAAGAACACCTAGTACAAACTACCAGGAACAACAACTGGTATGAACATTTTTAGGAACACATCCAGAATCACATGCTCTCTTCTCATATAGATGCAGTGGTGTCCCCTGTAGCCCAGTCCTGTGCTAACATAGCTCAGGAAAGGAGGCTATTTCAAAAGCAGTTTTTAGGTGCAACCCGAGCAAAGGTAATACTTCCCTTGAAAGCTGAAACCTCTTAGCGGTTAAATGAAACAGTTTCATCAGCTGATTATGGTTCATAGGCTAGAAACTGGGCCACTCTTTAAGGAAAGCAGTGTGAACCCTTGCCAGCCATTGAGAGGTTTTGAATGCACTAAGGGGATATACATAAGAATTTGACTGAAGACAAAAATAAAAATGCACAGGGTTGTAAAGATAGCAGTTTCCCTACTTATTATTACCCTTAATATGTCATATCTTCATTGTTATATTACATATTCTTACACAGATATCTTTCTGGATAGTTCAGTAGGCTGCAGCTTATATCTTTTTCAGTCTACAATAAATTTGCATTACTGATATCTTTTTTTTTTCCTTTTTAGTTACTGTATCCAAAAGATTTACCAATGAATCTTGTAAGTCTCCATAATAAGTCAGTTGGCAAATAGAAACCTTGTTATTATAACAACACATACAGTGCAGGCTGCTTATGAGTTTCTCCAGAAGGTTAAATATTTGACAATAACTTTCCAAAGTATAGTGTCTCTATGAAACGTAAAATCCAGAGGTTCTACAGTTGACAAAAGAAGGGAATTCATTAAATTTATGGAGTAATAAGTGATGAAAAACCTTTATACACTGCAGTCTATAAAAATAATATCATCATAATTAGCCAATTGCCATAGGAACATAAGTTCAAAGTTTGGATGGTGGAAGAAATGTTTTCCTTACAATTTTGTCCTTATTGGAAAAAAATATAAACTTTTTATGACAACAGTTAGTTTTATTTAGTTCCCTTGTTCATCACAATATTTCTTCAAATATGCTACCAAATTTTTAGACTCATCTGTGTAGAACCTCAGGATCATGGTTATAATTGATGAAACTAGGTTTTTAAGTTACTTAATTAATGTATATGTATATATATAATTTTAACCATATTATTTTAATTAGAGCAGAGTAAATTATTTTGCTAAGTTTTAAAGTCTTCTGTGATTCTTGCAGAAATGACAGGAAATCTAATTTTATGACATATTTGAGTAAATACATAAGTATATTTTATGGTATATTTTATATTAAGTATTTTTATGGTATATTTGAACATATTGTGAAGTAGGAAAGGACTTAGATTCTGTATTTGAACAAAAGTTTCATATATTAAAGGAAAAGATTTACTGTGCTACTAAATTTTAAGTACAAAAAAGTTTTTTAAAATAACCTAGTTTTTATTACCACACAATCATAATAGCATCTAGAAGCAAAGAGACATAATTATCTCAGTTCTTTCAATTTGTCAAAGTTAGATTGTTTCTGCTCTAGTAACAGTTCTTTTAATAGTTTTCCCTGCAGGTACCACTGAATTTTTCAGTATGGCTTTGTATTCTGAGAGGGATTTTCCCAGCATGCTTTTCTCATTGGTACCTTTTAAATCTGGCAGCCAGCAAGGTGCTTGCCCTATGTGATTGCTGTAGGTTTGCTTCTCTTCCTTTTAAATGGTAAGCTATTTTTAAGTTTCTATTACATTTTGACATTTTACTTCACTGCTCTGAAGTGGTTGCTTACTGCATTGTGAAAATGCTCCTGCTATGTGCAAATTCTGTTTTCTTTATTTTTCTTTTTCTTTTTTAGTCCATATCTGTGGATGTTGTTTACCTAGATTTTAGTAAAGCATTTGACGGTGTTTCCCGGAGTATTCTCCTGGAGAAACTGCTCATTACTCAGACAGGTGCACAGCTCACCATGTGAGAATCAAGAACTGACTGGATGACTGGCCTCAAGGAGTCACGGTGAATGGTCTTCAGTCCAGTTGGTGGCTGGTCCCCAGGGCTGGTCCCCAGGGCTCAGTATTGGGGCCAGTTTTGTTTCACAGTCTTATCAGTTATCTGGATATGAGGATTGAGTGCACCCTCAATAAGTTCATAGATGATGCCAAGGTAAGCAGGACTGCTGATCTGCTTGAGGATAGGAAGGTTCTGCAGAGGGACTTGGATAGGCTGGATCCATGGGTCAAGTCCAAACTCTTAACATTCAACAAGGGTAAATGCCAGCTGCTACACTTGGGTCATAAGAACTTCATGCATTGGTATACACTTGGGGAAGAGTGGCTGGAAAGTTGCCCAGCAGAAAAGGACCTGGTGGTATTGGTCAAAAGTTGGCTGAACATGAGCCAGCCATGTGCACAGGTGGCCAAGAAGGCCAGCGGCATCAGAAATAGTGTGGCCAGCAGGACTAGAGATGGGGTTGTCACTTTGTATGTGGCACTGGTGAGACCACACCTCAAATATTGAATTCAGTTTTGGGCCTCTCACTACAAGAAGCATATTGAGTTGCTCGAGTGTGTGCAGAGAAGAGCAACCAAGCCGGTGAATGGACTAGAAAACAAAGTGTTATGAGATGCAACTGAGGGAATTGGAATAGTTTATTCTGGAAAAGAGGAGGATGAGGGAAGACCTCATGGCTCTCTACAACTACCTGAAAGGAGGTTGCAGCAAGGAGGATGTTGATCTCTTTTCTCAGGTGACAAGAGATGGGCTATGAGGCAATGCCTTCCAGTTGCACCAGGGGAATTTTAGTTGAATTTTAGACATTAGGAAGAATTTCTTCACAGAGTGTGTGGTTAAGCACTGCAAGAGACTGCTCAGGGACATGGTGGTGTCCACATCCCTGGAGGTATTTAGAAGACGTGTCTGTGGCACTAAAGAACATAGATTAGGGATGGGACTTGATAGCTCAGGTTTGATGGTTGCAATTGAAGGTCTTTTCCTACCTAGATGGTTCTATGATTACCTAAATAAAAATTACAGACTTAGAGATGGAAACAATAATGTCTCAGGGGCAGCTCAGGTATCCTAACAAAATGTTAAGGACAGAAAAAAATTATAATAATTTTCAGAAACCCTTTTTTAGAAAGTTCAGAAAAAATGATGACAGTGATCAATCAAATGGAAAGAAAAAAAAAAAAAAAAAAAAAGCTCTCGAATATTATAGTATATATGAAATAATGTCCTTAAGTCTTAAGACCAGAAAGTCAAAGAGATGTTCTATATCCTTCTGAGCATACAGAACCCATTTACTTTTGCTAGAATACATATCTGCAAAGTTATCATTTGCACAAGCTATGGCCACTTATTAGTCTCCAGTAAATTTCATGTTTCATGTATACTTGTTTGTTTGCTTCTTTGTTATCTCAGAATTGTATTTACACAGGACCTTCACGTACAGTTGTAAGCTGTTACCACATATCTTCTCACATCTTGCCTCACGTTTTGATAGGTAAGCAGCATTCTGTTGACTCTTTCACCTGCTCAAGTTTCAAACTACTGCCTAAGGTACAAAAACTCTTTTATACTATTTTAGCATCTGCTATGCTCTAGCAGAAGAGAAGCTTCCCAAAAGCAGTGATCTGCCACCTCCTAAATGCAATTTTATTTTCTTTACCACAAAGGCAGCAAAGATCATTGTACATTCTCAGTAGGCTACAGATAGCTTACAAGAAAGCTAGGGTTTTGAAAGAGTCTTAGTGGCATGTTAGTGTCTGCAATCTGGCAAGAGAGCACAACAATGGAATTTAGATCTGAGTCTTGAGAGTGCAATATCTCACAAGCAGGAAGACTTTGATAATGATAATAAATGTATTGCCTTAGACAACTGAGGCATAGATTTCAAAGAAATCCTTGAACCACTTCCTCTAGCCCCTTCCTACGCGTGCACACTTATGCTCATCTCCTCAGCAGCTTCTCTGCAGAGAGGTATCATTTAATAGATCCTTACTGGAATTACTTTGTGAAATTGTGTTATAAAGCCCTGTTATTCTGTTGTTTAGGTAAACTGAAATAGCTGTACAGAGTCAGCTCATTTCTTCATTTTTGTGGGACACGGCTTTGTGTGCAAGGTAGCTCCTTATCCAGAGGAAGACATGAATCGAATTTTCAGATGTGGCTGTACAGAATGCATGGCTTCCATTTCCCAAAGTGGGAGACAAGTCTTCATGTGCTCACTACAGCTGAAAACAGAGATCTCAGACTTGAAAGAGAGATAGTGGACAGGATCCAGAGCATCCTCAGCAATTAGAAGAGGCATGCAGGTACTCTAAGGACCAGGCTGCAGATGCACCTGTCTGCGTGACTAGACCTTCTGGTCACAGTCCAGCAGTATGCAGCCAGGACTGCAAAGGCCAGAACGAGACACTCAGCTATTTTACTATTCCTGTTAGTTACTTTTGATATGGTATTGGAGTCCAAAAGGAAGTTAGAAATAAAAATAATTACAAAATCACTATATAAATGTTAATATATGCAAACACAAAGCTTTATTTAAATTCATATTTATATAGCTATATTTATATAAATGTATTATGTTTGTGTATTTATGAAAATAAATATACAAATATAAATGCTCAATCTTGAAATAACTGATTGAAATTCCATAGCTATGTTTTCCACCTGATAAAAACAATACTCTGTAGGAAATTCAGTTAACAAACTGTATTTGAGGTTGCCCTGTATTAGAAGTAGCCATTACAGAATTGTTTCACGTCAAGTCTGATCTTTTGGGCAATTTATGATAAGATACAAAATTCAAATTTAAGTGCACAGGAAGTTCCACACCAACATGGAAAAGAACTTCTTCACCATGAGGGTAAGGGAGCATTGGAACAGGCTGCCCACGGAGGTTGTGGAGTCTCCTTCTCTGGAGATATTCAAGGCCCGTCTGGATGCCTACCTGGGCAGCCTGCTCTAAGGAACCTTCTTAGGCAGGGGGGTTGGACCCGATGATCTTTCAAGGTCCCTTCCAACCCCTTCAATCCTGTGATTCGGTGATTTGTAGTTCAAACAACCTGTAGTTCAGGTATGCAGATTGATTCACCATAACTTTCTTGCCTTTTGTGTTTCATGTTTGTGTTAACATTATTGGAATAAAAGGGAATTATTCAAGAAGATATTTTCTTATAAAATTCAGACACCTTATTCTTTTAAAATTAATAACATGTCTTATTTCAAAAAATGGAAAATATATCCTAAAAACAAGCACACAAAAACATGCACAAAGCCCCCCAACAAAAAAAAAAAAAAAAAAAAAAAAAAAAAACTCTAAAAAAGCTCTAGTTTTTATATAGAGAGAGGGGTTTTTTGTTTGTTTTTGTTTTCCTGAGGCAGACAGTGATGCATACCACCTAATATTTCAACTGCAAAGGAAAAGGCAGACTTCCATGAAATTTAGTGTTCCAGTGAAGTAAGAGAAAGAACAGTCATGAAATATTGCATGGGAAAACAAAAATAAAGTTAAACTCCCTTGTGACAAATTATCCTGCCTGAGGAGAAGCCATGTTCTTATTGGTTTAATCCCTGTCAGCAAAATACCACAGATTTCTTCTAAGGGTAGTGATTGTTTAACAAGATGTTCCTCATCTCCTCTGCATCTTTTGATGGCAGCAGCATACCCTCTTTCACTTCCAGGAATATGTCTAATATTCTATAAGTATACACAATACAAGAAACTGTTGTTTTTGTGCATAACTACTAGAATAGAGCAATCCTCAAAATGATTTTTTTAGTATTATTTCTCCTAGGAGATTTAGCATCAGTGCTCCACTTTCCCTTGGTCTGGGAGCCTGTATGACCTTCAGCACACTGTCTAGGAGAGCATCAATGTGACTCAGTCACCCAGCCAACCTGAGGTGACCTGCAGGTGCCCACTGGCCCAGCTCATACCCCTGCAACAGAGGTTCCTAGGGATACCTGCCCTGTAACTCCCACAAGTGGTAGTGCTCAATTACTGCCAGCTGTGTACTCTCCCCTCCCTTCTCCAAGAAATCCCAGTTTTCCAGGTTGCAAACCCTATTTATGTATATTCATTAAAATGAATATTTTAATCATTAGCTAATGTAATCATAGCTAACCGTTATCTGCTTTTTTTTCTTATGGAAACCATTTCTTATGGCAACCATAGTGAAACGTCATCTCACTATGTAGACTTTCTGATTTCATTTCCCTATAGAAATGCCTATAGGTTTGTTAGTATAGTATTAAAATCAGACGTGGAAGTGAGAAATATTCTCCCCAATCAATGACCACATTAAATTTTTTTTTTTTCCAAAAAAAAAGTTTTAGGAAAGCATTCACCTAACCAATTATCACCAAGTTTGGTTTTGTTTATTTTTTCTCCACCAGTTCTCTAGGACTATTGTTGGGAATGGCTGACAAGACGGTGGAAGGAGAAAAAGAAGGCTCCAGGACTGCAGCAAAATCTGCTTGCTAGTTTAGTTTCATCTAAAGGGAATACAGCTTGTGTTCTTCAAGGTCTGTCCACAGTGTGAGAGCCAAGTGAGCCAGGTCATTGCAAAAGGAAATTACTAGATAATTCACTTGCAGTGTACACTTTCAATCCAAATGATATTGATAATGTTGACTACTTATATGCTATGTGAAGGTACAGGATGACTTAAAGTTTTATTTTTAAAAATAAGCACAGAATGAAATTAAGTGTTCTTTTGAAAATAGGACTACACATCTAGCACAACCATATTTAGGGAAATCAGAGCTTTTAGGTGCAGAGCAAAATTACATGTTTCTTGTAATATCGTTTGAAAAACTGCAGGTATTACATACTGGTCTGAGTATGGAGGGGGCAGCGGGCATTCCTTGGTTAGAGTAAGTCTATGTATATGAATTCCACATAGTTGCTTTATTTGTCCTTTAGGCCTAGGAAAATCAAGAGCTTGTGAAATATTTATACCATCTGCCTATGTGTTCTCTAACTCAAATCAAGCTCTTTTGGTTCACAAATTTACCATCTTTCCCATCATTACCTCCCATCTTTGAAAAAATAAAATAAAATCACAACATAACCTAGGACAGGGAGTCAAGTTTTTGTTTTTGTTTTTTCCATTGTTGATTTTTAAATTAGTTAATTGGAATAAAAGAAAACAATGTACCCACATAATCACAAAAGTTACAATGCCATAGTCATTATCTTCTTGTATTTAATTTTGAAGGGAATAAATTTTGCACAGGTTACAATGCTGAAGGGGAAAAGAATATTTGCATGTAACAACAACTTTTATTTCTGCTGTGAAGTAATATACCTTAAACAGCAGTAAACATTCTAATGAAATAGCAGCTGAAGCAGTAGAGCATAAAATTAATATGCATCAAATGACAAAAAGGAGATGATCAGTTGATAGGCTGTTCCATAAAGTTTGCATGCATAATTCAAATGATGTTCAGCAATTCATGGATCTCGCAGTTATAGCCCTCTTTTATTGCCA